>NC_044040.1:154311191-155002360 GCF_901765095.1 Microcaecilia unicolor
GGGCCTGCGCTGGTGTTAGCACGTGTTTTTGATGTGTGACAAGGCCCCATTTTACCGCAGCAAATAAAAGGCGGGTCTTTGTTTTGTTAGGAAATGGCTGTGCGGGAAGTGAAACACTTGCTGCACGACAAATTCGGGAGAGCACTTACTGCCACCCATTGAGGTGGCAGAAAGGGCTCCTGAGCTAACCCGGCGGTAACTGGGCAGAATGCAGCACTGCCTGATTACCGCCAGGTACACACCAGATATGACGTGTGCTGGGGGTGGGAACTACCACCAGACTGCTGCAGTAGTCCAGCAGTACTTCCCTTTTAGCAAGCGATAAGCTCAAGTTGGTCTTACCACCATTTTGTAAAAGGACTCCTCGAGTAGGAAACAATAAACTACACATGACTAAAATACAGAACACAACATATAATAAAATGACAAAAAATAAAACATGGAATGTCAAAATAAAAGTCAAGGACATAGTAACATAATAAGCACAACACATTTATCAGTAGTACCCTAACATAGTTCATCTTGTTCTAGGGAAAATACGAAGTAGCAATTTATCCAACTGCCCGATCTTCTATAATACTAGAAGATGATGTAAAATAGTGCCTCTTATTTTTATGGCAGGAACTATTAAAAAATGCTTTCCTGAATAAATATGCCTTTATTTGTTTTCTAAAGAAGCATAGTTTGGCAATAATACGTATTTCAAAGGGCAATGCATTTCATAGGAAAGGACATGTGACAAAAAAACTGAGGTGTGGTTATCATCAAGCCTAATTTGATAGAATGAGGGCATGTCAAAGAGACATTTGTCTATAGATTGTAACAATCTGGATAGATGATAAATCCATAAGGAAGATGCAATTGATAATGAAGCATCGTTATTCAAAGCCTCATAGATTAATATCAAGATTTTAAATTGAATACACCAAGCCAAGTGTAGCCAGTGTAATTTGATCAGCAGTGGAAAAATGTGTTCATGTCATGAAAACCTAGACAACACACAGGCTACAGCATTTTGAGCAACTTGCAGTGAATGTGAAAGAAATGTTGGAAGCCCTGTATGTAACACATTGTAATAATCAAAATGTGGCATCACAACACTCTGAACTAACTGTTCTAAAATTCTCAGGGTGCAAAAAATCACACAACCTTGTAACCAATCTCAGTGTATAGAAAACCTTTAGTATGATAGCTTTCAATTGGGAACATGATGATAATGAGGAGTCTAGCATAACCCCTTCCTAGTGTGGATATCAACTCTGTCTATCTAATGTTTCTCAGAGAACACGAGTAGAAACACTTGAAGAAAAATAGCTCTGGATCTTGGCCACATTCAACTGGAATTGGTTAGCACAACCCAAGACTTAATTGACTTCAAGCTAATAGTTAAAAACTCAATTGCTGAACAAACTAATGCTTCAATTGGAATTAAAATAAAAAAAGACCCTGAAGATAATCTGCATACAGCCTGTAATTCATGTCTAAACAGGAAAGTAATTTACAGACTGGGATCATATAGATGTTAAACAGAACTGCAGACAAGGTGGATCCTTGGGACACTCAAGAGAACAATTGAATCCAGGAAGAATAATCTGACCCTTGTTGTACCCAAAACTGATGATCAGTTAAATTCTAAACCAAGCTAGGAGATTTCCAGTGATACCCAATGATCCTGATCTAAGAATATATTTGTCACTGGTGTCAAATATAGCACTAATTAAATGGCATTTAGAAAGGATGTCCAACAGGACCAGGAGGGAAGGGTTAGGACGGCATATTAGTTGGAGATTAAATAATTAGGCATGTAGATAGCTGGGTGGCTGGTAGATGTGAGGATTGCTTGGTTACCTGCCTGCCTGGTGTGAAGGTGGAGGACCTCACGCGCTACCTAGATAAGATTTTAGACAGTGGTAGGAAGGAGCCGGCTGTCTTGGTACATGTGGGTACCAATAACAGAGAAAAATGTAGGATGGAGTTCTGAAACCAAATTTAGGGTCCTGTTTACTAAGGTGTGCTAGTGTTTTTAGCATGTGCTAAAAATTAGCATGCGCTAATGCTAGAGACACCCATATATTCCTATGGGTGTCTCTAGTGTTAGTGTGCTCTAATTTTTAGCATGCGTTAAAAACATTAGCATGCCTACAGTGTGGCTTAGTAAACAGGGCCCTTAGGTTCTTAGGTAGAAAGCTAAAATCCAGAACCTCTAGGATAGCATTTTCAGAAGTGCTCCCCATTCCATGCACAGGACCCAAGAGGCTGGCAGAGCTCTGAAGAACTTGTGACCTGAAATGGCCACTGTTGGAAGCAGGATACTGGGCAAGATGGGCCATTGGTCTGACCCAGTATGGCTATTCTTATGTTCTTCTGTAGAAAAAGGACATCTAGGTCAGTACATAGAAACATAACGGCAGATAAAGGCCAAATGGCCCATCCAGTCTGCCCATCCTCAGTAACCACTAACTCCTCCTTTTCCTAAGGGATCCCACATACCTGTCCCATGTTTTTTTAAACTCTGACACATTCTTTGTCTCTACCATCTCCACCGGAAGGTCATTCCATGCGTCCACCATCCTGTCCATGAAAGAGTATTTTCTTAGATTCCTCCTAAACCTATTTTCTCTTAACTTCATCCTATGCTTTCTCATTCCAGTGTTTTCCTTCATTTGAAAAAGGTTCTTCTCCTGTACATTAATTCCACTGAGGTATTTAAACATCTCTATCACATCCACACTCTCCTGTCTCTCTTCCAGCATATACATGTTAAGGTTTATAAGCCTATCCTTATATGTTTTATGACAGAGACTGCTTACCAATTTTGTAGCCACTCTCTAGATCGACTCCATCCTGTTTATATCTTTCTGTAGGTGCAGTTTCCAGAATTGCATGCAGTATTCTAAATGAGGCCTCACCAAAGACTTATACAAGGGCACTATCACCTCTTTTTTTCTGCTGGTCATCCCTCTCTTTATGCACCCAATCATCCTTCTGGCTTTGATGTCACTGGTGCTGCTAATATTTTAAAATAGAATCTACGAGCATGCAGCTTATTCTAAAACACGTGAGAAGTAGACATCCATTTGATGGTTACATCAACATGAAAATCCATTTTACAAACTGAAATGTCTAAATTATGAATGGTAACTATCAAATGGATTATAAATAAAGTTCTTCTGTGAATAGCACTGTCAACACCAAAGAAATAAGAACTTCCAATTTATGATTACATCACTTGCCCAACACCTTTTTTTCCTAATTTTTAAAAAATAAAAAACAAGATTTTTTGATAATTTCACAATTGTTTTGTTGGTGTTGGGCAAGTGATGTAATCATAAATCGAAAGCTCTTATTTCTTTGGTGCAAATTATGAATGGGACAAAACAAGGGATATAAACGTCATTGTGGCAGCATAGGAACGTTAATTTATGTAGAGTGGAGGAGTAGACTGAGAACCATGGGACTCTGGTTCAAATCCCACTTCAGCTCTTTGTGTTTTTTAATTGTGAGCCCTCCAGGGACAGAAAAATATCTACTGTACCTAAATGTACACCATTTCAATAGCCTCCAGGCATGCATGTTTCTTATATATCACCTGCAAGCCCAAAAGCTATTGAAGTGGTATATATTCAGGTACAGTAGGTATTTTTCTGTTCCTGGAGGGCTCACAATCTTTTTTAAAAAATGAGCTTGTTACTGTTCATTTACTTCTAACACAGCAGATAAGAGAGTGCTACCTCAAGGGGTGGTTCTCAGCCCCCTTCTCTAACCATCAAACTACTCCACTCCACATGGAAGTCTACTAAGAAGTTGATTTTAAAATTAATTTAGTACCATGAACCTCCATAGTTCCTGAAGATGTCACAGAGCCAAGTATCCTTTGACAGTTTCATATTCAGGGAAGGGAGGGGGAAAGCAACCACTGGAGTATTAAGGAAATGACTTGTTTTAATCCCTCCAATGGACAGCTACTCAGTCAGAGCACCTTTCTGTAACCTGGATGTGCTGACTACAAGGTCAAAAAGCAATGTCCATCTTTTTGGACATAGATGGCCCTTCCCCTTCTGAAATCAGAGTTGAACATCCATATTTTGGCCCCTCCCTAGTCCCACCCAAAACACACCCAGATCGTGCCCCTTTGCCATAAGGACACCCTGCTGTTTTAGACGTCCATATCTCAGCTTTATAAAATCTGAGGCTCAGTTATTATTGAGCCTGACAAAATACAGCTGCTTACTGACTTTGCTTTGAATAATATTAAGCATTTAGCATTAAGATTTGGACATCCATGCAATATAGATGTCTAAATGTTGATTTTCAGACATCCAAAACACCAAATAAAAAAACTGAACTCCACAATCAAATCCAGCTCCAATTTCATCAAGAATAGAAATTAACAAAGTTTCTGTGCATTTTGGATAGAATCCAAAATGAAAGCTATCTAATATTCTATGTCAGTCAATGAAGTCCTGTAATTGATGCAGTACCAATTTCTCAAAAACATTTGCCAAAAATAATAAGGATGAGATGGGGGCGATAATTTTTTGGCAAGCTAACATCCAACTTTTAATAAAGGCTGAACAACAGCACGTTTGAGTGAAAGGGGAAAATTAACTTCCATAAAGATTTATTTGCTAAAAGTGAAACAAGGCCAGCAATTTCATCTTTCAAAGTTTCAAATCCACAATTGAGAATGAGTCCAGAGCAGAAGAGCAATTATTCAAAGTTGTGATTACCTTCTAGGCTTGTTGAGGTGATACCGGGGAAAATTTATCCCAACATGTTATTTTCTGAAACTCATGACTCATCAGCATGTGGTAAAGAAATAGAATCAAAAGACTCTACTGTACAAGTAATCTTATTGTGAAATGCAATGGCAAATTGATGACAAGAAATAGTTGAAGACTGAACAAGTGTCAGAAAGAAATTATTAGATTTACCTAAGTAAAAAAAAAAAAAAACCTCTTTAGAACTTGAAGGCACAGACTAAATTGCCTGATAATTAAACTCTGGAATTTGTTGCCGGAGAGCATGGTGAAGGCGGTTAGCTTGACAGAGTTTAAAAAGGGGTTAGACGGTTTCCTAAAGGACAAGTCCATAAACCGCTACTAAATGGACTTGGGAAAAATCCACAATTCCAGGAATAACATGTATAGAATGTACGTTTGGGAAGCTTGCCAGGTGCCCTTGGCCTGGATTGGCAACTGTCGTGGACAGGATGCTGGGCTCGATGGACCCTTGGTCTTTTCCCAGTGTGGCATTACTTATGTATTTAATATTGTTCAAAGCAAAGTCAGTATGCAGCTGCATTTTGTCAGTTTAGTTGTTTATCCCAGACCCGCTTCTTCTTAATCGTACTGAAAACCATGGGGTGTATGACCTCTATATCACCCTATCTTTCAATGGAGCAATTTAATCTGATGAATTCCTTAAAGTATAATTCCAAAAATAAGAAGTTTTTGCAATAAAAATAAAAGTAGACTAAGATCCATGCAACACGTTTGTTTATGTTTATTAAAACTTTCTATACTGCCCAAGCTGACTCGCAGAACTGGACGATTTACAAGTTACAAATTAAAATATAAATAAAAGAAAGAAAGGAAAAGAACTACAATTTCTTGATAGGAGAGTAAAACAGGCAACCAACAAACAAGAAATAAGAGCAAGGGTAGGCAAAGGGGAAGGCAAGGCTATGTAACATTTAAAGGAAAAATTAGAAGGGGGGAATACTTCAGGTGCCGGCAAATTCTACATTAAGAGTCAATGTGAAAAGCCTTCTTAAAAAGTCAAGTTTTTAATGCTATTTTAAACTTTTAGAATGAAAGTTCAGAGCACAGAGATAAGGGTAAAGATATTCAATAGCAAGGGACTGTGAAGAAAAAAGCATGATGACTTGTAAACTTCAGCTATGCAGTTTTGGGACCAGGAAGAACAAGTCAATGATCATTTAATCAACATAAAAGTCTAGTTGGAGAATAAGGAATAATTAAAGAAGTCAAGTAATCAGGCTATCCAAATCTAAGTGCTTTGAAAGTGAGAGTAAGAAGTTTGTATTTGATACGTTGCTCCATGGAAAGTCAATGAAATTTCTGAAATAGGGGAGAGACACTATGAAACTTACATGCATGACAGATGAGTTTATTGGCCATATTTTGGATTGTTTGAAGTTTTTTGAGAATTGACTGAGAACAACCGAGATACATCATATTACAATATGTTTCATGATATTACAATAATTGAGTCTAGTGATAAGAAGGTCCAAAACAAGAATATGAAAAGTGGGTTGATCAAAATAACGACAAACAGTGCGCAGTTGATGGAGAATCTCACATCTCATAGGCTACAGAAGCACACAGCCCCTAAACCTATAAAACTGGGCACCCAATTTATAAAACAAGGGCAGTTGCATTCACAACTTAATTTAATAATTTGCTGTTAATTGGAGTTAACAGGCAATTATTGCCTTAAATTGGTGTTTTCATTGGAACTGTGTTTCAACCTGTGCCAAGTGTTTTAAACCTGTAGAATCTGGTGACTCTGGTGTCTGTTTTAAAAGTTCACTCTTTAGAATTGTGTGTTGAATCTACATTGCCAGAGACTTAATTCAATCAATTTGGTTACATAGCATCTGGTGACTCATAGCTCTGGAGGAGAGGCAGTTTGTATAGATCTGTTTTGGTGAAAGAATAAACACAGAGCTTAAGTTTACCTTGTGAGCTACATTTTCAGACTTGGTTTGCTTGGTAACTGAGGTTGCCTGTGTCCTAGTCCCACCCTCCCACACCTCAGTGGGTGGCGTTAAGTGCTCCCCCTCACATGGCTACACGGTAAAAGCAATCTTACTGCATGGCCATGACTATTTTCAACCTTTTTTACCTGCGGCGGTAAAAAGGACCACATCACATGGCAAAAAACAGCCCCTGATGCTAGCGTAGGACCCATTTTACCGCAGCTTGGTAAAGGACCCCCCGTTAGATGTGAGCACTTACACCAGCCTTTCATGTGGCATAAATGCTCACTCCTAAGGTTAGGCATGAAATTGAACTTACACGAGCATTCCATAATAGCAGTTCCATGCTGAAGTGCCATTATAGTATTTGTGCTCAGCACACATCATCCTTTGCCTAAATTTTGGTGCCATTTATTGAGTTTACCTTACAGTGAGCAAAGCACAGCCTGCTATAACCAGCAGAAACAGGGTTTGAGTCCCAGCAGTTCTGGACCAATATGACTTATGCATGTAGGCCCCTGTTTACTAAGCTGTACTAAGATTTTTAAGTTAGTAATTGGTAATAGCCAAAATTAACATGTGGTAACTGCAAAACCTCTGCATTAATTTCTGAGGGTGGAGTATTCCCAGCCTTTTGGGGAAATCAGCCATGCCAATAATACAGAGAAAAGTCAGTATTGGATGTTAATGGCATGGCTAACTACAAACAATGCAGTTAGCTACATCCCTCAAGGCGGTGTTAACTGCTCTCCATTAACTACCATGTTAGAAGTGAGCGCACAGAAACAAGCCCATCCTTTGCTTCCTTCCATGTTATCTTTTGAGTGCAGCAGTTAAAGCACTATGGGGCCCTTTTACTAAGCTGTGGTAAAAAGAGCCCTACACTAGAGGTGGGGGCCATTTTTGCAGCATGCTGAGGCTCTTTTTACTGCAGCGGGTAAAAAGGCCAAAAAAAGACACGGCCATGTGGTAAGATTGGTTTTCTCACATGGCCATGCGAGGGGGGGGGAGCACTTACCGCCACCCATTGAGGAGGTGGTAAGGGCTCCCTTGCTAACCCGTGGTTTCGGAAATATATTTTGAATATGTCCATTAGTACCAGTAATGCCATGCACTGGGAGTGCAACTACACTGACACCCGTGTTGGGCTGGCGGTAGCTCTAGATTGGCGTGCAGTAAGCCCGTAGTGACCTTACCATCGCTTAGTAAAAGAGCCCCATTGTTAATTGTTAGAGCATTGCCACATTGTTAAGGCGCAATAATTCCCACATTAAACAGCTAATGCAGCTTAGTAAATAGACATCTCAGGGGCACTTTTGCTAAGCTACGGTTAAAAAGTGGCCTTAGAGCTCCCTTACACACCCTTACTGTGTTAACCAGTTAGTGTGTGGTAATGTAGATGATCTAAGGGGTCCTTTTACTAAGCCATGATAAAAAGTGGCCTGTGGTAGTGTGGGCACATGTTTTGGGCGCGCGCTGGGCCATATTTTACCATAGCTGGGGAAAAGGGCTCTTTTTAATGGGCCGGGAAATGGGTGTGCACTGACATTAAAACTAGCAAGCGCCTATTTACGACCTGAGCCCTTACCGCCACCCATTGACTTTCGGTAAGGGCTCAAATGCTACCCACACAGTAACCATGCAGCACGTGCCAATTGCTGATTACCGCCGGCATCGCCCCCTGTGGTAGAAAATTATTTTCTACCGTGGGATTCAGCGCATGCAAAACTTGGAAGTACCTTCAGGACCACATGCTAACCTGGCGATAGTGCTGATTTGGCTTGTGCTATCCATGTGTAAGCCCTCCTATGCCTTAGTAAAAAGGCCCCTAACCATTTAGCCCAGGAATGCCCACTCTGTGCCCATAAGATATGTCCCTTCCCAAAAGTTAAAAATATTTTTTATTGCACGGTTAGCACGTGCTAATTTGGCAGTTACTATAGGACACCTGAGCACATCCTGCAGTACACCAATATAAGCTGCATTAAGCATGTGTTAGCACCTAAGGCAGCTTAGTAAATAGGTTCCACTGAGAATAATGGGGTTTGTGTTAAATAACATGCATTAAAACATATTAAAATGTATTAATGCTTGCTAAAATGTTAACGTAAGTTAGTATATGAGGCTATTAATTTAATCTTAGCATGAAAGAGACTGAGGCAATTGCAATGCAGAATATTGTCAACATGAAATGACTGTTAGGGCTGCGCACAACTGTCCTTGTTTCATTTTGTTTATTTATTTCCCTGAAAATGGCACCATCCTGCCTGCATCTGCTTCTGCTGTTTTGAAAAGGAGGAATTCAAAATGATGCAGGGCTTAGTTTGCTGGTATCATTGGCCATAGTGGCCCTGGAAAGGCAGAATCAATCGAGGGTCACTCCAGCCTTGTGCACAGCTCAGGAGGTGGGAGGTTGGCCTGGTAGGATTTTAGTTTTCTAGAGCAGGGACTAGCCAACTGCTTCTGTCTCTTCTAGTCATTGATAGCTGCTCTTCTTATAGAAAGTTTGTGGTAGACTGAGAGCCTGCTTTGTAGTGATGGCAACTGGGTTGTAAGGTTCCTCAGGGTGGCAGTCTTGGTGACTTCTTTGCATGGCATCCTTATCTCCTCTCCCCTTTCCCCAAAAGCTTTGAACCCTGGGCAGCTGTCCTGCTTGCCACTGGCTTGTAAGAGCCTGCCATTGTCAAGTTAGACCAAGAAAAATTAATAACATTTTGCCTATTTATTATTTTTGTTAAACACATCTGGCGTCCATTTTCCCATGTTTCTGACACATAGTATTGCAGTGATCCTTGTTCAGCATACTGGCAAAAGTATTAAAAGTATCAGTAATGATTTCAATGAGGTGTTGCTTGGGAAGACTGAGATACTGACACATCATGTTACAGCAGAAGCTGTGAAGCAGAAATTAAAAACCTAGACATATGCTTTCTAAAATTATCTCTGAACGTAAAACCAAGGACAACATGCCTGCAACATTCTTTCAGTTAGCTGCCAGACTGTCTACATTCACATTGCGGTGGTTTCTGCATGTGTAAAAGGACAGAACCCAACCCTGAAGGCCTGGGTATATGTGAACTTTTAGAGAAATCTTTTTGGTGAACTTTAGAGAATTCCATGGACTAGTTTTGATTTTTAGATAAATATACTATCCTGCTTATAATCGAAAGAGAAAAACGCCTATATTGTGACCCAAATCGGGAGATAGACGTTTATCTCCCAAAACCGAATAAAGCGGTATAATCAAAAGCCGAATTTGGACGTTTTCAACTGCACTCCGTCGCGGATGCGGACAACGTTGATGGGGGCGTGTCGAAGGCGTGGTGAAGGCGGAACTGGGGCGTGGTTATCTGCCGATCAGAGATGGGCGCCTTTCGCCGATAATGGAAAAAAAATATGCGTTTTTAGCGAGAATTTAGGGCACTTTTCCTGGACCCTGTTTTTCCACGAATAAGGCCCCAAAAAGTGCCCTAAATGACCAGATGACCACTGGAGGGAATCGGGGATGACCTCCCCTGACTCCCCCAGTGGTCACGAACCCCCTCCCACCACAAAATATGCCGTTTCACAACTTTTTATTTTCACCCTCAAATGTCATACCCACCTCCCTGGCAGCAGTATGCAGGTCACTGGAGCAGTGGACTTCAGGCAGGTGGACCCAGGCTCATCCCCCCCCCACCTGTTACACTTGTGCTGGTAAATGGGAGCCCTCCAAACCGCCCCCCAAACCCACTGTACCCACGTGTAGGTGCCCCCCTTCACCCCTTAGGGCTATAGTAATGGTGTAGACTTGTGGGCAGTGGGTTTTGAGGGGGATTTTGGGGGCTCAACACCCAAGGGAAGGGTGCTATGCACCTGGGAGCTGTTTTACCTTTTTTTTTTTTTAAAGTGCCCTCTAGGGTGCCCGGTTGGTGTCCTGGCATGTGAGGTGGACCGGTGCAGTACGAATCCTGGCCCCTCCCACGAATAAATGTCTTGGAGTTATTCGTTTTTGAGCTGGGCGTTTTCGGTTTCCATTATCGCTGAAAAACAAAAACGCCCAGCTCAAAAAAAGATAAACGTCCATGTTTTTTCGAAAATACGATTCAGTCCGCCCCTTCACGGACCCGTTCTCGGAGATAAACGCCCATGGAGATAGGCATTTCTGTTCGATTATGCCCCTCTATATAGTCTTGGAGAAGTCATAAAGTATTGCTTATTCTTGGAAATGATCTATAAGAAATTTGTTCTACTTTTTAAATTAATTTTCATTGTTTTGCAAGGTAAACTTGCTGACAGTCAATATGAGGTAGGAAATAATAATAATAAAAAAAAACATTTACCAGGAACTTCTGACTTTTTGGTCACTATCAGAGACAGGATGCTGGTTGATGAACATTTGTCTGAATTTTCTTGCTCAACAGATGAATAATTCCTATGTGTAAACAGTTCCCCAGATAAGTTTTTAAAACTCTTTAAGTAAAATGCTAAAAAACAATTACCATTCCACATAAGATAAAACTATTACATACAATCCTGGTCTGTTATATAATTTCAAAACATTCTGTTTTGCCTTTGTATGCAATTAATTTGATTTTAAAGCCATGAGTGTCTTAGGGTCCCTTTTACTAAAGTTTAGCGTGTGCTAACAGACATTAGCATATACTAAGGGCAACATGACCCATAGGTATAAAATAGGACCTGTAGCATTTAGCACATGCTAATGTCTGTTAGCACAAACTAAGCTTTAGTAAAAGGGCCCTTTAGATAGAAAACTAACTGAACAAGTTGGAACTGATAACTGAGGAGGTCCTTTGTTCCAAATATCTAATTAAATCACTGACAAAAAAATAAAAGCATGTAAAAAAAAACCCCCAAATAAATCTGTTGTATGTAAAAAATAAAAAGGCTAATGACCCAAAAATGTACAGTATGTCACACTCAACCTATTATTTAAATATGAAAATAATAACACATTTTATAGCAAATTTGTATTCCTAATTATTAGGGTTGTAGGGGTTTTTTTAAATGTATTTTATAGGATTTATTTACCACCACTTGGAAAAAATTTACCCAAGGTGGTATACAACAAATTGAAACCCAGACATAGGTAATAAACGGTTACAACAGTAAAATATTTACATAACAGTACACTATAGCATGGTATGCTACTTAAATGTCAACACAATACATATTAAAACATCTTGATAGATAACAAAGGGGATAAGCAGAGGTAAAATATACAGACAGATAAGACAGAGTAGCAGGAGTTTAGTTAAATAAGGATGGCTAATGAGGAAAAATTACTCATGCAGCCAGAAAAAGTAGATGCAATTGATTTGAGCTAGAGTATTCATGTCAAGAAGTCTTGTTGCAGTACATGCAACCAATGTTAATCCATATGTGCGTGACCAACTAAGTTAATTCTCTCTGCCATTAAAGATGTGGTTGAAGAGCCAAGCTTCATCTGCTTCCTGAAGTAGAGATAGTCTTGAGTAACGTAAAGCCTTTCTGGGAGTGTATTGCAGAGTGCAGAATGTGCGGCTACTTCTGACAAGGCTCGCTAGTATGTGTCACATTGCATGATTTCCTTTAGAGAGGGTGTGGTTAGGGATGCTCCTTGAGAGGGCCTTAGAGACTTAGAGGTGCAAAGAGGGAGATACTTTTCTTCAAATACTCTGGCCCAGACGGGCATTTTTGATATGATGTCTTGAGTAAAGTGGTGTGGTAGCCATGTTAGTCCACTTTTAAAGGTAAAAAATAGAAATAAATCAAAACATAGAAGAGAAAATAATATGATACCTTTTTTATTGGACTAGTGGGGAAACCATGAGAATAAGGGGGATCATTCACATGCTCATCCTCCTATGTGGTATACATCATCTAGAACATTGCATCAATGATCTTATGGTAAGAATACTAAAAGGAAATTTTAAGACAATCCAGGAACGTAAGACCTTTGAAGTCAAAATGATGTAATATTTTAACACCCACCAAACAGGACTTAACAAAGATCTGAGCATTCTATCCCACTATAAACCATAAAATTATACTGCTTTGTCACTCTCTTATCTGCCATACATCTCTCTCTTTGCTTCTCATCCACCCAGCTCTCCCTGTTTCCCACCTAACCTACTCCTCCCTTTTCAAATGAGAATGTCATTGGAATGCCTCTGTGTTTCACTTTATATATTTTTTTTTGTTACATTTGTACCCCGCGCTTTCCCACTCATGGCAGGCTCAATGCGGCTTACATGGGGCAATGGAGGGTTAAGTGACTTGCCCAGAGTCACAAGGAGCTGCCTGTGCCTGAAGTGGAAATCAAGCTCAGTTCCTCAGTTCCCCAAGATCAAAGTCCACTACCCTAACCACTAGGCCACTCCTCCACTCCATATTTTGATATTTGTTAACCTTTGCTTATTTCTGAACTGAAGAATAAGGGTTACCTTCAAAAGCTAAACAAAAGATGTATTAAGTTAGTCTAATAAAAATGTATTATCGTATTTTCTTTTCTGTGCTTTGATTTATTTCTATTTATTACCTGATATTATGTCTAAATCCGATTTTGGATGTTTTGCTGAAAACATCTAAAAATCAAGTGGCAAATTTAGTGATTTTTGAACCAGAAAAAAATCTTTTTCTTTTGAAAATGACCAATTCCTAGACATTTTGTGCTCAGTGCGCTTTTCCTTTGTGACCATTATTGGAAAAAAAAATCCAAAGGAAAAACGCACAAAAACAAGCCATTGGGATGTATGGCGGAGACCAGCATTCTTAGTAGACTTGCCACACAGGCATCCTAGGAGAGCAGTGGAGCACCCTAGGGGGCACTGCAGTGGAATTCACATAAAAGGTCCCAGGTACACATCTCATCATTACCTCTTTATATTGTATGGTGAGCTTTCCAAAATCCACCAAAACCCTACTGTACCCAACTTTACATCACTTCAGTGGCCCTTCTGGCTGCAGGTGTCACCCAATCATGTCAATGTCAAATGTCAGTGTCAATGTTGCTCTTATTAATTGCTATTTCCCCTTAAAATAAGGGTTGGATGCAATGTATAAATAAGAATAATCCCAATTAAACATAGTGTAAATAATAAATGGAATAACTAATAACATTATCCCAAAAGATATGTTTTCAGCTGCTTTCGGAATCTCAAATAGATTACTTCAACCCTAATGGTTAAACGAAGAGAATTCCAAATTGGTATTATAACAGTTGTAAAAATAGTATTAAATATTCTAATAAATCATGTTTTACTATGAAACAAAGGACAAAAAATTAGCTGTTTAAACAATCTAGAAGACGAACCAAAAAGAAATGTAGAAATCATACTGATTAGCAAATGAGACGTTGAACCATGAATTATCTGATATAATAAGCAAAAAGTAGGTTTTTGGAGGGCTCACATTTTCCATACAAGTGTACCAGTTAGAGTGGGTTATGGGCCTGGGTCCCCTTATCTACAGTGCACTGTACTAACCACTGGGCTACTCCAGGGACCTGCTTGGAACTCTAATAGGACTGGCCATAACAGCAAAAGCTGTCATAGAGGCTGGTATGTAATATTTCTTTCATATCTTTGGGGGCGGGAGGGGGGTCAGTGACCACTGGGAGAGTAAGGGGGGGGTCATGCCTTAATTCCTCCAGTGGTCAGATCATCATTTAGGACACCTTCTTGTGACTTAATGATTGAAAAAGTCTAGATCAAAATGTCTACATTTTAGCCCTGGATGTTTTTGCTTTGTTCCATAATAGCAGAAAAACATTCAAGTTTTGGGAATGCCCAAATCCCACCTCCAACATTCTCCCTTGTGATTTGGATGCACTGCAGACGAACTGCATTGGAAAATGTCTTAAAATGGGTTTCAAAAATAGTGATTTGGACCTTTTGGCAAAAAAAAAAAGTACATCTGCAACTTTGTGCCACTTTTTGGACGTTTTTCTATAGTTTTAAATTTAGCCCTGTATTCTATTAATAACCTGTGATTGTTTATTGCAGAAATGGTGTGATGTGATCACATTAATTACAACCTTGTATCAGTCATGCTGTAGGATACCAAATTAATTGGAGCTGGTACAAACCCTTTGTAGTCACACCAGTATAGGGTGCATTGCAGTAATCCAATCGATATTATCATGATGTGAGCCACTGTGACAAGACTTGCCTTCTCAATGTATGGAGAGGCAGAGACAGAGTGGTGGTCAAATGTGAGAGAGGCAAGATTTAGAGGATCAGCATAAATGTTCAGTCCATTTGTACCCCAAAGCTCCTGGCTGTGATTTAAAGGGGAGTTCATAGCTCCCAACGGGGACTGATATTGGACATGTGACCATTTGTGTTAGGTAACCACAGGAGCTCTATTTAGCTTGGGTTCAGACAAAGTTTGTTGGTTTTAGCCCATTTCTGAACTGCTGTTAAACACGTAGTCATTTTATTGTTGTTTGTATGTCTGATTCAGGGGTTATGGCAGCAATTTTGTGACCTGAGCCACGATGGGCAGGAACGAGTGAGGGAGGGAGAGAGGGAGAGAGCTAAAGTGGGTTGGAGGCATGTGGGGTTGGGAGCTTGGTCAGAATTAGGTCATTGGGGCTAGAAGGGAGGAGGATCTGATTATAGGGGAGGGAGTACACCAGAAAGCTTAATGCCAGCACCTAGAAATTAACAGGGCACTGGCCAATATTCAGATCTGTGTATGGTTAACTCAGTGGTTAAGGTTGGACAGCTTTTTTTGTTGTCCTAACTTTAGCCGCTTACTTAACCAGTTAAACCGGTTAGTGGTCTGAATATCACAGTTAATCAATTAAGTATCAGCTCTGCCTACAGACCACCCCAGCACTAACTGGACAATGCAAGGTCAGTTACTGCTGATATTCAGTGGCACTGTCTGGTTAAGTGCCACTAAGTATCAGCAGTTAGGCAGGCACAAGCAATTTAAATCTCTTTGAATATTGACTGGTTAGAGTTACCTCTGTAATCAGACTGAGGAATTCTTGCAGAGATGATGTTTTTTTGCAAGGTGCTTGGTATACCATGAGCAGCCAGATTGGTTTCTCTTTTCTTAGTTGGATTAAAAGGGATTCTGATTCAGTTAGGGGTCCTTTTACTAAGGTGTGCTGAAAAGTGACCTGCAGTAGTGTAGACGCGCATTTTGGGTGCTCGCAGAATCATTTTTCAGCGCACCTGAAAAAATGCCTTTTAAAAATTTTTGCCGAAAATGGACATGTGGCAAAATGAAAATTGCTGCGCGTCCATTTTGGGTCTGAGACCTTATAGCCAACCATTGACCTAGTGGTAAAGTCTCACATGGTAACTGGGCAGTAATGACCTACATGCATCAAATGCCACTTGGCATGCGCCCAATACGCACATCCAAAATTTTTCGGACAGCATATTGGACGCATGCCAAAAATGAAATTACAAGAGTCACACGGTAGCTGGGTGGTAACTCTATTTTGGCACACGTTGGGTGTGCGTAGATGCTTACGCGGATTAGTAAAAGGGCCCCTTAGATGGCAGATTGTGAGGCATAACCAGTGAGGTCAGTGTTATTGTGGTTTCCTGGGAATTAAGAAATCCAGCGGGAACTAACTCCTATGTGGCCAATAGATCTGACTTAACTAGGAAAGAGAGGCTACAAATTAATGCATTTGAACTCCAAATTAGGAGGGTGGGAGTTGGAGGCTCCTGCCACTGAGGTTACAGACAAGAAATTTTATAGTTTATGACACATCCCCTCTTTGGAAGCATTCATGTGTTCTAGCCACCAGAATGTGGATGCAAGAGACAGTAGTATGTATGCTTCTGATCTTGTTCATATGAAAAGGAATATTCCTATTTTACAGCATATTATTATCATTATAATTCACTTTAGCATAATGCCTGCCAGACTACAACACATGTTGAGTTAAATAATCAGTTAACATATGCTGCTACTGCACTGTCTTTTCCCTTTCTTTCTCATATTACATTGCTCCCGTGAACTTGTACTCTGTGCCTATTTTATTAATTAACTAATATTTCTCTTCCAAAGGGGAAGTAATTAGAGCTGTCCAAGAATTCTACCGCCTCTCCTTTCCTGGTGCTTGAGATCTATTACGGCAAGTAATGACACAGTCTCTAGCCACACTGATATGTTGCTGTGCAGTGAATGCAAATGGCGGTATTCACATATATTGTTTATAGCAGCTTGCTTTATTTGAAAGGCTGGGTGTGTCCGGAGGACAGGGTTGAGAATCCTTGGTCTAAGGACCTGATATTTCTAGCACATTTGTTCTCAACCCACTCCTTGGAACATACTCAGCCAATTAGGTTTCTAGGATATCCACAATGAATTTGCATGAGATAAATTTGCATGCACTGCCTCTATTGTATGCTAATCTATCTCATGTATATTTATTATGAGTATCCTGAAAGTCTGACTAACTAGGTGTGTGTTGAGTTCTAGGTTGAGAACCACTGTCCTAGCATAAGATCCTACTGTTCCTGGTTATTGATTTTACACTAAGCTGGCATGAAGAAGTATGCTATCTGCATCGTTCTGTTTCTATCTCAATACATGTCATGTATACCACTGATATCTAAGACTTCTTTTTAACAGCCAGGACAGGGAACTGGCTGTCACATACAGATTTCGTCTGAGCATGGAGCTTTTCCACTATTTAAGTTAAATGGTTTTGTTTTCATTCCATATTCACAAGTGTCATTATTTTTGAAGGAAGATTGTTTTTCAATTCAAAGAGGTTTTTTTTAACCTATCATTAATTTTTCACTGTGAGCCCTGGCTTCTCGAATTTGGCAGTCCGGTCAAAAGAAACCGTGGGGTCTGCAGTAGTATGAGGTTTATTCCTCCCCTTTTGGTTGAACCAGTATATTGATGTGCTAGCTATAGCGATCACTGTATAGTTTTTGTGTAACTCTCTAACCAGGCCAGGTACTTTACGCAAAGTAAACAGCATCCATAATAACTCACCACCAACCCACCAATCATATGCACAACCTTTTGACAACCCACTAAACCAAAGACACAATAACCAACCAAAAGGAATAACCTCCGGATACGAACACTACCGACAAAATGAGGAAAACAAGGACAACAATAAATTCAACCACCGAAGAAACAGACAACTAATAAAAATAAACACGTCAACCCCTCCCTTGGAACCATATCGCTCAATCCATCTAGGATACATCAATGCAAGATTAGCAGTAAGGAACTCAGTAGACATACTAGACTGGATCATCGCAGACAAACTAGACCTCCTATTTATCACAGAAACCTGGCTCCATAGTCCTACAGATCCAGCCATCTTAGAAATATGCCCACCAGAATACAAAATCACCCACTGGACAAGAAATGGAATAAAAAGAGGAGGCGGAATAGCTATAATTTACAAACCCAAATTCACCATCACAATCACGGGCGAATCTACCTCCCCACAACTCAAAATTGCATCAACAAGAATCAACCATCCAAATCTAACAGGCCACCTCAACACAATCCTATTCTACAGACCTCCAGGAAAATGGCAAGACTCCCAAACACAACTCATGGATTTCATCTCGAACTCCTGCGTATCTTCCTCAAACATCCTCATACTAGGAGACATCAACTTACACCTAGAAGATGACACCTCACCAAGCACACGAGAGTTCAAAGAATTTCTAAAACTTTGGGATCTGCAAGCACCCTACATGCAACCAACTCACGAAAAAGGACACACACTAGATATCATAACGAACAAATTTGAACCGGACTCCACTATCATACTCACTGACACAAGTTGGACACCTACACTAAGGTCAGACCACCATAAAGCAAATGTCACTCTCTGCTGGCGAAAAACACACTTAAACACGACCAACAAACCCGAGCGAACAACATACACAACGAGAGGAAAAATAGACTCCACAACATTCTGGCAACAGATCTACCAGTACGAATGGACAACAAACGCTGACACCATCCAATTCCTCCAAGAATGGGATGAGCTATGTACAACAACATTAGACAAAATCGCCCCAATCCAAACCAGAACATCACACAGGAAAAAAGCAAACCCATGGTTCACCGAAGAGCTGTAAAAACTTAAAACACAAGTAAGGAAACTAGAACGAGCTTGGAACAAAAAGAAAGACGAACAAACACTAAACGAATGGAAATTACTTCGGAGAAAATACAAATACACCATAAAACAGACAAAAAGACAACATTACAAAACAATAATAGGACCAAATTACAAAGACACACATAAACTCTTCAACCTCGTGAACAAACTGCTAGATACCACACCAGTTACAAACAACGGTAAAAACATACCAGACGTCAACAGCCTTGCGAAGTACTTCAAGGAGAAAATTATACTATTACGACACAAAATACCCGCCAGCCCCACAGAATACGCCACTCTTCTAGACTGTCTAGACCCAGAAGAAGAAACACACCCAGCAGACAGAACCTGGACCGAGTTCGAACCACTATCAGAAGACCTCATCTCAAAAACTCTCAAAAGATATGCCAAATCCAACTGCAAACTAGACGCATGCCCAAACAGCCTCATGAAATCAGCCCCTCAACAATTCATAATTGACCTAACGAACCATGTAAATTACATGCTACAAAATGGACTCTTCCCAAAAGAAAAAGGAAAAATCTTACTCACCCCAATTCCTAAAGACACAAAGAAAAACTTGAGCGAAATTACCAACTACAGGCCAGTAGCATCCATACCACTAATAACTAAGATAACCGAAGGAATGGTAACCAAACAACTCACAAACTATCTAAACAAACACTCAATACTGCATTATGCCCAATCCGGATTCCGGTCAAACCATAGCACAGAAACAGTACTAGTCACCCTTGTGACCAAATTCAAACAAATAATAGCAACCGGGAACAATATACTCCTCCTACATTTTGACATGTCAAGCGCCTTCGACATGGTCGACCATGAAATCCTACTACACATACTTGAATACTTCGGCATTGGAGGAAATGTCCTGAACTGGTTCAAGGGGTTCCTAACCCTGCGCTCGTATCAAGTTACATCACACTCAACCACGTCCAAGGCATGGACACCTGAATGTGGAGTTCCACAAGGATCACCTCTCTCACCAACTATTTTCAACCTAATGATGATCCCTTTAGCAAAACTCCTATCAAACCATAACCTCAATCCATATATATACGCCGATGATGTGACAATATACATCCCTTTCAAACAAGACATCAAAGAAATCTTCAACGAAATCAATCAAAGTCTACACATCATGAACACATGGGCAGACACATTCCGTCTGAAATTAAATGCAGAAAAAACTCAATGCCTGGTACTCACCTCCCAATACAACACTAACGAATTCAACGCGATAAATACACCAAACCTAAACCTTCCAATCTCAAAAACGCTAAAAATCCTTGGAGTCACTATCGACCGCCACATAACACTTGAAACCCACGCAAACAACACAACTAAGAAGATGTTCTACTGCATGTGGAAACTGAAAAGGATAAGACCATTCTTCCCAAGATTCGTCTTTCGTAACCTAGTGCAATCCCTCGTCCTCAGCCATCTGGATTACTGCAACTCATTATACGCAGGCTGCAAAGAGCAAACACTGAGGAAACTTCAAACAGCCCAGAACACAGCAGCCAGACTCATCTTCGGAAAACCAAAGTATGAAAGGGCAACACCACTACGAGAAAAACTACACTGGCTTCCACTTAAGGAATGCATCACTTTTAAGGTATGCACACTAGTCCACAAGATCATTCACGGCGAAGCCCCAGCCTACATGTCCGAGTTGATTGACTTACCACCCAGAAATGCTAGGAGATCTTCCCGAACATACCTCAACCTCCATTTCCCTACTTGCAAGGGCGTGAAATACAAGACGCTACACGCGTCAACCTTTTCTCACACGAGCACGCAGCTTTGGAACACACTGCCGCTCAACTTAAGAGCGATCCACGAACAAGCATCCTTCCGCAGATTACTGAAGACCCATCTATTTGAAACAATTTACGGAAAGAACCAAAACACATAGAGTCCACACTCACTGTTCATCAATGCATCATACATCCACTTATGATCTCCCATCCCCCATAATTCCACATTACTCATACATTTACTCACAGAAATATGTACACCATATGCCTTTGTGTCTTAACACTGCCCTTAAGCTTCCCATTGTCTCCTCCCAATGTCTCAATGTTGATGTCCCATTGTGATATTCCTAATGATAATTCGATTATCTCGCATAACTTGTACAATATAACCCATAACCAAGTTGTAACAAATGTATTTTCATTATTCTTATCTTATTGTAAGCCACACTGAGCCCGCAAAGAGGTGGGAAAATGTGGGATACAAATGCAAACAATAAATAAATAAATACCCCAATTTGATTGACTGCACATTTTGTCCTTTAGATTGTAAGCTCCTTTGAGCAGGGACTGTCCTTTGTGTTAAACTGTACAGCGCTGCATAACCCTAGTAGCACTTTAGAAGTGTTAAGTAGTAGTAGTAGTAAGTACATGCTTGTGCTAATAGTTACAGAACAGTTGGTGATCTGAGCATGTTCCCAAGTAACCCTGGCTGTCTGTTAGGAAAAACGGAATATATACTTCAAGATCTATTTGCAGCGACGTACCGAGGGTGGGGCGGTGGGGGCGGTCCACCCCGGGTGCACGCTGCAGGGGGGGTGCAGGGAGCAGCTGCGTGGCTGTCGGTCTGCCTTTTCCCTGCTCTCTCTGATATTGTTTCCTGTTCCGGAGCAGAGGGAGCTGGGAACTGGCGGAGCCAACAGCCGCGCGGCTGCTCCCAGCACCCCAGGAGGTAAGAGGCAATGCGCCCAGGGGGTGACTTGAGGTGATGCGCCAGGAGTGGATGCTGCACCCAGGGGAGGGGATGCTGCATCGGGGGGGGGGGGGGGGGGAAGGTGCACAGCGGCGATCTGCCCCTGGTGCCAGCCGACCAAGGAATACCACTGTCTATTTGGTGGAAACTGGTTACATGGTATACCCAACTCTCTTCACACAAGTCAGAATAACACATGGCACTCAAAATTCAGCACCAGCATTTACGCCTGCTGAAATGTGGTATAAATGGTGGCGCACAAATTAGGCACCCTGAGGCTGTATTCTATAATTCCACATGCAACTTTTCGAAATGCCCGTAGCCACACCCTCTTTTGAGTTATCATTTATTAAATTTGCTAAACCGCTTTCGTTGCAAGCAAATTACAGCAATTTATACTAAAAACAATATAATACAATAAAAACAGAATTGAATGCCAATTTGAGATAGAAAAGAACTAACTACTTTACCACTCATACCAGAAAAGCAGAGGCATACATACAAAGGTAAAAATTCACAATGCAATCCATCTTAAATAACAGTACACACAACTTGCATCTACTGTCCTCGGTCTCTCTTCACAAAATCATCCTGTGCCTATACAGGGTGCGGATTCTGGACACCATATATAGAATCTTGGAGCAAATGATTAGAATTAAAGTCTTCCAGCATTTACAGTCTTTCTATGGACCATCCAATGAATCATAAGGAGGACAAATTTTAATTTTATCTGGGCAACTAAAAATAGTTACCTGGGTAAAATGAGGGGCTGAAATTTTCCCTTTACCTCTGTAGGTAACAGTACTTGTGCAGCTGTGCTATTTTACAGTGCAGATACATTTACTTGTTTATGGTTGAGTAGACAGCAATGCTGGCTGACAAAATGGAGGCATTTCACTTTGAAATCATTCTGTATAGTTCCAGCTGTGAACTTTGTCCTTGCTGTAAAATGGGAGTACAGTCTGTGGGGACTAATACAGCTCTGGAGCAGTCAGTTCCTATATTTTCAAAGAGAAACATTGCAGGCTGTGTGTGTTTGAAAATCTCACAGGCAAAGGGTTTCAAAATTGCCTCCCACATGGGAAAATTCCTTAAGCTTCCAGATCCATTAAAGCTATTGTTTAACAATGCCAGAGCAACTAGGCACAATGTGTGTCTTAATCTCCAAATCTTCAGTATACAGATAATTACACAGAAGTCTGAGTAATTTCCAGCTGACTCTAATCCACTCAGTTAAATTAAGAAGATGACTAATAACTGGCCATCCATAGATCACTGCAATTTTTCCTCTCTGCCAGCACAACATTATTATTGGAAGCTTCTGAATGTCTCCTCCCAGCTGTTAATATCCCAGAGATCCTACAAAATATAAATAAATACACAATTCTGCCAAGGTTATCTTTTGTCCTTGTTACTCAGGAAAATGTACAAGTTGTGTTTTTAAAACATTTTCCTAAAGGTGAAGGTTCTGATGGACTTTCTTATACTGAGATGTGGAACTCGCTTTTCTTTCGGCTATATCCTGTGGACAGTTACCCCTTCCCCCTTCTCCTGTGGAACTCTCCAGCACAGTGCCTGTCAATCATTTTGCAGCCATGATGATAGTGGCTAAATAAAATGTGTGACTCCTTGGAGGAGCAGAATAATGATGCATCTATGGAAAGCCCATCCAGTCCGTGACCCCAAATGTGGTTTTGTGAGTCTAGCAGTTTCTCCATTCACTGGTACATCCAAAGTGCACTCCCACCCTAGGTGTGCACTGGGGGAGTATAGCCCTTCCTTTTGATCATTCAATTCCCATATTTATAAGGTCCTTCCTTAGATAGGTACTATAGAGTAGTATTTCCCAAGTCAGTCCTGGAGTACCCCTTGCCAGACAGGTTTTCAGGATATTCACAATGAATATACATGAGATTGATTTGCATGCACTGCCTCCATTGTATGCAAATCTTTTTCAAACATATTCATTGTGGGTATCCTGAAAACCTGACTGGCAAGGGGGTACTCCAGGACCAACTTGGGGAAACACTGCTATAGAGTAGTAATCTACTCATTGCAATAGAAGAATTGAACATGCTCCTTCAATCTGGCTCCATCATTTTGCCTATTTTAATTTAGGGGCCCCTTTTACTAAGCCACATAAGCGTCTACGCATGCCAAAATGGAGTTACCGCCCGAATACCACGTGACTCTTGCGGTAATTTCATTTTTGGTGCGCGTCTGATACGCGCATCTGAAAACTATATTTTGTTGTTTTCGGGCTCACGTAACTGATGCCCGCCAAGTGGCATATGGCATGCGTAGGTCATTACCGCCCGGTTACCGTGTGAGTCTTTACCGCTAGGTCAATAGCTGGCAGTAAGGTATCAGACCCAAAATGGACACACAGCAATTTTCATTTTGCCGCACGTCCATTTTTGGCAAAAATAAAAAAGGCCTTTTTTACAGGTGCGCTAAAAAATGGATTGGCGCATTCCCAAAACCCGTGCTTACACTACCGCAAGCCATTTTTCAGCATGCCTTTGTAAAAGGACCCCTTAGCTAGCTCCTCATAAACATAGAGGTGGATGCATAAACTGCAATACCCTTTAGTGTCGCACTTTACTCTTGATTTCCTGTGCTTGCTCCTGATGTCGTATGAAATAGTGCAGGACACTTGGCATAAAACCACTGTGCAAAAGGGTAGTGCAGTGTGCAAGCAAAGTTCATGCAAATGTCTAAATAAAAAATTGCTTCCAATATAAAAAAAACCTACAGTAAAACCTTGCATGAGTTTTTTTTTAACCCTTTTACCCTTTTTCTAGCACTGAATCTTTACACCAACCTAGGGCTAGTGGACAGATAAATAAACTAGGAGCAAAAGAGTTGTCTGAAATGAAGGGGCCCTTTTACTAAGCTGCGGTAAGTCCTAACGCATTTTTACCGCAGGTTAAAAATGTCTACCACAGGGCGCACTGAGGTATGTCACAGTGATTTTGACATGTATGCACATTTCAAATGTGCTAAGAATTAATTTTTATATTTTAGCACTGGGGGGGCGTTTGGGGGTGGAGAGTGGACATGTTCAACAATAATGTGTTTTTCTTTTCTTTTCTATCCTATCATGAACTTGGAGTTATTTTCTATCATTTTGTGTTTTTATTATTGATTTATACTCTGCCCTGATGGATTTGTTTCCTTGGGTGGTTAATCAAATATAATAAACCTGAACAGTTTGGAAGCAAGCTAAGGGGCCCTTTCACAAAGCTGCGGTTAACACTAACGTGCTTATCACAGCAAAAAATGGCTTACCACGGGGGAGGGGGGGGGGTGCTGAGACATCCTGTGGCAATTTTGACATGTGCGCACACTACCCTCATGCTAATTTATTTTTTAGCACTTGGGGTGGAGGTGTCTGTAAGGGCTCCTGCGCTAACCCAGCGGTAACCAGGTAGCAGCACTGCCCGATTACCACCAGGTTAGCGCCTGCGGAAATATTTTTCAAATATTTTTGCTAGTGCCTGAAATGCTGCGTGCTGGGGGAGGAACTACTGCCGGTGCCTGTATTGGGCCAGCTGTAGCTCCAGATTGACGCACACTAAGCCCACAGTAGGCTTACCACTGCTTAGTAAAAGGGCACCTTAGTGCATAAGACCCTACCACCTGCAAAATAGGTGGCAGTAGGGAGTCAGGGGTCCTTTTACTAAGGAGTGCCAAAAAGTGGCATGCAGGTCCATTTTTCAGCACACCTGCAAAAAAGGCCTTTTTTTGGGCCGAAAATGGCCGTGCGGCAAAATGAAAATTGGTGCGTGTCCATTTTGGGCCTGAGACCTTATCGCCACCCATTCACTTAGCGGTAAGGTCTCACGCATTAACCGGGAAGTAATCATCAGTGCGTGTAGAATGCTGATTACCTCCCAGTTAGTGCTGCGTGCCAAAAAATAAAATATATTTTTCGGCAGGCATAGTGAACGTATGTAAAAAATGAAATTACCGCCCAGGGCGGTAGCTGGGCTGTAGTTCTGAATGGCATGCGTTGGGTGCTCGTAGGCGACTATCAGGCTCATTTTCAAAAGAGAAAAATGTCCAAAAAGTGGCATGTCTACATTTGGACATTTCTCTCACAAAAACGTCCAAATCAGCATTTTAAAAACCTATTTTTAGATGTTTTTCTCTGAAGTCCTCCAGACATTCATCCAAATCTCAAAAGGGAGTTCCAGGCGCCAGGGCCGCTGAGAGGGAGGCAGGGGTGGCAAAACTCTCCAGGCCTGGGCCTCCAAGGGGGTCCTCGCACCATGGTCTCTCTCTCTCTCTCCTGCTTCTGACAGGACCTGAGTGATCGAATCCCAACAGGAGCAGGAGAGAGAAAACTCCAGCATCGGGCCCCCCTTGGAGGCTGGGGAGGACCCGGAGCTTCCTCTAGTGCTGCTCTTCTGCCCATTGCTGAAACCGAGCATGCCCTGAGAGGAAAAGCAGCTGCAGGGGTAGGCAGTCAGCGCTGGAGGAAGACCTCTTCTGCTGGTGGGGCCTCAGGATCCCCAGCAGCTAAGGTACTTAGGCAACGGCAGCAATCGGGGGAGGGGGCGGCAGCATCCCGGCGGTGGTGGCCCTGCCCCGGGCCCGGTTCAGTCTCTCGGCGGCACCTTCAGGGGCGTGTTCAGGGCGGGACTTGGGTATTCCTAAGACTTGGATGTTTTTCAGCCATAATGGAACAAGACAAAACCATCCAGGACTAAAACTTAGACGTTTTGAGCTAGACCTGCTTTTATTACGAATAAGGCACAAAAAGGTGCCCTAAATAACCAGATGACCACTGGAGAGAATCAGGAATGACCTCCCCTTATTCCCCCAGTGGTCACTAATCCCCTCCCACCCACCCCCAAAAATGTGATGAAAAACATTACTTGCTAGCTTCTGTGCCACCCTCAGATGTTATACTCAGGTCCATCAAAATAACATGCAGGTCCCTGGAGTAGTGTAGTATTGGGTGCAATGCACTGCAGACAGGTGGACCCAGCCTCCTACCTCCCCTACCTGTTATATAAGTACATAAGTAATGCCACACTGGGAAAAGACCAAGGGTCCATCGAGCCCAGCATCCTGTCCACGACAGCGGCCAATCCAGGCCAAGGGCACTTGGCAAGCTTCCCAAACGTACAAACATTCTATACATCTTATCCTGGAATTGTGGATTTTTCCCAAGTCCATTTAGTAGTGGTTTATGGACTTGACCTATAGGAAACCGTCTAACTCCTTTTAAAACTCTGTCAAGCTAACCGCCTTCACCATGTTACACCTGTGGAGAAAGGTGTGAGTCCTCCAAAACTCACCAGAAATTCACTGTACCCACATATAGGTGCCCCCTTCACCTGTAAGGGCTATGGTAGTGGTGTACAGTTGGGGGTAGTGGGTTTTGGGGGGCTCAACACACAAGGTAAGGGAGCAATGGTGAGATGTGTACCTGGGAGCATTTTATGAAGTCCACTGAAGTGCCTTATTGCTGTACTGGGATGTCAGGGGGACCAGTCTACTAAAAATGCTGACTCCTCCTACACCCCAATGGCTTGATTTTGCGCATTTTGCACTTAGACTTTTTTTTCAAAAAAGGAACAAAGAACAAAACATCCAAATCCCAAAACGTTGTTCGAAACAGTATTTTTGAAAACAAAAGATAGACGTTTTTCTTTTTTGAAAATGACCTTCTTTCCTATTCAGATTTTGGACTTTTTTGCAAGTTGGATCTATCATTTAATTTTATCAATTATTTATATTGAAAAAGCAAGCCTCATACATCTCAATAAGATCATTAATCACTATTCAGAACACAATATGCCAGCTGTGCATTCTACTAGCATTCATTAGTGGTTTTTATTATTTCATGTTATGTATATCTGTCACATTTTTCATTAAAATCCTTCCTGGGTTGCTGATTTCTTTGGCATTTTGTATTATCTCTACTGGCATATTAGCTTGCATTTCTTTAACCCACATTTGATACTTTTTTTCTCTGTTCCTTTTCATTAGCCTGTGATATCTTACTAGCTCACATCAAGATTATTGCTATAAAGCATTACTTATGTTTTCTGACATGTCCTTAGAGTCCCCTTTATGGTCTAAAACAGTAGTTCTCAAATCTGTCTTGGGGAAACACCAGCCAGTCAGATGTCCAGAACATCTATAATGAACATGCATGAGATATATTTGAATATTCAAGTCTATTTCATGCTTATTCATTGTGGATATCCTGAAAACCTGACTATCTGGTGTTCCCACAGCATAGTTTTAAGCACGATTGGGGGAACAGCATGCTCACAGGAATAACTTTTTATCTGTGTCTCAAAGCACATATGCTATACCACCCGATATTCTGGGGGGGGGGGGGGGTTGTTTGTTTCCTGGGGGAGGGGTTGCATTTAAAGATGCATAATTTTCAGTCAGGTTATTTTACCCGGGTAAAAATCTATTTATCTGGATAAATGCCTTTCAAAATTGTTCTCAAGGATACCATTTCAATTTATAAACTATGTGAATCAATTGTCCAACATAGATCACAGAAAAAATCATTCCTAAATAATACACAAAACCCACATACTACATAAGTACAAAAACACAAGAGCAAAAATATTCATATAAAACCACAAAGCCTTCTGTAATACTCTTTCAGCCTCAGAGTGGACATGAAGGTGCTCATTTTCAAAAGAGAAAAATCTCTCAAAAGAGACACATGGTCCAGAGCGCATGAGGCAGATGGACTTTTCACAGGAAAACATCCAAATTGCGATTTTTGAAACTCAGATTTGAGACAGCTTTTGCCACAGTTTATCTAAATCACAAGGGGTCATGTTGGGGTGGTGATAGGGGCATATATTGGGTGGGATTTGGGCAGGACCAGAATTTGGACGTTTTTCAGGGATAATGGAACATGATAAAAATGTCTAGAGCAAAAATTGGGAAGTTTTTATCTGAACCTGTTTCAATCACGACTAAGGGCCCTGTTTACTAAAGTGTACTAGTGTCTATAGTGTGTGCTAAAAATTAGCATGTGCTAACTGTGTAGGCACCCATAGGAATATTGTAGGCGTCTACACAGGTAGTGCATGCTAATGTTTAGAACACACTAAAAACACGGCTTAGTAAACAGGGCCTTAAGTCATAAAAAATTCCCTAACTGACCAGCTGACCACTGGAGGGATTAAGGTATGACCCCCCTTAATCCCCCAGTGGTCACTGACCCCCCCACCTCCCAAAGATGTG
Source organism: Microcaecilia unicolor (assembly GCF_901765095.1). Lineage (NCBI taxonomy): Eukaryota > Metazoa > Chordata > Amphibia > Gymnophiona > Siphonopidae > Microcaecilia > Microcaecilia unicolor. The sequence goes on from NC_044040.1 coordinate 154,339,994, forward strand.
ACAATGACAGGACATACCAGACTCTGTGACCATTTCAGATATTATGGCCATTCCTATTAGAGCAGCAAGCTAGTCCCAGGAGAAGGCTAGTGGTCAACAGGACTGTAATGGAACCCAGCTCCATATCCTACTCTAACTAATAGCAACTGTGCCTCTAGATAGGAGACACATGCAGGCCTGAGGGCTTTTGTGGTGTGTGCAGTTTGGTACAATAGGTTTTTAGGTATTCCTGGAGGGCTCACAATACAAAATAAGGGTGTTAAGGTTAAGGTGAGATTTGTACCTGGGTCCCTTTATATGAAGTCCACTGTACTGACCACTAATCTGCCCCTCTGCTTTGTTGGGATGTCTGTGAGATGTTTACTAGGAATAGTGCCACACAGCCATCCCTATGGCTTGTTTTTGGACATTTTTCTCTAGGACTATTTTTTCTTTAAATGGCACAAAAATGTCTGGAAAATAGCAATTTTGAAACAAAAAAATAGACATTTTTCAGGTTCAAAAATTGTATGTTGAGGATGTTTTCTGCAAAATATCTACAATTGGACTTGAATGTCATATCAAAAATGCCCCTCAAAGTATTCACTCTGAGAGCCCAAGCAAATAAAAATGACTTTTGCTGTATCCCAACAGTGCCCTCAGTCCTAAGACATTTAGGGGTCCTTTTACTAAGGTGTGCTGAAAGATGGCCTGCACTGGTGTAGATGTGTGTATTGAACATGCGTAGATCCATTTTTCTGCGCACCTGCAAAAAAAGGCCTTTTTTGGGGGGGAGGGATGAAAATGGACGTGTGGCAAAATATAAACTGGCGCATGTCCATTTTGAGCCTGAGACCTTATCGCCACCCTAGTGATAAGGTCTCATGTGTTAACCAGGCAGAAATGGTCTATGCACGTACAATGCCAATTACTGCCCAGTTAACGCTGTGCACTGGAAAATTTCTGGTGCGCTTAGTGGACGTGCATAAAAAATGAAATTACCACCTGAGCCCTGCGGTAGCCGGGCGGTAGTTCAAAATTGATGCACGTAGGATGTGCTTAGGCACCTACGCGGCTTAGTAAAAGGGCCCCTTAAGCAATATGCTCCAGCACTGAGAAGACCATAGACCAAGTGCTGAAAGTTTAGCATGAGACACACAAAGAACCACAAGTTTCCTAGTGCCAGAAAAATCTAAATTGACACTGGATTCAGGGATGACCCTCTTATTAGACCAAGGGCCCCTTTTACAAAGCAGTGGTACCCGTGCTGCCGCTTTGCCATGAACCAATCTGGCACTACCGCTGGGCTACCGCAGGAGCCCAGCCGTAGAGCCTGCCCCAACACACGCCATTTCTGGCACTGAAAAAATATTTTTTTTAGTGCTGGGTGCTTACCTAGCAGTAATCAGGCAGCCCTGTGTATTGCCCTGTTACTGCCGGATTAGCACAGGAGCCTTTATTGCCTCCTAAATAGGTGGCATTAAGGGCACCTCCTCTACACAGCCATTTCCTTAAAAAAAAAAAGCCTTTTACCCATTGCAGTAAACGGAGCCCTTGACACATGACAAATCCACACGCCGATGCTACAGTAGGGCTCCTTTTACCACAGCTTTGTAAAAGGGGCCCCAAGTGAATCAGCCAACTCCGGTGGTAAACTTTGGGGTGCATAGTATAACCAAATAATGCAAAGATATATATTTTTTTAATTGTGGAACCCAGGAATATAATTTGCTTTCTTTTTTGTTGAAGCAATCACTTGGCTGGAATTCTTTAGGGCTCCTCTGTGGTAGAAAGTGTCCTTAGCAAGCCCATATGCAGGTCTTTCCCATGCACCAAGGCCATTTCTAATGCAGCCAGAAAATGGCCGATTTTCCATTTTCCAAATGAATGGCCACACACTAATGTTGCCATTGGCACAGGCATTATTAAAAATTAGTACATAAGTACATAAGTAGTGCCATACTGGGAAAGACCAAAGGTCCATCTAGCCCAGCATCCTGTCACCGACAGTGGCCAATCCAGGTCAAGGGCACCTGGCACGCTCCCCAAACGTAAAAACATTCCAGACAAGTTATACCTAAAAATGCGGAATTTTTCCAAGTCCATTTAATAGCGGTCTATGGACTTGTCCTTTAGGAATCTATCTAACCCCTTTTTAAACTCCGTCAAGCTAACCGCCCGTACCACGTTCTCCGGCAACGAATTCCAGAGTCTAATTACACGTTGGGTGAAGAAAAATTTTCTCCGATTCGTTTTAAATTTACCACACTGTAGCTTCAACTCATGCCCTCTAGTCCTAGTATTTTTGGATAGCGTGAACAGTCGCTTCACATCCACCCGATCCATTCCACTCATTATTTTATACACTTCTATCATATCTCCCCTCAGCCGTCTCTTCTCCAAGCTAAAAAGCCCTAGCCTTCTCAGCCTCTCTTCATAGGAAAGTCGTCCCATCCCCACTATCATTTTCGTCGCCCTTCGCTGTACCTTTTCCAATTCTACTATATCTTTTTTTGAGATACGGAGACCAGTACTGAACACAATACTCCAGGTGCGGTCGCACCATGGAGCGATACAACGGCATTATAACATCCGCACACCTGGACTCCATACCCTTCCTAATAACACCCAACATTCTATTCGCTTTCCTAGCCGCAGCAGCACACTGAGCAGAAGGTTTCAGCGTATCATCGACGACGACACCCAGATCCCTTTCTTGATCCGTAACTCCTAACGCGGAACCTTGTAGGTGCTAAGGGCTCATATGCTAATCTCATGCTAATCAGTTAGTGAATGGCAATGTAGCTGCACTGATTAGTGCTAAAACACTCATTCTCCAGCCCAAAGACACATCCCCTCTGCAATAAAATAAAATTAATTTTTTGGGGGGCCCTTTTACTAAAGGGCTGCCACACGGCAAAAGGTTTTGCCGCGTGGAAACCCAGAAGTACCATTGGCCCAACGCGGTATGATGTCCAAATTCAATTTTTGGATGTTTTTCAAAAATGCCCACAAATCCAGTGCCAAAAATTGTCATTTTCAAGCTAAACTCTTTTTGTTTTGAAAATTGCCATATTTTCGATGTTTTGTGCTCAGTGCTTCTTTCTTAAGGGCCGTTTTCAAAGGAAAAATGCACAAACAAGTCGTTGGGATTTCCCAGCAGAGCAGCGAGGCAGCCTAGGGGGCATTGCAGTGAACTTCACATTAGAAAGCTGCTCGGGAATGCGGATTGTGGGAATCCTATAGAACCTGTGGGAATGAAAGAAGTTCCATGGGATTCCCATGGGGATGGAAGACGTTACCGTGGGATTCCCACATGGATGGAAAAAGTAGCTATGGGACTCCCGCAGGAGTATAGTCAAAATCTATGGTGATTCAAGAATGAGGCTTGGAATGCTCTGAAAGAAGCAATTGGAGCACCAGAATGAGGCTTGGGACATATGGAGAAAGGCAGTTGGAGAACTGGAATGAGGCCTGGAATGCCTAGAGAGGCAGACAGAACATCAGAATGATGCTTGAAACACTCTTTGGTTGAATAGTGAATATCATCCAAAAAAACACAGGAGGTTGTTGGGGTTGGGAGGAAACAGAGGGCTGCGAGGAATAATAATGTTGACTCGTGCAGGTACAGGTGAGGATCAGTGAAATTTCTGTCCCCGTGCAACTCTCTACTTCACATAAAATGTCCCAGGTACACATCACATCATAACCCCCTTATATTGCATGATGAGCCCTCCAGGAATAGCAAAAAATGTACTGTACCCAACTCTATACTACTACAATAGCCTTTATGCCTGCAGGTGTCAGCTATATGTGGATTCAGTAGGTATTTTATGTATTTTGGGGCACTCACACTTTCCACCACAAGTGTACCAGTTAGAGTGGAATATGGGCCTGGGTCCCCTTCTCTACAGTCTACTGTATCAACCACTAGGCTGCTTCAGAGACCTGCTTGCTGCTGTAAGAGGAATGGCCATTATATCTGCAGTTGTCTAGAGCCTAGTATGTACTGTCACTTTCACCTCTTAGGGGGGGGGGGGGGTCAGTGACCACTGGGGAATTAAGGGGAGGATCATTCCTTTATCCCTCCAGTGGACATCTGCTCAGTTTGGGCACCTTTTTGGCCCTTAGTTATTACTGAAACAGGTCTAGCCCAAAAAGTCCTATTTTTTGCCCTGGACATTTTACAGTGTTCCATTATTGCAGAAAAATGTCCAAATCATAAGCTTACCCTAGTCCCACTCAAAACATGCCCCGTTGAGATTTAGATGAACTGCATAGAAAAAAGTCTTAAAAGTGGATTTCAAAAATAGCGATTTGGATGTTTTTGTGAAAAAACATCCAACTGCCACTTTGTGCCATTTTTTGGATATTTTCTCTGTTTCGAAAATGAGCCCTTATATTTTCTTACTTACTAAAATCTCTTATCTGGATTTCAGACTAAGAGGCTAACGCTTGCTTAATGTGGGATAAAAGGCTTTTCACAAAATGTGTTAAAGTGTTTTGTGCTAATTTGTCTATCAGCACTCTAATATCTTGCAATTTGTTTTTAAATATTTTTTCGGGAGGTGGCATGTCATGGGAGTGGAATGGGCGTGGAAGCATTATAACTACATATTGCAGACTTAATGGGAGAACACATGGCACTTCCCAAATAGGAAAAGAGAGAACTTAAGGATTCTTTTATGAAGATGCAGCAAAAGAGGGCCTGCGCTGGCATCAACGCATGCTTTTGACAAACGCCAAGGCCCCCATTTACCATAGTGGATAAAAGGTGGGTCTTTGTTTTTTTCAAGAAATGGACATGCAACAAGTGAAGTACTTGCCGCATGGCCATTTCGAGGGGAGCACTTACCAGGTGGCGGTAAGGGCTCCCATGTTAACCGGGTGGAACTACACTGCCTGATTACCGCCAGGTATACACCGGCGTTTCAAAACCTGAAATATTTCTGCAGTGCTGGAAATGCTGCTGCGATAGCCCAGAGGTACTTCTCTTTTAGTGAGCGGTAAGCCCTTGTTGGGTTTACCGCTGCTTCATAAAAAAGTCCCTAAGTGCCTCCTACTTGACATTAAGTATCCCATTTTAATATTTTTGCAGGTATCACATACTAAGGGAAAAATTAGCATGGGACCTGCAACAATAAAAAAGAAAAAAAGCCTTTTTTGAGCCACATTACAAATGGGCCTAGTGTGTGGGAAGTCCTGATGTGACACGTCATTTACAGATGTGCAGTCTTTTGGAACCGCATAAGAAATAAACAAGACTTCCTATGTGGTTTCATGTCATTTCCTAATGGAAACGACAGTATAAGATCTAAAATTTCATTGGAATTCATCTTTCATTAATAGTGTGCTTTATTCACAACATTACCTCCCTCCCCAAAGACCCCAGAAATTTAAAATAAAAAATTCAACAAACAGTAAGGGAAACTAACTGGAACTAAAATATTGTCTTGCACACCTCCAGTGTCAATGAAAAAAAAGAATTTTAAGGAAAAGAGAGTCTGGAAGTACAGTATAAGGGTCTTCATTGCTGTATCTGTCTCATTGTGAATATTGCATAGCGATGTAGAGGGGCACTACAGAGACAGGCCTGCTCTAGTATTTATCTTTTACACATGGCTCAGAAGTCAAATTCATTGAATCCCCTACCTCATCAAGAATAGTGTGCCAACAAGCACTGACTGTGCTGCCCGAAATGAAGGAGAACCCAAATTAACACTGAGGTAAGCCGATAGTGCTGCTGCCTGTGCACTAATACCGACACAGCCCGTTCACTTTGAATGGGCTATATCGGCAATGCCACACAGAAGCCACTAGCGAGGTGTGGTAAACAGACCCGTAACTATCATTCAGATGTCATTAGTGGAAATTGTGTTTAGATTTTTATTTTGAAAAAAAATAAGACACTTTACCCCAAATAAAACCCATAGTTCCAGGAGATTAAACAGAGATACCGGTACACATATATACGAATGATAATGCAAATACAGAAACAGTATAACACATCACAATAATCATACTAGATAACACTAACCTTGACATTATTTTAAGATATACTTTTGGAGGTATTTTATTTTATGTTAATTTTTTTTTCTTTTTATATGTGATGTTTATTTTCTTTCCCATCTTTATTGACTAAGGGAGTCTTTTACAAAAGATTAAGTCGAGTTATCTGCAGCAGGGACCATTTTATTCCTATGGGCCCTGCTAAAAATAACTCAAACTAACCTTTAGTAAAAGACCCCCTAAGTAAATACATAAGAACTATTCTTTGGTCCTTTCCCTGGCGGTTTGTTCCGCACTGATATTTTGATTCTCCATTGTGAATTGTCAAGACGCTGAGTACTATGTTTTGAGCAACAACCTCTGATTTATGTTGATTTGCTGAATTGACCCCTGAGGCAGGTATTGTTTTATGCTGAAACACGGCCCTTGTCAGTTCACAAATAAAGTACACTTGTACCAATCTTGAGAGCCCTTTGCGCTTTTTTTTTTTTACTGCTTGTGCTAGGTACTTTGACCCTCTCCAGTGCATACTGCTTAGCGTGAGTCACCCCATTATCTTAAGAGTGAAGACAGAACATTATTCCATCCTGATCTGCTTTCCCCTACCTATCCTAGACACCTGTTAATTCTGATCTCTATAGATCCCTGTGTGCATTCATGACTCTGCTAGGACTTTATCTAGTTTGTTTTTAAATACCAGTACAAAGCTGCCAAGTTACCCAGTTCCAAAAAGGAGACTGTTGGACTAGACCTGGTTTTGAAGTTATATCACAGCATAGTGTGGTATTTATAGTCCCTAATTCTACTTATTGAAATCAGTGCTTCAGTTTCCATAATACATCTGCATTAGGTTATCAAAAGTCCAGGACTAGTTTATAATCTCCTTCCTGGAACAGGATGACTTGGAAACTCTATCTCTATCCAGATTGCCACATTTAATTCCCATAGCAGGCCATTCCAGAACCTTTCTCTTGGGCTCAAAGAAGTACTCCTTTTAAAGTAAATACATCTTAGACCGGTTTCTACCTGTGCACTGTTGTTAGAATGAATGCATCAAATAAACTTTCATATTAATGTTTCCAGAGCCCTATTACACACATGTGCAATGTCGTTTAACCCCTACTGTCTTTGTGATCTTCTACTCATTCTGCATGGTTTTAACACAGGATATGAAACATAATATGGTAAATACACAAATATGGCATTTATACTGTTCATCCTGGAGAGAACTGTAAATCTAGTTCTACAGTTATTGTTAAGAGTACATTATGGAGCTGCCTGCTCATATATACAGTGCTGACAAAGAAAACAGCTGAGCATGGTTGCAATTAATATACTATGAGCTGGGAGGTTGCTTTTATTCACATGCTGATATTTATTTTAAACATGTCATCATTGTGTAGCAGTGATATATTTTACAACTACAGTAAATACTCTTGGATTTTTAGGGTCATCGGCAATGGTAAGTTTGGAAAGGTTTACGCTGTGCTAAATATATTGGACATAGCATTATATTTGCACTTTTTACTACAATACCATGGGCTACCAAAGGTTTGGAAGCTGCATGAATCATGTCCAAACTATTGAGAACTGTGATTCTGTTTTCAATAAAGTTTTATTTATGAAGACATCCAGATTCTTTGCATTTGGGAATTTTCTATTCTAGCCACATCTAAGTGGTCCTCTAAATCAAAAACACTATCTGTCCTGATTCAAAAAGACTTCCCATTCTGGTCTAATGGGAAAACGTTTCTTACTGAATTGGCCTAGATATTGTTATTGGTCTTTGCTGCCCTCTGCTGGTAATATGGTAGGACACCAACAGGCTTATTTTCGAAAGAGAAGGGTGCCCATCTTTTGACACAAATCGCAAGATGGGCGTCCTTCTCACAGGGTCACCCAAATCGGCATAATCGAAATCGGATTTTGGGTGTCCTCAACTGCTTTCCATCACGGGGACGACCAAAATTCACGGGGGCGTGTCAGAAGCGTAGCGAAGGCGGGCCTGGGGCATGCCTAACACATGGGCGTCCTCGGCCGATAATGGAAAAAAGAAGGGTGTCCCTGACGAACACTTGGGCAACTTTACTTGGTCCCTTTTTTTTTTTTACGAACAAGCCACAAAAATGTGCCCAAACTGACCAGATGACCACCGGAGGGAATCGGGGATGACCTCCCCTTACTCCCCCAGTGGTCACTAACCCCCTCCCCACCCTAAAAAATGTAAAATGTTTTTTCCAGCCTCTATGCCAGCCTCAAATAACATACCCAGCTCCATGACAACAGTATGCAGGTCCCTGGAGCAGTTTTAGTGGGTACTGCAGTGCACTTCAGGTAGGCGGATCCAGGCCCATCCCCCCCTACCTGTTACACTTGTGGTGGTAAATGTGAGCCCTCCAAAACCCACCACAAATCCACTGTACCCACATCTAGGTGCCCCCCTTCATCCCTAAGGGCTATGGTAGTGGTGTACAGTTGTGGGGAGTGGGTTTTGGGGGGCTCAGCGCACACAAGGTAAGGGAGCTATGCACCTGGGAGCTTTTTCTGAAGTCCACTGCAGTGCCCCCCAGGGTGCCCGGTTGGTGCCCTGGCACGTGAGGGGGACCAGTGCACTATGAATGCTGGCTCCTCCCATGACCAAATGGCTTGGATTTGGTCATTTCTGGGATGGGAGTCCTCGGTTTCCATTATCGCCGAAAACCGGGGACGATCATCTCTAAGGTCAACCTAAATGTTGAGATTTGGGTGTCCCCGACTGTATTATCGAAATGAAAGATGGTTGCCCATCTTGTTTCGATAATACAGGTTTCCCCGCCCCTTCGCAGGGACATCCTGCGAGGACGTCTTCAGGAAAACTTGGGCACCCCGTTCGATTATGCCCCTCCAAATGTATCTAATTTCTACTCAGGAGTCAATATAGGCATAGACCATGGTATCTCTAGTAACGAAGGAAAGTTTGTAAACATCTATATTTTTACTGTTTTGTCCGTAATTAGATATCATGTGTGCTGTGGTTTTGTGATCCTCTCCAGGAATTATGGTTCAGCATCTGTAACCATAAATCCTCCATAAGCAACATTCTAGAAACTGCTGTGCATCATAAGATATTCTTTGCTTTTTCCCAATATTCTACTTTGTGACACTGAAAGGAACATGGAAAGAATTATGTCATCCAGTTTATATTATGAAGTGTACAGCATGTTCTACTACAGTGCTCTGATGGTAAAAACCACAATTAGGCATCATGTGACCTTCTCCACAGCCAACATCAGCGAAGGCTGCCTCACAAGCATGGAGCATGCTTTTCTTTATAAAGCAGTACACAGAAATGGTGGCCTGAAGTAGGAAAAAGATATCACATAATCAATTGTGCAGTGATTTTCAAAACAGGAAAACATTTATCTTTTAAATGGATGTTTGCAGATGTTTTTGTGATCAGTGTGTTTATCTTTTTGGTCCATTTTTGAAAAAAAAAAAAAATCCTAGTGAAAAATGCACAAAATCAAGTCATTGGGATGTTGGAGGAGCCAGCTTTCTTAGTAGATTGGCCATATAGACAACCCAGAAGAGCAGTGGGGCACCCCAGGGGGCACTGAAGTAGATGTTACCCCCTTATTTTGTATGGTGAGCCCTCCAAAGCCCACCAAATACCTAGTGTACCCAATTGTACACCACTACAGTAGCCCTTATGGCTGCAGGTGTCATCTGTATGTGGGTACAATAGGTTTGGGGGGGGGGGGCTCACACCTTCCACCAGAAGTGTAACACTTAGGGGCCCTTTTACAAAGGTGCGAGAGGGCAAATGCATGGGTAGCATATGCCCAATCGGCACTACCGCTGGGGTAACATGTGTGCCCGGAGTTTGGCGTGTGCTGAATCATGCGGCAGAAAATAATTTTCTTCCACTGGAGGCGTTCCTGGCAGTAACCGTGAGCGAGCCCATGTTACTACTACTACTACTAATCATTTCTATAGTGCTACTAGATGTACGCAGCGCTGTACACTTGAACATGAAAAGTCAGTCCCTGCTCGACAGAGCTTTCAATCTAAATTGGCATGTGCTGCATGGTTACCACATGGGTAGCATGTGGGCCCCTACTGCTAGGTCAGTGGGTGGTAGTAAGGGCTCAGGCCATAAACAGGCGTGCTTATTTTAATATTAGCGCAGGCCTATTTCCTGACCCATTAAAAAATAGCCTTTTCCTAGCCGCATAAAAAAATGGCCCAGCATGCATCTAAAAGATGCACCCACACTACCACAGGCCACTTGTTACTGCGGCTTTGTAAAATAACCCCTTAGTGTGGGATATGGGCCTGGGTCCCCTTCTCTACAGTGCACTACACCAAACACTAGGCTACATCAGAGACCTGCTTGCTGCTGCAATAGGACTAGCTAGCTATAACATCTGAGGCTGTCATAGAGGCTGGTATGTACTGTTCCTTTCACATTTTTTTGAGGGGGGTGGGAGAGGGTCAGTAACCACTGGGGGAGTAAGAGGGGTTCATGCCTTAATCCTTCCAGTGTTCATTTAAGGCACCTTTTTCTGACTTAGTCATGATAAACTTCTGGTCAATTATTTCATACCCAAAATCCATATAGACTCTCAACGTCCTCCAGGCCGCCCAGTAGTGTCAGGTATAGGCTTGGTGTTAGAGCCTCTATCTGACATGATTGATTGTTCATACATCAACGACACAACTGAAATGATCAAATTCTTACAGTCATGCCCCCCCCCCCCACTGTCCCTAAAGAGTTTATTTTATCAACCTTAGATATTTCAGCGTTGTACACCAACATACCTCAGGAGGCAACTCTCAATATGATTCAACATTATTTAGAGTCCCTTGCACTACCTCCTCCGCGCATAGAGTTTTTAAGTTCCATTGCAAAAACCGCTCTTCAAAAAAACTATTTTCAGTTTGGTAGCAATTATTATTAGTCATGATAAAAGCAGGTCTAGACCAAAACATTTAAACTGTAGCCTTGGACATTTTGGTTTTGTTTTATTATGGTAGAAAAACATTCATGTGATAGGAATGCCCTAGTCAACACGTCCTGGCATGCCCTCTTGTGATTTAGACGCACTGCAGATGAACTGCATAGAAAACGTCTTAAAATGTGTTTTGAAAATAGCAATTTGGCTGGTTTGTTTTGGGGGGGGGGGAGGGGAGACCTAATGCTGCTTTGTACCACTTTTTGGATTTTTTTTTTGTTTCAAAAATGAGCCATCCAGCATAGCTGAGCTGTCCCACTACCCTTTAGTTCCCAGTCATGATATCACTGTGATCAGTTTCAGTCTGCTCTGTTTCCCTGTGAGAGATTTATTCCTTCCATATGTACACAGAATCCTGTAACTGGACCTCTCACCTCTTAGTATTCAGCCATTTCTCTTTCCTTTTACAAATTGGACACCAATTGCTGTTCCACATGATTTGTATTCAATGTCATCTTGAAGGAAACAAATTTAGGGGAAAACAACTCCTTGTTGGTCAGGTTGCTTCCTCTCTGGATACAAACAGTGTGCAAAATTAAGAAAGACTGTTTACTGAACACCCTCTGGCTGGTCAGAGGTGAATTCTAGGGCAATATTTATATAAATCAGAATCATTTGAATAATTTTACATATTAAATAATATAAATTCATGTTTGTATGATTAAAAATAAACAGCTTGAGTATGTATGCTGAATATATATAATGGTGTACTTATACTGGAGTGTTATTTCTTTACCTTCTCAGTTTTTATTTTTTTCCTTTTCTAGTCCTTCTCTAAATTGTATGAGTTTTAAAGATTTTGGAGCTCATATTGAGACTGCGGGAGGCAGTCCAGCTAACTCCTGCCCTCAGCGGCAAACCTGGAAACTCAATGCTGGGCCATATCCGGCACCTGGTATTGAATTTCATGTTTTTTTTTGGGCCACTATGAATATAGCTGGTTAAGCGGATAGTCTTCGGCAGACCAGCTAAGTTTTAGTGGCCAAAGATAGACGTATTATTTATGCAGCTCTAACTGGCCGCTAAACTTAGCCAGTCAGTCAATGAATATATGAGGCTTGTGACAAGGCTAGCTGGTAAGCGCTAATATTCAGCCGAGATAGCCAGCTATCTTGCACTGAATATTAGCCCTTAGCCAGATTAAGGCTATTTAACTGGCCAAGAGCCTTTCCTGGCTGATTAAATAGCACTGAATATCAGAGGTTGTGTTACATTTGAATAGCGTCCTACATGGTTAATTAGTTGGGGGGGGGGGGGAAGGGATAGATGTAAACCTGCCTTGATACTGTTACTAACTTCATGCATGATGTCAATCCTGAATATCTTCTATATAGCTCCTTGATTGTCTTCCTTTTTGGTACTTGATCTTTCTGTTTGATTTCTTTCAATCCATTAAAATTTAATGACAAAAAACAAATAAAAGGCCTAATGTGCCGCAGTATTTATCTGAGTAGGAACAGCTTATGTGATACACACCAGGGCTATACCCAGAATTTCTCATTTACTTTGTTCCCTCGATCAAAATCGACTTGTTATATTCAGCTACAAAGAAATAATCCATGAGCACACCAGGGCATCAATCTTCTCAATTGTGGAACTCCCTATCACCTCATTTATAACTTCAGACATCTCCCACGCAATTTAAAGCAGATCTTTAAACTTTCTTGTAGATTGATGTATTTGCTAATTCACTTTTGATTATCTAGCTCCCCCGGAGCATCCCTGAGAGACCCTAACTTTCCCTCCAAGTGCTACCCTACCCCCCTTCTATCCTATCAGTAATGGTGTTCTACCCCCTTTCCATGACAGTTTCCCTTTTGTCTTATGTTTTTGTTTTGATCGCTTAACTATAGGATTTTCAGCTGCAAAGAGGCAAACATTACCAGATAGCTCTTCAGCAATATCACATAAAACAATCTTTAAAAAGAACTGTCCCAAGAACTGAACTTTGCATCACACCACTGGTAACATCCCTTTCCTCAGAGTGAGATCCATTTACCACTACCCTCTGTCACCTTCCACTCAACCAGTTCCTAACCCAGCCAGTCACTTTAGGGCCCATACCAAGGACACTCAATTTATTTATAAGTCACCTGTGCAGAACTGTGTCAAAGGCTTTGCTAAAATCTACATACACTGCTCTAGCACTCTCCCTTGATCCAATTCTCTGGTCATCTGGTCAAAGAAATTAATCAAATTTATCTGACAAGACCTGCCTCTAGTGAAGTCATGCTGCCTCTGGTTTTGCAATCCATTGGATTCTAGAAAGCTCTGTTTTAGAAGTGTTTCCATTAATTTACTTACCACAAAGGTCAGAGTAACCGGCCTGTAGTTCCCAATCTCCTCCTTACTTCCACTTTTGTGGGGAAGAACCACATCAGCCCTTCTCCAGTCCTCTGAGACCACTCTCAACTCTAGAGAAGCATTGAAAAGGTCAGACAGCGGAGCAACCAGAACTTCCCTAAATTCCATCGATACCCTTGGATATATGCCATCTGGCCCCATCGTTTCATCCACCTTTAGATTAGCTAGCTCCTCATGAACACAATCCTCTGAAAATGGAGCTACACTAGAGCCAGAAGTTATCCAGATATTGATAATATTCTCTGCTGGTACTCAGATTTATTTATTTGTTACATTTGTATCCCACCTTTTCCCACTTATTAGTAGGCTCAAAGTGGCTTAGATAGTTCCGGAGAGGTGGTTGCAGATAACTAGCCAAGTAAGTTAGGACAGCAAAATAGCTGAATATCAGCAGAAACTGGATACCATCAGGCAGCATTCTATACCTAGATATTCTACACTGATATAGATTTAAATACCACAGTTGGCATTTGAATGCAACATTGACCACAGTGTTTAATTACTGGGAGAAAATAATTTCCTAGATGTGATTTGGATATAATATGTTTTGTTTTGGGAATTTTATGGTGAGGAATCCCAGGGAGGAATGTAGAGGAGGAGAGAAAAAAGAAATTTCAGGATTAAGAAGGAAACAAGGAAGCAATAAGGATAAGGAAAGGAGGAAGGTGAGGTAAGGGAGAGGAGAGGAGAAAAGATTAAGGTTGAGGGATTGGAGCGAAGAAGGAGATAACATCAGGGAGAGGGACAGGAAAAGAGGAAGGAAGGGGGTTTTCAGGATCCAGAGGGGAGAAAGGGAGATGTTTCTTCCCTCAAATCCCTGCTCTGGTCATCTTTCTATCCTTTCATCTCCTTAGTCTAAGTCTTTTCTCTCCATCCCAGGTGCCCTCAATTATCCCTCCATAGTATAAATGTACATATATTCTGCCCTAGGCCCCAACCCTCTTCATACATACCCCCAAATCACCCAGCCTCTTTCATATAACATCCATCTACTGATTTTCACTTAATCTCATACCACTTTCAAAAACCACTCAGCCCCCAGCCCTACTTTTAGAAATCCCCAGCTCATTCTCCATCCTTTGACCTCAGATCTTCTTTCAGAACCTCCACCCCAAATCTTTGTCCCGTAGCTCCCCTTTAACAGTCCCTGCCAAACAATAACAACAACAAAAAAACACCATTCCTTAACTTGTCTATCAGTGCATCCCAAGTTCCCCTTTCCGCTCTCTTAACAAAATCACCATTTCCCAACTCTTCCTCCCTTATCACTTAATTCTCATCTCCTTAATTAGTGTAGGGTATTTCATAAGACTAGGACCTGCATTAAAATCTCCTGCTTAGAACTCAGTTTCATACTTTTTCATTTTCTCACCCTATATTACTACTACTATAAATCACTTCTATAGCGCTACCAGTTGTACGCAGCGCTTTACAATTGAACATTAAGAAAGACAGTCCCTGCTCAAAAGAGCTTACAATCTAAATCAGGACAAACAGACAGGATCACTAAGGATAAGGGAAGGACAGACAGAAGGACACAAGGATAAGATAAATGTGACAAGTCAGGAGTCGAAAGCAGCATTAGACAGGTAGGCCTTTAGCCCGGATTTGAAGGCAGATGCATCCTTTCTTATCCTAAGTGCCAACACATATACAGGATACCTTATTTTCCTTTTCACATACAATCTGATCCCCTATTCCCCTTACCCCTCTTTCACGTAACCCCCACTTCCCCTCTAGAACCTCTAATCATACAAAACCCTACCTCAGTTCCTTTTCATACAATTTCCTACCCCTTCTTTCAAAAAATCGTCATCCCTTCTAGTCATCCCATTCTTTTAGTTCATGATCCCCCTCCTTATCATTCCTATGATGGCCAAGTGGCTGAAGGAAGAGGGAAAAATCATAATAAATTGGGCTGTCTTCTCTCTCTACGCCCAAGGCCCTACTGTTTTGAACTGTGTGGTTGTAAGTTGTCCCTGCAGTTCAAAGCAACTGTCAGACCCTGGGTGACAGAAGGACATGGCCCAGTGCACAGTCCCTACTTTCTTCTTCCTCCTGCTGCCTAACAGTATTGGGAGGTAGATAAAGCTCACTATTAAATCAGCTGCTTCTCCTGGAGGGGCATAATCGAACGGGGGCGCCCATCTCTAAGGACAGCCCCATAAAGGGGCATCCCCGATTGTATTATCGAAACAAGATGGGCGTCCATATTTCGTTTTGATAATACAGTTGGGGACGCCCAAATCTCAACATTTGGGTCGACCTTAGAGATGGCCAACCTCGGTTTTCGCCGATAATGGAAACCAAAGATGTCCATCTCAAAAACGGCCAAATCTAAGCCATTTGATCATGGGAGGAGCCAGCATTTGTAGTGCACTGGTCCCCCTCACATGCCAGGACACCAACCGGACACCCTAGGGGGCACTGCAGTGGACTTCACAAATTGCTCCCAGGTGCATAGCTCCCTTACCTTGGGTGCTGAGCCCCCCAACCCCACCCCCCAGGTCCGCCTGCCTGAAGTACACTGCACCCACTACAACTGCTCTAGGGACTTGTATACTGCTGCGATGGACCTGAGTATGGCATTTGAGGCTGGCAAAAAAGTATTTTTAACCTGTTTTTTATGGTGGGAGGGGGTTAGTGACCACTGGGGGAGTAAGGGGAGGTCATCCCCGATTCCCTCCGGTGGTCATCTCCTCAGTTGAGGCATCTTTTCACAGCTTTGTTATAAAAACAATGAACCAAGTAAAGTCGGCCAAGTGCTCGTCAGGGACGCCCTTCTTTTCTCCATTATCGGCCGAGGACGCCCATTTCCTAATCACGCCCCAGTCCCGCCACAGTCCCACCTTCGCTACCCTGCCAACATGCCCCGTGAACTTTGGTTGTCCCTGCAATGGAAAGTCGTCGAGGGTGTCAAAAAATCGGCTTTCCATTATGCCGATTTGGGCGGCCTTGCAAGAAGGATGCCCATCTCCCGATTTGTGTCGAAAGATGGGTGCCCTTCTCTTTCGAAAATGAGCTGGATAATTACCTTTGTAAAAAAAAGATATTTGCATTGTTCATGAATAAGCTTCTGAAGAATATGGCACTATCTCATGTGAGGTTTGTGAAAGATGCTTGTATGTAATGCCTATGGGTAGACTATGAAGAGAAATGTGAAGTCCATGCCTGCACTGCCCATTGTGAGCCTTGTGAAGAAGATTTATTTATTTACATAATTTACTACACTGCACAATCCAGAAAGTTCTTGGCGGCTTACAATAGTAACATACATAGTTAAAAACATAAACAATGAAACAAAAATATACTTCTGACATAAAAGTAAACACAATCAACCTTAGTTAAATATCAAGATGCAACCCTCCAAAATAAATAGGAGTTACTAAACATTACTGATTAGAAGCTTGTAGAAATAAAAATGTCTTAAGTCCTTTCTTTAAAAGGGCAATGCCATGGACCGATCTTAAAGATATAAGCAAGCAGTTTCACTATAGCTGTTTTCAAATTATCAAGCATTCTCACATCCAAAAAGGACTTATTTACATCAATCTCTATGGCTTCAAAAGCAACCTCTTTCAAGGATTTAACAGTTCTTGGAGGACAAGAATCCAACACACAAGATGTGATTTTAACTCTGGAAAAAGCAGATTTGACATTCTCGAGCTACCAATTGATGCCTATATCTGTGAACCGGAGACCTATACTATCTATGGCTGACATTGTATAGTTGATACACATATAGCCTATAGTGAATCTTCTTAAGAGGATGCCTGTACCACCCCTGATTACTGTTTTGAAGAGCATATTGTACTGCCCATCATTATTATTATTTCAACATTTACAAAACACTCTAAATCATGATTAGGTTTGTGAAGGAGACACACCTGTACTTAACAAAGATCTTTAACTCTGAATGTCTCTTTAGAAAATAAAGGTTGGATGAAGAAAATATTCAAAATGACTTAATTAAAATTCAGCACTAGTGCTTCTCTTTGTTAATTTTAAAAGACTTTCACAAATGCAGTACAATTCATGTTATCTATTCATTCTGCACACTGTCTGCTGGAACTCTTAGCTGTCAATAGTAAAATCCATATAATGATCAGTCCAGTATTTCTGTTCTAAATAATGAAATACGCATTACACAGGCAGCTGTTTTTTCATATGCACTTCTAGTTCAGTAATGTCAGGCATAATTTCCAGAATTTGAGAGCATAGCACCAAATTAGGGCTATGCGAGTAGTATGGCCAGACAGGGTGCAAATGCAATGAGGCACAAAAATTGCTCCAAGCCCACTGTCTCCTCTCATTGGCCTGCCAAAGGTGGGGAGGGGAATGCCAGTGGGAGCAATTGTACTTTGCTATGGTTCTATGAGAGCCTTTTGTACTCATTCATTTGTGATTCATGTTAATTATCTTGAGTAAATTACAAAAGAGTCTCAATTATCCAACATAAATAGGACCGACCCATTGTCAGCTAAGTGAAAAGTTGGATAATACAGAAAACATGATTAATTCATACATAATGCTTAAATAAAAGGCAGAGAGTATATGTTTTTCAAATATTGTTTATTAACACAGTGATTCTGAAACCTGGTCCTGGAGGCAACCTAGCCAGTCAGGTTTCCATGATATCCACAAGGAATATTCATGAGAGAGATTTGCATGCACTGCTTCCACTGCATGCAAATCTTGCTCATGAATATTCATTTTGGATATCCTGAAAACCTGACTGGCTGGGGTGCCTCTAGGACCAGGTTTGGGAACCACTATGTTAACATTATTCAGTAATAAACTATGACAGTATAGCACAAGAATCTTACCAAGCAGTGCCTTCGTAGAGAAAGCAGGGTCTCAGGTCAAACAGTGCTGCCTTGATAGAGAGAGCAGGGCCCCGGGTTAAAAAAAACATGGTGTCAGGCCCAAAACCTGCTGCCATTTATCTGAATTCAACACAAAAAAAGAAGAAGCTGCACACATCTTAATGATGATGCAGTGATGTCATCAGGGTCTTGTCAGATAAGCAAGACTCTATTGTACTAATAATCTAATGCCACTCTAAAGTCAATAAGATGATTAAGCTCTTTATTCAGATTTTAGTGGCAGTGAAGCAAAGTAAGGTCCCTTTTTTTTTTGGTAAGAGAGTTTACACAAGTCCGGAGTTAATGGAATGCCCAATCATACCATCACAGTGTCATACATTTCAACAAGATCTAAAGAAAGTTTCCAATGACATTAACCAAAGCCTACATATCATGCATTCATGGGCAGATGCATTTCAACTGAAACTCAATGCAGAAAAAACCCAATGCCTAATCCTCACCTCCCAACATAACACGAACAAATTCACCACCATTAACACACCAAAACTGAACCTTCCAATATCAGATACCTTAAAAATTCTTGGAGTTATCATTGATAGACACCTAACTCTTGAGAGTCACGTGAAAAACACAACCAAGAAGATGTTCCACTCAATGTGGAAACTAAAAAGAGTAAGACCTTTCTTCCCAAGGACTGTCTTCCGCAACCTGGTACAATCAATGGTACTCAGTCATCTAGACTATTGCAACGCACTATACGCTGGCTGCAAAGAACAAATAATCAAGAAACTTCAAATAGCCCAGAACACAGCAGCTAGACTCATATTCGCAAAAAACAAAATATGAAAGTGTGAAACCCCTACGAAAAAAGTTACACTGGCTCCCACTTAAAGAATGCATCACGTTTAAAATTTATACCCTAGTTCAAAAAATCATTCACGGAGATGCCCCAGTCTACATGTCAGACCTGATTGACTTACCACCCAGGAATGCTAAAAAATCATCCAGCACATTCCTCAATCTTCACTTTCCCAACTGTAAAGGTCTAAAATACAAACTAATGCATGCATCATCCTTTTCTTACTTGAGTACACAATTCTGGAACGCGGTGACACGAAACCTGAAAACGATCTACGAGTTAGTTAGCTTCCGCAAACTACTGAAGACCCATCTATTTAACAAAGCATACCACAAAGATCAACAAATGTGAACTCTTACACATATACCCAGAATTGTCTTATAATGTTTGCTTGCTACACTAATATCATGTTTCTTCATTATCATGCTACCCAAGATCTATATGTATTACTAAATGTATATTCTCTTATACATGTCCACCATTCATGATGTATTGTAAGCCACATTGAGCCTGCAAAGAGGTGGGAAAATGTGGGATACAAATGCAACAAATAAATAAATACATAAAAGTCAGGCAATACACTGACAGCAGGCGGGCACCTGCAACAGTTTACTGATGAATTAGGTGCCCTTACTTGCCAAATGTCAAATTGTAAAGTTTAATCGCAATTAATATGACATTCTCCATTCCTACCTTACTAAAAGTGCTTCATTGTGGGTATACTGAAAACCTGACTGGCTGGGGTACCTCCAGGACCAGGTTTGGGAACAACTGGTTTTACATAAAACTTACAATTTTGTCAACAGCATAACAATAGTAAAATAACAAGAATAAATACAATAAAAGAGGTAAACTTGAAAACAGTAAATTGAAATCTACTAATAGAACTACCATGAAACAGTATCAAAAATATATACATTTAACAGCACTGGAATTCAAATACTAGAGATATGATACAATGTTACTACTACTACTATTAAACATTTCTATAGCGCTACTAGACTTACACAGCGCTGTACAAATCAACATGAAAAAGACAGTCCCTTCTCAACAGAGCTTACAATCTAAATTGGGCAGACGAACAGACAGCTAGGGGTGGGGAAATTGCAGTGGTAGGGGTGATAAGTGAGGGTGTTGAGTAAGAGAGTCATGGTTAGGAGTCAAAAGCAGTAGCAAAGAGGTGGGCTTTAAGCCTAGACGAAGACAGCCAGAAACTGAGCCTGATGTACAATGTTAGTATAATATTAATGATACACCTAATAAGCATGCATTAGAACATTCAGCTAACATAGATATGATGCTAGAGATTTTCTACAATTTGGCTTACCATATAGCTGAGTGACCAAGAGCAGATATATAATGGGAACAAGATGTGTGGTACCTTCCCTCCAGGAGCTACTGCCCAGGTGGGAAGGGTTAGAACAGCTGTTGTAGTGGGTGATTCAATTATTAGGCATGTAGATAGCTGGATGTGAGGACCGCCTGGTGACTTGCCTGCCTGGTGCGAAGGTGGCGGACCTCAAGCATCACCTAAATAGGATTTTAGATAGTGCTGGGGAGGAGCCAACTGTCTTAGTACATGTGGGTATCAATGACACAGGAAAATGTGGGAGAGAGGTTCTGGAAGCCAAATTTAGGCTCTTAGGTAGAAAGCTCAAATCTAGAACCATTAGGGTAACATTTTCTGAAGTGCTACCCGTTCCACGTATAGGGCCCAAGAGACAGGCAGAGCTCCAGAGTCTCAATGCACGGATAAGATGATGGTGCAGGGAAGAGAGTTTTAGATTTGCTAGGAACTGGCAACATTCTGGGGAAGAGGGAGCCTATTCCGAAAGGATGGGCTCAATCTTAACCAGGGTGGGACCAGGCTGCTGACAGCGTTTAAAAAGGAGATACAGCAGCTTTTAAACTAGAGGCTGGGGGAAGGCTGACAGTCGCTCAAAAGCATATGGTTCGGAATAAGGTATCTTAGGGTTGCAAAAGAGACCGTAGTAGGTCAGGAGTCCTTAAATAAAAATAAAAATCAGACAAAAGATTGCAATCTAATACAGTCAAGTACTGAGCATGATGTAAATAGGAACAACAAACATAGTTTGAAATGTCTATATGCAAATGGCAGAAGCCTAAGAAATAAGATGGAAGAGTTAGAATATATTGCACTAAATGAAAAATTTGATATAATAGGCATCTCTGAGACCTGGTGGAAGGAGGATAACCAGTGGGGCACTGTCATATCGGGGTACAAATTATATCATTGTGATAGGGTGGTTCGAATTGGTGGAAGGGTAGCATTGTATGTTAAGAAGGGCCTTGAATCAAATAGATTGAAAATTCTACAGGAAACAAAACACATCTTGGAATCCCTGTGGACTGAAATTCCATGTGTAAAGGGGAAACTGATAGTGATAGGATTTTTCTACCATCCACCTGGCCAGGATGAACAGATGGATGCAGAAATGTTATCGAAAATTAGGGAGGCTAACAAACTGGGCAACACAATAATAATGGGTGATTTCAATTACCCTGATATTGACTGGGTAAATGTAACATCGGGGCATGCTAGGGAAGTAAAATTCCTTGACGAAATCAAGGATTGCTTGATTATGGAGCAGCTGATACAGGAGACGACAAGAGAAGGAAAAATTTCTTAGTGGATCACATGATCTGGTGAGGGAGGAAATGGTGGTGGGGCCGCTTAATAACAGTGATCATAATATGATCAGATTTGATATTAGCTTTGAAGTAAGTATACGCAGGAAATCTAATACATTAGCATTTAACTTTCAAAAAGGAGACTACGATAAAATGAGAAGAATGGTGAAAAAAAAACTTAGAGGAGCGGCTGCGAGGGTGAAAAATTTACATCAGGTGTGGATGCTGTTCAAAAATACCATCCTGGAAGCCCAGGCCAAATATATTCAGTGTAATAAAAAAGGAGGGAGGAAGACCAAACGACTGCCGGCATGGTTAAAAAGTGAGGTGAAGGAAGCTGTTAGAGCTAAAAGAAAATCCTTCAGAAAATGGAAAAAGGAACTGACTGAAAATAATAAGAAACAGCATAAGGAATGTCAAGTCAAATGCAAAGCGCTGATAAGGAAGGCAAAGAGGAACTTTGAAATAAAGATTGTGTTGGAGGCAAAAACACGTGGAGTACTACTACTACTACTATTTAGCATTTCTATAGCGCTACAAGGCATACGCAGCGCTGTACAAACATAGAAGAAAGACAGTCCCTGCTCAAAGAGCTTACAATCTAATAGACAAAAAATAAATAAAGTAAGCAAATCAAATCAATTAATGTGAACGGGAAGGAAGAGAGGAGGGTAGGTGGAGGCGAGTGGTTACAAGTGGTTACGAGTCAAAAGCAATGTTAAAGAGGTGGGTTTTCAGTCTAGATTTAAAGGTGGCCAAGGATGGGGCAAGACGTAGGGGCTCAGGAAGTTTATTCCAGGCGTAGGGTGCAGCGAGATAGAAGGCGCGAAGTCTGGAATTGGCAGTAGTGGAGAAGGGAACAGATAAGAAGGATTTATCCATGGAGCGGAGTGCACGGGAAGGGGTGTAGGGAAGGACGAGTGTGGAGAGATACTGGGGAGCAGCAGAGTGAATACATTTATAGGTTAGTAGAAGAAGTTTGAACAGGATGCGAAAACGGATAGGGAGCCAGTGAAGGGTCTTGAGGAGAGGGGTAGTATGAGTAAAGCGACCCTGGCGGAAGATGAGACGGGCAGCAGAGTTTTGAACCGACTGGAGAGGGGAGAGGTGACTAAGTGGGAGGCCAGCAAGAAGCAGATTGCAGTAGTCTAAACGAGAGGTGACAAGGGTGTGGATGAGGGTTTTGGTAGAGTGCTCGGAAAGAAAGGGGCGGATTTTACGGATGTTGTAAAGAAAGAAACGACAGGTCTTGGCGGTCTGCTGGATATGAGCAGAGAAGGAGAGAGAAGAGTCAAAGATGACCCCAAGGTTTCGAGCTGAGGAGACAGGGAGAATGAGAGAGCCATCAACAGAAATAGAAAACGGGGGGAGCGGGGAGGTGGGTTTGGGGGGGAAAATGAGAAGCTCGGTTTTGGTCATATTTAATTTCAGGTGGCGTTGAGACATCCAGGCAGCAATGTCAGACAATTGAACAGGGATGACCATCTCTAAGGGCGCCCATCTCTAAGGACATTCCGGTGAAGGGGTGGGGAACCCATATTATCGAAACAAGATGGGTGTCCATCTTTCATTTCGATAATATGGCCGGGGATGCCCAAATCTCAACATGTTGAGTTGGTCGACCTTAGAGATGGGCGTCCCCGGTTTTCGGTCATAATGGAAACCGAGGACACCCATCTCAAAAATGACCAAATCTAAACCCTTTGGTCATGGGAGGAGCCAGAATTTGTAGTGCACTGGTCCCTCTGACATGCCAGGACACCAACCGGGCACCCTACACTGCAGTGGACTTCACAAATTGCTCCCAGGTGCATAACTCCCTTACCTTGGGTGCTGAGCCCCCCACCCCCCCCCAAAACCCACTCACCACAACTGTACACCACTACCATAGCCCTAAGGGGTGAAGGGGGCACCTAAATGTGGGTACAGTGGGTTTTGGGTGGGTTTTAGAGGGCTCACATTTACCAGCACAAGTGTAACAGTTAGGGGAGGATGGGCCTGGGTCCGCCTGGCTGAAGTGCACTACACCCACTAAAACTGCTCCAGGGACCTGCATACTGCTGTCATGGAACTGGTATTACATTTGAGGCTGGCACAGGACTGGCAAAAAAAAAAAATTAAGTTTTCTTTTAGGGTGCGAGGGGGTTGGTGATCACTGGGGGAGTAAGGGAAGGTCATCCCCGATTCCCTCCGGTGGTCATCTGGTCAGTTCAGGTGCCTTTTTGAGGCTTGGTCGTGAAAAAAATGGACCAAGTAAAGTCAGCCAAGTGCTCATCAGGGATGCCCTTCTTTTTTCCATTATCGGTCAAGGATGCCCATCTCCTAATCACGCCCCCAGTCCCGCCTTTGCTACGGTGCCGACACGACCCTATGAACTTTGGTCATCCCTGCGACGATTATGCCGATTTGGCCGACCCTGAGAGAAGGACGCCCATCTCCGAATTTGTGTCGGAAGATGGGCACCCTTCTCTTTCGAAAATAAGCCTGATAGTAAGAATTTTTTTAGGTATATTAAAATCAAGTAGCCGGCAAAAGAACCAGTTGGACTGCTAGATGACCAAGAGGTAAAAGGGTCGATCAGGGAAGACAAAGCCATAGTGGAGAGATTAAATGAATTCTTTGCTTCGGTCTTCACCGAGGAAGATTTGGGTGTGACACCGGTGCCAGAAATGGTATTTGAAGTTGTTGAGTTGAAGAAACTGAACAAAATCTCTATAAACCTAGAGGATGTAATGGGGCAATTTGACAAATTGAAGAGTAGCAAATCTTCTGGATCAGATGGTATTCATCCCAGAGTACTGATAGAATTAAAAAATGAACTGGCACAACTATTGTTAGTAATATGTAAATTATCTTTAAAATCATACATGGTACCGGAAGATTGGAGGGTAGCCCATGTAATGCCAATATTTAAAAAAGGTTCCAGAGGGGATCTGGGAAATTAAAGACCAGTATGCCTGACATTGGTGCCAGGCAAAATGGTAGAGACTATTGTAATGAACAAAATTACAGAGCATATTCAAAAGCATGGATTAATGAGACAAAGCCAACATGGAATTAGTGAAGGGAAATTGTGCCTCACCAACCTATTACATTTCTTTGAAGGGGTGAACAAACGTGGATAAAGGCGAGCCGGTTGGTAAATTGTGTATCTGGATTTTCAAAAGGCGTTTGACAAAGTACCTCATGAAAGGCTCCAGAGGAAATTGGAGAGTCATGGGATAGGAGGTAGTGTCCTATTGTGGATTTAAAATTGGTTAAAGGATAGAAAACAGAGAGTAGGATTAAATGGTCAGTATTCTCAATGGAGAAGGGTAGATAGTGGGGTTACTCAGAGGTCTGTTCTGGGACTGCTGCTTTTTAACATATTTATAAATGATTTGGAGATTGGAGTAACTAGTGAGGTAATTACATTTGCTGACGACACAAAGTTATTCAAAGTTGTTAAATTGCGAGAGGATTGTGAAAATTACAAGAGGACCTTACTAGACTAGGGGACTGGGCGTCTAAATGACAGATGACATTTAATGTGAACAAGTGCAAAGTGATTGGGTACCATGGCTTAATTTCTGATCTATGTGTCCAAGAGAATCCGCCAAGATGGAGAACTCTGATCTTACTCAATAGCACAAGCAATAATGATTCGGCACTGTGATAGCTTCTAAAGCCAAATTGCAAATCATGAAGTAACAAAAATTTCTCTAAGTAACATGTCAATCTTCTCCCAAGAATTGCCTCCAGCAATTTAGGAAACAAAGGAATGCTAGCTATTGGCTAGAAGCTAGCTAGTTTGGACATATCTATTATTGGCCTTAGGGATGGGAGTAAGTACTATCTGAACAAGTTTGACAGGAAAGTAGCCCATTTGTAGAATAAGATTAATTAACACAGTAATCCATAATATAATTTGAGAACAATGAGAATGAGAAAATTTGTAAAGCGGTGATGTGATTTCATTACAAGAAACAGTATCAAAGGATCTCCATAATCTGTCTACAGAAATATGTATGTCTGCATCTGAAGCCAATAAACTTGCTTTCTGAGTCAATTATGACTGCTGCATATTCTTCAATTCAGTTCTTATCTTGCCAACCTTTGAGAAAAAGAAATCAGCCAGAGATTGCGCATTCAGTTGAGTCTCAAAACCATTATTACCAGGGGTTGGCAGTGAAATCATACTATTAATTATTCTAAAGAGTGTTTTTGAGAATAGAGGAAAAGAATCAATAAGGTCAGCATAATAGGTTCATTTTGCAGTATTCACATAAATTTTATATTGTGTCATCTGTACTTTCTATACTAATTTAATATCTTCCTGATTTGATTTTCGCTATATCCTCGCTAAACGATGGCACTCCTGTTTCTGCTGTACAAACTTATGATCGTACTAAGAAGCTACGTGTCTGGATAATTTAATTTTCCTTTTTTAGAGGAGCAATGCAATCTAAGACCTTCATAACTGAATCATTCCACGTAGATAATAATTGAGATGGATTTTCAGCATCATTTTTCAGATGGTCAATAAGTAATTGCCAGAATCCGCCTCAATCCTACTTCTTGCTTTAAAAAAAATCCAACCTCGCGCCTAGAATTGTAGGGTTCTTTTGACATTGATATCTGTAAATTAAACATTGACATGAAATGATCTGACCATAAAACTGACTGCCATTTAACATCAGAAGTTAAAACAAGTGAATAGGAGGTAATCAGATCTAAAGAATGACCTTTAACGTGTTTGAACTGGTACAAAGTTAATTTGCTGTAAAGCAGACAAGAGAGATTTAAATTGCAACATATTAGTATCCAAATCATTCACCTATTAGACCAACAGGCTTATTTTCGAAAGAGAAGGATGCCCATCTTTTGACACAAATCACAAGAAGGGCGTCTTTCTCACAGGGTCGCCCAAATCGGCATAATCAAAAGCTGATTTTGGGCGTCCTCAACTGCTTTCCGTCGTGGGGACGACCAAGGGCGTGTCAGAGGCATAGCGAAGGCAGGACTGGGGCGTGCATAACACATGGGTGTCCTTGGCCGATAATGGAAAAAAGAAGGGCGTCCCTGACGAATACTTGGATGACTTTACCTGGTCCTTTTTTTGTTACGACCAAGCCACAAAAATGTGCCCTAAATGACCAGATGACCACTGGAGGAAATTGGGGATGACCTCCCCTTATTCCCCCAGTGGTCACTATCCCCCTCCCACCCTAAAAAAAATGAAAAAAAATATTTTTTCCAGCCTCTATGCCAGCCTCTATGGACGCCCATCTTGTTTCGATAATACGGGTTTCCCTGCCCCTTCGCTGGGACGTCCTGCGAGGATGTCCTCAGGAAAACTTGGGTGCCCCTTTCGATTATGCCCCTCCATGTCTAGCAAATACAGAAGCATAATAGGAGATAGATCAAACAAACTCTGTTGGATTCTGGACTATAACTCTGAAAGATGATAAATAACAAGGAACCCTACCAAATTAGATGCCTTCATGGTATCATCTGTTAGCTGAAAAACTGCTAGCGCTAAGCATTCAACGGATTTGAATTCAACAAATTTTAAAATAAAAAGGATTTTAAAAAGATAGCTAATCCTCCTCCTTTCTTACTAATTCGACATTGGTGAAGAAGATCTGTGATCTGGCTGGACTTTCTAACTCATTTAGCCTAGATACAGCCTGGTTCCTAACAAATCTAAAATCCTCCTCCCTGCACCATTCATTGTCTTATCCATGCATTGAGTCTCCAGAGCTCTGCCTGTGTCTTGGGTCCTGTGCTTGGAACATGTAGCACTTCTGCAAATGCTTCCCTGGAGGTTTTGGATTTCAGCTTCCTACCTAGCAGCTGCATTTTGAATTAGCTGCAATAACTAAAAGTTGGGTGAAGTAGAATATCCAGAGGTATCCCATTGCAATAATTAATACTGAGGCCTCAAAGTCAGAAGGAGAAAATATATAATGCATGCACTGCAACAATTCAATTTTTTAAAGGAGGTTTTACCACCTTTTTAATCTGTTCCATCAGTCTAAATATACTCCTAAGTTACACACCACAGCAAAGACTTGTAGAGTTACATCCTTTATCGCAACAGAAGGCAATGGGAAATCTGCTAAAGGTGAAGTAACTCCCAACAATTCTGATTTCTTGAGATTAAGTGCCAAATAATTATCTCCCATCCATCCTCCTATGGCACACAGTACATGATTAATTATGTCTTCAATATCAACATGTAGTTCAATTGGTAATAGAACTTGTATATCATCTGCATATATCATGTATTGTAGATTCAGTTACTGTAAAAGAAAAGACAAGGGTAGCAAATAAATATTAAAAAAGTAAAGGCTCTCCAAACTGTTTCTTCCTCCTTAAACACAACCCAAAATGCTTTATTACTAAGGAAAGACTCAAAACTGCTCAAAACCAAGCCTACAATTGTAAAGCCCCTAGTGGCGAGCTGATGTTACTACAATGTTTATTGGTAAATGTCACAGTGTATATGGTTTCCCACTAAAATTAGCCACTATAGGGCTTCACAAAAATAGAACAAGTGGGAAAAGGCTTCAGTTGTGATGTCAGGCAATTTGAACTTTATTGCACATAAAACATTTAAAACAGTTAAAATGGATGTGAACAAATATAATTTAAAATACTGTTTTAAAACCAGATTGAAACAGCTGCATTAAAACAATTCCCACTGAAGTGCTCAGAATACTTCAATTGCACAGAATAAACTGCTTACTTCCTTTAAAATACTTTTAACAACAATGTTCTCTTCCCCTTAGATAGCCAGGACTTATACATACAAACTACAAGTTTTGAACAATTTCATGTCTGCAGACATTCGCCATGCATTGGCTTTGTTAACCCTTTGTTTCCTAAATTTAGCTTTATTTACTTTAGTGTTCCTCCCAAAGAACTGATTCTTTGTGTTTCTATCTTTTTGTCTTCCATGTACACATGACCCCCCCCCCCCCTAGGAGTGGATCAAGGTAAGTAGTGTGTAATCCCACCTCTTAGCATAACACAAAGTCTTTGGCTTCAGGTGCTGTAGTGTGATGGTCACATAGCTGAAGGCCTTGCTGGACTTGGGCTTTGGTCTTTCTTGAATGGTGGGGCCCAAAATATTCCAGTGTTGTCTCCTCAGGAAATCAGGAACCTCTCCAATGCCTGTTAGCTTTAGTTAACTTAAAGGGAGAAAATCTGACTCCCTTATTCTGATGTTAGGACTCTACTAAGTGACTTAAAATGTGACAAACACTTTGGGCTGTTAAGCTATCATAAATCAAACTAATAATTATGTGCTGGCATAACTGTACTGATTTTCCCTGTCTAAAAGAGGAATGCTCTGCAGTGGTGTGAATCAGGCTCAGCAATCAGGCAGACTCAACCCAGCACAGACACACTGGGTCATGCACAACAAACAGACAGGCTCACCTCAGCACACATCAGTGGTAGGTCTGATCAGAACAGGACCAATTTCTCAGGTATAACACAAATCTGACCCTCACAGACTTCAGTAGCCAATTCTCTTTCAACCAGCTTTCACTTCTTTTCTAGGCTTTTCACTTCTTTTCTAGGCTGGAAGTCAGTCAATCTCATCCATCTCCACCAGGTTTCACACTTGCTGAATTTTATTGTTAAAACTTTTACTTTTCACTCTCACTTTTTTACGAACATTCAGTCCAGTAAAGCTGAGTTACAATTAGGTTCTCTCTAGCCATTTAATCAGACTCTCCCTAGCTGTTTAATCTTTAATTTTCTCTCTTAATCCCCTCACACACAGAGAGCCTTGTCACACACTTCTAATCTTCTCTATGTCTTCATCTCCTCTGAACATTGTTGCCAATCCATATTTCTCTTGGCAACAGGGACTTGGCTGGTGTTATGTGCCTTTTTCTAGCCAATCAGCTTCCATGTCTCAAAAATTACAGTTAGAATCTCCAGCATGGAATTCAGATTTTACAGTGATGATCTCCATGTTGAAATTGTGATTTCTCATAGCTTTAAATGGAGAAATCACTTTTTCTCAATAAAACACAGTAAAAATTACACAGAATTACAATAAAAATATCCCTGACACCCATGCCATGTCAAGTACAATCCAGAGCATATTTTAAAATTAAAAAATCATGCTTCATAGGTGCTTAACACATTTTCATTAAAAATTGAACCCAAAATTCAATGAAAATTTCCCAAACTCACAGAAAGAGTAAATATATGCATGTGGACACCACTGATGGAATTTAAATATTCATGTTTTTGGTGACACTAGACTCTCCACACACAAACCATTGAAAATAATCTTTTAAAATATTGTTTAAAGACATTTTAACCCCTGAGCTTGCCACCTGTTTCCCTGAGACCCCCCAACCACAGAAAATAATTTTTAAAACCAGCTATCTGGAACTTAGGTTCAACCCCCCCCCCCCCCCCAAAAAAAAAGACCCATAAAAATATAATTAAAAGAAATCCAAGGTCAGGAGACCTCTTACCTTGTCTCCAGAGTAGGGGAGAGAGACAGAGGAGATACTGGATGACGAGGCATGGGAGAGAGACAGAGGAGATACTGGATGGCAGGTGGTAGAGAGAGACATAGAGGGTGGAATTACTTGATGGCATATGTAGAAAAAGAAGATTCTGGATGGCAAAGAGAAAGCGGAAAGAAGCGGAACTGAGGAAGAAGAGGAAGAAGAATAGGAGGGCCAGAGTGAGGGAAAGAAATGGAAAGCTGTAGGTCGACACAGTAAAAAGAGGGAGATTTAAATCTGAATTGATAGGCAAACAAATAATGAAAGAAATCTAAAAGGAACAGATTTGGAATTGGATGTAGTGGAGGAGGAGAAGAAGACAGAGGGAGAGAAAAAAATAACAAATGGACAAGAGACCTTTGGGGGGAGAAAACAAAAAAGTTAAAAGAAGATAGGAAAACAGTAACCAGAGACTGAGGCCAACACAATTAGAAAAATTAAATGGCCAGACAGCAAAGGTAGAAAACATAATTTTATTTTTTAATTTAGAATGAAGAATGCGGTAGCTGTGTTAGTTCACTTTAAAAGTTAATAAATAGAAATAAAAGAAAAAATGTAAAAGAAAGTGACAACTTTTTGTCGGATTAAATACATTTTGTGACTAGCTTTCTTAAGCCAAAACCTCTTTCCTAAGTCAAGACAAGCTTACTATAACAGTGGTATACTGTTCAGACCTGAAGGAGGAGATTTTGGCATAAGAAAGATAGTAAAAAAAATGTATTTGGTAGTAAAAAAAAAAAGGTAGCACCTTATTTTTCTTTTTCCTTTTATTTGTTAATTTATAATGTAGAAATCTGAATAAGTCAGTTTTTGAAATTTACATCTGCTCTCTTTATATCTGCTCAATGTGGGACATGCATCTCTGTTTCTATTTTACTGGTGCTGCACTGTATAAAAAGTCTTGCTTCTTGGGGGTTCAGTTTAATTTTTGTCTACATATTTCTACTTTTAGGACCCTGTTTACTAAGATGCGCTGTAGGCATGCTTTTTAGTGCACGCTAAAAGATATTTTAGAGCATGCCAAAAAGTTAGCGCACCTTAGTTTGTGGTTGCTTATTCTATAGTTGAAGGTCTACCTTCATTCGTGTGTGAGAAAGGCCACGTGTTCTGTTAGCATTCAATATCTGTGTAGGATTGATCTGTGCTAATCCAGCTTGTTTAGTTTTACAATAGGTGTATTGATGTTCTACTGCCCTATTTACTACGTTGAGTGTTCCTAGGTAGAGTCCTTGTTGTGTTACTTCTATAAATTAGTGGTGTTATGATAAAGTAGATTAGCTTCATAGGTCCTGTGTAACTTTTCTAGGTTTGGTATTACAGGTACTTCACAATAAGCTTGGAACCAAAATTAGATTTTTATTTATTTATTTACTTACCTACTTACTTACTTATTTTGTATAGTGAGTTCCTGAGGAAATGCTCTTTTCCTGCTTTACATGAGAACATAAGAAAACCCATACTGGGACAGACTGATGGTCCATCTAGCCCAGTATCCTGCTTCTAGCAGTGGCCAATCCAAGCCACAAGCACCTGGCAGAATCCTGAGTAACAAGACTCCATGCTGCCAACCTCAGGAATAAGTAGTGGCTTTCCCCATCTCCACTTTAATAGCAGTTTATAGACTTTTCCTCCAGGAACTTGTCCAAACCTTTTTTAAACCCAGATACACTAACTGTTGTTACCACATTCTCCAATGGCAAGTTCCAGAGCTTAACTATTCCTTAAGTGAAAAAATATTTCCTTCTATTCGTTTTTAAAGTATTACCATGTAACTTCATTGAGTGTCCCCTAGTCTTTGTACTTTTTGAAAGAATAAACAATCAATTCACGTTTTCCTGTTCTACTCCACTCAGGATTTTGTAGAACTGTATCATATCCCCGTCAGCCGTCTCTCGTATAAGCCAAAGAGTCCTAACCTCTTAAGCCTTTCCTCATATGAGAGGAGATCACTGCCCTTAATCATTTTGGTTGCCCTTCTTGGAACCTTTTCTAATTCTGTTATAATCTTTTTAATTTTTTATTTAATATCATTCTTAGAAGAGGGATTATGGAGCTTTATGTGGATGCAAAATATATCTTTTAATTAACAGCATGATGCTCTAGCATGCAGTATTAGGGGTTGATTTTTTTAAATATACTTTTTCAGACAACATAATTAAACTGCTACTTCAAAGGTATTTTACCTGTTTTATTAATACAGCTTAATAAGAAATTTATAGTTGTTATAAAGCAAAGTTGAAGGATATGTGCCACAGTGGTTATGTGCCAACTACTGGATATGTACCAGCTACTGCGATGTGTGTTGAGATGTTGACCAGACACAAGTCTACTATAATGGCAAAGCTTAAGTTATGTGATAATGCTACTATATTTAAAAATGTTAATGTTTCCAAAGTTTCCATAAGTGTGTATGGGGTTATTGTTGATGCAGGACAGACTATTTACTTAGAAATCCATTATCAAGTGTACTCTACTGCATTATTTAGTATATTAAGAACTACTCACACCTATATGCCTAGTGCCCCCCCCCCCCCATGTTAACTCTGCCCCCCACCCCAAAATGTCAGGTCTGGCTACACCACTGCCCTTTACATAATAATTTCTTCAACTGAGAAATTAAAGGTAAGTGAGCAGCAGTGTCATATGCAGCTGTAACAGCATGCATTAGCAACATCATTCAGTCACCTTGATCAAGATACAACAGTAAAGTATCCATAACAGAGATCAATAACGTCTCAGTGCTATGGTTCTTCCAGAGCCTATATTATTAATCATTAAGCATGGTTTAACCAGGCAGACGAGGATCTGGCTTGGTTAAACCAAGAGCAGATCTTTAATGGCACTTAACCATAGAGTACCAATAAATATGTGCTCTGACCACTGTGGTACTCTCTGGTTAGAACACAACATCGTATCTGCAGTGTATTCACTGTCTGCCTTCATCTCTCCCCCTTCCTTCTCTGCACCCTTATTCTAGCATTGGTTATATCCCATCTCGACTAATACAATTCACTTTATGCAGGTCTTCCTTTGTACTCCCTTAAACGCTTACAGTTTATCAAATCCAACCTGACTTTAATATTCAGACTCAGACTTTTCAAATAACAGACTTCTGACTTTTCTAAAGCCTGTTATTTGATGAAGCCTCGACCTTGCTTGCAGACAAAGACTGCTGACAAGAGTCCCAAAGTACTAGAATAACAAGGTTGTTATCGGAATCGACATCATGGCTATAACAGCCAAGGACTGTTGGAATTAACCTTGCAGCTGGAGAGACGCTGTGGCTAGCAAAACTGTACATTGCTTATTAAACCCTGGCCCTTTGTCAACGTGGTGCCAGTGAGAATAATCCGAATCATAGTTACCTGATTCTAGGGCCTACCTTGGGGGTCAGCGCTCAAGAAAAAGATCTGGGTGTCATTGTAGATAATACGCTGAAATCTTCTGCTCAGTGTACAGCGGCAGCCAAAAAAACTAATAGGATGCTAGGAATTATTAGGAAAGGGATGGTGAATATTATAATGCCTTTGTATCACTCCATGGTGCATCCGCACCTTGAGTATTGCATTTAGTTCTGGTTGCAATATCTCAAAAAAGATATAGAGGAATTAGAAAAGGTTCAAAGAAGAGTGACCAAAATGATAAATGGGATGGAACTCCTCTTGTATGAGGAAAGGTTAAAGAGGTTAGGGCTCTTCAGCTTGGAAAAGAGACGGATGAGGGGAGATATGCTTGAGGTCCACAAAATCCTAAGTGGTGTAGAACGAATAGAAGTAAATTGATTTTTTACTCATTCCAAAAGTACAAAGACTAGGGGACACTCGAGGAAGTTATATGGAAATACTTTTAAAACAAATAGGAGGAAATATTTTTTCACTCAACGAATAATTAAGCTCCGGAACTCTTTGCCAGAGGATGTGGTAACAGCGGTTAGCTTATCTGGGTTTAAAAAAAGGTTTGGACAAATTCCTGGAGAAAAAGTCCATAGTCTGCTATTGAGGCAGACATGGGAACCAACTGCTTGCCCTAGGATTTGTAGTATGGAGTGTTGCCACAATTTGGGTTTCTGCCAGGTACTTGTGACCTGGCTTGGCCACTGTTTGGAAAACAGGATACTGGGATATACGGACCATTGGTCTGACCCAGTATGGCTACTCTTATGTTCTTATGACAATTATTTGGCCCCTGAAGTCACAACAATGGGGATAACAATGTTATGTGTGGGTCACCTGCAAGGCCAGAATGTGCGTCATTAGTATAGTTGCAGCCTGTGGTTTCTGTATAAAAAGGGAGTCTTATTAGAGGCAAGTGCTGCTGTGTTGACATCTTTCTCTTTATAAACTAAGAGGTCAATGATTTATATGAATGAGTACCCAAGACTAACACTAGGAGGCAGAGGCACCATTTTAGATTCAAGCGCCAACTGGGCAGCAATGAAGGGAAATTGCTGCTGTCCATAATCAATGATCAGACCACTACAGACTCCCAGGGAGGGTTCATGAGTGGGGGGAAGGAAGAGCTTTAGTGTGCAGTCATGATCTGTAAGGACCAGGCCTTTGGCTGTCAGTGAAGTGGGGTTGACGTGGATGGGGAGGCTTGGATTGGGAGGGGCAATGTGAAGGTGGAAGACTTGCCAGGAAGGGGGATCAGGATAGTTCCATGGCATTAGGGAAGGGATTGGAAGGGTTAGAGGACATCAGAGACAGGATCTGTGAAGAGAAGAGGGCGGGCAGGTGGACATGGGAGCGGGAGGGATGGGGAGAGAGGAGAGCATTGATCGATGGACATGGATGGGAAGTCAGGACCCAGGGAGAGAGGATTAATTGCTGGACATGGAGGGGAGGGAGAAAAATTGCTGGATTTGGATAGATGGAGGAGGGAAGGGAAGAGAGGAGCATCGATGGACATGGATGGGAGGGCAAGGCCTAGGGAGAGAGGATTAATTGCTGGACATGGAGGGGAGGGAGGAAAATTGCTGGATTTGGATAGATGGAGGAGGGAAGGGGAGAGAGGAGCCTCGATGGACATGGATGGGAGGGCAGGGCCCAGGGAGAGAGGAAAATTGCTGGACATGGAGGGGAAGGAGGAGAATTGCTGGATCTGGATAGATGGAGGAGGGAAGGGGAGAAAGGAGCATCAATGGACATGGATGGGATGAGAGGGCAGGGCCCAGGGAGAGAGGAAAATTGCTGGACATGGATGGGAGGGCAGGGCCCAGGGAGAGGAGGGGAGGGCAGGGGAGAGAGGAGAATTGCTGGATATGGAATGGAAGGAAGGAAACACAAAGGAAGAAGATGCACATGGATGGAGGGGAAGGGCGAGAGGAGAAATGCTGGACCTGGATGTAGGGAAGGGGAGGAAAGTAGATGCACATGGATGGAGGGGAAATTGCTGAATTTAAGGGCTGGATCGGAACACTTTGAGGGCAGATGCTGAAACTGGAGAAAGGATAGGGACAGGGCTACAGATGGTAGACAGGACACAGGAGGATGGTGGACATGGTGAGAGAAAAAATATGAAATGGAAAGAAGACACTGCATAAAACTGAAGACACTGGGACCAAAGCGAATAGAAAAAGTAAATGATCAGACAACAAAGGTAGAAAAAAGTATTTTATTCAGAATTTATTAATTGGAATATGTCAGCTTTTGGAAATGTGCATCTGTGATATGTTGCATATAAGTATCAATTTTTCTAGTATTGCTGCATGCTGAGTCTGACTTCTTGAGGTAACTTTCCAGTTCAGTATTTTGCCTTCATATCTGTTGTGTTATGTGTTTTTCATGTGTGATCAAGGTGCAGTATCCTGCTAGCGTGTAGTATTTGCAGCCCTTTTTGTTTTGTTTTTTTCACGAGGTAGTGTAATGGTGTTTTAGAGCCTGGTGTAATTACATTTCTGCCTTTCCATGCAAAAGGTTGTAGCTCGTCCTGTCCTTGGAATTAGTGCTGTTATAGTTTGGTAAGGTTATGAGTGTGTTTTTGCACAAGTTTGTGTATAGTGTTTTGCAGTGGAGAGATTGTGTGTCCGCACCTCTGACCCCCCAGGGTTATGAGAATTGGAACTACTAATTGTAGTGGACTTGAACTGAATGATTTCTGGGGAGGGGGGGTTTCATGATAGCATTGTGCTTATTATTTCAAACAGTTTTTCTGTACAAATTTAGCTTCATTTGTCTTTATTTGAAATTTGATAAATAAAAAATGTTCTAAAAATTTAATAATCAATGGGGTGGAGCGGGGGCGAGGCTAGGGCGGGGCGGGGCTAGGATGGGGCCCCACCAAATTGTTCTGCACAGGGCCCCGCACTTGCTAAGACCGGCCTTGATCGCGTTTTTCCAAATATAAGCCTGGCTGCCGTGCTTTGAGCGATCTGAAGTTTCTTTATGATTTGTTCTTTGCATCCCGCATAAATTCCATTGCAGTAGTCTACATGGCTTAGTACCATTGATTGTATCTAGTTGCGAAATGTTTCCCTTGGGAAGAATGGTTTCACGCGTTTGAGTTTCCACATTGAATGGAACATTTTCTTTATTGTGGATTTCACTTGGCTCTCTAGTGTAAGGTTACAGTCGATTGTAACGCCAAGGATTTTCAGGCTGTCTGAGATAGGGAGGGTGTAATCTGGGGTGTTTATATTTGTGGGGTTGCACACATTGTATTGGGATGAGAGGATGAGACAGTGTGTTTTTTCTGTATTGAGTTTTATCCTTTACACTTAACCATGCGATAAGTACAAAATTTACTGCAGTTTAGTAAAAGAGCCCCTTAATCAGATTCATTTATTCATTTATTTATTTCCATTTAATTAAATGTGTATGATCTGATGAAATTCAATGTGTTGTATAGAAAGCTAGCCTCATAATACAATAAATTATCAGTTGAAGTCTAGGACTGCATATTACAATGGTCTAGTTTAAATGAATAAACAGGAGGAATAAGCAATCTGGTTTACTTTAAGTGAATATCAGCCTTTCAATATACAATCTAGGAATGCATTAAAAATAAATTTAAATAGAATATCTTCTTCAGCATTCTAATTTAATTTGGTACGATTCAAACAAGTCTTTGGCTCCTCTTGCCAGTCAGGTTTTTAGGATATACTTCAGAAATATGAAAATATTAGGGCTGCATTTTGATTAAAATTTAGTCACAATTAATCACGTGATAAAAGGTATGTTATTTTTTTTTTCTGCCACTGCAGCTCCTTGTAAGTCTGGGCAAGTCATTTAACCCTCCATTTTCCAGCATCACAAGGAGCTGCAGTGGGAAAAAATAAATAAATAACATACTTTTGCAGCAACTCCGGCATTCAGTGTCTGCACGGGTAGAACCTGAACATCTGCTGGACACAGTGGAATGTTGGCTGCCAGAGGAGACAACAAAATTACATTCCCCAAATCTAAAATGGAGCTCACTTCTCTCAGTTGATTCAGCATAGGCTTGGTGGAATACCTATCCAGTGTTTGCTGGATCATTGATGAAATCCTGGCCGGAGAGGACAGAGCCTTAACAACCCCCTTCCACTCAGTATGCAGCATTTTGTGAGAACAAATTCAGAAACATCAACAAAACACAAATGGTATGGTAGGTAAGCACCACCAACTCTCATGTTGCCCATTGAATCGCTTGCAGAGAAACAGAGCTGTGGTGCTTTATTGGAGTCAACTTCACCCACGGCGGTGACCGTAAAGATTATTTGGCGGTTTCTGCAAAAGCTTGCATCAATGGTTTCAAAAAGCTACTCAGGAGATTTTAAACCTTGCTGGTAAGGTTAAATTGGATTGTTCTGAGCAGTTGTATACCTAGGTTGGCTGCCACCCGGGGTGTATCAACCTCTCCCCCTGAAGTGCATCACCCATCTCCCCCCCCCCCCCCCCCCGAAGCGCATCATCACCTGGGGGTGCAAGGAGCAGTCGCGTGGCTTTCGGCTCCACCGGTCCCCTGCACTGGAACAGGAAGTAATGTCAAAGGGGACAGGGAACCGGTAGAGCTGACAGCCGCTCGACTGCTCCGTGCATCTCTTTGCTGCCTGCACCCGGGGCAGACTGCTTCCACCGCCCTGCCCTCGGTACTCTAGAGACTCTGAGCAAATGGAGCAAGTGCAAACTGCAGTTAATGATCTTAAAGAGAGAATGGTTGTATTAATTAAGGATAAGACTTTAATACATTGAAAGATAGAACAGTTAGAAAATCATAATAGAAGATTAAACTCATATCTATTGATGTTCCCTAAATTTGTGGGACTCACCCCCGTGGATTTCTTCAAAAAGCATTTGATTGAAAATCTTAAATTTCTCCCTGAAGCTATTCCTCCTATTAATAAGATTTATTTTTTACCGGTTACTACTATAGAGGAAAAGATAAAGTTCAAACACAAGGGGAAAGGAATAAATGAGAGGATTTATCTGATGGTCTGGAAAATTCACTCTCAGATGTGACAGGAAGAGTCACTTTGCTAGTATCTTTTGGGTTCGACCAGGATTTGAATTCGGTAATAAAATTATGGGACTCATTCTCAATCAACTTAGATTTGCAAAGTTCTATAGGTTACTATCCAGCTCATTTTCGAAAGAGAAAAATGTCTAAAAAGTGGGATAAAGTAGCATTTGAACGTTTTTCTCACAAAAATGTCCAAATCAGTATTTTCAAAACCTATTCTTAGACATTTTTCTATGAAGTGCTGGGCAGACTTATACGGTCTGTGCCAGAGCCGGTGGTGGGAGGCGGGGCTGGTGGTTGGGGGGGCGGGGATAGTGCTGGGCAAACTTATACGGTCTGTGCCCTGAAAAAGACAGGTATAAATCAAGGTAAGGTATACACAAAAAGTGGCACATATGAGTTTATCTTGTTGGGCAGACTGGATGGACCGTGTAGTTCTTTTTCTGCCGTCATCTACTATGAAGTCCATCAGAAGTGCGTTCAAATCATAAGGGGGCATGTTAGGGTGTTTCGAAGGTGGAATTAGGGTGTGTCTAACACTTGGACGTTTTACAGCCATAATGGAACAAAACAAAAACATTCAGGACTAAAACCAAGACGTTTTGGTCTAGACCTGTTTTCAGAATGAATAAGCCACACAAAAGTGCCCTAAATGACCACTGAAGGGAATCAGGGGTGACCCCCCAAAACCCCCTCCCCCATCCTCCAAAAATGTGAATAAAAATATTACGTACCAGCCTTTATGACAGCATCAGATGTTAAAGTCAGATCTATAGAGCAGCATTCAGGTCCCTGGAGTAGTGTAGTGGTCGGTGCAGTACACAGTGAGGGACCTAGGTCCCTATCTCCCCCTACATGTCACACTTGTGGTAAAAACTGTAACCCCTCACAAGGTCACCAAAACCTTACTGTAC
This sequence comes from Microcaecilia unicolor, assembly GCF_901765095.1. NCBI lineage: Eukaryota > Metazoa > Chordata > Amphibia > Gymnophiona > Siphonopidae > Microcaecilia > Microcaecilia unicolor. The sequence continues at coordinate 154,379,549 of NC_044040.1, forward strand.
CCACATATAGGTGCCCCCTTCAACCATAAGGGCTATTGTAGTGGTGTACAGTTGGGAAAAAGGTTTTGGGTGGGTTTTGGAGGGCTCAGGGGCAGTGGCGTAGCAAGGGTGGGGGCGGTCCACCCCGGGTGCACGTTGCTGGAGGGTGCAGAGAGCAGCCGCGCGCCTGTCGGCTCCGCTGGTTCCCTGCTCCCTCTGCCCCGGAACTAGTTACTTCCTGTTCCAGGGCAGAGGGAGCAGGGAGCCAGTGGCGCTGACAGGCGCACGGCTGCTCTCTGCACCTCCAGCAGCCAAGAATGAACCTGGGAGGGCTTGATGCGCTGGGGAGGGGGGTTTGATGCGCCAGGGAGGGGTGTCATTGCGCCGGGGGGAGTGTCGTGCTGCACCCTGGGGGGATGGACGCCGCTGCACCCCGGGGGGATGGACGCCGCTGCACCCCGGCGTCCATCCCCTATAAATGTACTCACTCTGCTGCTCCCCAGTATCTCTCCACACTCGTCCTTCCCTACACCCCTTCCCGTGCACTCCGCTCCATGGATAAATCCTTCTTATCTGTTCCTTTCTCCAATACTGCCAACTTCAGACTTCGCGCCTTCTGTCTTGCTGCACCCTACGCCTGGAATAAACTTCCTGAGCCCCTACGTCTTGCTCCATCCTTGGCCACCTTTAAATCTAGACTGAAAGCCCACCTCTTTAACATTGCTTTTGATTCGTAACCACTTGTAACCACTCGCTTCTACCTACCCTCCTCTCCTCCTTCCTGTACACATTAATTGATTTGATTTGCTTACTTTACTTTTTGTCTATTAGATTGTAAGCTCTTTGAGCAGGGACTGTCTTTCTTCTATGTTTGTGCAGCGCTGCGTAAGCCTTGTAGCGCTATAGAAATGCTAAATAGTAGTAGTAGTAGTAGTAGTAGTAGGGGGGTGCGCAGCGGCGATCCGCCCCGGGTGGCAGCCGACCTAGGATCGCCACTGCTCAGGGGACAAGATAAGGGAGCAAAGGTGAGATGTATACCTGGGAGCATTTTTTTAAGTGCACAGAAGTGCCCTCTAGGGTGCCCCATTGCTCTCCTGGGATGTCTGGGGGACCAGTGTACTAAAAATGCTGGCTCCTCCTACATTCCAATGGCATGAATTTCTATGTCTTGCATTTTTTTTTTTTTTTTCCGAAAATGGACCAAAAAACAAAACATCCAAATCACAAAACCTTGTTCAAACAGTATTTTTGAAATAAAAAAAAAAAGATAAACTTTTTTCTTTTTGGATTTTGGACGTTTTGTGCAAAACATCCAAAATCGGACGTAGATGTCATATTGAAAATGCACCTCCACATAACTTTGTAAGTCTAAGTGCTTTGAAAATATACCTCCACATATCCATAATTCTCAGACACTGTTTTGTGGTCAAAAAGTTTGGATTTATCCTGAAGTGACTAAATCTACACAAGAGAGAAAAAATGAGTTCCTGGCAATGAGAGAAGAATCCAAAAAATTGGGGGTATCCTTTTTATTGGCTTACCCATGTAAATGTTTAGTGTGTTATTTAGGGAAAAAGTTGGGGGGGGGGGGTCTGTCCCAGAACAATTTAGAACTTTTCTGTACCTTAAGAAGATCTATGAGGTAATTGTGGGAACTACTAGTTACATAAAAACAAAAATAAGAACATAAGGACAGACCGAAGATCCAGCAAGCCCAGTATCCTGTTTCCAACAGTGGCTGGTTAAGTGCAGCTGAAAATTAGCAGTTAGCCCCCCCCCCCCCCACACCTACCCAAACAGGTGATTTAACCAGCCAGAAGCCGTTTCTGCTTTTTAAATCTCTTTGAATATTGACCTGGCACTCTTTAATAGGGACATGTATTTTCATTTTGTTTCATAATGGTTCACACTTTTTTGCATTAATTGTATTAAACAAAATAACACGAGATATTAGAAAATCTGCACTATTGTGGTACAAGTCCTGTGTTAGCTACCTAATGCAGGAGTGGGTGGGATCTGGTCATAATGGACTAGATTCTATATATCACACCTAAACTATGGGTGCCAAAACGAAATACACCTAATCATATTCTACAAAGTAAGCCTAAATTTAGGCGTACTTTATAGAATAAGCCTAAAGTTCCACGCAGTTTATAGAATACGCTGAGCGCCTGTCCACATGACTAAATTTAGTCATGGGGAGTTAAGCCAAGTAGAACTTGGTGTAAATGCCGACACCTAAATTATGCATTAGCCAAGTGTATTCTATAACCATGCGCATAGATTTTACAAATGCCCATACCGCCTATTCCATACCCATGGCCACGCCCCCTTTTCAACTATGTGACTTAGAATGTACACGCATCATGTTATAGAATACGTTTAGACAGTTCTCCATGTAAATTCAAGTTAGTGTCAATAATTGTTAAGTTGCAATTATCGGTGCTGATTAGCTTGTTAACTAATTAAGTTGTGCATGCAAATCCAGAGTACAACTGGATTTGCGTCTGCATCTTAAGTCATGCTATTTATAATCCAGGGGAATATGGGTGGATAGACGTGAAGCTGATTTTGACAGCTAACGCGTGAGTCAGTACAGCGTGTTAGCTGTCATGACTACGAATAGTGCAGCTGAATTTACCATTACCTGAAGAAGGGGCAAAAGTGCAGCTGTGCTACTGGCAATCCAGCATCATGGCCACTGTCAGTCCTGGCTCAAAGAGTCCTGTAAAATAAATAAATAAACCTCATGTGTCCTGATGTGGTGGTGGAGCACCATTGCCCCCACCCCCCATCATTCTCCATGATCTATCTCCCTGCATATTAAAGAATCAGATATCTCCTAATCTCCCACCCAACCCTCCCACACACACATCAAAGCTCCCATCATCCCCTTGATTCCCCCCCAGCAACACTTATTCCTAATTCAATGGCCTTATCCCCCTCAAATACCCCCCAATTAACATCTAAACACCACCCTCCCCCAGTGGTCCCATCCTACCCCAATGCAGAAATGCTTTCCCCTTGCAGAAACTCTGTTTGCAGTATTAAGTCATGCAGTTATGCACATAGCAGAGCATGTTTTAGATGTGTTTTTTTTTTTTTTAGAAAGGAGGGGAGTTTCTCGATTAAGATGTCTCCCCCAAAATCTGGCAATTCCTTTTAGCTTGTGTAGATTAGGGGTGCAGTATGGGGGAGGGATAGTTAGTAAGGAGTTGGTTAGGGATTATTCTGTGGATTTATTTGGAGATGGTGCCTCTCTTGCGAGGGGAATTTTCAGATGTATTTTTTGGGATTTCCCTTGAGGAGCAGGTATTGGAGTGGACACAGGTTATAGAAAGGGTAGTGAATAGAAAGGTACCATGGAGAGTTAGGGGAGGGGGGAGGGATGGAGGAAACCTTAGTACCATTCTGGGTTGTTAATTTTAAGGTGACAGGTAAGGAGGGCGGGAAGATTGTGAAGGGAGTGGGGAAATGGAAAGATTGGCTTTGCAGGTCCAGCAGGATTATTATACCGGCCAAGTTAAAGCAGCAAAAATTAGCTATATGAAGTCCCTTATACAGAGCGCTCCCAATCCACTGGTACAGGCTCAGGAATCGCAGCTGAGACCGGTGGTGGAATTATTAGCAGGCTATTTTGATTGGAAGTTTAGGGATTTACAAGAGGGGCTTTTGGCTGATGGGCACTTTGGGATGGGGGTTGTTATGAATGGGAGGTTACAAGGAGGGGAAAATGTTTGAGGGGTGTTCAGGCTCCCACAGTTGGAGAGATAAGTGAACCTCATAACACTAGCAGAAAACAGAATTGAGTGTTTTTTGGGGGACCTTATGTTTAGAATTAAGGAGGTTTTTGAGCCGGTGATGAATGGATGGAGCTCCCTTAAGTTGAATAAGTGATCAACAAAGGAGTATCCTATCACTATTTGAGGCTTTTCCTCCTTTAAAACACTTTACACCTTTTGACATGATAATTGAATAGATATGTTTTTTGGTTGATGAGTCTATAGTGGTGATATTCTATTAGCTCTGGGTTGGTGTTTAGATTTACTGTAATTAAACCGGCCATAGACTTGGCAAAACTGTGGTCACATAAATGCGGCAAGGATGCGCATAACATGCAGTATTTTGTAAGTCACATGAATAAGTGGAAGCCCCATGTTATATATAACTCCAGGAATAAGGCTTTTTCATTTCTACCTTAGAAATATTTAGGGGCCCTTTTAAGTAAGCTTAGCGTATGCTAATGGAATTAGCGTGTGCTAAATGCGAAGAAGTCAATTTTATACCTATGGGTTTCTTAGCATTTAGTGCAATCTAAGCTTTAGTAAAAGGGCTCCTTAATGTTGTTGGAATTCAAATAATCAAATGGCAATCTACAGTCTAAATAATTGTGCAAGTTCCCAGGATGCATGATAAGAGAAGGAAAACTTAGTTCATCCTGCACAGTTTTCAAAAAGACAATTTCTTTTTAACTGTGCTTATAGCCTCATTTTGATGAGTTAGTCATTCTCCTAAGCATGGTAACTTCACATTTGCGTCCTCAGTCCTTGCTCTGTTAGGGTCTTGCAACCTTTTTCCTGTGCGGTAATTATCTTTGCCCTCATGAATCACTGCATTTTGTGGAGAGCAAGGCTGAAGTATTTCCAGGTCATCAGAGTTAAACGCCTTCTCCGAGGTCACCTATCTCTCACAGAATACTTACTGCAGAGTTCAGATTTCCCAATTGCTGAGAAGCGATGAAGTGGAAAATCAAGATTCCAGAGAATGTCATTGTTTATTAACATCCCCAGTCATAGGATTTTATACTTAGATGGCACCCTTTCAATCCGATAATAATAGAGGACAAATGGGAATTGCTGCTATCATTTTCTTCCTACATACTCTCATATTTTTTCTATTAACTAGATAGAGTGTACAGTATCAATCCATCAAAAGCAGAGCACTCTATTTCTTCTGCCTGAAAATATCATAATCTGGAAGGCAAAGAGAGGATTATGTTGATATTCAGAGTTCTAAAATCAAATGTTATCTAATTGAGTATGTACAAATATCAATAAATAATTAATGAAATAGGCAATCCAAATAGCAATGAAAAATAATAATAAATAAAAACATCCTAAAATATCACTAAGGAAACCTCACACAGGCAGAACTAATCAGTTTGAAGATATGATGGCACTGAATTAATCACATAATTAAAATTCCAAGTTTCTCCACAAGTGAATAATAATCATGATCATGAAAACAATTTTTATTGCAGTTTTTGGCTTGGCAGTTTCCTCCTGCCCCTTTGGGTTTCCAGCTCAATCCATACTGATTTTTGTTGTACCACTCCCTGAAAGATTTATCATTGAATGATGGAAAACCAAGTTGCAATTTGGACGTCCTTGCAAAACAGCGAAATCCAGGGGTGGGGAACCCATATTTTCAAAACAAGATGGATGTACATCTTTCGTTTCAAAAATACTGTCAGACGTGTCTCACCTCTGTTTGAAAGCCCAGCGACAGATCATTTCCCTTTGGGCCTTCTCTCCCTGTGTCCCGCCCTCGCAGAAATAGGAAGTTACATCAGACGAGGGCGGGACACAGAGAGGGAAGGCCCGAAGGGAGATGATCTGCTGCTGCGCTTTCACATGGAGGTGAGGCGCTTTGATTTGAGTGCAGGGGGCCTGGTGGCGGATGTAGGGGGGCTGTCGACGGAGCCGAGGGCGGGCGGGTGAGACCGGGGACTGCGGCACCGGGCCCCCCTTGGATGCCCGGGCCCGGGGAATTTTGTCCCCCCTGCCCCCCTCTCGGCGGCCCTGGTCACAATCAGGGCGTAGACCGTAGAAATCTGCCCAGCACTGGTTTCGCTTCCCAAGTACTGGCATTGCCACCCAATCTCTGATAAGAATCCGTGGATCTATTCCTACTAAACAGGATTCCTTTGTGTCCTACCTTATGCTTCCTTTTAGTGTCTCTCAGAAACAGAACCCGAGGAGACAGCACTAACTGTTTGCTTGAGAACCCCACCCAGCTCTTACTTCTTGTCCCTGAATGAAGCTAAGGGAAAGAATAACTCACATACAAATTACTAGAAAATGGCAAATGTTTTTGGGAGCAGACTTACATACCCCCAGATACCTGGCCACACAGAAATAATGTGAGCCAGCTCCATGCAGAGCTCCTCATTCATATAAATCTTATAATAGACAGAGACTTTACTGAAATTGTTGATGTTGTTGTTGAACTGTGCCCTGATTTTCTCCAATGACCTGCTGATGCTGGCAGAAGTTTATCCGAAGCTGGTGTCTTATGATCTATGATGTAAAATTGTTGACCTGTTAAACTATGACTTAATGCTTTTCTAATAAAAGGGCGAAAGTGCTTAGCAAGCTGAGACATTCAGGTGTTATTTCACTGAGGTTAAGCGAAGGCCATGAGTCTGGTCTCAAAAACGTTTGCTATGTTCTAGTAATTTGTATGTGAGTTATTCTTTCCCTTAGCCTCATTCAGGGACAGGAAGTAAGAGCCGGGTGGGGTTCTCAAGCAAAACAGTTGGTAGTGTCTTCTTGGGTCCTGTTTCTGAGAGACATCGAAAGGAAACATAAGGTAGCACCATGGGTTGGTTCTGGTTGTTCACAGGAACTGCTGCAGGATATATTAAGAGAGGCCATGAGTAGGGGTGGCCAGGTCTGATTGGGGTTCGAGTCATGGCAGGAGAATCCATCCCTCAATAGTATCTTATGACTGGGGGGGGGGGGGAGAGATGGAAGTTCCCCCTGCACGGAACTTTTTCATGAAGATGCTGTTTTTATCTGGCAACCCAGCTGCAGTCTGAGACCATACAAGGGATTGGAAGTACCATGATTGACAATTAGTGCTGGGTGACAAGAAACCACATGAATCTGGAAGGAGAGATGATAAGATCTAAGTGATGGTCTAAGGAAGGCACTAAGGTTAGGAAATTAGGAGATAAAATACAACAGTTGGACGGTTTCCTAAAGGACAAGTCCATAGACCGCTACTAAATGGACTTGGGAAAAATTCACAATTTCGGGAATAACATGTATAAAATGTTTGTACGTTTAGGTAGCTTGCCAGGTGCCCTTGACCTGGATTGGCCGCTGTCGGGGACAGGATGCTGGACTCGATGGACCTTTGGTCTTTTCCCAGTGATTGTAAGCTCTTTGAGCAGGGATTGTCTTTTTTGTGTATGGTGTACAGCGCTGCGTATGCCTTGTAGCGCTATAGAAATGTTAAATAGTAGTAGTACTTATGAAAAGTGAAAGAGAAATATTCAGCCCCGCATTGTTTCCCTTCAACTGCTGTCAATACCCAGTACCCTGCCTGCACAGGAGGAGGAGATGCAGGGTGTGAGCATTACTGCAGGGAAACAAAAAAAAGGTGCAACCGAAATAAAAGGGAAAAGTATAGATGCTCTAAGTAAATCAATGCACTGCAGTGAAAATCAGTGGGCACAATTGGGATTTTAAAGGGAATACTGGAGGATTCTCATTTAATAGATATCAGTGGGCAGAGGGTGCAGAACTAAAAATCTCCTAGAACTGTTACTGGTCTCCTTCCCCCAAGTCAAGCCATTTTTACAGGCAGAAGTGAGAAAGACAGGCTGGTGGCTTGCTTTCTCTTTCTCTTCTACAGCTGTATCCTGTTTCAACCACTTACACCCATGTGTTTCCAGTTCTTCACAGCACAACAATATGAAAGAGTAAGAGAAATGCTATAATTTTGTCCTGCTGATGCTTCGTTTTGCTTGCTGCATATTCGATGTGTGTTTAAAGTTTACGAATCACTGTTGGTGTTTATGGATTGTTAGGTGTGAAGCTTTATTTTTAAACTTTTCTTTGTCTAACGTTATCCCTGTTTCTACTAAAGTTATACAGAACCTCATAATTTATGATGTTGTATTCGAGTATGATTGTGTGTTAACTCACAGGGTTGAGATTTCCCCTGCTTTAAATAATGATAGCTTCCTGTATTTCTGAGAAATGTAGTTGCACTCACTATTTCTAATTTTATCTTTGACAAGCAGAGTCTTTTTATCTGGTTTTTGAGGTTTATAGCATCTATAGAGAAAAGTGACATTACAGAGATTGCTCTAACCAGAAAATTATTTTTTTAAGAGTATCTTCTACCTCTCAGTAACAGGAGTGTGCAACTTGAAACTATATTTTTGTATTTACTTACTGAATGGAATGTGACACAGTTTTAATTATTTTTAGTATTGTCTAATCTATACTTCTTCCCCAATTTTAAATCTGCTTTACCTGTGCTGTGTATGAATAATCTCACCTGGAGTAGATTTAAGGAAATCCTTTGATATCTGTCTTACCATAAATAAATAGGAACATTTTGGGTTTAGGTAACTGTAACTGTGATTGAATGTTGTAGAATTAATTTAATGTTTTTTACAGTGGCGTACTAAGGGGGGGCGGTGGGGGCGGTCCACCCCGGGTGCACGCCGCTGGGGGGGTGTCGCGCGTCTGTCGGCAACTCTCGTTCTCTGCTCCCTCTGGCCCCGGAATGGGTTATTTCCTGTAACAGGGCAGAGGGAGCAAGGAACGAGCGTTGCTGACAGACGCACACCGCCACCCCCCCCCCACCTCAGCAGGTAAAGATGCACCGGGGGGGGGTGTCGTTTCGCTGGGGGGAGCTGCCCCTTTCTCGTCCCCTGTCCCGCCCCTTCCACGCCCTCACCTCCCCCCGTCGTCTCTCCTCCCCTCCCCTCCCCTTACTCTGCTATCCCAATCCCTGGTGGTCTAGAGGTACCTCTTCGGGGCAGGCAAGATCCCCCTCTTTCCTGCCCGGAGCTGCTAGCTGCCCTGCATCCTCCTGTCCTGTGGTGAGTCCGGCTCTCGGTGTTTCAAAATGGCCGCCGAGAGTTGAAGTCTCGCGATGCTGCTTCAACTCTCGGTGGCCATTTTGAAATGCCGAGAGCCAGACTCACCACAGGACAGGAGGATGCAGGGCAACTAGCAGCTCCGGGCAGGAAAGAGGGGGCTCTTTTCTGCCCCGAAGAGGTACCTCTAGACCACCAGGGATTGGGATAGCAGAGTAAGGGGAGGGGGGATAGTCGCGTTTCGCTGGGGGGGGGGGTCACATCGGCTATCCATCCCGGGTGTCAGCCCCCCTAGGAACGCCACTGGTTTTTTATAATCTTGTCTTGACGTTCTCTCTTCCTTGAAACAGCAAGCAATGATTAAAAAAACGGGGGGGGGGGGGGGGGGTTCACACTGAACTGACTTCAATGTCCTTTGCTTGAAATATACAATGGCTAGTATTGGATGTCAGTAAAGCACAACTCACAAAAAAACTCCAGACCGCCAAAATACAGGCCAGATTGATATATGGTAAAACACGATTCGAAAGTGCTAAACCCCTACGAGAAAAGTTGCACTGGCTCCCAATCAAAGAACAGACCATCTTCAAAATCTGCACCTTGGTACACAAAATCATCTACGGCGTAGTACCAGGATACATGATAGACCTAAAAGACCTACCAACCAGAAACAGAATCAGATCATCACGATCATACCTAAACCTACATTATCCAAACTGTAAACAACTAAAATACAAAATAACTTACGCATCCTGCTTTTCCTACATAAGCGCACGACTATGGAACAGACTCCCAAATGCTGTGAGAAGAATCCGTGACCACTTAAACTTCAGGAAATCACTCAAAACTCACCTCTTCAAAAAGGCCTATCCCACCGATCCAACATAAAATCCCAGCACCCAGCAACATAGCATAACTAATGATCGTACTGGACAATTTATAATCTTCACTTCCTTCGAGCCCTTGATGCCTGATCCACACCTACCTCATCTGACCACAATATAACTTTGTTACCAACCAAATTGGCAACAGCCTCTCCGGTACTATGTAAGCCACATTGAGCCTGCTAATAGGTGGGAAAATGTGGGGTACAAATGTAACAAATAAATAAATTAATTAATTAACTTGCTTTGATTATTTGTACTATTTATTTTATGTGAAGTTCTGCTTATGAGTATAAGTGATGAGCAGTACCGAAAGTTACTTTACTGTGTTGCTGTTCTAGACATCTTACATTAACCCTTTGCTTTTTTTTTGTCCCAGTTTTTAAGTTTGAAGTTTCAGTTTATTGCCTACATCCAGTTTTTAGTGACAGGGAAAGAGTGTAACACTACAAAGTCTGTTGGGGAAAATATTTATTGGTTATTGTTTATTTACAGATTTAAATGTTGTCCAGCATGGATGCTAAATTATAAGCTATATTTTGATCCTAGTTTTCAGTGCCTTTCAGAATTGTTAAAAATTGTCTGTATCTAACTGTGTTCACATTTCTGACTGTTTCTCCTTTCCACACAATACAGCAAATATGCAATGAAATGCTGTTTCAGAAGTAACAGGAACTACATTTAAAGAAATTAGAGGATTTTGTAAGGTGTCAAAATAGTTTTTAAACTTACAGAAGAATCATCAAGAATTAAATGTTCTGCTGGCTAACTGGCTTGGGGCCCTCACAGATTCCAGTGGCTGCACATCACCCCATGACTCCTGGGCATGATTTGAGGTAAATGGGGGTGGGGTATGCATTGGTGGTAGTTTCCCCTAAGGAGGAGTTTGTGTGCCACTATCATATACAGGTTTGAAGGGCCCCCAGTTTGGGCCTTGAGCATAACTAACTTTTGACTTCACAATGCTATATACTACTACTACTTATCATTTCTATAACGTTACTGGACATACACAGCGCTGTACACTGGACATAAAGTGGCAGTCCCTGCTCGAAAGAGCTTACAATCTAAGTAGGACACACAAACAGGACAAATAAGGGATAAGGGAATTACAAAGGTGAGAATGATAAAAATGAGTGCTGAACAAGTGAGGTTAGGCGCTAAAAGCAACATCAAAAAGGTGGGCTTTTAGCCTAGATTTGAAGACAGCTAGAGATGGAGCTTGGCGTACTGTCTCAGGAAGTCTATTCCAGGCATATGGTGCAGCAAGATAAAAGGAATGGAGTCTGGAGTTAGCAGTGGAGGTCTGGCCCATGCAAGGTCATCCATTTGGGTGGCAACTTATGCTCTCCCAGCCCTCTGTGCTCCTTGCACAATCCTTTGTCAGGTATGTGTATGTGATGTAGAGGTTATGTCTATGGACCCTCAATACAGGGGATGTGGGTTCAATTCCCACTGGGGGTCTTTCTGGTTACCCTGCCATAGCTGCTGCAATGTGCTTGGCAGCTGTGTGTGACTTGCCGGCCACTTTTCTTTTGATCAGAAGAGGGTGCTGTCCAACATCCCATCCCCCCTCCACCCTTATAAGTACATAAGTATTTCCATACTGGGAAAGATCAAAGGTCCATCAAGCCCAGCATCCTGTTTCCAACAGTGGCCAATCCAGGTCAAAGATCATATCTCCCCTCAGCTGCTTTTTCTCCATGCTGAAGAGCCCTAGCCGCTTTAGCCTTTCGTCATAGGCAAGTTGTCCTGTCCCCTTTATCATTTTGTCACCCTTCTCTGCACCTTTTCTAATTCCACTATCAGGCTTATTTTCGAAAGAGAAGGATGCCCATCTTTCGACACAAATCGCAAGATGGGCGTCCTTCTCACAGGGTCGCCCAAATCGGCATAATCGAAAGCCGATTTTGGGCGTCCTCAACTGCTTTCCGTCACTGGGACGGCGAAAGTTCACAGGGGCATGTCAGAGGCGTAGCAAAGGCGGGACTGGGTGCCTAACACATGGGCGTCCTCGACCGATAATGGAAAAAAGAAGGGTGTACCTGAACACTTGGAGGACTTTACCTGGTCCTTTTTTCTTACGACCAAGCCACAAAAATCTGCCCTAAATGACCAGATGACCACCGGAGAGAATTGGGGTTGACCTCCCCTTACTTCCCCAGTGGTCACTAACCCCCTCCCACCCTCAAAAAAGTTTTTAAAAATATTTTTTCCAGCCTCTATGCCAGCCTCAAATATCATACCCAGTTCCATGACAGCAGTATGCAGGTCCCTGGAGCAGTTTCAGTGGGTGCAGTGCACTTCAGCCAGGCAGACCCAGGCCCATCCCCCCCTACCTGTTACAATTGTGGTGGTAAATGTGAGCCCTTCAAAACCCACCAGAAACCCACTGTACCCACATCTAGGTGCCCCCCTTCACCCCTTAGGGCTATGCTAGTGATGTACAGTTGTGGGGAGAGGGTTTGGGGGGCTCAGCACACAAGGTAACGGAGCTATGCACCTGGGAGCAATTTCTGAAGTCCACTGCAGTGCCCCCTAGGGTGCCCGGTTGGTGTCTTGGCATGTCAGGGGGACCAGTGTACTACGAATGGTGGCTCCTCCCATGATCAAATGGCTTGGATTTGGTCGTTTCTGAGATGGGCGTCCTCGGTTTCCATTATCGCCAAAAATCGGGGATGACCATCTCTAAGGACGACCATCTCTAAGGTCAACCTAAATTTCACGATTTGGGCATCCCTGACCGTATTATCGAAACGAAAGATGAACGCCCATCTTCTTTTGATAATATGGGTTTCCCTACCCCTTTGCCGGGGTGTCCTGCGAGGATGTCCTCAGAAAAACTTGGGTGCCCCTTTCGATTATGCCCAGATCCAGAATTGAACACAATATTCGAGGTGCGGTCGCACCATGGAGCGATACAAAGGCATTATAACATCCTCATTTTTGTTTTCCATTCCTTTCCTAATAATACCTAACATTCTATTTGCTTTCTTTGCTGCCGCAGCACACTGAGCAGAAGGTTTCAACGTATCATCAACGACGACACCTAGATCCCTTTCTTGGTCTGTGACTCCTAACATGGAACCTTGCATGACATAGCTATAATTTGGGTTCCTCTTTCCCACATGCATCACTTTGCACTTGCTCACATTAAATTTCATCTGCTGTTTAGACGACCAGTCTCCCAGTTTCGTAAGGTCCTCTTGTAATTTTTCACAATCCTCCCACGATTTCATGACTTTGAATAACTTTGTGTCATCAGCAAATTTAATTACCTCACTAGTTACTCCCATCTCTAGGTCATTTATAAATATGTTAAAAAGCAGCGGTCCCAACACAGACCCCTGAGGAACCCCACTAACTACCCTTCTCCATTGAGAATACTGACCATTTAACCCTACTCTCTGTTTTCTATCCTTTAACCAGTTTTTATTCCACAATAGAACACTACCTCCTATCCCATGACTCTCCAATTTCCTCAGGAGTCTTTCATGAGGTACTTTGTCAAATGCCTTCTGAAAATCCAGATACACATTATCAACCGGCTCACCTTTATCCACATGTTTGTTCACCCCTTCAAAGAAATGTAGTATTTATTTTATTTTTATTTATTTGTAGCATTTGTATCCCACATTTTCCCACCTATTTGCAGGCTCAAAGTGGCTTACATTATGCCATGATGGTGATTGCCATTTCCGGGTACAGAATTTCAAATGATAATACATTTAGTTGTATACATACATGGTAAAGAGGAATACATTGTGGTATTGCATACAAATGATTTTGCATCAAGGTTCATACATACATACATGGTACAGAGGAATGCATTATGGCATTGCATAGTAGATTGGTGAGGCAAGATTTCCCTTCACTAAATCCATGTTGACTTTCCAGCTTATTTTCGAAAGAGAAAAACGCCTATAGTAAGACCTAAATCGGGAGATAGACGTTTGTCTCGCAAAGGCGCCCAAATCGGTATAATCAAAAGCCGATTTTGGGCGTTTCCAACTGCACTCCATCGCAGAAATGAATAAAGTTGACGGGGGCGTGTCAGAGGCGTGGTGGAGGCAGAACTGGGGCGTGGTTATCAGCCAAGGAGAGATGGGCGTCTTTAGCTGATAATTGAAAAAAAAGGCGTTTTTACCACGATTTTGGGTCACGTTTTTTGGAACCTTTTTTTTCACGAACAAGTCCCAAAAAAGTGCTCCAACTGCCCAGATGACCACTGGAGGGAATCGGGGATGACCTCCCCAGACTCCCCCAGTGGTCACTAACCCCTTCCCACAAAAAAAAAACCCACTTTACAAACTTTTTTCCAGCCTGTATGCCAGCCTCAAATGCCGTACCCACCTCCATGACAACAGAATGTGTTCGATCCTGTCACAGTCTTTCCCTGGGTCAGATGTGGCTCTTGGGTACACTACAGGGTCATATCAGCATTGCATTGTGGTGGGTGTAGGGTATTGGGCTCCGTGATTTCATTAGCTTGTGTTACAGTCTCACGATGTTGGTAGTTCTCCCATGGTGCTTTTCCCCCTGCCTACTGGGTCAGAGTGTGTCCAGTTTTGTTTCCGGTAGTCCATGAGGTAGTGGCCATTTTTGTAAGCCAGTTTTAGATCCCTTCCATGTGTTAGCCACGTTAGAGAACTTAGTTCTTACCTTGAATGTGGCTGAAAGAGGGCATTGTACAGCATTCTGCCAGCTCTGACCTGCTAATCTCAGTACCAGGGAGACTCGTTGCCAGTGGTGGGGCACAACCTCTGATCTGCAGTTAACTGTGAGTAAAGGTGGTTATTCCAATAAAGGACGTTTTCGGAGAGATTAGTCTTCAGGTGTAAACTGGTGTGCCAATGTTATACAGCAGCAACAAGTCCTAGAGGCCTGCGTGTATGCAGGTCCCTGGAGCACTTTTAGTGGGTACCGCAGTGCACTTCAGCCAGGTGGACCCAGGCCCATCCCCCCCCCCACCTGTAACAATTGTGCTGGTAAATGGGAGGCCTCCAAAACCCACTGTACCCACATGTATGTGCCCCCTTCACCCCTAAGAGCTATGGTAGTGTTGTACATTTGTGGGTAGTGGATTTTGGGGGAGGGGTGTTGGGAGCTCAGCACCCGTGGTAAGGGAGCTATGCATGTGGGAGCTTTTTCTGAGGTCCACCGCACTGACCTAGGGTGCCCAGTTGGTGTCCTGGCATATCAGGGGGGCGAGTGTACTACGAATCGTGGCCTCTCCCACGACCAAATGGCTCGGATTAGGACGTTTTTGAGCTGGGCGTTTTTAGTTTCCATTATCGCTAAAAAAAACAAACGCCCAGCTGAAAAACGTCCATTTTTTCAAAAATACGGTTAGGCCCACCCCTTCACGGACCCGTTCTCGGAGATAAACGCCCATGGAGATACAGTGGGGGAAATAAGTATTTGATCCCTTGCTGATTTTGTAAGTTTGCCCACTGACAAAGACATGAGCAGCCCATAATTGAAGGGTAGGTTATTGGTAACAGTGAGAGATAGCACATCACAAATTAAATCCGGAAAATCACATTGTGGAAAGTATATGAATTTATTTGCATTCTGCAGAGGGAAATAAGTATTTGATCCCCCACCAACCAGTAAGAGATCTGGCCCCTACAGACCAGGTAGATGCTCCAAATCAACTCGTTACCTGCATGACAGACAGCTGTCGGCAATGGTCACCTGTATGAAAGACACCTGTCCACAGACTCAGTGAATCAGTCAGACTCTAACCTCTACAAAATGGCCAAGAGCAAGGAGCTGTCTAAGGATGTCAGGGACAAGATCATACACCTGCACAAGGCTGGAATGGGCTACAAAACCATCAGTAAGACGCTGGGCGAGAAGGAGACAACTGTTGGTGCCATAGTAAGAAAATGGAAGAAGTACAAAATGACTGTCAATCGACAAAGATCTGGGGCTCCACGCAAAATCTCACCTCGTGGGGTATCCTTGATCATGAGGAAGGTTAGAAATCAGCCTACAACTACAAGGGGGGAACTTGTCAATGATCTCAAGGCAGCTGGGACCACTGTCACCACGAAAACCATTGGTAACACATTACGACATAACGGATTGCAATCCTGCAGTGCCCGCAAGGTCCCCCTGCTCCGGAAGGCACATGTGACGGCCCGTCTGAAGTTTGCCAGTGAACACCTGGATGATGCCGAGAGTGATTGGGAGAAGGTGCTGTGGTCAGATGAGACAAAAATTGAGCTCTTTGGCATGAACTCAACTCGCCGTGTTTGGAGGAAGAGAAATGCTGCCTATGACCCAAAGAACACCGTCCCCACTGTCAAGCATGGAGGTGGAAATGTTATGTTTTGGGGGTGTTTCTCTGCTAAGGGCACAGGACTACTTCACCGCATCAATGGGAGAATGGATGGGGCCATGTACCGTACAATTCTGAGTGACAACCTCCTTCCCTCCGCCAGGGCCTTAAAAATGGGTCGTGGCTGGGTCTTCCAGCACGACAATGACCCAAAACATACAGCCAAGGCAACAAAGGAGTGGCTCAGGAAGAAGCACATTAGGGTCATGGAGTGGCCTAGCCAGTCACCAGACCTTAATCCCATTGAAAACTTATGGAGGGAGCTGAAGCTGCGAGTTGCCAAGCGACAGCCCAGAACTCTTAATGATTTAGAGATGATCTGCAAAGAGGAGTGGACCAAAATTCCTCCTGACATGTGTGCAAACCTCATCATCAACTACAGAAGACGTCTGACCGCTGTGCTTGCCAACAAGGGTTTTGCCACCAAGTATTAGGTCTTGTTTGCCAGAGGGATTAAATACTTATTTCCCTCTGCAGAATGCAAATAAATTCATATACTTTCCACAATGTGATTTTCCGGATTTAATTTGTGATGTGCTATCTCTCACTGTTACCAATAACCTACCCTTCAATTATGGGCTGCTCATGTCTTTGTCAGTGGGCAAACTTACAAAATCAGCAAGGGATCAAATACTTATTTCCCCCACTGTAGGTGTTCCCATTCGATTATGTCCCTCCACGTCTCATTAATCCATGCTTTTGAGTATGCTCTGTAATTTTGTTCTATATAACAGTCTCTACCTTCTTTTTCATGTCACCTCATATGTTTGGTTTTGGCAGTAGCACATTCTACTGGATAAGGGGGTTGGGGATACACTATAATGAGGGTAGATGCATACTCAGGCTTGATCGAGGTCAGTTCTGTTATAGGGGTGCAATGTCAGTAGGACTTACATCAGGCCTTGAGGTGCTCCCTCATGCACTGGATTGGGCCTAGGTCTTCCCACTTTATCTTCATGTACCGGTGCCTGAGTGCCTCAAGAAAAACATCCACAGGCACCTGCTTGGTGCCTGTGGATGCCAAATCATCTATAAAATACAAGTTTGTGGAGACAGGGTTCAGATGATGGGCTTTCTTGGCATCACCTATATATATATATTTTGTTTTTACATGTTGTGCAAAGCTCAATAGCCTGTGACAGATGGCTATAGCCAAATTGGGGGGGGGGGGTCCTGTGGGGGTGGGTATGCAGTACACAGGTACAGGTGCTGTGTGAGCTCAGCTGGCCATGGGGACAGGGGATGGAATGGTGGCCTTTCTGTGGAGCATGTGTACTGTTGCTGGGAGATAGGAATGGCCATTGGGGTACAGAAGGTGTGTGTTGGGTGCCTCACTGTACTTCTGTGAGCTGCTGCCAATGTGGTGGTGACATTTGAAAAATTCTTTGCACAGGAGGACCAGGACCTCTATCTCTGACACTGAAAAATTAGGTTCCCTGTGCTAGAAACATTCCTCCATGTGCAGGAGATATATAGCATGTTTGCCACGTGGAAGGAATGAGCTGCCTTTGCCGTGGACATTTTCTTGAAAAGGGGACCAATACCGCCATTGCACCTTTTGTGTAGTGTATTTCTGGTTGGTGGAGACTTTATCTTAAAATGTCTATGATATTTGCCATGTGTTCTCTTTCTAACCCCCCTTTTTACAAAGCTGCGTGGCATTGCCAACACAGCCCATTCAAGGTGAATGGGCTGTACCGCACCACCAGCCGCTAGCGCAGCTTTGTAAGCAGGGCCTAAATGTTTTTCTTGTGTATTTTCAAATATTTGAACACATTTATTTATTTCTTCCATTATGGACCCATGTTTTAAAACTTTTACATGTAATTGTTTATTTCAACATTTGGGTGCCATATTGAAAATGCCCCTCATAATCTTCCTGCAAAGCTAAAAGGGACTATGTCATTTGTCCATCTCTGCTGCCGGCTGGTGAATTCATTTCTGAAGAGGCAGGAGAGCAGGCATTAAATCAGATTTGAAACAACACTATCAAAATGAAAAGAGAGGGTTAGTACAATAAGCACTTGCATCTCCCTTTATTTGCTGAGAAGGTAATTCTAAATGCATCACTCAGGGAAAGAAAACTTTGAGAAAACTCCAGGTGTGCAAGAATCCAAAATCAATTCCCAGGCTTTTAGTTTGGAAATAATAAGTCTGTGGCCTGGAGTCTTCACAGAGTGTATGACCCTATTACAGTAAATCACATCACAAAAGAACGGTCATCACAGCTTGCGATGCTTGAAGTGCAGATTGATTTTACCTCTACTTTAGGCACAGCTGTCACTGGTCCTGGATGGTAAAACATGCACAGTTGGTGTAAGGGAATTAGCCACCTTTTAACGCTTGTGTTCCTTCCCCCACTTCCCCCACCATTAACTTTTAGACCCCTTTAGTCTCCATAATTACATTCAACAATCACAGTCACTCAAAAACTAGCCCTCCCAACACAATCATGTAAAATAAAAAGTTGAATTGAACATCATAATTTGAAATGTTAAACTTTATTTTCTTATATATATAGAAATAATTTTATTTTTTTATTTATAGGTTCTTATATCCCACATTATTATAAAGGGTTTTCCACATGCAAAGCCTGTTTTATACTCGGAAATGGGCTTTTGTAAAACTCACATATAAATACGTGTGCCAAAAAGACTGCACGTATTTGGTATTCCTGAAGATGTAGTTTAGACCAGTATTTCCCAAGTCCGGTCCTGCAGTACCCCTTGCCAGTCAGATTTTCAGATATCCACAATGAATATGCATGAAAGAGATTTACATATAATGGAGACAGTGTATGTAAATCAAGTTCATGCATATTCATTGTGGATATCCTGAAAACCTGACTGGCAAGGAGTACTCCAGGACTGGACTTGGGAGACACTGGTTTAGACTGAGCAGAAGCAGAATTGTGATGTGAAATTTTTAAGACTTTTCACGTAGGCGCCTTGTTATAAAATTACTCCTGTGAAGACAATTTCCAAAAGCCATTTGCCCTGGTAAATTGACTTTTTGAAAATTGCTTATCTTTCCTATGGGTAAAGGTACACACTGATGGTTTTTGAGCATGTGTGGATGCCAAATCTTTGGAAAATCTGTGGAGTGAAAGCATTCATGTATTTTTCACCTCTGCTGGCAGTAATAAAATTAACCGCCTAAAAGGCAAGTTGGTAGGTTTTGAAATCAGTGGGTGAATGAGGTTGGATCTTGCCTTCACCTCTGGGGCTCCCACCGTTTGCTGCTGCAACCAGCTTCAGCTACTAGAGTAGGAACACTAAGATCTAGATGCTGACATACTGGCTCAGTCAGAGATTCCCTGGATAGTCACACTTAGATGATCAAAACCCCGTGCTGTTCCAAACAGCGCTCCAAAAATAGCGCTGGAACAGCGCGGGGCATTATTAGACCTATGATCAGAGATAATTGCATGCAAATTTAAGCACGCAATTATCTCTGATCATGGGGTAGAAGTGCGGGAGAATTGTGCCTGAGCATGCGCTCAGCACAATCCTCCCACACTTGTTTGACAGGTCTGAGCTGTCAATAGCCAAAACCTGTCAAACACAGGGGCTGGAGGTCCATGGGACCACCAGGCCCCAACTACCCCTGCCCCGAGTAATGGGGGCTGGAGGTCCGGCGGACCTCAAGTCCCCCTGACGATCCCTCCCCTCCAGGTTCAGGGAGGGCTGGAGATCCAGTGGGTCTCCAGCCCCCCCTGACTCCCCTCAACATTTCCAAAACAGTCCCTGGTGGCCCAATGGGTGACTAACCCCCCTCCCCCGAGTGACAGGGGGGCCTGGAGGTCCGCTGGACCTCCGGTCCCCACCGACAATCCCCCCCCCCAGGTTCAGGGAGGACTGGAGATCCGGTGAGTCTCCAGCTCCCCCAGCAAAGGGTCCCTGGTGGTCCAGTGATCAATCCGCCCCCCTCCCTACCTACTCCCAGGTTCAGGGAGGGCTGGAGATCCGGTGGGTCTCCAGCCCCCCCCCCCAGCAAAGGGTCCCTAGTGGTCCAGTGATCAATCTGCCCCCCCTCCCTCCCTACCTATCTACCTACCCCCTACCCACCCGCCTACCTTGTGGGTTGGAGGAGGAAGGTAGCCTGCCTCCCTCCTCTTCCTTCGAGTTTCTCCCTTATATGGTGTGTAGCCCCGCCTAGCGCATCCCAGGATAAACTGGGCAGGGCTGGGCGAAGGAAGAGGAGGGAGGCAGGCTACCTCCCTCCTCCAACCAACAAGGTAGTGGGGTAGGTAGGGAGGGGGGTGGATTGATCACTGGACCACCAGGGACCCTTTGCTGGGGGGGGTTAGGGGGGCTGGAGACCCACCGGATCTGTAGCCCTCCCTGAACCTGGAGGGGGAATGTCGGCGGGGGGGGGGGGGGGGGTTGGTCGCCCACTGGGCCACCAGGGACTGTTTTGGAAATGTTGAGGGGAGTTGGGGGGGGGCACTGGATCTCCAGCCCTCCCTGAACCGGGGGGGGGGGGCGGGGATCGTGCAGAATATGTGTCATTTCAAAATGTCTAGCAAATCTACATAGGAGCTCATGTTTGAAAGAGAAAAATGACCAAAAAGTGTGATAAAGCACCATTTGGACGGGTTTCTTCTCAAAACATCCAAATCGGTATTTTTGAAGCCTGTTTTGCAGACATCTATGTATTTTGTCTGCAGTGCGACCAAATCACAAGGGGGCATGTAGGGGTGTTTGAAGGTGGGATTAAGGTGAGCTTAGAGCATGCTTAATATTTGGAAGATTTACAGCCACAATGGAACAAAACCAAAACATCTACAGTGAAAACTTCAACGTTTTGGTCTAGACCTGTTTTTCTAACGAATAAGACACAAAAATGTGCCCTAAATGACCAGATGGTCACTGGAAGGATTCAGGGATGATCCTGTTACTCCCCTAGTGGTCATTGACCCCCTCCCACCACAAAGAAATGTGAATAAATATTGTACTCGCCAGCCTCTATGACAGCCTCAGTTGTATTCTCTTTTCAGGAATCTTATAAGCTTTCTTGCAGGGCCGTGCCGATGCAGTAAGCGAGGTAAGCGCCGCAGGGGGGCGCCCACCTCTGGAGGGCGCCGCCGCGGTGCTTACCCTCGCCCCGCCGAGGCCTTTAAATCTTTTGGTCGCCCCGGGTGTCACCAGAAAGGGGGGTGCCGCCGCTCCCGCTGCTCTTCATCCTGGCACCCCCCCCCCCCCGCACCAGCCCTTTAAATTTATTTGCCGACGCGATAGTGAGCGCAGCACCTCATGTGGAAGTAAAGGAAGCGGATCCGATCATCTCATTGGGCCTTCCCTCACTGTCCCGCCCTCCTCTGACGCAACTTCCTATTTCCTCTAGGGCGGGACAGTGAAGGAAGGCCCAATGAGATGATCGGATTCGCTTCTTTTACTTCCACACGAGGTGCTGCGCTCGCTATCGCGTCGGCAAACAATTTCTTTTTAAAGACGGGTGGCAGGGAGAAGACGAGGCAGGGTGAGGGTGGGGGACAGATGGGGTGACCGTGAAGGTGGGGGAGGACTCGGATAGCAGAAGGGACTGGGTGGGAGACAGATGGGGTGAGGGGGACTCGGATGGGCAGAAGGGACTGGGTGGGAGACAGATGGGGTGAGGGTGGGGGGCACTTGGATAGCAGAAGGGACTGGGTGGGAGACAGATGGGGTATGGGGGACTCGGATGGGCAGAAGGCCAGGGACTGGGTGGGAGCCAGATGGGGTGAGGGGGACTCGGATGGGCAGAAGGGACTGGGTGGGAGACAGATGGGGTGAGGGGGATTCGGATGGGCAGAAGGGACTGGGTGGGAGACAGATGGGGTGAGGGTGGGGGGCACTTGGATAGCAGAAGGGACTGGGTGGGAGGCAGATGGGGTGAGGGGGACTCGGATGGGCAGAAGGGACTGGGTGGGAGACAGATGGGGTGAGGGGGACTCGGATGGGCAGAAGGGACTGGGTGGGAGACAGATGGGGTGAGGGTGGGGGGCACTTGGATAGCAGAAGGGACTGGGTGGGAGACAGATGGGGTGAGGGTGGGGGGCACTTGGATAGCAGAAGGGACTGGGTGGGAGGTAGATGGGGTGAGGGGGACTCGGATGGGCAGAAGGGACTGGGTGGGAGACAGATGGGGTGAGGGTGGGGGGCACTTGGATAGCAGAAGGGACTGGGTGGGAGGCAGATGGGGTGAGGGGGACTCGGATGGGCAGAAGGGACTGGGTGGGAGACAGATGGGGTGAGGGGGACTCGGATGGGCAGAAGGGACTGGGTGGGAGACAGATGGGGTGAGGGTGGGGGGCACTTGGATAGCAGAAGGGACTGGGTGGGAGACAGATGGGGTGAGGGGGGGGGGCACTTGGATAGCAGAAGGGACTGGGTGGGAGGTAGATGGGGTGAGGGGGACTCGGATGGGCAGAAGGGACTGGGTGGGAGACAGATGGGGTGAGGGGGACTCGGATGGGCAGAAGGGACTGGGTGGGAGACGGGGTGAGGGTGGGGGGCACTTGGATAGCAGAAGGGACTGGGAGGGAGACAGATGGGGTGAGGGGGACTCAGATGGGCAGAAGGGACTGGGTGGGAGACAGATGGGAGAAGGGGCATGGAGCTGGAACTGGGGTCTGAAAAGTGAGCAGGAGGGAGAATGGGGTCATGCCTGGGGCAGGGGTGGATGGGAGAATCAATGGATCTGGAACTAGGGGCAGCCGCAGGTGGGAACTGGGAGCCGAAAAGAGGGGGCAGTGAGAGAGGGGGGATAGATCCTGGATGGAATGGGGAGTGAGAGGGAGGGCAGACCCTGAATGGATGGGAGGGGGAAAGAGAGAGGGCAAATGGTGAATCGAAGGAGCAGAGAGAAAGGGCAGACAGTGGATAGAAGGGAGTGAAAGAGCAGACAGTGGATGGAAGGGGGCAGAGATAGAGGGCAAATGCTAGAGGAAAAGGAGAGAGAGAGGGCAGATGGTGGATGGAAGGGGGAGAGAGAGATGGCAGACTGGGGCAGATGGTGGATGGAAGGAGCAGAAATAGAGGGCAGATGTGGATGGAAGGAACATTAGAGAGGGCAGACACTGGAGAGCAGAGAGAGAGCGAAGACAGATGCTGGATGGAAGGAAGACGGTGAAAAGAAGATAAGGAAAGCAGAAACCAAAGACAACAAACTGTAAATATATATTTTTATTATTTTGCTTTAGGATATAGTATTTTAGCTGTGTTAATAAATGTTTATAAATAGAACATGTAAATAAGGTAATCTTTTTATTGGACTAATTTTAATACATTTTGACTTAACTTTCAGAGAACAAAACCCCCTTCCTCAGATCAGGATAGGATACTGTAACAGCACTATACTGTATTGACCTGAGGAAGGAGATTTTGGCCTCTGGAAGCTAAATGTATTAGTCCAATAAAATGGTATTATTTTATTTTCTGTATATGTTTTATTTCTATTTGTTAATTTGTAAAGTGGTGATTGGTATTTGTTAGTTTTTTCAAATTTACATCTGCTGTCTTTATATTTTGCACAGTACTAGGGGACATTTTCTGTTTCTGTGGTGTTGCATTGTATGCAGAGTCTGGCATCGGGGGTTCAGTTTAATTTTTGTCTAAATAGAAAGTTTATGATTACTTATCCTATAGTGGATTAGGGTGTATCTGTGTTTGAAAAAGACATGGCTTTCAGTTGGCATTGACTGTGCAGGATCTACGATCTGTACTATTCTGTCTGGTTTCGTTTTACAATAGGTGAATTGATGTTCTAGTGCTCACTGTAGTGTTTAAGATGCTTTCCTTTTCCTTGTGTGACTCGTAGAAACGACTGCTTATGGTATGGTAAAATTGCTCTATAGGTCGTGAGTGTTTTGTATTCTCGGTATGCCTAGTACTGGATTTGGGGGGGGGGGGGTGTTAAACAATGACCGGCCCCGGGTGTCAACTACCCTAGCTACGCCACTGCTGCCGACGTCTCCCTTCCCTTGCACTCGTTGGTTCCCTCAGTGTCCCGCCTTCTTCTGACGTCAGAAGAAGGCGGACACTGAGGGAACCAAGAGCGCAAAGGGAAGGGAGACGTCGGCAGCGCTCCGCTTTCACTGACGCTGCTGCGACCGGAAGTAAAAGATTTAAAGGCCCCAGGGTGCGGAGGGAAGGGCAGAGAGGCATGGATGGGAGGGCAGGGCCCAGGGAGAGGACAAATTGCTGGAAGGGAAGGGGAGGGGAGAGAGGATTGCTGGCTATGGATGGAGGAGGGAAGGGCAGAGAGGGACAAGGATGGACATGGGGGCCCAGGGAGAGGACAAATTGCTGGAAATGGAGGGGAGGGGATAGAGGAGGCAAGGATTGCTGGCTATGGATGGAGGAGGGAAGGGCAGAGAGGGACAAGGATGGACATGGGGGCCCAGGGAGAGGACAAATTGCTGGAAATGGAGGGGAGGGGAGAGAGGAGGCTTGCTGGCTATGGATGGAGGAGGGAAGGGCAGAGAGGGACAAGGATGGACATGGGGGCCCAGGGAGAGGACAAATTGCTGGAAATGGAGGGGAGGGGAGAGAGGAGGCTTGCTGGCTATGGATGGAGGAGGGAAGGGCAGAGAGGGACAAGAATGGACATGGATGGGAGGGCAGGACCCAGGGAGAGAGGAGAAATTGCTGGAAATGGATATAGAGCAAGAAATGAAGAAGAAAGGAGAAAAGTAAAGAAATAAATGGAAAGGAAGCCCTGGAAATGGAGTTAAGAGGACATATAGCAGCAGAATCAGATACTGGACCAGCATGATCAGAAAAACAAAGTCACCAGACAACAAAGGTAGAAAAAAATTATTTTATTTTCATTTTAGCATTTGGAATATGTCCACTTTGAGAATTTACATCTGCTATCTTATTTTGCAATGTATAGCAATTTGTTTCTAAGAATATTGCTGACAATTCCTTTCAGTGTGGCAAGTGGTGAGCGATCATTTTCATGGGGGGGGCGTGATCATTTTCACGGGGGGGGGGGGGGGGGGCGCCAACTGATAGTCTGCAGGGGGGCGCCAGAGACCCTAGGCACGGCCCTGCTTTCTTGCACCTACTATTACTCTATTTTCCACTCTGTAAATATTCCCGGAGTAGGTACTCTCCTTTCCGGAACCTGTAAGCCACATTGAGCCTACTGATATGTGGGAAAATGTGGGATACAAATGTAATAAATAAAATAAAATATCTGACATAATTAGGGTGTTTCTTAGTGCAGGAGTTTCTAGACAGGTTATAGATTATGGGGATAGGAATATGCACTAAGTTGTCTGGTAGGTTGCCACCCGACGTACCCAAAAGGGCTAAGCAAATCCATGTGAGCCACTTCATGGTAATAGCTTTTGGAGCTAGTTGACCTTAAACACTCCTTGGGTTCCTCTATTAGGCTGCCGTTCTTCTATAGTCAGTCATGCAGCTTTGAATGGACAAGCCACAGTATAGCTCTCATGGTTACAAATCCAGATAATTTTCATATTCAAGTTGCAGGATTGGAATTACTGCAGGCAATGGAGAGAGGAGGAGGTGGTGATCTGAGCAGTTAGGTATTTGACCTTAAGCACACCTTGGAATGTAGCCAGGGGAAATGCTAATACAGTGCTGTTTGAGTATGGCGATCAAAAGCTTCCAGCAATAGAGAAAAAAATGGCTGTACTTAGCACTTCTGTGTGAATTTATTTGGAGACTTAGTGCAGAGGAGGTTAATGGTTGACTTTAGTTTTAAGGAATCTAACAGATTCAGAATGTTAGAAATAGTTATATAGTTAAAATAAAACTTTAACTTGTAGGTATCTGGTTCTGATATCCTTGGATGATTCAATTGATGCAGGTTGCTGTAGGCTTTTTCTTTGTTGTCCAGGAGAAGGGTTAGATGTAAATATAGATCCAGCTCCGATCATAGGGCATGAGGAGAGTTATTTGTAATATGAAGAGAAGATAATAATAGTGTTCTTTCTCCAGACAAAATAAAGGAAAGAAGTTCAAAGTAAAATTGAGGACTGGTGTCTCAATACAGACTGAGCAGAAGTCAGTAAAAGTTTGGGTTGTAAATAAGCAAAAAGTGTATTATTTAATCTAAGTTGCAGAGCGTGATGTGATCCCAGCCACCCAGACTGTCTACCCTCAGGATTAAAAAAATCCCTAATATTTCTTGTAGCTTCCCCCCTTAAACCCCTAAATCATGTTAGTTACATTTGTCATTAAGGGGGGTTGATATTCAAAGCAATATATCCAGACAGAAAAAGCTCCTGGCCTGTTAAATCACTTATCTTGGGGCTAACCACTCATTTTCACAGTCACTAACCAGTTAGAGCTGCTGAAAATGTCCGGTTAGCACCTAACACAAAACCGGCTATTTTGGGGGATTCCAGAGGTGGAGTCAGCACTTGGCCAGTTAAGAGCCAATATTCAGCACTTTATCAAACACAGTCTTGAACACAAAAAATATAGGGACAGGCTTATGAACCTCACCATGTATATACTGGAAGAGAGGAGGGAGAGAGGAGATATGATAGAGATATTTAAATATCTCAAGGGCATCAATGTACAGGAAGTGAGCCTTTTTCAACTGAAGGAAAGCTCTGGAACAAGGGGGCATACATGAAGTTAAGACATCTACACAGCGCACGCTAAAAATGCTAGTGTGCCTTTGTAAACAGGGCTCATTGAATGGGCCGTGTTGGCTTTGCTGCACAGTAACCTCTAGCGCGGCTTAGTAAACGGGGGGGTGGGGGGAAGAGATCTATCTGACAAGAGAAAAGATAGCACATATATAGGTGAAAGATAGAAATGTCTTACAGGTGACATATCCTTGTGTATTACAGTTGCACAAATTACAATTCTGAATACCAGACATGACTTGCAGAGAAAATGAATATTATCTTTTCCAGCTTGTTTCTCTCTTGCATCCTGGCTAGCACTTTAACTAGTGAGTTTATTATTATTAATATTTATACCTGCACTGATTTATCTTTTTCTGCCTGTATAAGGTATAACTTTTGGGTCAAAGATTTAAAACCAGATGGTATGCATGAAATCTCAGGTTGTATTCATGCATAAATATCATGTATCAGTATTCCTTTTTATGCCACTAGCTGGCTGGAAACAGAGAATTCTTTCATCAGCTGTGTCAGGAGACAGATGTTGTATTTGCCAGTTTGAAAGCAATAAAGACATTCTTTGTTAGCTGTCTGTAGTCTTTTCCCCGCACGACATTCTCATTATAAGGTTCTCGTTCCTTTGCAGATCCCAGGCCAGTTGACGATGGTGATGATGGTAAATGTCATAATTACTAATGTTTTAATAAGCATACAATTATTCCTTAGTCTATCATATCATACTGAGATTTTGCTGTTCTCTGTTCTATATTTCTGCTGTTATGAAAAAAGAACAATAAAGCAGGCAGTAATATGCTAAATGAAATAGATGTATGATAGTTGTAAGGAATGCAATGAAAATATGTAGAATGACAAATAGCATGCACTTGTAAAGTTTGTATTATTGTACATTCAGGAATGGACTTGAGAAGGGCAGGTTTCAGAAGAACATAAGCATTGCCATACTGGGACAGACCGAAGGATCATCAAGCCAACACATCTCACAGGATCCCACAGTCGCTCACTTGGGAAAAACATTCAGCATAAGGCGATCATTCACAAGCTCATCTTCAAATTTGGAATAAATCATTCAATGCAAAAAGTGGGAAGAAGGGTGCTATATTGGAAAAATAAGCCATATGCTAAAGACAAGACTTAACTAGCATAGACATAATAGTAAGTATTCCAATGCCAACCAGGATGCCACCTCTGTGGGACAGCACTTTACAAAACTAGAACACTGCATCAATGATCTTATGGTGAGAATACTGAAAGGAAATTTTAAGATAATCCAGGAACCGAAAACCTTTGAAGTCAAAATGCTGAAATACAGGGATCTGGGCTTTCTATCCCACTATAAACCATAAAATTATACTGCTTTGTCAGCCTCTTAGCAGCCATCCATCGCTCCCTGTCTCTCACCCACCCAGCTCTCCCTGCTTCTCACCTAACCTTTCCCATCTTCCTGTGAGACTGTCATTAGAATGCTTTTGTCAACATTTGCTTATTTCTGATCTGAAGAAGGGTTACCTTCGAAAGCTAATCAAAACAATGTATTGTTAGTCCAATAAAAAAAGGTATCATCTTATTTTCTTCTCTCTGTTTTGATTTATTTCTATTTATTACATTTAAAAGAGGACTAACACAGCTACCACACCACTTTACTCAAGACATTTTGAGAAGAAATTCATCCAAAGGGTGCTTTATGACACTTTTTGGATGTTTTTCTCTTTCGAGCTCCTACAGCTCATGTTATAGAATACCGCTGAGCCCATGATTAGCACTTACGTGTGTAACTGTAACAGACATATATATATAAGCACTAGTATTCTTTAATTCATATGTGCAATTGGCCCCTAACTTTAGATGACCTGTTACAGAATGAGAGGGACAGCATTTAACTGCAAGGGGGGCATTCACATGGAGGGGCACCCACTTATGTGTGTAACTTATGGAATATTGTAAACCATGTGCACCCATGCCACGTTTAGCTGCCCGCGGTTATGCCAGGTCTATGGTAGGTGTAACTGTGGGCATGTAAATGGTAAGTCCATTGCCAGGTTATGCTGGTAGCCTATAATGGAATCTGGGCACCCAGATACTCTTGTATAATAGGCTCTCACTATGTGGCATCAGGGTGCCTCAATGGCAGTGCATAGTTATAGAATTGCCTCCAAACTGTGGAAAATGGTATATACAAACAAGGAGTAAATATAACACTGGAACTTCTGAAATAGCAGAAAAAAGAGCAGAGTGCAAATCCCACCACTATCTACTAGAGAAAAATCAGGTATTTGGTCATGACACCGGCTGTATTGCTCAGCACAAAAATACCAACCCCCAGCACACATTGCTCCTAATATAACCCTACCTAGAGATGTCAAGTTACCCAGTTCCAGGCTGGAGATGTTGGGCAGTGCTGTCGCCTTCTGCTCCTGTGTAGAGGAATAAGAACATAAGAATAGCCACACTGGGTCAGACCAATGGTCCATCTAGCCCAGTATCCTGCTTCCAGCAGTGGCCAATCCAGGTCACGAGTACCTGGTACCAGAGCTGCCAAGGGGTCCCAATTTTTTAGAGGGAGATTTTAGTACACGCCACCCCAGCCCCACCCTACTTTGCCTTGGCTCCATCCACTCACATGGCTCCACCCCAGCACACCTCAAACCCACTGCCATTTCAAAAAATATTTTATTTAATAGCCTAATACCCTTTTTAATTAGCTTTCAGAGGCCAAAACCTCCTGCCTCAGGTCAGTATAATGTTGTTATGGTATCCTCTCCTGACCTGAGGCAGGAAGTGTTGGTCCCTGAAAGCTAATCAAAAATGTTTTAAAATCAGTGAAAGGTATCACCTTATTTTCTATTTTGTGTTTTATTTGCATTTATTAAACTTTATTAACACATATAACACATTACTTTACCCTAAATTAAAAATAAAATTATTTTCTTTACCTTTGTTGTCTGGCCATTTACTTTTTCTAATTGTGTTGCTCCCAGTCTCTTGATTCTGCTTTCCTTCATCTTCTCTTAACTCTTTTGCCAGGGTTTCCTATCTATTTGTCATTTTTTTCTCCTTTTTCTTTGTTTTCTTCAATATTTTTCTGCCTCTCTCACTCTGTCCAGACTTAATTCATTCTTACTATCCATTCTTTAATTTCCTTCTTACTTCATCTACCTATGGCTTTTCATCTTTTCCTCAACCTTGTTCTCCCCATGCCCCTTCCTCTTATTCTCCAGTCTTTCACTACTCTGTCCTCTCCTCTTTTCCATCCAGCATCTCCCTTCTTTCTCTTCCCATCCTTCCAGTGTCTCCCCTCTTTCTTTCTGCATCCTTCCATCCAGTGTCTCCTATTTTTCTCCCTACCCTTCCATCCAGTGCCTTCCCTCTTTCTCTCCCCATCCTTCCACCCATCTACCCTCTCTCCTGATCCTTTCATCTAGTGTCTCTTCCCCCCCCATTCTATTCAGTGTCTATCTCTACCCTTTTCTGTTCAGTGTCCCCTCTCTTTGCACATCCTTCCAGTCTCTCCCCTTTCTCTCTGCATCATTTTATCCATCTCCCCTCTTTCTCTCCCTATCCTTCCATCCAGCTTCTTTCTCTCCCCATCCTTCTATCCGTTTTGCCCCAAGATAGCTGCTGCTGGGGGAACCAGGCCAGCTTCAGCTTTTTGACATTATACTGTCTCTGATCATCAAACCTCCTTGATCTCCGAGGAGGTTAGATAAAACAGGAGAGGAAGCAGTGGTGTGCTGGTAAATTTTTAACAACAGGCTCTCTCCCTGGTCCACCTCTGCACCCCCCCCCAAAAAAAAAATTTTTTTACAGAGCTGGCTATACCCGGGGAGAGAGCGTGCTATCAAACAATCCTTACATCCAAATTTACCTTCTTTTAATGTAAAAAAAAATCCTTTATCTTTTAAGACACTGCCTACCTGCTGGATAGTGATGGCACAAGGAAAGCAAGTTTGGTCCAGTGAAGACTAACTCAAAATAACCTGGCTGTTCCTTAGATGGGCAATAGTATTACCATATTGAAAATGTGACCATACCATGACTCTGCGGTTATGCTCCACTAATAAGTTAAAAGATTAACTGGATTTCTTGAAAGGATTATATAAACTTAGGATGCAGGACTAGGGACACAATTTAGTCAATATCATAATTCTTCATGTACAGCCACAAAACAACCTTTTAGGGTGGATAGTGTTCACAATGAGCTCATTTTATTATCGACCAGATAGAGAGAAGAGTTTTCAGTTTTGGCACAGTATAATTTATCACAAGAACAAAATATAAGAAAACCAATGGGCTGCATTAGGGGCTTATGGCCCATTTATGTTTAAACAAAAGAAATCTGCATGAAACAAAATATTTATATCAGATGGATAAACAATAAAGAACGACAACGTGGATGCAGCATTGCAGCAGCTCATAGGTTTGCGTGTACACTAAAGGAGATGACAGCTGTGCGGGGTAGTGAAAACAGAAATTAACCAAATTGGTTTCCTTGCTTACCGTGAAGTAGATAGGCGGCTCATCATCACTTCAAACCTCTTGGTCCCGACGGTGTCCTTTGCCTGCCGCGTCCTGCCTACGCGGAAACAGCAAGTTAAATCAGAGTAGGCGGGACGTGGCAGCAGAAGGACCCCGACGCCGGCATCCTGTCCTAACCAGGCGTGGTGAAGGCGGGACTGGGGTGTGGTTATCGGCCGAGCAGAGATGGGCGCGCTCAGCCGATAATGGAAAAAAGAAAGGCGTTCTTAGCGAGAATTTAGGACACTTTTTTTAACCCTTTTTTCTCATAAACAGGTCCCAAAAAGTGCCCTAAATGACCAGATGACCACCGGAGGGAATCGGGAATCACCTCCCCTGACTCCCCCAGTAGTCACTAACCCCCTCCCACCCAAAAAAACCCCACTTGCAAAAACCTTATTTCCCAGCCTCTATGCCACCCTCAAATTCCGTACCCACCTCCATGACAGCAGAATGTGTTTGATCCTCTCACAGCCTTTCCCTGGGTCAGATGTGGCTCTCGGGTGCACTGCAGGGTCACATCAGCATTGCATTGTGGTGGGTGTAGGGTATTGGGCTCCGTGATTTCACTAGCTTGTGTTACAGTCTCACGATTTTGGTAGTTGGTAGGCTCTTCTCCCATGGTCCTTTTCCCTCTGCTTACTGGGTCAGAGTGTGCCCTGTTTTGTTTCCGGTAGTCCACGAGGTAGTGGCCATTTTTGTAAGTCCGTTTTAGATCCCTTTCGTGTGTTAGCCATGTTACAGAACTTAGTTCTTACCTTGAATGTTGCTGAACGAGGGCATTGTACAACAATTCTGCCAGCTCTGAGCTACTGCTAATCTTAGTACCAGGGAGACTCGTTGCCAGTGGGGCACAACCTCTGATCTGCAGTTAACTGTGGGTAAACGCGGTTATTGAAATAAAGGACGTTTTCAGCAAGATTAGTCTTACAGTGTGAACTGCTGTGCCAAGGTTATACAGCAGCAACAAGTCCTGTCCCTGGAGCACTTTTAGTGGGTAATGCAGTGCACTTCAGGCAGGCGGACCCAGGCCTATCCCCCCCTACCTGTACCACATTTGGTGGTAAATGGGAGCCCTCTAACCCCCCCCAAAACCCACTGTACCCACATGTAGGTGCCCCCCTTCACCATTAAGTGCTATGGTAATGGTGTTGAGTTGTGGGGCGTGGGTTTTGGGGGGGATTTGGGGGTCTCAGCACCCAAGTTAAAGGAGCTATGCACCTGGGAGGTAATTGAATGTTTTTTCCTATTTTTTAAAAGTGCCCCCCTAGGGTGCCTGGTTGGTGTCCTGGCAAGTGAGGGGGACCAGTGCACTACGAATCCTGGCCCCTCCCACGACCCAAAGCCTTGGATTTGGTCGTTTTTAAGCTGGGACGCTTCAGATTCGATTATCGCTGAAAAACGAAAACGCCCAGCTCAAACAAATGCCCACATCTCAAAAACGCCCACATCCAATGCATTTGCCTGGCACAAACCGTATGTTCAAAACTAAAGATAAACGTCCATTTTTTTTCGAAAATACGATTCAGCCCACCCCTTCAAGGACCCATTCTCGGAGATGGACGTTCTTACACATGGGCGTTTACGTTCGATTATGCCCCTCTTTGGGTCCTGCTGATCTGTACATCAACTGTCTGGAATTTTGGAAGATAGAAATAATATAAGAAAATAAGAAAATTAAAATTAGGATGTACTCTGTAGAAGTTGTTGTTTACTTTTGCAATGTGATGGATGCTTATTCTGGTGTGTGCTTGTGATAATCTTTGAATAACTGCCTATACTTGTGGCTATGATTTATGAACATGTGGCATCATTAAAGGACAACCTTTTAAATGCCCAGTTGGGTATATATGCTAATCTCAACTTTGTTAAGTGCTTCAGACATTTCCATCTATTTGCTCCTGTGATATAACTGAATTCTATTATTCTGTCTCACTGTATTTTCAAATGTAAGCCACAATGAACCTGACTTTGAATGGGATAATGTGTGATATAAATGTAAAAAAAAAATCCTTTATCCTCCACCTTTTAATACACTGCCTACTCACTGGATAGTGATGGCACAAGGAAAGTTTGGTCCAGTGAAAACTAACTCAAAATAACCTGTTCCTTAGCTGGGCCGTAGTATTACCATATTGAAAATGCAACCATACCACGCCTCTGTGGTTATGTTCCACTAATAAGTTAAATGATTAACAGGATTTCTTGATAGGATTATATAAACTTTGGATGCATGACTAGGGACACAAACATACAATTATGTATTCAAAATCATATTTCCTCTTGTACAGCCACAAAACAACCTTTTAAGGTGAGTAGTGTTCACAATGAGCTCCTTTTATTATCAACCAGAGAAATACGAGTTTTCAGTTTTGGCACACTGTAAGTCATCACTATAACAAAACCAATGGACTGCACTAGGGGCTTATAGCCCATTTAGGGGTATGTTTACTAAGGTATGTTAGTGTTTTTAACGCGCCTGTAAATTTAAGGCGCATTAAATGCTAATGCGTCTATACATTTCTATGGGCACATTAGCGTTTAATATGTGTAAACCATTTACGCGTGTTAAAAACGCTAACGCATCCATAGCACCGGTTAGTAAACATAGGCGTTAGTTATATTTATACAAAAGAGATCTGCATGAAACACAATATTTATTTTTATTTTGACTTATAAAACCACTTGCCTCTGAAACATGTTCAAAACAGAATAATCTATTTGTGTATGCAGTGGTTTTTTTGTGCCGGTACGTGCCGGTATGGAGTACTGGCACCTTTTTTTCCTAGGGCCAGCTCACCTACCCGCCCTTAGCTCCCCGACAGCCCTGCTTTCTGTTCCTGCCACCCCGTGATGTGTTTAAACCTTTTTTTTTTTACTTGAAGTTGCAGCGCTGGTGGCAGGATTAGTGATAGCAGCAGGCAGGCTCGCCTCCTTCATCCTTCCCTTCCGTCTCAGTGACCCGCCTTCCTCTGAGGTAGTTTCTTGTTTCTGCGAGGGCGGGACACTGAGACTCGGGAAGGGAAGCCTGGAGGAGGCGAGCCTGCTGTTATCACTAACGCTGCCGCTGCGACTTCAAGTTAAAAAAAAAAGATTTAAACGTGTCGCGGGGCAGCAGGAATGGAAAGCAGGGCTGTCGAGGAGCTAAGGGCGGGCAGGTGGGGCTGGGGTTGGTACTGGAACTCGATGGGGGCTGAAAGGGGGGCAGGTGGAGGCTGGGACGAGTTATTGGATATGGAGAGGAGGATAGGGGGCAAAGGAGAATCGCTGGACATGGGGAGAGGGCAGAGGAGAATCGCTGAACATAGATGGGAGGGGAGGTCAAGGGAGAGAGGAGAAATTGCTGGACATAGATGGGAGCAGAGGGCAGAGGAGAATCGCTGGACATGGAGGGGAAGGGAGGGCAGGGGAGAGAGCATAGTTACTGGACATGGATGGATGGAGGGAAGGGCAGGAGAAATGCTGGACATGGATGGAGGAGAGGGAAGACAAGAAGGAGATGCACATGGACGGAGGGGAGAGAGGAGAAATGCTGGACATGGATGGAGTAGAGGGCAGGAAAGAGAGGAGAAGTGTTGGAGGGAAGGAAAGACAGAGGAAGGAGATTCACACGGTTGGAGGGAAGGGAGAAAGGAGAAATCCTGGACATGGATGGATGGAGGGGAGGGAGGAAAGAGGAAGTAGATGCACATGGATGGAGTGGAAGTGTAACCCTATGGGTTAAATTTTAAAAGATTACCTGGCCCCTTCTGGATCTGGTGTAGAGACAGTGAGCAGTACAGAGGCTCGTGCTGGGTTTGTGCTGTGTATGACATAGTTAGAGTTCCAAATGTTACTGTTAGGCAGTTGGGAGGTGAGTGAGACACTGAGCAGACCTGTGTAAATGATCTGGGCTCAGCTGTCATACAAAATCTGTATTAAAACAGATCTGGGAGTATTTTAATGATATGAATGAGTGGGGAGTGGATGAATAAGAGGTAGTACTTAAACTAAGAAGCCTGTCGCGTTTTAGGGGCTTTAGAGAGGGCTGAGTTGATTGAGAAGTGGTGGGGAAAGGCAATGACAATAAATCTTACCAGACTGTTAATGTTTAGATGAGCTGGAGAAACAGGTAAATCTAATAAAGTGTCATATTTGAGGTTCTCAGCATAAGTGCTGATTATAGTGTACCCCAAATATGCTATCAAATATAAAAGGTCTGGGAAAGAGATTTAAAAGTAAAAAATTTCCCAGTGACTTTGAATGAGTAATCATCTATAGGAGGATATTTACTGCACCGTATTTAGGCGGCAGTGTATATGTAATATTGCTGGGAGTTATTTATTTCAATTCCAGGTAATTTTATGTCCTCAGATGGTCTAAGGAAAATTACTCCCAATACTCCTTGTCTTTGTTAACTGTGGGAGGGAAAGCGTAGGGGTTCTGAATTATATGTTTTTTTTTGTTGGGGAGCTAGACAGGGAGTGCAGTGGTCATATTTGATCCGATTTTTATATAGAATTTAGGGTTTATTGGTTTATTAAAGTGTAGAGTAGTAGGTCTTCAAGCTCCTGGTTCCTGATCCCTGGCCAGAGGACAACACCATCCCGCCTACTAATGATACCCACCGAAAGAAAGAAGAAAAAGTCAAGAAAGCTGGAAAATAAAGTATCCTTTAACATCATCTACAAGCTGGAGTGAAATTGCAAAGGGACATTACCTATAGGAATGTAGAATAATAAACATTTCATACCTACCTTGCATTATCAGAAGAAGAACCTGAAAAAGAGAGACAACCTCAAAGAATCAATTCTTGACAGCCGGTATATCCTGAATAGTTATTTTTTTTTTGTTATTGCATGCTTGTTTAAGGTATAAATGGAAGAAATACTTATCTGATGTTCGTGGGATACTTTAACTGGGAAAGTGAATCTGTGAAAAAACAAAGAAACAAATGTTGATAGCTCCTGTTGTTAAAACTTGAAAAGGTCAATGAGCAACAGAAACAAAGTTTGCACTAGGAAATTGAAAGAAGAAGCTTAAGTGTTACAATCTGGATGTGTAGAGAGCAATTTGTGAATAGGAAAGAGTATTACCATCAGCTAGTGGGCAAGTTATAAATACTGAATTGCTGAGTTTAAAACAAATGTTATAAATAAAGTAACTTTTAATCAATTCTACTTTTCACTAGTTTTTTTTTTAATCTCCTCTCCGCTCCTGGTGAGCTTGTGCCACCCGGTCCAGACTACATTGGAAACCTGAATCTGAATATATTTGGTAAACCAGGAGTAGGGGAGGGGATTACAGAAGGGGAGAGGAGAAATGCTGGATATGGATGGAGGGGAGGGAAGACAGATTTAGGGGAGAGAGTTGAAATACTGGACATGGATGGAGGGGGAGAGGAAAATGCTGGATGTGGATAGAAAAAGGAAGGAGATGCATATTGACGAGATGAGGGAAAGGGAAAAGAGGGGAAAAACTGCACATGGGATGGATAAAATAGGCAAAAGTTGGATCCACTCTATACCTCCTCCAGTCAAGTCCGCGGAGGACCCAGCATTTACCTATGGATGTAGGGCAAGAAATGAAGATGAAAGGAGGAAAGTAAAGAAATAAATGGAAAGGAAGCCCTGGAAACAGAGTTAAGGGAACAGATAGAGAGCAGCAGAATCCGAGACTGAGACCAACATGATCAGAAAAATACAGTCACCAGACAACAAAGATAGAAAAAAATCATTTTATTTTCATTTTAGTGATTGGAAGATGTACAATTTGAAAATTTATATCTGCTGTCTTATTTTGCACTGGGTATACTGGAGCTGTAAAAGCTTATAGAAATTATTTATAATGAAAAAAAATCACATTTTTTTCTCCTACACTGGTATAGTATTTTCAATGATACTGCTTATATGTGCTATGGCTGCAAAGGTCTAAAATAGAAAACAATGTATGCATCAACCTTTTCCTACTTGAGCACACAATTCTGGAACACGCTACCACGTAACTTAAAAACGACCTATGAATTCACTAATTTCCGCAAACTTCTGAAGACCCATCTCTTCAACAAGATATACTACAAAGAACAACAAATGTGAACTCCTATACATACACCCAGAACTGTCTTTAATATCTTTAATGAATCTACTATTATGTTCTTCTATTATCATGTTACCCAAGATCTTTCTGTAATACCAAATGTATATTTTCTTATGTATTTCCACTATTCATGATATATTGTAAGCCACATTGAGCCTGCAAAGAGGTGGGAAAATGTGGGATACAAATGCAATAAATATATAAATAAATAAATAAATATAAGGGGTGTGGCTACCATAGGGCGGAGCCATAGATGTTGACCCTGCCCATAATGAGTACTGGTACCTTTTTTCCTACAAAAAATGCACAGTGTGTATCTAAAATGTAAACTTCTACAAAATAGATGAAGATGCGGTTCCATGCTACCCAATGAAAGGAGAGTTTCATTTTACTTCCATTTAATTTCAGTATATTCCATCATCTTTATAACTCCAGGCTTTCCAAGGCAGATTACAACAACAGTTAAGATGAACCCAACAGGAAACAGGATATCACTGAAATTTGGCCATCTGTATTGTATAGAACAGCGTAGAAAAACGAACACAAAATACAGTGTTTATAATTGCTGTTTCTACCAGCTACAATAATTTTTGAAGCTGTTTTAGTGATATTCAATTGTTATTTCATTATATTTATTTATATCTACATATGGACAACTTTCAGATAAATTAAAAAGATGTCCAATAAATAAATAAAACCATTTGTCTTCCACCTTTTAAGGCACTGTCTATGCAACTGAATCAGCTTTAGACTTGTTACAGATGGACCACGCATAGGCAGTCCCTTATTTCTAATACAGTAATCTTTTGCTATTATTGTTGTCAAATGTCAACTCAATAGCGTTTGCTATTGTTTTGGGTGTAGTAAAACCGAGAAGAACTCCGCCTACTGGCTTCAGCTCATACAATGGACTAGATAGGCTCATTTCGTCTCTTCTTTTGTTGATCTCTCCCAATCCTAGGCAACGCAAGAGGACGATAGAGAGAGGTCCTCCTAAAGCTAGAACAGCTTTCCAGTCTCGCGCTGTTACTTACGGGAGGGTTTGCTCGCGCGTCGCGACTCGCGAGATCATCCGATTCCGGAAGAGTACGGACTACGGAGGTGGATTGGAAGAGAAAAGATTTTCGTAGCTCGGTGATCGCTGGAGCTCGGTGGTGGTCTCATTTTGCCCGAAGCTGCGGGCGTCATGAAGCCGGCGGTGGATGAAATGTTTCCGGAGGGTGCGGGGCCTTATGTGGACCTGGATGAGGTGAGGATAGGTGGGGAAGAGCACAACGGTCGAGAGAGCCTGAATGGGCTAAGGAAACCATTAGAACAGTTTTAATGGGTTTGCTGTCGTTAGTTGGCTAAAGGCTATGTCTTTAATTATGTACCTTACATTTGAATATGCAGTATTCATTATATACCTAGATGTTAGGTTAAGGGATACAGACCAGAAGTTTTCTGTAACTACAACGTAAAGGTAGTTCCACCTTCCATGACAGCGTGATTTCTTATGTCTCATGCTCGGTTCATTGCTCAGTTTCATATTGCTGCGCGCTCTACCATGATAAATATTATTTTTTTTACAGTTTTAAATATTTTTTTATTTATTGTGATTTATTAACCGCAATGAAGAGATTCAACCAGTTATTAGATAGCTACAGGTTACCAGAAACAGGCTGGTTTTATTCCTTCCTAAGTGCACTCTGTAGATCCAGTGTATGTTTGAATCCCCCCCCCCCCCCCCAAAAAAAAAAAAAAAAAGAATATTGAGTAGATTTCTTCACTATACCCAGCACCCCAAGTTATCTTGAAAATGTTTAGAACAGCAGGTTGAAAATCAAGGCATCTAGGATTCAGATCCCACTGATGCTCACCTAAACCTCCAGTACAAACCTAAAGGCCCTCATACTGAAGCTTAGTGTATGCTAAGAAACTCATTTTATACCTATGGACTAATAAGTATTTAGCTTGCACTAAGTTTTAGTTATAAAAAGCTCCTCAGATTGTAAGCTCTGTGGGAAAGGGAAATATCTACCAGACCTGAATGCAGCTCCTTGTGAGCTGCTGCTGCAAAGGCCTGAGCTAAATACCCCAACCCCTTAATCCAATCATGTAGACTTAAATTAGACAACTTATTGCATGCTTTTCTGTCATAGTTTGTTGCCCACTCCATTGCATTCTGTTCAGAATGTTTCATGTTAAAAAGTTGCCCAATGTAATTTTCGCTGTTCCTTTCTTCTTAGCGTTCTGAAGCCTCCAGTGCAAACTTAAGCTGTGCTCATTATAGCTTATTCATTGTACAGTAAGACTATATTATTAATTTTCTCCGATTGCATACTGACATAATTCTCCATGCCCACCTGCCTGCCAGCTGTATTCCTCATCCCAGCCCAATCACACACAGTAACTTTAACTTCTGACCCTGCTTCTAGTTTCTGTCCCTCCCCCTCCCCAAGTGTGCCTTCACAGACCACAGTAACTTCCTTAGAATGCTGTAATTTGTATTAAATGATCAATCAGACCATTAGAAGAGGCACTGATTCAACTGGATAAGGCAGGGCTCTGCCTTCTGTTTCATCACTGAGATAATTAGCATGGGGGGAAGAAAAAGCAGTTGGACTTGCATTCTAGTGTGTTAGCCTCGTATAAAATTGTGCAGATGTATACCTGCATAAAGGTAATCAAGCAGATGACTGATTTTACATGATCTGTGCATAGAATACATGCACAAATTTACATCACCTTCAAAGCAGTTGTGAATTTGTGCACTGCCGGGGTTTATCAGGGTTAAAGGTACAGGAGCCTTTATAAAACAGGTGCCCTTTTTTTGGACTTTTGACATGGTATCCCTTTATCCCAGAATGGGAGAAAGCCTTAGGCCTATATTCGCTATACTCTGTTTAAATTACCTTTGTAGGCAAATACTGCAGAAGAGTTCTTTAGTTGGTGGTCTACAATATAAAGTTAAGTATACAATGAAAAATCTTGTATTTATAAGTGTATTTCTTTGTTTATATTTTGCATAGATAAAAATCCAGATAATGTGCACTGATTAGAATTTTTCTTTTAGGCTGGAGGAAGTACTGGTCTTCTGATGGATTTGGCTGCCAATGAAAAAGCAGTTCATTGTGATTTCTTTAATGGTAAGGCTCTTGGAATGTTGTTTGTTTTAGTATGATACGTAATTTAGTCTCTGGATTTGGTGCGCTCAGAATAGACTTTCCATCTTCCTTTTGTTTAGTTTTTGTCACTTCGGACCAACTGTTTCTTAAATCTGTTATTTTTTGATGAAATGAGTACAACTACAAAACCATTATTAGATTAGTATGAAAGTCAGATCCTTTGAACTACAACAACAGGACTGGGTGGCATGTCCTTCATGCTGCCACAAGGAACAGGAAAGCTGGAAAAAATTACTGAAAAATTTCTGAAATGTGGTAAATGGTAGTGGTGGTGTGTATATGTGTGTGTGGGGGGGGGGGGGAATCAAGAGTGGCAGGGGATTTCTCCTGACCCCCTAGCTCCCTACTTTCCTCTTCCACTAGCCACCAGGGAAGCCCATAGTAGGTTCCAGGGTGGATTGGGTGCAGGCAGACTGGGGATTGGATCACAGTGGTGCAAGTCTGGGCTCTCTAAAATGTAGGAGAGGAAAGATAACGCCAACTGAATTTCAGAAGTAGCTGGAGCTGATTTATTCAGAACTGTTGTATTGCATCCTAGTATGATTACAATGTTTGCTTTCCCAAATTTGGTCACCA
This sequence comes from Microcaecilia unicolor, assembly GCF_901765095.1. Taxonomy (NCBI): domain Eukaryota; kingdom Metazoa; phylum Chordata; class Amphibia; order Gymnophiona; family Siphonopidae; genus Microcaecilia; species Microcaecilia unicolor. The sequence continues at coordinate 154,420,539 of NC_044040.1, forward strand.
TAAGTGTATAAATAGAATTATTTTTACAAAAAATTGTAAAGGCTTATTTCAAAAAGAACAACAATACAATCTTTTATTCAGTTATACAAAAATATAAATACAACCAAAAATCTTTTGAGCACAGCATAATCCTGAAAACTAAATAGACAAGTAAAATACCTACCTATTCTAAACAAAATAAATCATACTTAAGAGGTACAAACCAACCATTTGGCAATAACTCATTACAGTTGCCCCTGAGGAACTCATTAAGTAGTCAAAAGCTGACTCCACCATAGTCAGAACAAAGTTCCAAACAGAAAAAGGCAGTTCCTTCACTCAAGGGTGGATTCAGTAAGGACCACTTTTACGAAGCTGCAGCAAAAGGGGGCCTGTGCTGGCGTTGGCGCATGTTTTTGATGTGCGCCGAGGCCCCCTTTCACCACAGCGGGTAGAAGGCAGAACTTTTTTTTTTTTTCAGAAAATGGCTGTGTGGCAAGTGAAGCACTTGCCGCGCGGCCATTTCTAGTGAGGCGCACTTACCACCACCCATTGAGGTGGCAGTAAGGGCTCCCGCACTAACCCAGCGGTAACCAGGCAGTATGCAGCACTGCATGATAGTAACATAGTAAATGGCGGCAGATAAAGACCTGAACGGTCCATCCAGTCTGCCCAACAAGATAAACTCATTTTACATGGTATGTGCTACTTTAAATGTATACCCGAGTTTGATTTGTCCCCGCCTTTCTCGGGGCACAGACCGTAAAAGTCCGCCCAGCACTGTTCCTGTACTAAAAGTTCTGATGTTAATGTTGAAGCCCCTTAAAATTTACTCTCCAGCCTATCCATATCTATTCAGCCACGATCAGGGCGCAGACCATAGAAGTCCGCCCAGCACTGGTTTTACTCTTCAGTTACCGGCGTCGCCACCCAATGTCCGCTAAGATTCCGTAGATCCGTTCCTTCTACACAGGATTCCTTTGTATTTATCCCACGCATGTTTGAATTCCGTTACCGTTTTCATCTCCACCACCTCCGTCTCCACCACCACCTTCATCTGATTACTGCCGGGTACACACTGGCGCTTCAAAAATTAAAATATTTTTGTAGCACCGGATATGATGTGCTGTAGGGGTGGGAACTACCGCCGGGCTGCTGTGGTAGTCCGGCGGTACTTCCCTTTCAGCGAGTGGTAAGCCCGCGTTGGGCTTACCACCTCTTTGTAAAAGGATGCCCAAGTGAAGAAATCAAACAGGTGTCTCAAACAGATATTTGCAAGGACTAGGGCTAGCTACCACCTCAGGTGTGTAAAGAGTTCAGTCCTTAGTGTGCTGTACTTTATTTGTAAGTAGCTGTTTTATGTCTTTGTGATGCTTTTTATAGGATTTATATTCAATTTCATGTTTTTTGGTGGCCTGGTTATCATTATATGTTCTGTATTTGGGTATGTTTTTATTTTTACAGAGACTCACTCCTGTTGATGGCAAACGAAACACAGACTGTTGAGTGAGGACGGAACTTTTACACATATTGGCTAGCCCTTGGTCCTTTGGGATTATGGCATTTTTCTGGATGGTGCTATATAGATTGCATCATTGCTAGAATATGGATTGTGAGCATCTGTTTAAGGCACCCATTTGATTTCTTCACTTAGGGGGTCCTTTTACAAAGGCGCACTAGCGTTCTTAGCACATGCTAAAAATAAGTACACGCAAAATGTTAGTCGCCCATATGTTTCTGTGGGTGTCGCTAGTGTTTAGTGTGTGCTAATTATTAGCACGTCTTTGTAAAAGACCTCTTTACTAAATGTGCCCTTGAGTGAAGGAACTGTGTCTTTTTCTGTTTGGAACTTGGTTCTGACTATGATGGAGTTTATCAGCTATGGATTACTTAATGATTTTTTCAGGGGCAACTGTGATGCGTTATTGTCAATTGGGTGGTTTGTTCCTTTAAGTATGATTTATTGAGTTTAGAATAGGTAGGTATTTTACTTGTCCATTTAGTTATATTTATATTTTTATATACTGAATAAAAGATTGTATTCATTTAAATGTAGCCTTTACTAATTTTCGTATTTATATTCATTTTTAGGCTTGAATTTTGCTTTATCCCATTTGTATCAGTTATGGTGTTCATTTTTAAAATCTTTCATTGTATGACCTCAGAAGTAATTCTCTCGTTCAATTTTTTTTAGGGAAAGTGACTTGTAGACAAAGTCATTGTAATACATTGATGTTCTCCTCTTTTAACTCTGTTCATTTAAGGAAAGTGCTGGAATATTCTTTCTCCTACAGAGCAGCTTTGTCCTGGAATACATTACCTAAGGCAGTTCAACATAGTACTTCATACTCTTTGTTTCGTAAAAATCTTATTTCAAAAATTTCATGATACTTGAGATGTTCTCCTTTTAAACTGTTTTAGTTTACTGTACTTTTGTTTATTTTGGTTAACCACTTTGAGCTCCATTTTATAGGGAAGGTGTGGTATACAAGAGCAATGATTAGACTGGAAACTAAAATTCTGAATCTCTCTAGGTCAGAGGTTTGGAAATGCCAGTTCTACAAATGGGACTTCGGTGTCTCAATGTATAGCTAAGGCATTGATTCTGGGTTGATGCTTTAGATGACTTGGGAACTGAGAAATGTTTTGTGAAGGTGGAGTGCTATTTGGCCAGAGAATTTTAATTTTATTTTGATGCTGTTTTGTATTAAATAGCTTTGGGCTAAGCTTTGTTCAGGGAGAGAAGTATATAAAGATCATTTTATCCAGGTAGATTACCAAAGAGGATTTGAAGTGAATATTGTAATAAAACAAATTTTAGACATTTGCCTAGGTTTCCTTTAAAGAATAAATAAGGTTTAAAATGCCTGTAGTCCCCAGTTTCCAAATTGAAAAATGACAGGACACTATGGGCTTTGTTTACCAAGGTGCGCTAGTGTTTTTAGCGCATTCTAAAAATTAGCACATACTGTGTAGACGCCCATGGGAATATTATGGGCATCTACACAGCATGTGCTAAAAATGCTAGCGTGCCTCTAGCTCGGCTTAGTAAACAGGGCCTTATGGATCTAAGGAAGAAATAGTTCAATCTACTTTCTTGTCCTCCTGGAATGAACTGCTTTAAAAAAAGAATTTACTTTGGGTGTTGTGCTTTGCTTGCTGTGGGCCATACTTAGTTACTTGCATTAACCATTCAGATGTTTTTGCTTCTTATTTTGGTTGAGATTTCGTTTACATTTCTGAAACTTATTGTTTAAAAAATACTTAAAAATCAGTGGTGGTAATGTTCTCTACTTCCCTGCTTGCTTGGCCTGCCAGCCTCCCTACCGGGATGGCAAACTTAGTTTGGAAACAGAACGTGGCTGACTTTTGGCTCCAGCAGATGCTTGAGAATATTCTACTCCTTTATCAATGGATTATGTTCAGATTAAAGATTCCCAAATAACAATTTTGGAAAAGACCCTCAGAACTGCATGATCCCCCTCAGATGATCTGAAAGTAGCTGCAAGTTAGCCCCTTCCCTCACGCTGCAGGGGTTCCTGGCCAACCCCCCCCACCCCCCCCCCAAAAAAAAAAACCTGCCTGTTATGCAAGGGGTGATGATGTTTCTCATTGTTTCATGGGCTTTGTATACAAAAGGCATCTGGAGGTCTGTGTGAAGCCTCTCTCTCTTTTTTTTTTTTTGGTCGGGAATATTCTTCCCTGAAAATGTTGTTCTCCGAGGACAAGAAGGCTGTTGTATTCTCACAGCTGGGTGACATCACCTGATGGAGCCCGGTGCGGACAGTGACTAGTGAGATTAACTTAGAACTTTCTAGTAGTGTCCCACTGCATGTGCGCTGGTCCCTTCCTGCCTAATGCATGAGCGCAGGTTCCTTAATTTTTGCTTTTCTGTGGTGCAGGGAGGACACGTCATCGTATGGATATTTTTGTCCTTTTTCCTGTATTTTTCATTTTTTCTTTATTTTGTTTCCCTTTAATTTTATTGTTTATTTTTTGCAAGAGGATTGTGAAAAATTGCAAGAGGACCTTACAGGACTGGACAGATTTGTTTAATGTGAGCATGTGCAAAGCGATGCATGTGGGAAAGAGGAACCCAAACTATAGCTACATGATGCAAGGTTCCACATTAGGAGTCACGCCCAGGAAAAAGATCTAGGTGTCATTGTTGATGATATGCTGAAATCCTCTGCTCGGTGTGCAGTGGCAATTATGAAAGTAGATAGAAAGTTAGGAATTATTAGGAAAGGAGTGGAAAACAAAACTGAGAATGTTATGCCTTTGTAAAAGTCACATTCTCAAGACACCTGCATGCTGCTCTACCTTTCTGCGTTGGTCCCCAAGTCCTTCCACCTGCTGGCAGACACTGAAGTTTATGCACTTGGGTGATCTAGTATAGGGGTTGTTTTCTAGCACTGATTATCATAAAGCTTATCACGTAATACATCAATGTTAATTTACTGTTTTGAGGTCCAAAATTCTGATTTATCAGTACCAAGTGTAAGTGTTTCTATGTACTATTTACTGTAAAATAACTTTGCACATATGACTTTGGTTACAGATTTTGAAGATCTTTATGATGATGATGATATCCAGTGAAAATCCACGTAACTGTGCAGCGTTCAGGCATGCAATCCAGCTGTAGTGTAGTGTTTTGACTGGCTATGTTTAACAAAGAGAGAGTTTGTAGACGAGTCATGGATAAGAAAGTTCTTGCATATCTCTGAACCAGATGCTCTGCAGAGATTTTTTTCCCTGTCAGGTGGTGTCATGTATATTTTGTTAAATTTATCTGTTAATATGCTTTAAGTAAAATTGAATTGTACTTATAATACAGAGTTGTGTGTGGTTTGTTATCTCTTCCCCATCCCCAGGGAATCATCAACTGTTAACAGTAGTCTGAAAAATCCTATAGCTCCATGTGGATGAAATAATTTTCTTTTATTAGAGCTCTTTGTAGAACTTAATTGCAGGATTTTTTTTTTTAACTTCCAGAAAACTTTCTAGAAAGCATTTTATTTGTGCTGAGCAAACCACAAGTCTGCAAGTTATTGATTTGCAGTGTTCAGGTGGCTGAGAGACCTCTCAGTATATTACATCTCTACATCTCTAGTTTAAATGCTGAAAGCTTTACTGGGTTTCAGACTACACACAATATTCAAGTTACATTTACTCAAAATATATTTGCCTATTTGGATTACTCTGAAAATCGGATGCGTTTCTGCTCATGGAGCAGAATTGTGTGCTCCTGATATATACGTTTGAATCCATTATTTTAAGAAGTAGGGCACCCTCCTGTACATTGCATAATTTGAAATAAGCAGGTAAAGCATATAGAACATGGCTTATGGAATTCTTTCCAGTCCCTCTGCGCGCATGTGTGTGTGTGTGTGTGGGGGGGGGGGGGGGGGGGTAGGCTATTTTGTTTTTTTGGGGGGGTGGGGGTTGGGAGAGTAGAGAACGGGAACAGAAAGTTTTGAAAGGTGGAATTCTGTTAAAATTTTAGAGAGTTACTTTGCCCTCAGATAGACATTCTCACCTGCTGCTGGAGTTTTGTCAAACAGCATTTTAATTCATATGGACATAAAATAATAAAAGTATGATCATCCTTCCACACGATACAATCAGAAATTAAAAGGTGTGTAAGATTTAATAATGTTTAAGAAACGTCTGGGTTGCCTAAATGCCCTTTTCTACATTTTCACAATATCTCCTCATGATTTTAATGGTACAATGCAAACCATCATGAGTTTTTAGCAAAGGTGCTCTATTGATGTCGGTAGAGCCTGTTTAACCATTTGGTAAATAGGCACCAAGTGAGAAGCTAATATTACAATGAGTGTACAAGCTAAATGATTTACGCATCTCAAAACCATTCTGAACAGAAAGGGTGGTCAGAGCAGAGGTGTATAATAATCCTTATGTCCATTCTCATAGCAAGACTGGCTACCAATCATTTGCATTAATAGATTAATATCCAATGGAGTAATAGTGCAGTTTAACCAGTGTAGCCAATGATAAATAAAACTTCACTCATTTGCAAGAGAAAAGAATGCTTTAATGTTTGCTTTAGATTTGTTCTAGTAGTCCTTAAATCCTACTTTTGAAGGAAAAGATGAAGAAATACCTCTTGTAACTGGAATTAGAGCTACACAAACTAATCATTTCATAGGAGACATTTTTTGCGTAGATGAGCACACACACACAAAATCTATTTCTCATAGCTCAAGCCCAAATCTATCTGGCTAACAACTTTGTTATGGACTTTTCTTCTAGGACCTTGTTAAAACCTGTTTTGAACATTTCAGTGTTAATCACCTTAACCACATCCTTTAGCAACAGAATCCACAGTTTAGTTATGTGCTGTGTTTATTTAAACGAAACAAAACCTTTCAACTGTTTGTTTTCAGTCTACTGTTCTCCCTGACGCTTGTGGGTGAATGCTGATGTGTGTAATTTTGAGGTCAAACTTAAACCAGGCAAATTGTAGCGTGCTTTGCTTTGGACAGAATTTTCAGATTTTCCTCGGTTTCAGTGGGAGGAATTTAACCAAGGTTTTTCATAGCAACTCTGACTTGAGTGGGGGTTTTTTTTTCCAGAAAGTTTGAATATACTTGTGTACAAAGGAAACATGTCCCTACCCTAGGAAATAGGCTGCTGATACTTTACATGAAGTAGATTTATTTTATTTATTTGGATTTTGCTCACACCTTTTTCAGTAGTAGCTCAAGGTGAGTTACATTCAGGTACACTGGATATTTGTCTGTCCCGGGAGGGCTAACAATCTAAGCTTGTACCTGAGGCAATGGAGGGTTAAGTGACTTGCCCAAGATCACAAGGAGCAACAGTGGGATTTGAACTGGCCACCTCTGGATTGCAAGACTGGTGCTCTAACCACTAACATATGACATGGAAAGATTGGATAAGCCACTGGATATTTGCAGTTTTCAGGAAGCTTTTTCTTGCTTTCCTGTTCGTTTTGACTTGGGTTTGGAATGATTAAAATGTATTGCCATTTGATAACTCTTCTACTCTTTGGTGGGGGGGGGGAGTTAGTTTGAGGGTGCTGTTACACAGAGTAGTTTTAGGAGATAGGGTGGGTTGGGCAATTGCAGGATGCTGTTGTGGTACATGCTGCAGTTTATAGTGTAGTTGGGAACTTGCAGAGGAGCAATTTAAGGGGCTGTGACAGCTGTGGGGGATGATTTTGAGGGAATTGAGGCTATGCTGCCTCTCTCCTTACATCGAGTAGGTAAATCTTATTCCAGTTCTGCATGCCATGATAACATCAAGACTGGATTACTGTAATGCACTCTACAACTGTCTGACTACAAAGGGCCTGCACCAGCTCCAATTGATTTAGAATGCTGCAGCAAGACTAATAGAAGGATGTAAGTGTTGTGGCCACATCACACCTTTATTGCAAAAACTTCACTGGCTACCAGTACACTACAGGGCTAAATTTAAAACTCTGTGTCTGATCTTCAAGACCTTTAAAGGAAGTGGCCCCAAGTACCTGAAGAATACATCCAAGGACACTAAGGTCTTATGAAGGGCTATCACTAACACACCCTCTCCAAAAGACAGTACACAATGTGATATCTGCAAGTGAGCCTTCTCCAGAGTAGCCCCCACACTCTGGAATGCACTCCTTCAAAGGCTGCGCTTAACACAAGACTCTCTACTTCAGGAAGCAGTTTAAAGTTTGGCTGTTCAACCAGGCCTTTAATGGAAGAAGTAACTAACTTGTTAGTCACACACACACACACACGCTGCACCTACAGCAGCAGAACATGTTTATCTATTCCTACCCTAGCTCAGATAATATTTATAATATTTAACCATCTCTCAGACCTCATGTGCAACTTTCTTTAATTTAGTCATCTTATTTTCTAACTCCTCTTAATTTCTTAACTATCTTCTTAATCTCTTACCTTATATCTATATCCATCTTTGCTTATGCCCTACACTGTCAATTAAAATGTTCTATTATTGTGTTGACATTGTAAGTAGTATACAATACTTGGTGTTTGAATATTATTACTGTACACCAACTTGCGTGAATTCTTTCAGAAATAAAAATATGCAAAAAAGCTTAATATAAATGATAAACACCTGTTAAAAAAAGGATAAATAAATTAATAAATATACAGATGTGATAAAAATGTACAAAGACTGTCAATAAATATTCATAAATAAGTGAATACAAATCCTGAAAAAAACAGAGTTAACTGCCTAAGTTCAAAAACATGGGATAATCACAAAGGATCCCTATCTAACAAGAGGATGTGATCAAGACAAAACAATTTGACATAGAGGGGGTTTAACCTTCATGGTGCATCAGGTACAATACTAAATCAAGGTACAGAGGAGGTAACCTGCATGTTCTGCATTGAGTGGCAGATGATAACTCTAGCCAACCTTGCTGGGTAGACTAGATGAACCATTCTGATCTTTATCTGCTGCCTGCTACTATTAAGTGATATTGGTTGGGGGACCCATGTATTCTATGAATGTACTGCATACATAGAATTATGCCACTGAATGCTGTTTTTTTTTTAATTATACCACCTAATAGCTTTGAGGTTTTCATGGTCCACATTGTTTTCAGGATGTGCCAAATGAGCATGCGGATTTTGACAGACAGTTTTTTGTAGATCCACATTCTTTAATATTGATTTTCAATAGATGTGAAGGTTCCAAGAGCATCATGATAAAATTAGCATACAGCTACACCAAAAAAATATTTTTCTGTCTTGCATCTGGCCCATGTCAAAATTTTGAGGGCCTCTCTAGATGTATGAAGATTACTAAATGAATATTTGGGGTGGGGGTGGGGTTATCCATATATCCCATGGTTATTTACAGATAAGTATGCCAGCTTTACGACTTCGGTTTCAGCTTATCCACACTAAATTTTCAGGAGAATTCAGGGAGACCAAAAGGAGTTGGAAACAGGTAATTTTCCTGGATCTGTTTCTGTGTTTATTAAAGAAAGCAGGTTGTGTTGAGTCTGTGTGGGGCTTCTAGTTAATGTTTGAAATTACTCCTAATTAATGACCTGCCATTATTAATTATTTCCTGAATTTAAAATGAAAAATAGATGGCACTTACTGCCATCTATTTTGTAAGTGGTAAGCACTTCCATGTAATCCAAGCGTTAGCATGCAGTAATGTAGATGCGCTAATCGATTAGCACTCTCTGCCGCAGGCACAGCCTGTCAAAAAAATTCCACAAAAATATTTACCATGTGCTTATTCCAAAACTAATGCTTGACATTTTAGCCTGCCCAGCGTTAGGCCATTTTTATGCTGCATTAGGTGCACATTAACACCTAATACAACTTAGTAAAAGGACCTCTTAATTCGCTTTAAATATTGACTGGATAGTTTTCACACATTTATGAACTTTTAAGTAATCATTTTTCATCCGTGGGGCAAGATATGAAAAGGCCCGGGAATGAGCCATAACGTCTTGTATACTTTTCAGAGAAGGTTTTTGAAGCAAATTAAGATTATCCAACTGCAGAGTTCATGAAGGTTCATACTTCTGCTATAGTGACCCAAGATACACTAGTGCAGTAAGTATCATGTAAGACCATAAGGGGGAAGTTATCAATATGGGCTGCTGTTAAGTTGGGTTATTTTTAGCACAGGGTCTCATTGCTTAAAGTATCTGAATAATTATAAGATGTAAACCGTTCTGATTTGCTATGCAAGAAGTGACGGTATAGAAAATAAACTATAAACTTTTGGTAAAATAACCCAACTTAATGGTAGCTCATGTTGATAACTTCCCCTTTTAATATTATTGTCAGTAGCTGTTTCATTCTATATTCAATGGTAACCAATATAGTTTTGCTTGATATGGTACAATGTGATCAGTTTTCGATAGCCCAAAAATAATTTTTATGGCAGAATCGTGGACCAGTTGTAAAGCTAAATCAATGAATGTAATAACATTTGAAAGACCAAACCAAGGTCCTGCTGTGACAGGTAAAATTTCAAATGGTGTAAAATAAATAATTTGCAAAATATACACCCACAAACATTAAATTGCACCCCCAAAAAAAGACTTCAAATAAAACAGATGAAAACAGAGAAAGTATATGATGGGTAGAGCATATATAAATTTTTGATGATTAGTATTTGTCTACTTATTTAAAAAAGCTGAGAAACAGAATGGAGGTGACCATTTGGATAGGACAGGATGAGGGACATTTTCGATATGACGTCTAAATTCTGAACAGGAAAGAAGGTCATTTTTGAAAAAGAAAAATCTATCTTTTTTTCAAAAATACTATGGGCGTTTTCTATTTGGGATGTTTTGTTATTTGGACTTTTTTTTTCCATTTTGGGAAAAAAACCCCGTATAAAATCAAGCCATTGGGATGTAGGAGAAGCCAGCATTTTTAGTAGACTGGTCCCCCTGACATCACAGGACAGCAATATGGCACCCTAAGGGGCACTACAGTGGACTTCGTAAAATGCTGCAGGTACACATCTGACCATTGCTCCCTTACTTTGTCTGCTGAGCCCCCCCCAAAACCCTCTATACACCACTATCTTAGCCCTTACAGGTGAAGGGGGCACCTATATGTGGGTACAATGGATTTCTGGTGAGTTTTAGAGGGCTCGCAGTTTCCTTCACAATTGTAACAGGTAGGGAGAGGTAGGAGGCTGGGTCCACCTGTCTGCACTGCACCCATTACTAGACTACTCCAGGGACCTGCATGCTATTCTGATGGACCTGAGTATAACATCTGAGGGTAGCACAGAGGCTGGCAAGTAATGTTTTTCATCACATTTTTGAGGGGGTGGGAGGAGGTTAGTGACCACTGGTGGAATAAGGGGAGGTCATTCCTGATTCCTTCCAGTGGTCATCTTGTTATTTAGGGCACTTTTTGTGCCTTATTTGTAATAAAAACAGGTCTAGCTTAAACCGTCTAAGTTTTAGTCCTGGATGTTTTTGTTTTGTTCCATTATGGCTGAAAAACGTCAGTCTTAGGAATGCTCAAGTCCCGCCCTGAACACACCCCTGGAACGCCCCCTTGAGATTTGGACGGACTTCATAGAAAAATATCTAAAAATAGGTTTTGAAAATACTGATTTGGATGTTTATGTGAGAAAAACGTCCAAATGCAGACATGTCACTTTTTAGATGTTTTTCTCTTTTGAAAATGAAACTGAATGACTCAAAGTAGAATGAAAACCAATACCTCATACAAGGGGTCTTTTACTAAAGATTAGCTTGAGTTATCTGCAGCAGGGCTCATAGGAATAAAATGGGCCCTGCTGCAGATAACTCAAGCTAATCTTTAGTAAACAAAACAAAATACCCACAATGCTGGAAGCTTCTAGTGAGAGACTCAGCTGAGAGACTATTCAACCACCAGCAATTTAGTGGTTTGTTCCACTAAATGTCAACTGCAAATGAATGTCAGAAGATCTTTCAATACTGAATAACTCAATTTGATAATATATTTACTTTTGATATGTTATATATATTATGCAAATAATGCCTGATTTATTTCTAGCCATTATGGGCTAAAAGGAAAAGTCTATTCACTGGCTCTGGAAATGGAAGGTTCTTTCTTGCCCCATCTCCTTTTTCACAATTCTCTTCTCTTTCTTTCTTTTTCTCTATCTTTTTCTTCTTTTCAGTGCCTGTCCTGGAATTCAATTCAATTTATTTATTTCTAGTGTGCCATTATTACCAAGGCAAATTCAAAGTAGATCTCACGAAAGTATAAAATTAATACAATCAAGCAGCAAAACAATCCAGTAGTAACACTTTAAAAAGAATGATGTCACAAATAATACATTAAATTATAAATACTTGTTGATCATAATACATAAAAAAGACCACTTAAGAGCAGATCCAAAATTAAATTTAAAAAAACCTGTTGGTATGGCAGGGCATTTTCGATATGACATCTAAACCTGACTTAATCAAGTAGTGAAAATGACAATTTTTCCAAACTAGAAAAATGAGTATCTTTTTTCTTTGAAAATTACCATTTATTAGATATTGTTGAGCTTAGTACATCTATCTTTTTGGACCATTTGAAAAACAAAAATGCACAAAATCAAGCCATTGGGATGTAGGAGGAGTCAGATTTCATAGTAGACTGGCCACATAGGCATCCCAGCAGAGCAGGGGGGGCACTGCAGTGGACTTCACATAAAAGGTCCTAGGCACACATCTCACCATTATCCCCTTATATTGTATGGTGAACCCTTCAAAACCCATGAAAAACCTACTGTACCCAATTATACACCACTACCATAGTCATGGCTACAGGTATCACCTATATGTGGGTACAGTAGGTTTTGGGGGGCTGACACTTTCTACCACACGTGTAATATTTAGAGTGGATTATGAGTCTGGGTCAGTCTCTCTACAGTGCACTGTACCGACCACTAGGTTATCCCAGGGACCTGCTTGCTGATCTAATAGGACTGGCCATAACATCTGAAGCTGTCAGAGACTGGTATGTACTGTTTCATTTACATCTTTGTGCAGTGGGGGGGGGGGGGGGGGGGGGGGTCAGTGACCATTGAAAGAGTAAGGGTTGTCATTACTTTATTCCTGTAGTGGTCATCCCGGTCATGTAGGGCATTTTTTTATGGTTTTTTCAGAAGTGGTTCCAGAGCTTAACTATTCATTGAGTGAAGAAATATTTCTTTTAACAACAACTGGAAGATATGGAAAATCCCCCTCTCCCTCCACTCGCTAGCCATACACTCACGTTCAGGTAATTGATTCGGAAATAATGCAGTCAGGGGTGATAGGGGAGAAACATTGGAAGACATTTGTGAGGATCTTTTCACCAAGCTCCATAGCTGTAATATGTAATCAACATAAGGGTTACACTATAGGACTGGGATCCCCACTGCATTGGTGCCCATAACAAGTCTGGCAGTTTACCCTGAGAGGTGTAATACTGTTCAACCTGTACATAAGGTTTTTTGTTAATATCCCTCCTTCAGTCCCATACATGTCACAATTGGGATGTCAAATAGTAACTATGGATTTCTGGAATGCCCAGACCCCCCCCCCCCCCAAGTTCTTTATGTTTAATGATATCACTTTAGCCAATCTGAGTCTCCTACCCCCACCAATAAAGCCATGGATAATACCCTTTCAAAGTTTTTTTCCTAGGAACAGATATTGGGAGTGCCCTAATTCCCTCTGTCCCCTAGGAAAATCTATGCTCAATATGAATGAAACAATGTGCATTGTAGAACACCATGGGGTAGATATTCAGCCGCCGGTGCTCAGCATTTTGCTGTCTGCCACTGGTGCTATCCCTGGAAATGTAATACCAGCTCGTGTCTGGGCTCTGGCATTGAATTTGTATATGCAGATGATATACGCAGATGGTGAAAACATAGATGGTTAAGTGCATATTCAGCATTTAAGCAGCTATGATGAACCACATAAAGAAAGGACTGTGTTTTATGCGATCCTATTTATGCAGTTATCACAGTTGCTTAAGTTCTGAATATCAGCACTTAACTGGCTGAGTGCTACACCACCCTGAGAATACCTATAAAATAGCTGGTTCCAGCTTAAGTACAAACCGGGCATTTTCAGCGATACTGTCTGATTAAGTGCAACTCAATATGCCCAGTTAGCCCCTAACCAGCAAATTCTGACTTTGAATATCTACCTCTATGTTTTGTTTTATAAATAAGGGGCGAGGGTGTAGAAGGTGGGGTGTTTGCCTATGCCAATGAGTTTTGAAAATTACCTTTTCTTGGTCCTAATCGCCAGTTAAACATCCTTTAATGAATCTGGTGTAGCTCGGATAGCACTGGAAGTTACATATGAAAGATTCAGTCTTCATTGTTACCTGTGGTGCCAGCATAAAGGCAGCATTAAGTGAGTGCTGGATGAACTGTTGACGTATGTTCCCAGAAGCAGGGGCAGCTCTACTAGGTGCTGGTGCTATCTGGTAGGGGTCATCAAAGAAGTAGCAGCAGAAAATAAAAATGCAGCATGGAGCCTTTGACCTCCCTGTTTGTGACATGGTCTTCCATGCTCTGCTCCCTATGAAACAGGAAGTTTGTGTCATAAGGAGCAGTATATAGCATGACAGTGGTGGCACTGGAGAAGAGAAACAAGAAAGAGATGCTAGACCCTGGAGGGTAGGAAGGGAAGAAAGAGGGAGATGCTAGACAACAGTGTTTCCTCTAAGATGTATGGGAGTATATCAACATTCCTACCATTGGGAATAGTGTGGCAATATTAAGGTTTCAATCTCAAAGGGCGAGCCAGTTCTGTAGGATTCCCAGTGAACCCACCTATCTTTTCCCAATTGAAACTGTATTGCTCCCAATGGTAGTAACTGGGGTAGAGTAATCCTGCACACTTTAGAGCTAACTTTGCTGGACACGGTGAAGATAGAGGGGGGATGCTGGATAGATAGGGAGAGGAGAGAGAAAGGGGAGATGCTGGATGGATAGGGTGGAAGACAGTGAAAAATAAGATACTGGGTATGGGCAAGGTCATAAGATGAAGGGAGATGGCAAGCAGGCAAATGAGAGGAGGTTGCAAATAGGGCTGGAGAGGTGGTAGAATAGTATATAATTGGAGACCAAATGGAGATAACAGACAGAAAAAAAAAGGGCTGAAGGCAGTGAGGTGATGACCAACATGGAAGGAATCAGGGCTGATGAAGGGGTAGAAGTAGAGGAAACAATATGATAGCTGAGGGTGGAGTAAGTACAGAAGAAGGAAATGGGGAGTCTGTGAAAGACAAAGGGAATTAGAGGCTGAGGAAAAGGTAAGAGAGATGGAATAGGAGGACTAGAAAGAGTTAAGGGTAGGAAGATGAGCTTGGTAGCAGATGAGATAAATAGATGGAGGGCTAGTAGGTAGGTAAAAGGTAAAAAGTAAGATATAATTTTTATGTTATTCATTTATTTATTTATTTATTTATTTATTAAGCTACAAGGAGAGGAAGCAAGAATCAAGGGAACTGTGAGTATGGAGAGAGAGCAGCTGAAAAGTCAGTAGATTGAACAGGATGGATGACAGAGGAAAAAAGTATTTTGGCCTATAATGGGGAGACAGGCAGCTATGAAAGGGAGTGGTGTCAGGGGAAGGAGTTTTTTGAATGGGAATTAGTAAGTAGGAATACCTGTTTGTTTAAAACAACATGAGCAATGCTGATATTCCCTATGTCATTGTTTGCCTGAAAGGACAGGAAACCCCCCAAATTTCAGATTTTTCTTGCGTCATTAATGCATACTCTTTGTAAAGAATACACATTTTTCTGAAAGAATGTGCCCTATATGCAAAGTGTGCACATTCTTCTGAAAAGGTGTACACAAGAGTGTGCACTATTTCCTGATAATATGTGCATGCAAATGTGCACCATCTTTGCATGCACAAACAGTGCATGTATGAGTTAATAGTGCGTGCATGCATGAGTCAACAGTGCATGCATGCATGAGTCAATAGTGCATCCAATATCAGATAAAGAGGCCACTATACTTCTGTAAACCTCCGTGATTACCAATGCCGATAACCAGAATTATGGTGACAGTAAACCTCAGTAACAATGCACTGGGCATAATGCTTTTACCCACAGTGTCTTATTTGTTGCGATATTCACTGGTTTCTGACCACCACCGCCGCCCTGTATCGCATACTATATGTACCTAATAATACTCTTTTTGTAATTTACACTGTCTATTCACTGTCATACACTTATATACACTCATAACAACTATATAGTTATCTTGTATGTGCAATATTTGAATCTAGACGGCTCGGGGGTCGCTTCCGACATGGCACATGTTTCGCTATGTGGCTTTATCAAGGAAGACCCCTGGACTATAGCCTCTGACCATCCTGCCGACTTTCACCCGCTATATGCATTAAGCCCAGTGCCTTGTTACTGAGGTTTACTGTCACCGTAACTCTGGTTATCGGCATTGGTAATCACGGAGGTTTACAGAAGTTTAGTGGCCTCTTTATCTGATATTGCTTGTAATCCAGTGCTGAACTTCACACGCCTAGCAAACGGAAATAACATACTACTGTTACAATTCGACATGTCGAGCGCATTCAACATGGTTGACCATGGAATTTTATTACACATCCTTGAATACTTCGGAATCGGAGGTAAAGTGGTTTAAGGGGTTCCTAACCACACGCTCATATCAAGTGACTTCAAATTTGACCACTTCAGCTACATGGACGCCTGTATGCGGAGTACCACAGGGATCCCCCCTCTCACCGACCATTTTCAACCTAATGATGATACCCTTGGCCAAACTACTATCGAATCAGAACTTAAATCCATTCATATATGCTGACGACGTAACGATCTTCATCCCATTCAAACAAGATCTAAGAGAAATCTCCAACGAAATCAAGCAAAGCCTACACATCATGAATTCCTGGGCAGATGCATTTCAGTTGAAACTCAATGCAGAAAAAATCCAATGCCTAGTACTCACCTCACAATACAATAAGAACAAATTTACCACCATCAACACACCTAAACTAAATCTACCAGTCTCGGACACCCTAAAAATTCTTGGAGTCACTATTGATCGACACCTGACACTTGAGAACCACGCGAAAAACATAACTAAAAAGATGTTTCACTCAATGTGGAAACTAAAAAGAATCAAACCATACTTTCCAAGGACTGTCTTCCGCAATCTGGTACAATCACTAGTACTCAGTCATCTGGACTACTGTAATTCACTTTACGCTGGTTGCAAAGAACAAATACTTAAAAAACTCCAGACTGCCCAGAACACGGCAGCCAGACTAATATTCGGCAAATCAAAATATGAAAGCGCGAAACCTTTACATGAAAAACTACACTGGCTCCCACTTAAAGAACGGATCACATTCAAGCTTTGCACCCTAGTCCATAAAATCATCCATGGTGACGCCCCAGCTTACATGTCGGACCTAATAGACCTACCACCCAGGAACGCAAAGAAATCTTCTCGTACATTCCTCAATCTTCATCCCCCTAAGTGCAAAGGCCTGAAATACAAACTAATGCACTCATCTACCTTCTCCTACATGAGTACACAGTTCTGGAACGCGTTGCCACGTCACCTGAAAACGGTCTATGAATTGACCAACTTCCGTAAAGCATTAAAAACTTATCTCTTTGACAAGATATATCACAATGAGCAACACATGTAACTGTACAACCCTTAATACATCCAGCATTATCTTATAATGCCTTTTGCTCTTACACTATCATATATTTCATCTTCATGTAACCCAAAACACTCTGTAAAGCCAAATGTATACTCTCTTCTATTTCAGTATCCATGACGAATTGTAAGCCACATTGAGCCTGCAAAGAGGTGGGATAATGTGGGATACAAATGTAACAAATAAATAATAAAAAAAAATAGACTGGTGAGTCAATAGTACATGCATGTATGAATTAATAGTGCTCAATAGTGTTTGTGTGCATGCATGAGTCAGTAGTGTGTGTATGTATGTCAATAGTTGCATGCATGCACAAGTCAATAGTGCATTCATTTATGAGTCAATAGTACATGTATGTATGAGTCAATAGTGAGTGCATGCATGAGTCAGTAGTACATGTATGTATGAGTCAATAGTGCGTGCATGCACGCAATATTGGCAAATAGTATGTACTCTTACAAAAAAGTGTGTTCTCTTTCCTAGAGCATGCACACTACTAACAATTTTGCTCCCTAAACAAAAACATTTAAAAATGCCTACAGAAAATAAAAATTCCCAGAAATAACAAGAATGTTTTTGGGCTGCCCACTCCTTTTACCAAGCCCTTTTCACCCCCCCCCCCCCCCAAACATACTTGGCCAGATTCTATAAATTGCATTAAAAATGGGCATCATAAAAAAATCAGCACTAAGCATGATTTTATAAAGGGCGCACACCCTTTATAGAATCGCACTTGGCACTGATTCCTGCACCCAAACTTTAAGTGCCAGACTTATGCCTGCTGAAATCAGCTGGAAATGTTGGCACTCATGTTGGGCGTGCTGAGCCAGTATTCTATAGCTACGCAAGCAACTTTTTTGAACAACCCTGACACACTCATAGCCACACCCCCTTTTGAGATACACGCTATGGGAGTTAGGCCCCCTGTCTTGCAGAATAGCACGCAGCCAGATATGTGTGCAAATCCTAATTGGTGTCAGTTAACTTCATTAATTGGTTGTTAGCATCCAGTTGTTAATGGTAAACAGTTTGTTAGCCAATTAATTCGTGTGCACATCTCAGGAGCCCTCCCAAATTTAGGAACGCAAATCTGGGCGCCATATATAGAATCCAGGGAACTATCCCTGTGATTCCAAAAGCAACATTGTGGCTGCTTGTAAATGGACAATTCTCAGCATCTTCACCAACAGGATCAGCAAATTAGTACTGAAGATTCATTTTCAGTATAATAGCTAGAAAAGAAATAGTCTGAATTTATGGCTTCTTTCCATTCCTGGATATTTAACAGAGAGAGAATGCAATCTATAGAGAAATGATCCATTGCTAATCGCTGCAGCTTTTAAACAGTGCAAGCAGGGAATAATAACAATAACTGTCATGCTATGAATTGCAAAGTCTCATTCATGCTGCCTTTCATGGTTGCACAATGGCCCCACTTAGTGGACAAATATCTCCTCTGCAAGTCAATTCTATAAATGAGACACATGCATTTATGTGTCCCCTGTGTATTTAAATGTTAGAATATTAGCCCTTATCCCTGAGATTCTATTTAGTGTGACTTAAGTTGCATGTGCAAATCCAGTTGGATTCTGGATTTGCACATGCAACTTAATTACCTAACAAGCCAATCAGTGCTGATAATTTTCACTTAACAAGCAATTACACGCAGAACTGTCTAAGCATATTCTATATTGTGGTGCGTGTAAATTCTAAGTCAAATAGTTGAAACGAGTGTGACTATGGGTTTTTCTAAAATCTATGCATGTGGTTATAAAATACACCCAACCTGTGTGTAATTTAGGCATTGTCATTTATACCAAGATTTACTTGGCGTAACTGCCTGTGACTAAATTTAGTCACATGGATGAGTGCTTGGCATATTCTAGAAACCGTGTGGAAATTTAGGCTTATTCTATAAAGTACTGATTTAGGCGTACTCTATAAAGTACACCTACTTTATAGAATACACCTAGGCGTATTTTGTTTCAGCACTAAATTTTTAGGCGTCATATATAGAATCTAGTCTTGCGTGTATAAAATACTTACACTTACCTACAATAGTGCCAGTTTGCCACATTTAAATGGTCACATTTATGCCAGGTCTATGGCTGGTATAACTGTGGGCAAATAAATGTATGGTATGATGATAATGGGTTATGTTAGTGTTCTACAATGGAATCCGGCTGCCCAGATGCTGTTCTAGAATGGGCTATCATTGCACATCCTCGAGGCACCTAATTGGAGGTGCCCAGTTGTAGAATTTCCCCCCTGAAGGGGAAGGGATTTTGAATTTAGCTCACACCTTTTTCAGTTGTAGTTCAAGGTAAGTTATGTTCAAGTACAGTAGGTATTTTCCTGGAGGGTTTACAGTCTAAGGGGCCTGTGACGGGGTTTATAGGACATTGCACCTCACTCTTAAGAAAAGTTCCTCTTTAATTAGCCTGGGCCACCTTAAGAGTGTATATCCTGCCTTGGGAGGAAGTAAGCCGGAAGGGGTGGAATCACTACCGGGAAGTTGAAAAGGCAGGCAAAAGTTAAGGAGGCCCAGGGAGGGACAACATGAATGCCCACTGTATACCCCTGAAGAGCCCATTCCATAATCATGACCTGGCTGAGGTAAGCCATTGTTTCTATTGAACTGAACTGTGCAAGTTTTGCTTTGAGCTCTGGCTGGAGCCAGACCTGGCCCTCGAAGGAATCCAAGAATTTGTAGGCTGTGTTTGGTCATGGCAACCCCGGCAGCCGTGGACTGGCTTGGGCTGCTGCTAGAGGCCTTCCTAAGCCCTTGGATGCTGAACCACAGAGGGCTTTCCACCCTATGTCTCAGGCCCGGTGAAGGAACTGACCCAAGAATCCCTTTAAATAAAATACTTATTTTGTGTTTCATCCTTTTGTCCAGCTGTATTATTTCACCTGCCATGTCCAACCCCCTTCGGGGTTGCTCAGGGCTCTTTTATCAAACTGCAGTATAAAAATAGAAAAATCATCCATTTTACCCCGACTGTAAAGATGGCCTTATCGCGCAGGGAATGACCAGTGTAAGGACACGCCAAGGCCATTTTTACAATAGGGGTAAAATGGATGACTTTTCTATTTTCTGTCTTAATAGCCACATATTAATTTTCCCATTAGTATGTGACCATTAGCGTGAGCCCTTACTGCCATCTATTTTGTAGGTGGTAAGGGCTCACGTGCCAACCAAACGCTAATCAGTTAGCATGCGGCAATGTAGCTGCGCTAACTGATTAGCCCAGAGCATGCCTACTGTCTGCCCCAGACCCACCCCAGTGCTAAAAAAAATCAATTTTATATTTTAGCAATAAGTAGCTCATGTCAATCCCAAAACTACCATGGGGTGCCTGCATGCACCCCGTGGTAAGGAATGTGTAGCTGCAGTAAGCTTACGTTAGTGCTTACTGACTTGCCCAAAATCACAAGGAGTCACAGTGTGATTTGTACCAACCTGTTGTAATTGCTGATTATAGTTTATTGGTCTTCATTTCTACATATCCAAAAGCCCTATTATGGCAAACACACTGCCTTCAAGTGCTATTGCATAATTGTTTTTCATAATTATAAGTTATCACAACTTTTGTAGACCTTTATTCCTATGTACTAGCACTGAAACTGGGTTCAGAGCCTAAGTCAGTTTGTTTATACAATTTTGAAATAGCACATTTATCAGCAAAGCTATATGTGGGTGATCTCACAAGGCCCAATGCCTAGACTGGGCTTTTAGAGATAAGTAAATGATGGCAAAGGCAGAGGTGAGGGGTGCAGAATTTTATAGCTACATGATATGTGTTGATGATTACACACTGGAGTTTGTTCTTAACAGCTTTAAGAAAACATGGTAATGGATCACTATCATGAATTTTTGTTAGAAAAATTAGGGTAGCTATTTGAAATTATAAACGTTGGCCTGGCCCATGTGGGCACTTTATCTCAAGGGAGTCTTGACTAGTCTCTAGGCATGAATAGAATTTCTGATAAGCTCTTATAAATGAAAATTGAAAGATGTGTAATGTGAAATTAAAATTTAATAATTGAAAATTACAATGTACAATATGTGAAGGGGCATTTTAGTGGGATGCTATCGTGTGTCCTGCTTTGTTGATATAGAGGTTTTGGTAGCATTAGACTTTGTTTGTAGCCTTTTTTTGTTTTGAAATACATTAGGACCATCCAGTTAAATAAAACCAAGTTTTCTGCACACCTTTTGTCCCTCCTCTTTAGCTGGTTAATTTATGGTTGACATCAGGTGAAAAAGTAACCAGATAGTCCCCAATTTTGAAGCAAACCATTATCAATCCCCTGGATATCCGTGCAGACCTTTTTTGTGTGGAAATTTTCTCATTGAAGTCTACAGCTAATCATTTCACAAATATTAGAATTTTGCAGACTATTTGTGAAAATATGGTTACAACAAAATGTTTCCTTTTTGCACAAATCACCCAAATTAGAGCCAGGTGCATTATAGCCATTGATGTTTAACCTTGCAGGTAGGATCAGGGCAAAAGAAAGGTTTGATCTGGACCCTGATTTGGCATCTTTCTATTTTAAAGTTGCTGCCTCAAAAGCACCAGCCTTGATGGGAGTGCTACAGCCATTACAAAGATCCCAACCTTTGAGTGGGTCATGTCTGAGTCACCATAGGTTGAAAGTCTGCGACAAACCACTTCAATGGGCCTGAAAAAGTACATAAACAGTATAACTAAAGATTTGTATTCAAGGTGGGCAGAAACTGACTTGTTAATCTGGACAAACATTTGAACTAGGTGTTGGCTATCCAGGCTGCAATTCAAGTCAAAATGAAGCGAATTTCCTAGCTCTAATGTCTGGAATGGTAATACTTTCTGACTTTTCCATTTATGCAACACACATAATCCAGAAAATCTTCATATCTGGGGTGACTTTCTGTTCAAATAGTAAAAACAAGCAAACAAAAGCCTCTGATGTTAACTTCAAATGAAAAGGTGAGAGGCTTTCTACTTATTACTGCTATTAAGAACAGGGATATTTTGCTGGCAGGCTTACCTCTCCTTTTAGGCAGAACTAAATTTCCACATTCAAGCTAGCCACCAGTGGAGTTAATGCTCTGTTTCTGTAGTGTCATAATGCAGTTAAATGCTCTTTGAAGGTATGTATGATGAGAAAGTCCCAGCGTTCTTGAATAGATGTGCTGTGGCCCCTCTGTGCGATCTCTGCCTATTTTTCTTCTGCATTGTGTTTTCTGTAGCTTGATACCTCTTCCCCAGCATTGCAGCATAGAACTAAGAACCAGAATCCAATCTCATTCCACCATCCATTGTGTAACTTCAAGGCATCCAACATCCCTGCTCTGCCCATAGCCTTTATCCCTCTGCGCAGTTTACTGGCTAAAAAAAAGCTTTTTATATATGCTTAGTTACTGCACCATAAAAAATGGAATGGAGATTTCATGGTGTTGTCTTTCTGCTGAAAATCCAAGAAGTTGGGATGTACCAAAGAATCTTTGCAGCCTGGAGTCAATAAAAACAACTTTATTCAGCACCACACAAGTGTATGACCCATATGGAAAGATTCTTCGATTCACCCCTACTTCTTGGATTTTCTGTTTGGACTACACATAGGGTGTCTTTACCTTTATCTTTGGGTTTTGGTTGTTATCTTTCTGCATCCAGCAATAGGCTGGCCATTGCCAATAATCACCCTTAAGTGACATTAATTGACACCAGTTTGCAGTTACGTGGGTAAGTGCATTTAGGCGTTATTCTATAAACTTAGCATCTAAATTCAACACACGTAAGTGCAAAGGGGGCATTAACATGGGAGGGGTATGGGTGGGTCAAGGGCATGTCAGACACACGCTAAGAGGGAAATTCTATATATGGCGCCTTATAAATTGGTGCCATAAAGCCACACGGTTAGCATGATCCTATAAACTACGCCTAAACCTCAAGTGCCATTCTTGTGCTTAAAATTTAGGTGCACCCATTTAGGCCACATAAAACCAGGCCTAAATACCTGTGCCTAATTGGGTGTATTCTATAATACTGTGCATAGTCTTTTGAAATGCTCATAACCTGCCCATGACCATGCCCCTTTTCAACTGCGTGCATTAGAATTTAAGCACACCACATTAGAATATGCCTAGAAAGTTGTGCATGTAAATACTAATTAAAGCCAATTAGTGCTGTTAATTGGTTGTTAAGTACCAATTATCGGCACACATTGGCTTGTTATTCAATTAAGTTGTGCACACAATTTGGTCATGCGGCCAAATTAGTGCGCACAACTTAAGGCACCATATATAGAATTTGGGGGTAAGTTTATAGAATTCTATCAGTTATGTGCGTATCTGACAGTATTTAGGCACCTAAAGTTAGGCACTCAAATACAACCTTACGTTAGTATTCCATAACGATTTCAGTGCCTAGCCTTGCCATTTGAGAATACCTGCTTAGCACTCAATTTTTTTAATCTATCTTTTGGCGCACTTTGTAGAATCTTCCTCTAAATGCATCCTGGGCTTTGTGTCCTATTCAAACCAATCAGTAAGTCAGCCATTCTCAGAATGAGAGGATGGGCTTCTGGAGAGTGGCCGCGGGCTAGATCATGGAGAAGAGTGAGATGTTCGCCATGAGGAGCCGAAGCTCAAAACTTTGCGCTGTGCAGAACAGTACCGGGACAGTGAGGCAATACAAGTTCCTAATGCTCAAGCTAATGGTACACAAATATTGGTGCGCTGTTAGTGTTGAGCATTAGGGAGTTCAGGGGGAGAATTGTGCCTGGTTCATGCATTCAAGAGTTGTGCATTAAACACAGCTCTTGAGTGCATGCCCAGTCAAACTCGGGAGCACGAGCCTGCACCGAGGAGTGGGGGCCAGCAGGGAGGAGAGCATTCCGCCGGAGCACTGAAGCAAGCGTTGAAATCTACTTGGGCAAATCAC
The DNA here is from genome assembly GCF_901765095.1 of Microcaecilia unicolor. Classification (NCBI taxonomy): domain Eukaryota; kingdom Metazoa; phylum Chordata; class Amphibia; order Gymnophiona; family Siphonopidae; genus Microcaecilia; species Microcaecilia unicolor. The sequence goes on from NC_044040.1 coordinate 154,444,650, forward strand.
TTATCTCTGGCCACCTCAGATACCAACAGACTGTAAGCTCTAAAGGGCAAAGACATTTTGTATCTGAATAATTATTTGTTAATTTTGTATATACCACCTTCAAGCCTTCCGACGATCAGTAGTACACAAATTCTGTTTGTACACTTGTGCAATGAAAGCAAGTACTAGAATCAGCCATTTCTTCAGACAAGCTTGCGTAGGGTTTGCAACGGTACAGATGCCCTTCTTTCCTGCACTGTTCTCTGAGCATCGGAGGGAAGAGGAGATAAGGGTTCTGAACAAGTGAATAAGTGTTAGGAGTTAAAAGCAGCATCAAAAAGGTGGGCTTTTAGCTTAGACTTGAAGACAACCAGAGATGGAGCTTGACGTACCGGCTCAGGATGTCTATTCCAGGCATATGGTGCAGCAGAACCCTTATTTTATCATCCTCACTTTAATATTCCCTTATCTCTTGTTTGTCCTGTTTGTCTGTCCTAATTAGATTGTAAGCTCTGTCAAGCAGGGACTGTCTCTTCATGTTCAAGTGTACAGCGTTGTGTACATCTAGTAGCGCTTTAGAAATGATAAGTAGTAGTAGTAGTAGAGTAGTAGAGTAGCGTGCTACTTGCACTGATGGTGGGCGAGCTCATTGTTTCCAGTGGTTTGGTCTCTAAACATTCTGCACTAGTAAATGCAAGCGCTTGTCTGGTGCTACTGGCCTCTAGCACCCATGTTTACTTCTGAGCATTAGGTTTGAGGTAGCTAATTACATTACATTACATTGTAACTTTAAAAAGCCAGTTTTATAATTTTTTTGAAGGGCGTGGGGGAAGAGCTGAAAGTATTACAGAGATGAAAAAGTGTAAAAACACTGCAATAAGTGATTGTGATACTATAGATAAAAGGATCTAATATGAACTGAAGCTCCAAAGGAGACATGGAGGGGCATTTTCGATATGACGTCTAAGTCCGACTTTGTATGTTTTGTGAAAAACGTCCCAAATCCGAAGGACATTTTCGAAAGAGAAAAACATCTATCTTTTGTTTTCAAAAATACGGTTGCGAACATTTTGTGATTTGGATGTTTTGTTTTTTGGCCCATTTTCGAAAAAAAAAAAAAAGTACAAAACTCATAAAATCAAGCCATTAGGATGTAGGAGGAGCCATCATTTTTAGTACACTGGTCCCCCTGACATTCCAGGACAGCAATAGGGCGCCCTAGGGGGCACTTCATTGGACTTCATAAACTGCTCCCGGGTTCACATCTCAGCATTGCTCCCTTACCTTGTGTGCTGAGCTCCCCAAAACCCAGCCAAAACCATTGTACCTTTGCTTTGGTACAATGGGGCTGAGAATGATGAGGGATTACTTCAACCCTGAAACTATACTACTGATATCCCCAGTAAGTGCCAGAATTTATTGACTGCCGCTTTGGTAGGGGATTATATTTCAAAATGACAGGTGCCAGAAGCAATTTGTGGGGACAGGTGATGTTTTTAGGGGGGCATAGGTTGTCATTGTGGGTTTGGGTTCTGGACAGTGGGCTATAGTGGTTGCCACAAACTATTTTTTTTATTTGAGGGGAGCAGCAGCCACAGCAATGGATACCTCTTAATTTTTATTTATTTATTTGTATCCCACATTTTCCCACCTATTTGTAGGCTCAATGTGGCTTACATAGTACCAGAGAGGCCTTTGCAGGCTCCGGTGTGAACAAATACAGGGTGATGTTGTGGTAAGGTCAAGTTCATGTGGCACAGCCACATTAGGGAATCAGAAAACGGAAGAGTTGTGTTATGTCCATTACATGCTTTAGTTTGGTTGTGTTGCAGAGATTAGGCATTTAAGTTGGATCGGTAGGGTATGCCTTTTTAAACAGGTTGGTTTTTAGTGATTTCCGGAAGTTTAGGTGGTCCTATGTCATTTTCAAGGCTTTTGGTAATGCGTTCCACAGTTGTGTGCTTATGTAGGAAAAACTAGATGCGTAAGTTATTTTGTATTTAAGTCCTTTGCAGCTTGGGTAGTGCAGATTTAGATAAGATCGTGTTGATTCGGATGTATTTCTAATTCGTAAGTCAATCAAGTCTGTCATGTAACTCGGGGCTTCTCCGTAGATGATTTTGTGAACCAGGGTGCAGGTTTTGAAGGCGATGCGTTCTTTGATTGGGAGCCAGTATAGTTTTTCGCTGAGGGTTTTTTTTTGCTTTCAAATCGTGTTTAACCAAATATAAGCCTAGCTGCCGTGTTTTGAGCGGTCTGTAGTTTAAAAAAATTACTCTGAAACAAAAATTTATATAAACAAAATAAGAGAGTGTATATCAACAACTTGGAAAGCTAAAGGTGGACAAAGCCATGGGACCGGACGGGAGCTCAGAGAGGTTCTGGCGGGTCCTCTTAAAGATTTGTTTAATAAATCCTTGGAGACTGAAGAGGTTCCGAGGGATTGGAGAACGACGGATCTGGTCTCTCTTCTCAAAAGTGGCGATAGGGAAGAAGCTGGAAACTACAGGCCGGTAAGCCTCACCTCGGTTATTGGGAAAGTAATGGAAGCGATGCTGAAGGAAAGGATAGTGAATTTCCTGGAAACCAATAAGTTGCAAGATCCGAGACAACATGGTTTTACCAGAGGGAAATCATGTCAAACGAATCTCATTGAATTCTTTGATTGGGTAACTGCAGAATTGAATCATCGACATGCTATAGACATAATCTACTTAGGATTTTAGGAAAGCTTTTGACACGGTTCCCCACAGGAGGCTCTTAAATAAACTTGATGAGCTGAAGATAGGTCCCAAACTGCTGAACTGGATTAGGAACTGGTTGACGGACAGACAACAGAGGGTGGTGGTAAATGGAGTTCGCTCGGAGGAGGGAAAGGTGAGTAGTGGAGTGCCTCAAGGATCGGTGCTGGGGCCGATTCTGTTCAATATATTTGTGAGTGACATTGCCGAAGGGTTAGAAGGTAAAGTTTGCCTATTTGCGGATGATACTAAGATTTGTAACAGAGTGGACACCCGGGAGGGAGTGGAAAACATGAAAAAAGATCTGCGGAAGCTATAAGATTGGTCTAAGGTTTGACAATTAAAATTCAATGCGAAGAAATGCAAAGTGATGCACCTAGGGAGTAGAAACCCACGAGATACGTATGTGTTAGGCAGTGAGAGTCTGATATGTACTGAGGGGGAGAGGGATCTTGGGGTGATAGTATCCGAGGATCTGAAGGTGACGAAACAGTGTGACAAGGCGGTGGCCGTAGCGAGAAGGTTGCTAGGCTGTATAGAGAAAGGTGTGACCAGCAGAAGAAAGGAAGTGTTGATGCCCCTGTACAAGTCGTTGGTGAGGCCCCACCTGGAGTATTGTGTTCAGTTTTGGAGCCCGTACCTTGCTAAGGATGTAAAAAAAATGGAAGCGGTGCAAAGAAAAGCTACGAGAACGGTATGGGATTTGCGTTTCAAGATGTATGAGGAGAGACTTGCTGACCTGAACATGTATACCCTGGAGGAAAGGAGGAACAGGGGTGATATGATACAGACGTTCAAATATTTGAAAGGTATTAATCCGCAAACAAATCTTTTCCGGAGATGGGAAGGCAGTAGAACGAAAGGACATGAAATGAGATTGAAGGGGGGCAGACTCAAGAAAAATGTCAGGAAGTATTTTTTCACAGAGAGGGTGGTGGATCCTTGGAATGCCCTCCCGCGGGTGGTGGTGGAGAAGAAAACAGTAACGGAATTCAAACATGCGTGGGATATACATAAAGGAATCCTATGCAGAAGGAATGGATCCTCAGAAGCTTAGCCGAAATTGGGTGGTGGAGCCAGTGGGGGGAAGAGGGGTTGGTGGTGGGGAGGCGAAGATAGTGGTGGGCAGACTTATACGGTCTGTGCCAGAGCCGGTGGTGGGAGGCGGGGCTGGTGGTTGGGAGGAGGGGATAGTGCTGGACAGACTTATACGGTCAGTGCCCTGAAAAAGACAGGTACAAATCAAGGTAAGGTATACACATGAGTTTATCTTGTTGGGCAGACTGGAGAATTCCTTTATTAAATGAAAGCGGAAAATCAAATTTCAATACATTACACTGTGCAGTTATAAAGCCAGCCCCTCTATACTTTTATACAAAAATGCAAATTTTACACAAACCCCCCCCCAACCCCCCCCCCCCAAACATTCAACTCAACTTCAAGCGTACATGCTTCCACCAAACCCCAAAGGTCTTTACCCCCACCTCCACCCGTTCCCATCGGGCCACTTCCTGGACAGCTCGGACAACGTCCCAGGAGACCTGCTCAGCAGACCTGCACTCCTGGCCCAGGGACACCCCGCAGCGAGCCATCCATAGGCAGTATCTGATGATAACTGAGATTAGAAAGGCGGTACCTGGCTCTAGCCGCCCCGTCTCCCCCTGCCTCCCATACACCCAGTCCGCATAGGTGTAGGACGTGAAGCTGGGGATGGCCAGCAAGGCAGCCACTCTCCGGCAAACCGCTACGGAGAATGGACACTCCTTCAGGAAGTGGTCCATGGTCTCCAGCCGGCCAGCACACTCCCCCCTCGGGCAGTCTCGGTCCTGCTGGTTCCTACACCGAAGGTTTGCCCTAACATACAACCTGCCATGTAGGGACAGCCAAGCAATGTCCCTGTACTTGTGTGGGATGCGTTTGGATGAAATAAAACGCAGGCCCTGCCTCAGCACGGGCTCCGGAGCATCCCTAAGAGCCAGGGGAGAGGAGAAGCGTTGGGAGCGAACCCGCTCCACCCAGATCTCCCTCTGCCCTGCCCTAACTTCCTCCCATGTAATGTCCCACAGCCGAACCAGCTTTACCAAGGATTTATAGTAGCCTACCCCCTCCGGGAACCCTTTCCGCAACCGTCCCACCCTACCTCCCCCCAACCAAGGACCCCAAAATCCCTCCCACCACTGGACAACACTGTGTACCCATCCTGGGGCATCCAGACCCCCCGCCCGCCCCAGGTTAAACTGGATGAAGAGGGAAGAGAATAGCAAGACTGGGTTTACCATTCCCACCCCCCCTTCCTCCCGCGACCGGTAAGTGAAATTACGTCGAACTGGGTTCATCCTGTTCGCCCACAGGAGTTGAAAGAACACGCTGTAAATTGCCGTGAAACAGCGTTCCGGCAGGAGACAGATGTAGCTCAGGAACAGGAACATGGGGACCACCTGGCTCTTCAGCAACCGGACCCGGTCCTCCATGGGCATCCGCCACCCCTTCCAGCGGTCCACCTTCTCCCTCGCCTCCGCTATCCTTTGTTCCCAATTTTCCCGCCCGTAATCCCCTCCCCCAAAATACACTCCCAAAACCCTCATTTTCTCTATCCCATCCGGGAACCCTCCACCTAAGTTAAACCGCCGTCCCTCCGGCCCCACCCACAAGCTGGTGCTCTTGCCCAGGTTTACCCGAGACCCCGAAGCCTGGGAGTATGCTGCAAGGGTCTCCTGCAGCCTCTTCCCCTCCCTGCGATCCGCCACCCAGACAGTGACATCGTCCGCATAGGCGATGACTCGCAACACATTCCCTTTGCCTACCTCCACTCCTCTGAGCCCGTCCTCCCCCCCACCTTCCAGCCTCCTCACCAGGGGATCAATGGCGAAAGCGTACAGCAGGGGGCTCAACGGGCACCCCTGCCGCACCCCCGCCGAGATCCCCACCTCTGCCCCCCTCCATCCATTCACCAGGGGAAAGAATCGCGCCCCCGCATACAATAACTGAAGTTGTGCGATCCATTCCCCCGGGAATCCATAGTGGTCTAGGACCTTCCATAAAAAACCCCACTGCACTCGGTCGAAAGCCTTGTCCTGGTCCAAGGCCACGACCAGCCTGCCCTCTCCCACCCGACTACGTTCCAGGCCCTCCCTCACCCAGGCCACTGCCTCCAGCACCCCCCTTCCCGGGACCCCACACCCCTGCGGGGCTGCCAGCACTTCCCCGGAGATCTTCCTCATGCGGGCAAGGAGCATGTGAGCGAAGATCTTCCGGTCGGTGTTCAGAAGTGCAATCGGCCGCCAATTTGCCACATCCTGGGGGTCCTTGCCTTTGCTAAGGAGGACCAAAGCTGATGCCCCCATCGACTCAGGCAAGGATCCCCCTGTTCGTGCCGCCTCCCAGATTGCCAACAAGACTGGCGCCAACTGATCCCTAAACCGCTGGTAGAACTCTGCCGGGAGTCCGTCTGGCCCCGGCGCCGTCCTGCGCCGCAAGGCCCCAATGGCCTCCTGTACCTCCTGCAGCGTCCACGGCCGCAGCAAGGCCCGAAGATGAGGCCCCCCCTTACCCACCCCTGGGGTTTCCTCAATGTACCTCGCCATGGCCTCCTCCCCCAACCGTTGGTCCAAAAAGACCCGCCCAAAGTGGGTCCCCACCACCTGCAAGATACCTTCCCTAGACTGCTGGAGCGTCCCCCCCTCATCCCTTAACCCCTCTACCACCCTCCTCTCCCTTCTTTCCTTACAGCAGTCATAAGGGTTCGGGCTGAGCAGCTTCCCGAAGTCCCGCTCATAGACGAGGGAAGAGTACCGATTGTATTGTACCCGTTCCACCTCCTGCTGCAAGGCCTCAATGTCCTCCCTCTTCCCTCCCCTGGAAATCAAATTGTCCCTTCGCTTCCTCAGAGCAGTTCCTAGCCGGGTGACCTCCCTCCCCTGCCTCCTCGCCTGACGGAGAAAGAACCTCCTGGTGCGGTGTTTCAAAACTTCCCACCAGTCCCCTAGGGAAGGGAAGACACCCTGAATGGATACCTGGTCTGCCAGAAACTCCAGATACTCCTGGTACAACACCCCCTCCCTCAACCATTTCTGATTTAAACGCCACAATCCTTTCCCCAATCCGTGAATCCCCCCTCCCCCCAGCTCGACCAGCACCATCTTGTGGTCTGAGAAATCAACCTCTACCACCCTTGGTGCCTCCCCACACGCCCCTCCCCGAACTAAAAACCGGTCGATTCTACTTCTACAAGTGCCCCGGGCAAAAGTGAAACCCTGCATCCCACCACCAAACTCTATGTGCGCGTCTACCAATCCCGCTCCCTTCATGATCCCTGCTAGCCGTACCCCATCGTAACCTACTTGCGCCGCCCTCCCCCCCCATCCTCCTTCCTCAGGACTGTGTTAAAATCCCCCCCCCACACTAGCTGCCGTGAGGTGTAAAGGTACGGCCGAATTTTCCCAAACAGTGCTGCCCTTCCCCGTTTGCTTTGCGGCCCGTAGATGTTAATCACCCGCAAAGCCACCCCCCGCAATCTTACATCTAACACCAGACACCTCCCAATTCCCAGCTCCACCACCCTCTGGATCTCTACTTTAAATGTTTTGAAGAGGATGCCTATCCCCCCATACCGTTCCCCTGCCAGACCCCAAATAGAGGGCCCCCATCTCCAGGCCTGCTTTGCCCGCCGAACCTCCTCCAGCGTTCGCAGCCTGGTCTCCTGCAGAAGAAAACAGTCTGCCGCCACGGCAGAGAGGCCATCGAACGCCAAGCATCTCGCCCTCTGGGAGGCGACACTAGCCACATTAAGTGTGGCGAATGTTAACAGCAGTCCCGCCATCATTGTGCCGTTCCATACCCCCCGCCCTCCTGGCTACCTTCCCTCTGCTCCATACTACCTCCAGGGATCCCTTCCCCTTCGCCCTCCCCTTCCTCGTCCGCCCAGTCCCGGACCCCTAGCTCAAAAAGCCCCCCACCCTTTCCTTACTTTCTTCCTCCCCTTCTTCCTCTTTTCTTCGCCCACCTCCCTCCCTCCTTGGGAGTCATCCACTGACCCTCCCCCCCCTGCCTCCTCTCCCGCCCCTTCTGCCCCTTCTTCGACCCCCTCCATCAATCCTGCCTCCAGCCCATCCTCCCTCTCCTCTCTTGCCTTCATCCCTGCCTCCTGTCCTACCCTCCTTTTCTCCCCCACCCTCCCTTCAGCCCCCCCCCAATCTGCCCCCCACCTCCCCGACCTCCTCCACTACCATTTCCTCCTCTTCGTCCCTCAAAACCTTCTCCCTCTTCTTCTTCTTCCTTTTACCTGCTGTTCCCTTTCCAGCATCTGCCATGCTTTCCAACCCATCCTGCCAGCTCACCCCATCCTCTCCTTCCTCTCCTGCCAGTTCGTCACCCCCTCCCTCATCTTCCAATCCCCTAAATCTGTTCTCTACTTCTATCCCCATTCCTGCCTCCCCTCCCCCTTCCTCCCGTACCCCCGTCACCTTCCGTTGTTTTTTTGACACCCGCGTCCAACCCTCATCTGCCCCGTCCTGCCGCTTCCGCCCTTCCCCCAACCCTTCCCCACCTCCCACTCCCTGTCCCTCCGCAGCTCCTTTCCCCCCCCCCCACCCCGGGAACCTGATCTCGCCCTACATTCACTCCCCCCCTCTCCCTCTGAACTGGACCGCACCCTCCCATGTCCTCCTCTCCCCCGTTATGGGAGGCCCAAGGGTAAGCTCTGAATGCATGCCCCAGACCCCCACACAAATTACACCGGATAGATGCACAAGACTCCGTAGGATGCTCCTTAGACCCGCACTTCCCACACTGCCGTACTGGGCACGACATACTAAAATGTCTGAATGACCCGTACTTGTGACATTGCCGCGGCTGCCCCTTGTAAAAGCAGAGGATCCGATCCCTGCCAATGAACGCCGCGGAGGGAATGTGCTGGGTCACGTGTCCTGCCTGCTTCAGCCTAACCTGCGCACACCATCCTCCCGCCCACACCCTACTGGGGTCAGGGAGTTTGGACAAGGGGGTACGCAATTCTGCGTACCGCTGTAGCCAGAAGGCCAGGTCCGCCCCTGAGATGGATTCATTTCGGACCAGCAGGGTTACCTGCACCAGGTCAGGTCTGCTGATCGGTACGGCCCTAAAGTTTCTCCAATCCCCTTTCCCCCTTACCCCCTCGTATTTCTCCCAGAAGACCTCCATGCCTCGCTGGGTCAGAAAACTAACATCATACTCTGGGATATTCACCGGGTGGATACAGGCATAGAGGTCCTCTGGGAGAAATCCTAAACCCAGGACCAACTTCAGGGCCTCATCCCTACTTGGCATCCCCCCCTCCCCCACCCACCTTAACTGAATCACATTCCTCCTTTTGGGAACCTGGCCCCCCCCACCCTCCCCCCCATCCTTCCCCAATGCTTCCTGCCCCCACATTCCCCCTGCGCCCGCCCCTCCCACCTACTACCGCCGCAAAGGATGGAGCACCCCCCCCACCGTCCCCCTCCTCCATCTCCTGCACTGAGACCCCCCTGCTCCTGCTGCGCCATACCCCCCCTCTCTCTCTTGCCTCCCCTCTCAGCCTCCCTCCCTTCTCTCCCTTCTATCAGCAGACTTTGCACATCCCCTGCCTTCACAGTGTCCTTCTGTACCATTTCCCCTGCAGCAAAAAACCTGCCATTGTCCCCTTCAACACGTTCGTTAGAGACAGTGAGAGCAGGTTCCCCTAAATACTTATTCCCCTCCCAATGCCCCTGACCCCCTCCCCCACCCACCGAGCCAACCCTCCCCTCCCGGCCCGAACACTCCCCCCTGGCTCGCACCCCTGCAGCCTGGCCAACTGCAAAGTCAAAGGTACCAGTCAAGTTTCCTTCTGGCGCACACTGCAAGGCAAACACCTCCCGCTCCTCCCCCCCTCCTTCCCCCCCGGAACCTGCTCTCTGTGCTGGGTCCCTCCTTGCAACGTGCTGCTCCAGCTTTCCCTGTGCGGGCCCGCTGTTTTCCTGGGAACTGGTCTCCCCTCTGGCATCCTGCTTCGTTGGGACTTCCTGCTCTGCCGTTTTGCCAAGTAAGAGTGGCTTCCTGCACTCCAGCACCACTCGCTCTCCCAAACGTGGGGAATCCTCCTGCGCTGTAGCATTCTCCTCTGTGGCCATCCCTGCTCCTCCAGCCCGATTGGCTGGCGCCTCCTGCTCCAATGTGCTGGGCGGGCATGGCATCCCGCCACCCGGCAGCGCAGTTCCTTGCCATTCTGAACCTTTTTGTGGGGAACACTGTGTGGCTTCCTGTGCTTTCTCTATCGAAAACCACTCCTTGTCTTCACCTGCCTTTCTTCCTGCATTCTCCTTTAAGAGGCAGCTCCCTGCTGGAACATCTCCACTTTCAGTCCTTAGCCCTGCTGCAGGCTGATTGGCTGGAACATCCTGCTCCTCAGAGCTTCGTGGGTGAGGCCTCCCAGGCATTTTTTCCTTGCCGTCTGCTCCTACTACAGGCATTGGGAACAGGACAACCTCCTCTTCTCCAGGTAAGTTCTCTGTTTCAACTTCCACCACCACTTCTGTGGAAAAAGGTTTCTCTCCTGAAATTCCAGCCTCTGTTTCAACAATGTGAAAAGTCTTAGTGTTAAAGTTTTTTTCCTGTTCTGCTCTCCCACACTCAGGTGCTCTCAATGAGGCTTCCACAGCCCCAACTTCAGTCCTGCATACTCCAGAAGCTGCCTGCAGACTGACTAGCAAGGTATTGCATGAATTTTAATGTATTTTGGGTGCTAGTTCCTGGCAGCTCCCCTGATGCTTCAATGTTCTGGGGTCCAAAGCCTGGGCTGATTCCTTCCTGCTCTGTTTGTTGCTTCCACTGTACCGAGGCTGACGAGGCCTGTCCCCCCGAGGCCATCCTGTCTCTGTTGATATACAGTTCTCTCAGAGGATTTCCAGGGCCTTTCCTCAGGGCCCTTAGCAGCTGTTCTTTTTTCTGGAGAAGCCTAAGCAACCTGGTTTCCTCTTTCATATAGGTCTTGCGATGCTCTGCTGGGGCCAGCCTGCTCAGGGCTTTTGCCATTTTGACTCGCTTCCCCAGGTCCACCACCTCCTTCTCCGTACTTTTAATTCTCTTCACCATTTCAATTATGCCACTGGCCGGGTCCTCTGGATCCTGGCAGTAGTCCACAAGCTCTTCCTCCTCTAAATCGTCACTATCCTCACTGCCTTCCTCCTCCACCTCCGGCAGGGCCTCTTGACAGATCTCCATTACCACGCTTTCCTTCTCAGACCAGCTCTTCTCTAGGGCCTCCGCCAGCTCTCTCCCCCCCTCACCTGCTGGACGTCGTGCGGCCGCGAGGGGGGTACCAGTCCGGCTTCCTCCCTTGGAGTCTGGCCCTCTTCTATCCACAGGGCTCCTTTCCCTCCTCCCTGCATCACTGCAAGGGAGGGGACTGCTTTTCCTGACCCTCGGGTCCCTGAGCCCAAGAGGCCCCATGGCCTGGGCCTGTCCTGGGGAACGCTCCCCAGAGGCCCTCCACATCCTTGGGGAGGGAGTTAGGCCTCACTCTCCTCCCACTGGAAGTCTGCAGAGCTCTCTGAAACACCTCCTTCCACCTCAGCAGACTGGATGGACCGTGCGGGTCTTTTTCTGCCGTCATCTACTATGTATGTTACTATGTGTAAAAACAAAATGAAAAAAAGCCTGCAAATGACACAGAAAATGAAAGTAAAACTTTTGTGCCTACACATCTCCAGTTATCACTTCTCAACATGCCTACAAATGGGTTGCCTTCTTGACATTGTGCATACTTTTACATGTACAGTATAGCCCCTAGGGTAACTTTATAAAAGATATTTTATGCATGTAAAAAGGCCTTTATTTGTGAAAAATCTTGTATAAAATTACCCCCTTAATGCAGCCTGTAAAACTGCCAGTTCCCCTTAAGCATGTACCTTCACAGAGACACCTTAAGAAGCCTATCTCTAGAGGGCTCAGCAAGGAAGATGTGGCTCAGTAAGATGAACTAAAATTCCAAAGCAGAGAGAAGCCAAAGAGGACCAGGAAAGAGAAGAGCAGCCTACCAACATATGTTTTTACAGTCTATGTGTAAAGTAGTAGAAGTCTGGGTAAGATGGTAAATGATTTACTTTGGAAATTTGTGGAAGTCTTGATCCTTTTGTGGTTTGTTTAATACTGAAATTAAACTAGTGCACATTGCAACTATAGGGTCTTTCAGAAACAGGCTTAGTGAAAATTGTTATTGACATTTAAGAGATGTGTACATAGAACCTATTATGTGAATTCCACAGAGCTGTCAACGGGGCCAACCTCCTATGTGGGAGATTTAGGACCCGACCTGCCCTGTCTATAACTCCACCCCACCCACAACTCCATCCAACCCCACCTACAACTCTGCCTAGCCCCACCCACAGAGGCACCAGTGGTAGCCTTCCCTTCATATCCTGCTGTCGCTGGTCCCAAGGCAGCGGGAGATTACATTTTATGAAGGCATCTTCTGCTGCCGCTGGAAGGGGAGGATACTCAGTGGGAGATCCCGGCTCCTCGGCAGGAGTGCGGGAGATGACCCACAAATGCGGGACTCTCCTGCTGAAAACAGGAGGCTTGGCATGTCTGAGTCCACTGCAGTTTCCCCTAGGGTTCCCCACTGCTCTGCTGGAATGTCTGTGTAGCCACTCTACTGAGAATGTTGGCTCCCCCCATACATCCCAATGGCTTGTTTTTGTGCTTTTCTCCTTTGGCTATTCTTTTCCGAAAATGGTCCTAAAAGATAACTGCACTGAGCACAAAAACGTCTAGCAAACAGCTATTTTCAAAACAAAAAGTTGGACATTTTCTTCTGGTTTGAAAATGGCCATGTTTGCTACTGGATTTTTGGACGTTTTACACAAAACATCATATAAAAAATGCCCCTCTTTATTTTCAGTTTATCATGCCTGTGAATTGAACAATTGTCAGCATACATTGTTGAACATTGTAAATCTTTGTGTGGCTGTGTAAGCTCTGTGCTCAACCCTCGCTCACTCTAACAGCCTCACATTCAGCTCAAGGGCTCAGATCTTAAACTCAGGAGCTCATTCAGAATTCTGATTCAGAGACCTAAATTCAGACATCCATACTCAGTTTATACTTGGACAGGTTTGATGCTGCTTTTAATTCCTAACTTGTCACCTGCTCGTAACCTTATCTTGTCTTCCTCTCTTCAATAGTCCCTTTTCCCTATGTGTCCTATCTGTCTGTCCTGATTTAGATTGTAAGCTCTTTTCTTCATGTTCAATTGTGAAGTGCTGCGTACGACTGGTAGCGCTATAGAAATGATTTATAGTAGTAGTAATAGGTTTAGACTCAGGAAAGGATAAGCAGAAGCCCTTTCAAAGGAAAATGAAAATATGAAATGGATCTTCTCCCTCTTGCTTTTCTCCCTCCCTTACAAACATATATATGAAGAACTTCTTCAGAAACGTGCTTTTTTATTTTTATATTGATTTAGGCATCTTTTGTACATTGAAATGCCTGTATTTTCTGATGCAGAAACTTTACTAACCAGACCAAGCAGGAGCAAAGCTGGAGTCTAAAGATACATGTCATTCATAAGTCAGTGAAGCTAAAGAGAGAGTATTTTTTTTAAATTTAATTATTTAGATTTAGCTCATACCTTTTCATGGGTAGTTCAAGATGAATTACCATAGTGTACAGTAGGCATTTCCTGCCCCAGAGGGCTCATAATTTAAGGGTGAGATTTAATAAAGTGTGTTGTTATTCTGTAGCAGGATTCCATGATGTGTACACCTTGGTGAATCAGGAGGAACAGTTTCAACCCCTGCTCTAGAATTATGTTACGCAGAGATAGTATGGGGCAATAGGAGTTCCCTGAAATTGGAGAAAAATATAAACCCAAGGTTTGGGAGGTGATGTGCCTCTTCTGTTAGATGCTGCCTGTATGGAGGAGTCCAGAGAGAATGGACAGGTTAGAGTGAGGAGCTGATCCACAAAAAGGGGTAAGAGTCAAAAGAAAACCTAATTGCTTTTACTACATAGGAGCTCCTTACAAGGGGATGTTGATGCCCCTGTACAAGTCGCTGGTGGGGCCCCACCTGGAGTATTGTGTTCAGTTTTGGAGGCTGTATCTTGCTAAGGATGTAGAAAGACTAGAAGTGGTCCAGAGGAAGGTGACAAAAATGATATGGGACTTGCACCATAAGACATTTGAGTAGAGACTGGAAGACCTGAATATGAATAGCCTAGAGGACATGAGCTGAGGTTGTAGGGTGGTAGACTTAAGAGTAATGTCAGAAAGTTCTCTCTCACAGAGAGGGTAGTCAATTCCTGGAATGCCCTCCTGAGGGAGGTGATAGAGACAAAAACAGTGACGGAATTCAAAAAGGCATAGGATAAACACAGATGATCTCTATTTAGATAATGGATAATATTTTAAAAAATACCTTAAGTGGTTGCAGGTGTGAGGATATGTGACTGAAGAACTAAGGCGGTGTTGGGCAGACTTTGTAAGTCTTTGTTCTGTATATGACAATCTAGTTTAGGATGGACTGGAAAAGGCTTTAACAGAACTTCAGTAGCCAGAACTGAGGACACTGCTGGGCAGACTTTTACGGTGTGGGTCACACAAATGAAAAGACGGACTAGAATAGGCTGGAGTGGGCTTTCATGGCAATTCCAGTAACTGGAACATAAGGACAGAGCCGGGTGGACTTTTATGGTCTATGTTCCAAAGAAAGACCATGATCAAATATATAATTTTACGTTCATTGTTGATTTTAATCATGAATTGATAATAAGTGTGACTGTTGGGCAGACTGGATGGACCATTCAGGTCTTTGTCTGCCATCACTTACTATGTTACTATATTACTATGCTAGTAGTAGCTCAAGATGAGTGTAATTCAGGTATATGTGATATGTCTACTAAAGAGCATTAAGCCCTAACACGAGATTAGTGTGAATGAAAACACTTACTGCAACTATCATTAAAACATTTTTTAAGTAACCTTTTTGTGAATGCTAAGCATGCATTATCTATATTTATTTTTGGGAGGGAGCATGTCAGGGGCAATGGGTGTGGATGTGCTATTCAGCGAATATGTCAACATTTTCATGTACTAACTGCTTAGTGCATCTATAATGAAGAGCCCTTACCACCTCCTACACAGCAGAAGGTAAGTGCTCCCATGTCAATTTTTCTCAGGTTAAGTGAAGAGTAGGATGATCTTCTATACACTTCCAAGGACACAAAGGTCCTCCCAAGGACTATCACTAACCACACCCTCTCCAAAAGACATTATAGGATGTGATACCCGCAAGCATTCTGGAATGCACTCCCTGAAAGGCTCTACTTAACACAAGACTATCTCTACTTCAGGAAACAGGTGAAAGCTTGGCTCTTCAACCAGGAACTAACTAACTTGTTAGTCTCACACACACACACACACACACACACACACACACACACACACACACACACACACACACACACACACACACACACACACACACACACACACACACACACACACACACACACACACACACACACACACACACACACACACACACACACACACACACACACACAAGGAGTGACACGGGCTGCACCTACAGCTGCAGGACATGTTTATCCACTCCTACTTACCTATCTATATGTTCCATCTTTGCTTATACCCTACACTGTCAATTAAAATGTTATATTACGTATTGTGTTGAAATTGTATGTAGTATACATGCCATACTTTGTATTGTTATTTGAATATTTTTACTGCTCTGTCTATTGCTCATGTTTGACTTATTCTTATTGTACACTGCCTTGAGTGAATTCCTTCAAAAAGGTGGTAAATAAATCCTAATAAATAAATTAATAAATAAATAAATAACCTGAAAAGCTGTAACTGAAAATGCTCAGTTTTCTGGGTGCACTGGAAATGGGCTCACCCCTGATTTTATAAAGGTCGCCAAAGATTGCATGCACAAATTTAGACACATTCCTAATTTGTGCATGCAATTTAATTGAATGAAAAGTTAATTAGGCCAATAATTGACTTTTTAACAACCAATTATTGGCACTAATTAGATTTAATTGGAATAACGTGAGTAAAGTTAGGCATGGGATCCATGCCGAAAATGTACAAGCGGTCCAAAAAAGGCAGCGCAGAAATGTGAGGGTCATGGGTGTTTCTGGATAGAACGTGGGTGTGGTTTTGAATTATACACGTAATTACAGAATATGGGTACTTGCTCCAGGTTTTCTGTGGTACAAATGGCGGCAACTAAATGTTGGTGCAACTTCTCCTCTTAAGCATTATTCTATAAACCGCGCTGAGCTTTAGGCACGGCCTATAGAATATCACTTACGTGGGTTATAGGTGCCATATTAAGAATCTATCCCTTAGTGTGTAGGAAAGTCCCATGTTAGCATGTGTTAAGCCCGTTTCCTAGTGCTCTTTAGTAGACCTACATCTACGTATTCTCCTGTCCCCAGAAGGCTTACAATCTAATGCTGCTGAGAGAGAAAATTCAAGAGAAAAAGTCAGGAAGGGGAACCGTTGCCCATTTCATACCCAGAGGAGGAAAAGAGTGACGAAGGAAAGGGAGAATCTTCTAGTCTAAGGTTGGAAAATGGGCTAAGTTGAACATTTTCCAAAGAGGAAATAGTGGAAAGGAGATCCAGAGAGGTTCCCTGTTATTTTTCTTACCCTGAAGTTAGGGTATTATTCTCACCCTTTAAAATTGGAGTTGAGTTACATAATCTGAGGTCTTTTTTCTCCACCTTTAAGTATTGTTATAACCAAAGTACAACTATCAGTCAGACTTTCTTGTTCTATATGAAACAGTTTTTTTGTTAGGGTCTCCCTTATTTTATTATTTTTATTTATTATTAGGATTTATTTACCGCCTTTTTGAAGGAATTCACTCAAGGCGGTGTACAGTAAGAATAGATCAAACATGAACAGGAGGCAATTAGAGCAGTAAAAATATTCAAACAACAATACAAAGTATGGCATGGTATACTACTTGCAATGACAACACAATATGTGCTAGAACATTATAATTGGTAGTGAAGGGTAAGGCAAAGTTGTAGCATATAGATGAGTAAGAAAGTAGGAAGAATTAGAAAGTAAGGTGACTGATTTGAAGAAAGTTGCACGTGAGGTCAGAGAGATGGTTAAATATTAGCTAGGGTAGGAGTGGATAAACATGTCCCGCTGCAGTATGTGCAGCCCGAGTCAATCCTTGTGTGTGTGAGTGAGACTAACAAGTTAGTTACTTCTTCCGCCATTGGGCAGAGGGCTCAAAACAAATCAGTAAGTCCTGTTATGTAAAATGTATATAAGTGTACACTAATGTAGCATAACTGTTTTTTTTTAGTAAATCTAGACATAAGCTTGCATTTGAGGCAACAGAGAATGAAATAACTTGCCAAAGAGCATCAGTGGGTTTTGAACCTGGTTTCCCTGTTTTCAGCTGAACCAATAAAAAGGGGTAGGAGCCTAACCAATAGACTACTCCAGTTCTCTTGTAGATGCCTCTGGAATGTTACTTAATTCAAAGTAATCCCCTGGTCATATATGTAACACTATAGAAATCAAAATCTCAGTTCATGTGCTTATCCTCTGACCTGGGGTGGATTACCCTATCAGGGGATCAGGCATCTCCAGTGGTCTGCTGATGTAAACAAACAGTACATTCCTTCTGAGTGTGCCTGCTTAAAGGCACAGATGTTTGCAGGCCAGCGATAAACTGGGGGGGGGGGGGATTTATTGCTGCTGCAATTTGTTTATGTTAACTGAGGCAGGGGCTTGCAAGGATAGCAGCCCAACTCTGGAGCAGTACAGGCTGCAGGTGAGGAGGAGAAGACAGAAAGTAGGTTGTGACCAATTTTTGGTCACAGCCTACTGAGAGTTGTCTCTGAAAAACTCTGTGTGTATCTGTAGCTCAGCTTGCAGGTTTTAGGTGCACTTGGTTCATATGCAATAATCACTTAACACAAGACTCCTGCTGTACTCCTTTACTAGGATCAGATAATAGTATCACTGCACAATGGGACAATGCCTTCTTATTTCATTCTCCCTCACTACAGAAACAGAATTGGTCAAAAAGGTGATTTTAAGAAATATACAAACTAGAAGAAGCCTGGGAGTACAAGAAAAAAAATCCATGAATCATGTAATATGAGGACTTTTAGCACTGGAGGGATCAATGAAATACTCTTAGAATTCCTGGCAATGCAGAATCAGCCTCTGGGGCACTGCAAACTGTAGAGATTTAGTTTGTGCTGGGGAAATGGGGTGCTAAACATTTTATTGTTTTGACTCCAGTATTGATTTTTCAAATAAACATTCTTTAGTTGTATAGACTAGGTTAGAAAGCTTAAGGTAGGTAATAAAAAGAATTGACGATATGCCAAAACTAAGATCTGAAACATCCTTTTCAAAAAGCCAAACAGCTATCTCACTTATGGATGCAGTGTTAAGGATTGTTAGTGCTTGGTGATGTTTTAATGGCATTTAAAGATTACGCATATAGAAAATTTAAACTATCCCCAAATTGTTTGTTAAGGTCCTCCTTAACTCAACACTTTATGAATGAGCTACGGAAGGGTAGATGAGGAATCCCATGAAAGTGGAATCATTGTCATTGTCAGCATAGATTCCATTGTAAGAGTCCTCACCATATACTTGAAGCCAGATTTGATCCCCAGCTTCCAGGAGTAACAGAACAGAGCCGGAAGCTTGGTCAACATTGTTATTCTGGAACTGGTCAAAGGTGAACATGACGGGTCTTCCATTCTTGTACAGGCCCACTTTTACGTCCTTTAGGTACACAGTCAGATGGTAGGAGAAATAGTACAATCCAGGAACTGTGCAGTGGAATTTGCCAGTGGTTTCATCATAGTGCTTCTGATCATTGTAGAATAGCTTGCTAAATTTAATGGGGTGGCTGGATGACGTAGGTCTGGCTGTCAAGCCAACACTAAAAGCAGAGCGGTAGCTAAAAGAACTTTCTCCTTTCTCTCCTTTCAGTCCTGGGTTTCCAAGGAGTCCTCTTGGCCCTTCCACACCGGGAGCACCTGGTTCTCCATGCTCACCTTTTGGGCCAGGTTCACCTATAGACATAGAGGAAAAGAGTATTGGTAAGAGTGGATGTACTGGAAAGAAGGTTAGATCAGCCAGGTTTGACTGATAGAGAAAGGGAGAGTGAGAGGTTTAAAAGTACATTCAAATGTATGTTACCTATTCCATGCCTCCTGCAAATTACTTGAAAGCTAGAGCCTTGTCTGGAGCAGAGATTCTCAAACCAGTCCTCATGACACACCTAGCCAGTCAAGTTTTCAGGATACCCACAATGAAAATGCACAAGACAGATTTGCATACAGTGCAGGTAGCACATGAACATTTATCTCATGCATATTCATTGTGGATATCCTGAAAACCTGACTGGCTAGGTGTGTCCCGAGGACTGGATTGAGAACCTCTGGTCTAGAGTGTTCTTTGGCTCCAGAACTACTCTGTTGAGCACTGTGCATAGGCGGTCGGTGGCTCAACTGTTTAGGGAGGCTAAAGGGGGTGGGGTTAGGGGTGGTGCCAGGGGTGGGGCTTACATCTATAATTGTCTGACAACACACAGAAAAAAAAAATAAGTAAAATAGTCACAATTAATACCTTATATTAAATTTAGATATTAGATATGTATAATATGTCAAAGAAAAAAATCGGTTCCTCAAAGCATATATTAACCAATGTATACTATTCAAAAATGTTATCAATTATTAAACACTGCTATTTCCATCCATGGAAAATCCCAAAATGAAATGGTCACATTAGTGAAGTAACATCCGGCGACTAGACTTCACATCATAGGTGTCAATGATCTGTTCAGGGTTAATATCTCCAACAAGATCACTTTCAATGTTCAGTAAACATAAAGCTTTCAGTCTTTCTTGATCCATTATCATGGGCGTAGTTTGGGGGGGCAGGGGGAGCATTGCCCCCCCAAATGACTTAGTCTTACCTTGCAGTAAACAGCCTGCGCCCTGCGCTGCTGCATCATCGGAATAAATTCAGCATCGGAGGAATGCTTGCAGTTGCAGAGGGTCGGGTGGCCTTTTTTTTCTTTGGTTGCTACTTTCAGCTCCTCCCCCAACTCCCGAGTCCCCCCCCCCCCCCCCCCTTACCCACTACTGGCTGCTGCTGCCAGTCCATGTCAGAGAAGTGAGATCAAACATTTAGTGCGCCCATCTACCTCCCGCCAGCCCGCCCTTAACCATGTGTGGAACAAGAATGTCCTGACTGGTCCTCTAAACTGTTACATTTCGCGCCTCTCCCAGCACACAGATATATGTGCCATGAGCAGCAGGTGCTATTTTGTGGGTTAAAGTTAGGCAATGAGAGAGGACTGGCTATCGATAGTGACTGTGATTGAGAGAGAGAAGTGGTGCGTTTGAGTTCTTTTTTTTTGTTCCTGGCTGAAGCAAATAAAAAAATCAAATTAAAAGGATCACATCCACCCCAGCGTTGTCCGTCGGAGAACAAGTAAGGTTGTGAATGTTCTGCCAACTTCTGCCTTCTCTAAACTTGCTTAGCACCCGCCCAACCCCCCTCCTCCTTCTCCTCCTCCTCCTCGTCCCAACCAAAGCCTCGCCAGACTAGGGACCCACTGATTGATACTGCCTGCGTGTGCCTTGCCGTCATGGTCCTCCTTTCCTGTGCTGTTTCCTCTCTGTCTCACTCATGTACCGCACGCCACAGAGAAAGAGTCAAATTGGGTGGGCTTATTAACTACATAAGGCAGTTGAGCCCACTCAATTTGACTCTCCCATGCTGCATCTTTCCCATCTTATTTTCTCATCTGCGTGCCCCATTCACTATGCCTCACAGTCCCTCCTCTCCCCCTCCCTTTCGCAACACCAGTTCACCCGCGGAGCCTTGCAAGGCTGAAAGGCTCCTCCTCTCTCTGGCGCCGCCTGCCAGCCTTAGTCCACTCCCACCCCAACTAGTGTGAAGTGTGCATCACCACGGCAGTGCGTACCCACGTCGATGAGGCTCCACTGTCATGGGTGCTCCGCCCCGCCTCCCCAACAGCGTCGGCAATAATGGTGGAGAGGAAGAGGGAGTGCTGGGTAAGGAGGAAGGAAGGGAGAAAGAGTTGGCTTGATATCTCATACATATTCATTATGGTTATTCCCAGAAAAAGCCAGCTGTTTCTCCCTTCCTTCCTTCCTTCCTTCCTCCATATTAGCATATTCATTTGCATGTATATTTGCAAATGAATATGCTAATAAGCTCCACCCCATCCTTTGCCCCCCCAAATGAAACAGTCAAACTACGCCCATGCCCATTGTGGATCTCAGCTAGTTTCATACACATCTCATATGAAGGCAAAATACTGAACTGGAAAGTTACCTCAAGAAGTCAGACTCAGCATGCAGCAGTACTAGAAAAATTAAAACTTAAATGCAAAATATCACAGATGCACATTTCCAAAAGCTGGCATATTCTGAATAAAATACTTTTTTCTACCTTTGTTCTCTGAGCATTTAGTTTTTCTATTCGCTTTGACCCAGTGTCTTCTGTTTTATGCAGTGTCTTCTTTCTATTTGATATTTTTTCTCTCACCATGTCCACCATCCTCCTGTGTCCTTATGCGTCCTGTCTACCAACTGTAGCCCTGTCCCTATCCTTCAGTGTTCCGATACAGCTCTTCAATTTAGCAGTTTCTCCTCCATCCATATCCAGCATTTCTCCTCTCTCCCTTCCCCTCCATCCATGTGCATCTCCTTTGTCTTTCCTTCCCTCCATCCCTGTCTGACATTTCTCCTCTCTTCCCTGCCCTCCACTCCATCCATGTCCAGATTTCTTTTCTCTTCCATCCCCTCCATCCATGTGCATCTCCTTCCTGTCTTCCCTCCCCTCCATCCATTCATGTCCAGCACCTTCCCTCTTTCTCTCCTACCCTTCCATCCAGTGTCATCCCTCTTTCTCTCTCTATCCTTCCAACCATTATCCTCTCCCAATCCTTCCATCCATTGTCTCCCTCTATCTCCCCTTCCTTCTAGACAGTTCTCTCTCTCTCGACCCTTTTCCATTCAGCATGTCCTCTCTCTCTCTCTCCATCCTTCCAGTGTCTTTCCTCTTTCCCTCTCTTCCTTTCCATCCAGCGTCTTCCCTCTTTCTGCCCTCTCCTTTCAGCATTTTCCCTCTTTCTTCCTCCTTTCATTCAGCATTTCTCCATCTGACAGCTAGGGTCTCCCCCAGTTTCTCCCCAGCAGCTTCTCTCTCTCTCTCCTGTCCATGTCCCCTCTTTCTCGCCCCATCTTTCCACTCATCTCTCTCTGTACCTCTCTTCCATCCAGCATCTTCTCTCTGGCTCTCCCCTGCTCTTTTCCATGTCCCCTCTTTCTCTCCCCATCTCTCTCTGACTCTCCCCTGCTCTTTTCCATGTCCCTGGCTCTCCCCTGCTCTTTTCCATGTCCCCTCTTTTTCTCCCCATCTCTCTCTGTCTCTCCCCTGCTCTTTTCCATGTCCCTGGCTCTCCCCTGCTCTTTTCCATGGCCCCTCTTTCTCTCCCCATCTCTCTTTCTCTGGCTCTCCCCTGCTCTTTTCCACTCTCTTGCTCTCTCCTCCAGCGCCCTCACTTCCTTACCATTTCCAGCCATGTTCTTTCCCTCCGGGCCTCTCTACAGCAGCACTGACACAAGAACAAAAAGAAGCGTGGGGCCGCAGCAGCCTTCAGGCATGCGCTGTTGGCTCTGCCGGTCCTCTGCCCCCGGAACGGGAAATTGACGTCAGCGGGGGCAGAGGACGGCAGAGCCGACAGCACATGCCTGAAGGCTGCTGTGGCCCCACGCTTCTTTTTGTTCATATGCTGGCTGTGGAGAGAAGCGGCGGCAGCGGTTCAGTGCGGTGCTTGTTCCTGCCACCGCAGAATTCAGCGGGACTCGAGTCAGGAATACATTTGGAGGAGGAGGCAGGTGGGGAAGGACTAGTTACCATATTTTGTCCCCCAAAAAGGAGGACACATGCCCCACCTCCACCACACACCCCGCCATGCCCCTTTCACACCCACCCCCTTTCACGCCCTCACTCTGCCCCTTTCACATTTTCCCCTCCCCCCCTTAGTCACAAGAAAAAATGGACCAAGTAAAGTCGGCCAAGTGCTCGTCAGGGACGCCCTTCTTTTTTCCATTATCGGCCGAGGATGCCTATCTCTTAATCATGCCCCAGTCCTGCCTTCACTACGGTGCCAACACGCCCCCGTGAACTTTGGTCGTCTCCGTGACGGGAAGCAGTTGAGGACTCCCAAAATTGGCTTTTGATTATGCCAATTTGGGCGACCCTGAGAGAAGGACGCTCATCTCTCTGTTAGCCTGTCAGGTTTTCAGGATACCTACAATGAATATGCATGAGAAAGATTTACATAGATTGAAGGTAGCACAAGCAAATGTATCTCATGTATATTTTTTTGTTTGGTGGAAAGGGGGGCATTAAAATGGGAGGGGCATGAGCATGTCAGGGGCGTTCTGACTATTCGTGCACACACTTGATAGAATAGTTGCATCTAGACTTCTAAATGCTGCATTTAGATACCACCATTTTATGCCAGCCATAGACATAGTGTAAGTGGTCATGCCTAAAGTTTGACATGTAGCTGAGGACTTAGGGGTCCTTTTACTAAGCTGCGAAAGTGTCTACGCATGCCAAAATGGAGTTACCACCCAGCTACCGCGTGGCTTTTGCGGTAATTTCATTTTTGGCATGCGTCCAATATGCACGTCTGAAAAATATTTTTTATTTTCAGCCGTCCATATCGATCGCACGCCAAGTGGCATTTGTTGCGTGTAGGTCATTACTGTCCAGTTACTGCATGAGCCTTTACCACTAGGTCAATGGCTGGCAGTAAGGTCTCAGACCCAAAATGGATGTGCGGCAATTTTGATTTTGCCGCACGTCCAGTTTCGGCAAAGATTTTAAAAAGGCCTTTTTTTACAGGCGCGCTGAAAAATGGATCAGTGCACGCCCCAAACCCGCGCCTACACTATTGCAAGCCATTTTTCGGCACGCCTTTGTAAAAGGACCTCTTAGGCTCGTATTCTGTAACTGATTTCATGCCCTTATAGAATATTAGCTTAGCCCCCAATTTTTTGGCACTTAACCTTTAGTGACCTGTATTGAATTTACCCTTAAATCAATTTAGCATGCATTATATATTTTATAAAGCACTAATGATCCAAATGTATGCTAACCTGCTTAAAATCATTTTCATTATTTCTCCTTTCATGTTTTTAATCATTGATAATTTTGAGAGGCAAAACAATATACAGATGTTTAAATACAAAACATATGACTGTTCACGAAAATATCATATGAGCCTCTTCCATGCTTACCTTTGTCTCCTTTTGCACCATCTTTTCCATCTCTGCCGTCTCTACCTGGAACACCATTATGGCCAGGATAACCAGGTGCTCCTCCCATCCAATTAGCACAAGGTCCTCGGGGTTGATTTCCTGCTGGGTCCTCTGCTGAAGGCTCATCATTTAGGAATTCTTCACCCCCCAATTCATCAATGGTCAATGATTCAACTTCCTTGGTATAACTTAAGTTGATAGCCAACAGCAGACAGAGGATAAGGCCTGGCAAGAATCTCATGGTTAATCCTGAAAAATCCAAAAATATCATTAAGTGCAATAACAAAAAACTATATATAAAAAAGGTTAATTTTGTGCACAACAGTAATGACCCTCACTCTTAAACCAGGTTATGTTAAGTTTGATCTCAGTTCTTGCCTTAGTATTTAAGAGGCTTTTACTAAAGTGAAGTTAAATTTTGCAGTTGCCAGGTGGTAATTGACCAGATTGTGGTACAGTGACCACAGAGCCTCTTTATTAACTATTGGGGGAATTTTCAGCATCAACTTATGCAGTTAATACAGAGAAAACATTTAACATGCAAAGACTGCCCTGCAGATAATGCAGAGATGCAGTTGTAGTGAAAGTTATCAATGTGGGCTGCTATTAAGGGAGAAGTTATCAACGTGGGATAGTGTTAAGATTGGTTATTTTACTTTTAGCCCAGGTTATTAATACCTAACCCCTTGATATTCAAGGGCATTTAACCAGCCAGGATTAGCACTTGGTCAGTTAAATGCCTCACAACTGGCTATCTGGCGATATTCAGCCCTTCTTTACCAGCTATATTTGGCCGTGTGAAGATGTGGGATATCTTTGGCTGGTTTGAACATAACTGGCTAAGTCTGAATATTGACTTAGCCGATTGTGTTCAAACCAGCCAAAAATTATCTGGATATTTAATGCCGGTTACCGGAAACAGCCTGGCATTGATTATCTGGGTTAAATGCTAACCACAGGAGTTAGCTTGGCTAAATCCCGCATTGGATAAAATAAAACATGTGCTAAAATAGCATAAGTTGAGCTACATTATAGATGGTTTTTACATTAGGATGGTTTATTTACCACAACTTGTGGTATGTTAGCACAAATTCCATTTTATGCAATGAGACCTAGTTATTAAGAACTTAGGTTAACAGTAAAATAACCCAGCCTAAAGGTAGCCCACATTAATAACTTCTCCCATAAAAGCATCTGCATTATCTGCAATGCAGTTGCATTGATAACTTTCCCCCTTAATACTACCTACTGAGGTGGCATTAAATGTTCTGTGCTACCTACTGCAAAGCAGTTAACTCACAATAAGTTACCATGCATTTACTGCAAGATGCAGTCCACACTCATTTTCATGCTATACAGTTAACGCAGGAATCAGCACTTGTTAACTGTTAGCACACCCATATACTAACAATGCACATTAATTCCTACATTACAAAGGCTTTGTGCCTGTAGTTAAGATTACCAAAAGCCCTACATGCTATTCTATAAGCGTGTGTGTTATGTGACATACCACCTAATTCTATAAAAGTCACCAAAAATTTTGTGTGCATGCACAATTTAATTGAATAATGAGCTAATTAGCACCAATAATTTACTTTTTAACAAACAATTATTGGCGCTAATTACATTTAATTGGGATTTATACATGGCAATTTAGGTGCATGATCGGCACTACAATTTATGTGCGATTTGAAAAGGGGGTGCAGAGATGGGCAGGTCATGGGCGTAACAGGGGTATCCCTAAAACTTATGTGTGTTATTGAATAACAGGGATTATGCACCTAATTTAGAAACATACATTTGCACCACATTTCAGTGGTAGTTCCCACCCCCAGCACGCCGTCATATCCGGTTACTGTTATGTTTGCTTGGGAGCCTTACCACCACCTGAATGGGTGGTTTTAAGGGCTCCCCCCCTCAAAATGGCTGTGGCAAGTGCTTCACTTGCCACATGGTCATTTCCACCAAAAAAGAAACCTACCTTTTATCTGCTACGGTATAAGGGGGCTTCGGCATGTATCAAAAACATGTGCCGATGCCAGTACAGACCCCCTTTTGCCACAGCTTGGTAAAAGGGGCCCTAAGTGTTCTAATTGACTTCCCACCAAGGAACTTATTGCCTTCAAGGTTTGCACCCTGGTCCACAGGATTATTTACGGCAAAGTTCCTGGATACATTTTGAACCTTATAAATCTACCACCCAGAAACAGCACCAGTCTATCCCGAACTTACTTAAATTTGCATTATCCAGACTGCAATGAACTTAGATGCAAATCAGTTTATGCATCCAGCTTTTCTTACATAAGTACACAACTGTGGAACGCTTTGCCCAAAACCGTGAAATCTAGCCACAACCTTCTTAACTTCAGGAAGTCACTGAAAACCAACTTGTTTAAGAAGGCCTACCCTCCTGACCCAAATTAACTTTCTAGTTCCTGCGACACAGCAAAACTATGGACCGTATTGGACTTTTAACACCACCCCCTCTATTTCTTTGTTGCTTTTATTTATGTTTCTTATATGCCTACTACTATATTGTGTATTTGTATTTTATCGAACCGGAGCCTGTCTCTACGGTACTGTGTAAGCCACATTGAGCCTGCAACTAAGTGGAGAAAATGTGGGGTATAAATGTGTTAAATAAATAAATAAATAATAAATAATCTGTAACTGCAAAGGAGGTATTCACATGGAGGTGGGGCATGGGCATTCTAACTAGTTAAACATGCGCTTTAATGAATACTGTCAGCGCTGTATTTAGGCGTGCCCGCAAAGCAAGCATAAGTATTGATGCCTATATTTAGGTACCTAATCACAGACTTAAGCTAGTATTCTCTATCAGATTAGGTGCACAAATTTGCCATGGATTACTAGCTTGGTGCCTAGCAGGGCCGCCGAGAGGGGGGGACAGGGGGGACAAACGTGCCCGGGCCTCCGGGGGGGCCCGGCGCCGTCGCTGCAATATGGCCCACCCACCTCGCTCCGAAACTAACCTTAAGTCTCCTTCTTTCACTTCGCGCAAGCAGCAGCAGCAGGGCAGACCCCTCCTCCTTCCTTCCGTGTCCCGCCCTCGCCTGACGTAACGTCCATGAGGGCGGGGCACGGAAGGAAGGAGGAGAGGTCTGCCCTGCTGCTGCTTGTGTGAAGTGAAAGAAGGAGGCTTAAGGTTAGTTCCGAGCCCGGTAGCGGGTGGAGGGGGGGCCCGGTGACTTCAGGTGGGCGGCGACCTCGGGTGGGGGGGCCGGGGGTTGTCTTGTCCCGGGCCTGGCCCCGGTTCTCGGTGGCCCTGGTGCCTAGATTTTGATTGTCTAACTTTTAGCGCCCTTTATATAATTGCTTCCATTGGGTTGGATTCTATATATGGTGCCTGAAAAATCCATATGGAAAAAAAATACGCCTAGGCATAATCTGTAAAGTATGCCTACATTTTATAGAATCTACTTAAATTTCCGCACAACCATGTTTTACTTGGTATAAATCCTGACACCTAAATTAGGCACAGAGTGGGTGTATTCTTTAATAATGCACATAGATTGTAGAAACGGCCCCAACTTGCCCATGGCCATGCTCCCTTTTCAGCTCACCAGAACAGTGGAAAGACGCATTCAGTTAAGTGCTTATTTCCAGTATAAGACAAAAGTTACTTAAAAATTAGTATAAGTCGGAAGGAGAAAAATTCTTGACCTATATCTATAAAAAGCAACAAAAAATATATATAAATAGGACCCATAGAAGGTTATTTGACCAATGAGGAGGTTCGCCCAGCCACTGTGGTAGCAAACAAACTCCACAGGCTGAGCTTCTGAGGTCTTTTCCTTCGCAGAGTAAAAAGGTACTAGCTTGCTAACCTGATTTAAGAAAATCTTATTGAGCAGAGCAGCCAAATAATTTAGCCCTTTTCAGCTATGCAATTAAGAATGTAGGCGCACCACATTGCAGAATACATTTAGTGAGATGTATGCATAAATCTCAATTATTGCCAATTAGTGCTGATAATTGCTTGTTAACATCTAATTAACAGCACTAATTAGCTAGTTAACTAACTAAGTTACGTGCATTGTTATAGAAAACGCTTCAATTTCTGTGCAGAAATCAAGGCACAATATATAGAATTTGAGGGTTAGTGGCAGAATGTACACATTTCACATTAATACTGGCACTATCCACATAGCAGTGATAAGTAGCCTGCTATCCAGATTGCTAACCGGATAAAGTTAGGCTAGTTTTTTTTGCTGTCTGGATAACTCTGTGGATCACCCTCATTCTTCCCATGAATCACCCCAATGCTATCTAGATACCACTAAGATGGCTTGTAATGCTTATTCCGCTCTTGCATTAATTCACATATTAACTATTTCTATATTCCTTTGTAACTGCTTAGCTCACTTCATGCCCCAGAATTGATACACCAGCTGTGGAGCAGGTGTAAATGCCAATGTCCACATTTTTAAAATGTATACTTGTATTCACATTGTTATGTTATGTTATGCCGGGTCTTTTCGTCTGCCACTACCTAAACAGCTCAGGGTGGATTGAAACCAAGAAAAGCTTTTAATCAAGCGTGTATGAGATTTAAAATAGTTGAGGGAACAAGTCCAGAATATCTGATTAACCTATTTACTTTTGCAAATAGAATATATTCTACTTGGGTTGTAGAACCATGTTTAATTTATTTTCCTTCTTTGATTGGTATACATTGTGAAAGAGAATTAAATAATTCAGTTTATCAGGCGGTACAGATTTGGTCTGCTCTTCCTATGGATTAAAGACGGATTAGTGTATTCTCCCTTTTCCAGCAGAAACTAAAAATGTATTTATTAAAAAAAAATACCTACTATAGTTTTTATTGCTGTGATGCAGTTGTTTTATTTTATTCAGTAACTAATTTTTTCATTATCTATAGCTGCTTTGCTGCTATTTACTGTAATCTGTTTTGGGAATTTTTAAGGGAGTTGGTGGATTATAAGAGTCATTTAACATAATATAATTAACAGTGCTGTGCTGTGCGAGTCTAGACTTAATCCTTTAAATGTAGGTGCACCTATAGATACATTATAACTGAGGGAGAAAGATATGTATGTCTATTGAGTATTTCAAAAGATGTATTACCCCTCCCCAAACCCCAGTTTGGGAAGAGGTAAGGTAAGTAACTACTTTTGTACCTGCACAATGTTACTAGGTAGTTACCTGGATAGCTGTACAATAGTACAATAGTATTTCATACTTCACCACTAGGTGGCAAGTATTGTCCCTTTAATAATAACTGGGTAATAAACTGCATATTTCCATAGCACGAAATGTTAGTATGCCAGATATTTTGTACATTGTACAGTCCATCTTAAAACAATCTAAAGTAGCGCTTGGGCATATAATGCATTATTTTGGTATACAGAACAATAATAATGTGTTGAATAGATGGAGAACATTGTTAAAGATAATATTAAATATTTAGATAGCTTCATCTATTATGGCAAAATAAAAACATTTTCACAGAAATGTTCTTACCAGTTCTGCTGCAGCCTTGGGTGGTTCACCGCAGTCACCTTACAAAGGCAAGGGCAAAAAGGTTTAGATGACACTGGATTCTTTCCATGGAAGTGATATGTGGAACTGGCAGCTAAAGTTATCTCCATCCATTTGCTGGTGAGGGAGCTTATTTAAAGCTTGGCATGCCTTGTAGGTTTCTCTGCAGATCTCATTTCATGTTTCAGTTATGCTGGAAATTTCTAAACCCAGGCAGCGTTCTGTCTGCCCCTTAAAGAAAGCAAAGTCATTTTGGTTTGCAGCGGAAAGTTAACTGGCTGTTTAAAAACATAAATAAATTAAACGTCTATGGTATTTCATATGTTCTTATCAGAGTTTTCATCTAGCAAGGTGCTGCATACATTTCAGCTAACATATAAATTGGGCAGACACTAACTGATATGTAGCATGAAACAGGGCTGGTCTTAGGCAGAGGCGACAGAGGCGACCGCATAGGGCCCCGCGCTCAAGGGGGCCCCGCGGCGCTAGTCTCCCCCCCCCCCCTTACCTGCGTCTGCCCTGGTGGTCTAGTGACCTCTTTGGGGCAGGAAAGATCCCCCTCTTTCCTGCCTGGAGCACTGCCCTTGCCCTGCATCCTCCTGTTGCTGTGATGCATGATTTCAAAATGGCCACCGAGATTTGAAGCAGCCTCACGAGACTTCAACTCTCGGTGGCCATTTTGAAATTGCGCGTCACAGCAACAAGAGGATGCAGGGCAAGGGCAGCGCTCCGGGCAGGAAAGAGGGGGCTGGTTCCTGCCCCGAAGAGGTTACTAGACCACCAGGGCAGACGCAGGTAAGGGGAGGGGAGGCTAGCGCCGCGGGGACCCCTGCAGATGCAGTAGAGTAAGGTAAGGGGAGGGGGATTGACAAGGGGTTGATGGGGAGGGGGGTGACAGGGGAAATATGTGACATGGGCGGGGTGAGGTGTGAAAGGGGCGGGGTGTGGGCGTGGCTAGGTCAGGGTATGGGCGTGACTAGGGCGTGGCGGGACCCCACCAAATTGGTCTGCACAGGGCCCTGCACTTGCTAAGACCGGCCCTGGCATGAAAGGTAAGAAGACATCTGATCTGGGAACATATTATAGTCAGAGACTCCAGCCACATCAAAAACCACAAGGCTTAAGGTCAAATGGTATTGCAATATTGTCACAGTTTTTGTATCTGCCCATAGTGTGTGCTGTATTATTTAGTTTAATTTCTATATGACATCATTAAAAACAGAGACTATCATAACAGACATTGACCATCTAGTCTGTACAGTTTTGTTGCAATTAATTTTCCAATGGTTACTTATCTCTGGTTTATGTTTGCTTCCCTGCAAATAAGGATCCTCTGTAACTGAGTGACAGGATGAGTTTGATGTCTTGTTACATTTTTACAAAAAATGGAATGTAATGTCTTCGTGTTTGTTATTATGGGGCATATTTAAGTTGAATTGTTTTATTCATCTGCTTCCTAAATTGTTATGTAATCTGCTTTGAAACATTGTGATTGTCAAAATATAAATATTTTTAAATAAGACAAATAAATAATTAAGCGGACAATTATTAAACCACAGTAAAATCTGCAGTTACTGCTGCTTTATATGGGATTATCTTGGGTAGATAAGCATACAAGATCCTGTAATTAATTCAGCACCCTGATTCTCTTTCATGGCCTACCATTGAGCTTTATAATCATATAGACAGCTATCAAACTAGGCGGCTGAACAGATACCTATTCCATATTTATTTATTACGTTTTATTTACTGCCTTTTTGAAGGAATTAACCAAGGTAGTGTATAGCAAGAATAAGTCAAACATAAGCAATAAACAATTACATCAGTAACAATATTCAGATAACAGTACATAGTATGGCATAGTATACTACTTACAATTTCAACATAATATGTAATAAAAAAATTTTAATAGACAGCATAGGGTATAAGCAAAGATGGAACATACATATACTTAGGTACCTAATCACTGACTTAAGCTAGTATTCTATATCTACAAAGCCGCATGACAATTCCGACACAACCCATTCACAGTTAATGGGCTGGGTCGGCATGTGGACAATGGGGAGCCGGTTGATATTGTATATCTGGATTTTTAGAAGGCGTTTGACAAAGTGCCGCACGAAAGACTCCTGAAGAAATTGCAGAGTCATGGAATCGGAGGTAGGGTATTATTATGGATTAAGAACTGGTTGAAAGATAGGAAGCAGAGAGTAGGATTGCGTGGCCAGTATTCTCAGTGGAGGAGGGTAGTTAGTGGGGTCCCGCAGGGGTCTGTGCTGGGTCCGTTGCTTTTTAATGTATTTATAAATGACCTAGAGATGGGAATAACTAGTGAGGTAATTAAATTCGCCGATGACACAAAATTATTCAGGGTCGTCAAGTCGCAGGAGGAATGTGAACGATTACAGGAGGACCTTGCGAGACTGGGAGAATGGGCGTGCAAGTGGCAGATGAAGTTCAATGTTGACAAGTGCAAAGTGATGCATGTGGGTAAGAGGAACCCGAATTATAGCTACGTCTTGCAAGGTTCCGCGTTAGGAGTTACGGATCAAGAAAGGGATCTGGGTGTCGTCGTCGATGATACGCTGAAACCTTCTGCTCAGTGTGCTGCTGCGGCTAGGAAAGCGAATAGAATGTTGGGTGTTATTAGGAAGGGTATGGAGTCCAGGTGTGCGGATGTTATAATGCCGTTGTATCGCTCCATGGTGCGACCGCACCTGGAGTATTGTGTTCAGTACTGGTCTCCGTATCTCAAAAAAGATATAGTAGAATTGGAAAAGGTACAGCGAAGGGCGACGAAAATGATAGTGGGGATGGGACGACTTTCTTATGAAGAGAGGCTGAGAAGGCTAGGGCTTTTCAGCTTGGAGAAGAGACGGCTGAGGGGAGATATGATAGAAGTGTATAAAATAATGAGTGGAATGGATTGGGTGGATGTGAAGCGACTGTTCACGCTATCCAAAAATACTAGGACTAGAGGGCATGAGTTGAAGCTACAGTGTGGTAAATTTAAAACGAATCGGAGAAAATTTTTCTTCACCCAACGTGTAATTAGACTCTGGAATTCGTTGCCGGAGAACGTGGTACGGGCGGTTAGCTTGACGGAGTTTAAAAAGGGGTTAGATAGATTCCTAAAGGACAAGTCCATAGACCGCTATTAAATGGACTTGGAAAAATTCCGCATTTTTAGGTATAACTTGTCTGGAATGTTTTTACGTTTGGGGAGCGTGCCAGGTGCCCTTGACCTGGATTGGCCACTGTCGGTGACAGGATGCTGGGCTAGATGGACCTTTGGTCTTCCCAGTATGGCACTACTTATGTACCACATATCACCAGCCGCTAGCAAGGCTTTGAAAACAGAGGAGGATAGATAGGTGTAAGATAGAGTAATAGGAGTATGAAAATAAAGGGATTAATGTAAGAAAGTTGCACATGAAGTAAAAAAGGTGCTTTGTGTGTGTGTGTGTGTGGGTGCGCGGGTGTGTGGGTGGGTGCGCAACTTAGTTACTTCTTCCATTAAAGGTCTGGTTGAAAAGCCAAGCTTTCACCTGTTTACTGAAATAAAGATAGTCTTGTCAGAGTGCTTTCCAGAGTGTGGGGGCTATTCAGGAGAAGACTTGCTGAAAGGTATCACCTCCTAAAATGTGAATAAAAATATGACTTACCAGCCTCTATGACATCCTCAGATGTTATAGTCAGGTCTATTAGAGCAGCATGCAGGTCCCTGGAGTAGTGTGGTGGTCGGTGCAGTGCACTATGGAATGGGTGACCCAGGTCCCTATCTCCCTCTATCTGTCTCACTTGTCATAGAAACTGTGACCCCTCCCAAAGTTACCAAAACCCTACTTTCTCCGAGGACAAGCAGGCTGCTTGTTCTCACGACTGGGTGACATCCGCGGCAGCCCCCACCAACCGGAAGAAGCTTCGCGGGCGGTCCGCACGCAGGGCACGCCCACCGCGCATGCGCGGCCGTCTTCCTGCCCGTGCATGACCGTTCCCGCCAGTCTTTTCTTTTCCGCGCTGGAGAGTCGTGCGTCGCCGCTCTCTCTTAGTCAGCCCCGGAAAACCGTCGCGTTGTCCGCGAATCTTCGCTTATTTTCTGTTTTTTGTTGTTGCGCGCCTCCAAAAATTTTTTCTTAAAAAAAAAAAAAGAGAACGTGCTGAATTTTCACTCGTTTTCTAGCGGGGGCGTCGCGTTGTGGCCGCACGGTCGATTTATTTTTCGAGGTGTGATTTACCGCCATCGATGACTTTAACTTCGCCGACGCGATTTTTCCGTCGATGTCCTCGAAGGTCCCGAGTGGATTTAAGAAGTGTGGTCGGTGCGGCCGGCCTATCTCGCAGACTGACACCCACGCTTGGTGCCTCCAGTGCCTCGGGCCGGAGCACGATATCAAGTCGTGTTCTTTGTGTCTTGGTCTCCGGAAACGGACTCAGGTTGCGAGGCAAGTTCTTCGGGACCGTCTTTTTGGAACTTGCGCCGGCCCCTTGACGTCGACCTCAACGGCATCGGTATCGACGGCCGGTTCTTCGGTACCGGTATCGATGTCCGCGAAATCGGCACCGATGGCATCGACCCCAGGAGTACAGGTCCCGTCGGCCCGCCGGTCCTCCGGTGACGGTAGGGGTGAGAGGCCGCGTGGGCAATCGGCCCCGGTCACTCCCTCTGCTCATGGCCCTCGGGACCGAACACTGTCTGACCCGGCTCCTCGAGATCGAGGGGGATCGACCTCCTCCTCCTCCGTTCCACCTGGCGCCGATGACGGGCACCGCAAGAAACAGAAGAAGCACCGTCATCAGTCCCCATCGGTGCGCCCGGCCCTCGGTGCTGGAGAGGATTCGACGCCGAAGCATCCACGTCGGGAGGAAAGGTCCCCCTCGGTAGTGGAGGTACCGACGCGTCAGGGTCCCAGCACTTCGGTGCAGTCTCCTGGACCCGAGCAGCTTCCGGCACCGACGCCTCTACCGGCCCCCCCCCCCCCCCCGTCTTTCCCGACAGCGGGCCTGGACGAGTGCCTCCGAGCCATCCTTCCGGGGATCCTGGAAGGGCTGATGCGCCAGGCTGTGCCGGCGCCGGGGGTGCTTGCGCCCTCGGCGCCGTTGACTGTGGCGCCGGCGAGCTCCAGCCCGGTGCCGAGGCCTTCGACATCGCCGCCACTTGCGGTGCCGGTCTCGACCGCCACGCAGGTGGAGTCCCCGTCGACGGCGATGGAGGGAGCTTCGTCCCCGCCGGCGCGGGAGTCCACCGCTCGACGACACCGAGGCCTCGGTGCCTCGACGTCGAGCCGGGCCCGGTTGAGGATTCAGCTGCATGAGCTTATGTCCGATACCGAGGAAGAGGCCTCGTGGGGGGAAGAGGAGGACCCCAGATATTTCTCCTCAGAGGAGTCTGTGGGCCTTCCCTGTGACCCCACGCCTTCACCAGAGAGGAAGCTCTCACCTCCTGAGAGCCTCTCCTTTGCCTCCTTTGTCAGGGATATGTCTATTTGCGTTCCCTTCCCCGTGGTCTCTGTGGATGAGCCGAGGGCTGAGATGCTCGAGGTCCTCGACTATCCATCACCACCTAGAGAGTCCTCTATGGTGCCGTTGCACAATGTCCTTAAGGAGACACTGCTTCGGAACTGGATGCGACCATTATCCAATCCCACCATCCCCAAGAAAGCAGAGTCCCAGTACAGAATTCACTCGGACCCAGAGTTAATGCTGCCCCAATTGCCTCATGACTCGGCGGTCGTGGATTCTGCTCTCAAGAGGGCACGGAGTTCGAGGGATACCGCCTCGGCGCCCCCGGGGCGGGAGTCTCGCACTCTGGACTCGTTTGGGAGGAAGGCCTACCAATCTTCCATGCTCGTGACCCGCATCCAATCTTACCAGCTCTACACGAGCATCCACATGCGGAACAATGTGAAGCAACTGGCGGACCTGGTTGACAAGCTCCCGCCGGAGCAGTCCAGGCCTTATCAGGAGGTGGTCAGGCAGCTGAAGGCGTGCAGAAAGTTCCTGTCCAGGGATATCTATGACACCTGTGACGTGGCATCTCGTGCTGCGGCCCAAGGTATAGTGATGCGCAGGCTCTCATGGCTGCATGCCTCTGACCTGGACAACCACACCCAGCAGAGACTGGCCGACATCCCTTGCCGGGGGGATAATATTTTTGGTGAGAAGGTCGAGCAGCTGGTGGACCAACTGCATCAGCGGGAAACCGCCCTCGACAAGCTCTCCCACCGGGCGCCTTCAACA
The DNA here is from genome assembly GCF_901765095.1 of Microcaecilia unicolor. Taxonomy (NCBI): domain Eukaryota; kingdom Metazoa; phylum Chordata; class Amphibia; order Gymnophiona; family Siphonopidae; genus Microcaecilia; species Microcaecilia unicolor. The sequence continues at coordinate 154,480,514 of NC_044040.1, forward strand.
TCCACCTCAGCAGGTGGACGTTTTTCCCGGGCCCGGCAGGCTGTGCCCTATTCTTTTGCCAAGCGTAGGTACACCCAGCCGGCCCGAAGGCCTCGTCAGGCACAGGGACAGCCCCAGCACGCTCGTTCTCGTCAACAGCGTGCGCCTAAGCAGCCCCCTGCGCCTCCACAGCAAAAGCAGGGGACGGGCTTTTGACTGGATCCACGGGAACATAGCCGCCCTCAAAGTGCCCATACCGGACGATCTGCCGGTCGGAGGGAGGTTAAAATTTTTTCACCAAAGGTGGCCTCTCATAACCTCCGACCAGTGGGTTCTCCAAATAGTGCGGTGCGGATACGCCCTGAATTTGGCCTCCCTGCCACCAAATTGTCCTCCGGGAGCTCAATCCTTCAGCTCCCATCACAAGCAGGTACTTGCAGAGGAACTCTCCGCCCTTCTCAGCGCCAATGCGGTTGAGCCCGTACCACCCGGGCAAGAAGGGCTGGGATTCTATTCCAGGTACTTCCTTGTGGAAAAGAAAACAGGGGGGATGCGTCCCATCCTAGACCTGAGAGGCCTGAACAAATTCCTGGTCAAAGAAAAGTTCAGGATGCTTTCCTTGGGCACCCTTCTGCCAATGATTCAGAAAAACGATTGGCTATGTTCCCTGGATTTAAAGGACGCATATACTCACATTCCGATACTGCCAGCTCACAGACAGTATCTCAGATTCCGCCTGGGCGCACGGCACTTTCAGTATTGTGTGCTGCCCTTTGGGCTCGCCTCTGCCCCACGAGTGTTTACAAAGTGCCTCGTGGTGGTAGCGGCGTATCTACGCAAGCTGGGAGTGCACGTGTTCCCATATCTCGACGATTGGCTGGTCAAGAACACCTCGGAGGCGGGAGCCCTCCGGTCTATGCAGTGCACTATTCAACTCCTGGAGCTGCTGGGGTTTGTGATAAATTACCCAAAGTCCCATCTCCAGCCAACAAAGTCTCTGGAATTCATAGGAGCTCTGCTGAATACCCAGACGGCTCGGGCCTTCCTTCCCGAAGCGAGGGCCAACAACCTCCTGTCCCTGGCTTCGCAGACCAGAGCGTCTCAGCAGGTCACAGCTCGGCAGATGTTGAGACTTCTGGGTCATATGGCCTCCACAGTCCATGTGACTCCCATGGCTCGTCTTCACATGAGATCTGCTCAATGGACCCTAGCTTCCCAGTGGTTTCAAGCCACCGGGAATCTAGAAGATGTCATCCGCCTCTCCACCTGTTGCCGCACTTCACAGCTCTGGTGGACCGTTCGGACCAATTTGACCCTGGGACGTCCATTCCAAATTCCGCAGCCCACGAAAGTGCTGACGACGGATGCATCTCGCCTGGGGTGGGGAGCTCATGTCGATGGGCTTCACACCCAGGGTCTGTGGTCCCTCCAGGAAAAAGATCTGCAGATCAACCTCCTGGAGCTCCGAGCGATCTGGAACGCACTGAAGGCTTTCAGAGATCGGCTGTCCTGCCAAATTGTTCAAATTTGGACAGACAATCAGGTTGCAATGTATTACACCAACAAGCAGGGGGGCACCGGATCTCGCCCCCTGTGTCAGGAAGCCGTCGGGATGTGGCGTTGGGCTTGCCAGTTTGGCATGCTCCTCCAAGCCACATACCTGGCAGGTGTAAACAACAGTCTGGCCGACAGACTGAGCAGAGTCATGCAACCGCACGAGTGGTCGCTCCATTCCAGAGTGGTACGCAAGATCTTCCGAGAGTGGGGCACCCCCTCGGTGGACCTTTTCGCCTCTCAGACCAACCACAAGCTGCCTCTGTTCTGTTTCAGACTACAGGCACATGGCAGACTAGCGTCGGATGCCTTTCTCCTCCATTGGGGGACCGGCCTCCTGTATGCGTATCCTCCCATACCTTTGGTGGGGAAGACCTTACTGAAGCTCAAGCAAGACCGCGGCACCATGATTCTGATCGCGCCCTTTTGGCCCCGTCAGATCTGGTTCCCTCTTCTTCTGGAGTTGTCCTCCGAAGAACAGTGGAGATTGGAGTGTTTTCCGACTCTCATTTCGCAGAACGACGGAGCGCTTCTGCACCCCAACCTTCAGTCTCTGGCTCTCACAGCCTGGATGTTGAGGGCGTAGACTTCGCTTCGTTGGGTCTGTCTGAGGGTGTCTCCCGTGTCTTGCTTGCCTCTAGGAAGGATTCCACTAAAAAGAGTTACTTTTTCAAGTGGAGGAGGTTTGTCGTTTGGTGTGAGAGCAAGGCCCTAGAACCTCGTTCTTGCCCTGCACAGAACCTGCTTGAATACCTTCTGCACTTATCAGAGTCTGGCCTCAAGACCAACTCAGTAAAGAATCACCTTAGTGCGATTAGTGCTTACCATTATCGTGTGGAAGGTGAAGCCATCTCTGGAGAGCCTTTAGTCGTTCGATTCATGAGAGGCTTGCTTTTGTCAAAGTCCCCTATCAAGCCTCCTGCAGTGTCATGGGATCTCAACGTCGTCCTCACCCAGCTGATGAAACCTCCTTTTGAGCCACTGAATACCTGCCATCTGAAGTACTTGACCTGGAAGGTCATTTTCTTGGTGGCAGTTACTTCAGCTCGTAGGGTCAGTGAGCTTCAAGCCCTGGTAGCTCATGCTCCTTATACCAAATTTCATCACAACAGAGTAGTGCTCCGCACCCACCCAAAGTTCCTGCCGAAGGTGGTGTCGAAGTTCCATCTTAACCAGTCAATTGTCTTGCCAACATTCTTTCCCAGACCGCATACCCGCCCTGCTGAACGTCAGTTGCACACATTGGACTGCAAGAGAGCATTGGCCTTCTATTTGGAGCGGACACGGCCCCACAGACAGTCCGCCCAATTGTTTGTTTCTTTCGACCCTAACAGGCTAGGGGTCGCTGTCGGGAAACGCACCATCTCCAATTGGCTAGCAGATTGCATTTCCTTCACTTACGCCCAGGCTGGGCTGGCTCTTGAGGGTCATGTCACGGCTCATAGTGTTAGAGCCATGGCAGCGTCAGTGGCCCACTTGAAGTCAGCCACTATTGAAGAGATTTGCAAGGCTGTGACGTGGTCATCTGTCCACACATTCACATCACATTACTGCCTCCAGCAGGATACCCGACGCGACAGTCGGTTCGGGCAGTCGGTGCTGCAGAATCTGTTTGGGGTTTAAATCCAACTCCACCCTCCAGGACCCGAATTTATTCTGGTCAGGCTGCACTCTCAGTTAGTTGTTCTTCGTAGGTCAATTTTCTGTTGTATCCTCGCCGTTGCGAGGTTCAATTGACCTGGGTTCTTGTTTTGAGTGAGCCTGAGAGCTAGGGATACCCCAGTCGTGAGAACAAGCAGCCTGCTTGTCCTCGGAGAAAGTGAATGATACATACCTGTAGCAGGTGTTCTCCGAGGACAGCAGGCTGATTGTTCTCACCTACCCTCCCTCCTCCCCTTTGGAGTTGCGTTTCATCATTTTTGCTTGTCATTCAACTGGTGGGAACAGTCACGCACGGGCGGGAAGACGGCCACGCATGCACGGTGGGCGTGCCCTGCGTGCGGACCGCCCGCGAAGCTTCTTCCGGTTGGTGGGGGCTGCCACAGACATCACCCAGTCGTGAGAACAATCAGCCTGCTGTCCTCGGAGAACACCTGCTACTGGTATGTATCATTCACTGTACCCACATATAGGTGCCCCCTTCACCCATAAGGGCTATTGTAGTGCTGTACGGTAGGGGGCAGTAGGATTTGGGTGGGTTTCGGAGAGCTCAGGGGGATAAGATAATGGAGCAAAGGTGGGGGACCAGTCTGCTAAAAATGCTGGCTTCTCCTACATCCCAATGGCTTGAATTTCTATATTTTGCACTTATTTGGGGGTTTTTTTTTAATGGACCAAAAAACAAAATGTCCAAAGCACAAAACCTTGTTCGAAAACAGTATTTTCAAAAAAAAAAAAAGAGACATTTTTCTTTTTTGAAAATGACCTTATTTCCTATTCAGATTTTGGACGTTTTCTGCAAAACATCCAAAGTCAGACTTAGATGTCATATCGAAAATGCCCCTCCACATAATTTAGAACAACCCAAACTGTTTGCAATAAATGACAGAACTTTTAGTCTCTATGCAATGCAGCACATTTTCAAAAGGAAACCATGCTTGCAGTTTCCATTTGAAAATCAACAGCCACAAAGTATTTGAGCTAAATGTAAGTGTGTACTTTGCAACTGCTGTTTTGGAAGAGACACGGCTTGAGCCCCCATCCGTGCTGCCAGATTTGCAGGAAGCTGGTGGAGTGCTCCAGCCTGCCGATACCAGCACTTCCGCACAGGCTCAGGTCATGCATTTGCTGGTATCAGAAGGTTGGAGCATTCAGCCAGCTTTCTCACTGCTTCTGCAGCACAGCTGGGGTCTTAGCAGAGAATCTTCGGCTGGCAGGCTTGAGCATCCCTGCCAGCAAAGGTAGGATTCGGGGGTGGGGGGGGGGGGAGACTGGGAGGAAATACATGGCTCCCCGGAGAGGTATAATCGAAAGGGATGTCCTCGTTTCGATTTGGATGTCCTCGCAGAATGTCCCAATCCAGGGGCGGGGAAACCTGTATTTTCGAAACAAGATGGACGTCCATCTTTTGTTTCGATAATACGGTCAGGGGCGTCCAAATCGGATTTGGTCGTCCCTAGACTTGGTCATTTCTGACTTTCAGAGATAATGGAAACCAAGGACGTCTATCTCAGAAACGACCAAATGCAAGCCATTTGGTTGTGGGAGGAGCCAGCATTTGTAGTGCACTGGTCCCCCTGACATGCCAGGACACCAACTGGGCACCCTAGGGAGCACTGCAGTGGACATCAGAAATTGCTCCCAGGTACATAGCTCCCTTACCTTGTGTGCTGAGCTCCCCAACCCCCCCCCCCAAAAAAAAAAAAAACCACTACCCACAACTGTACACCACTACCATAGCCCTTATGGGTGAAGGGGGCACCTAGATGTGGGTACAGTGGGTTTCCGGTGGGTTTTGGAGGGCTCGCTGTTTTCTCCACAAGTGTAACAGGTATGGGGGGGGATGGGGCTGGGTCCGCCTGCATGAAGTGCACTGCACCCACTAAAACTGCTCCAGGGACCTGCATACTGCTGTGATGGACCTTAGTATTCATCTGAGGCTGGCCATCAATATTTTAAAGATGTTTTTTGAGGGTGGGAGGGGGTTAGTGACCACTGGGGGAGTAGGGGGAGGTCATCCCCAATTCTCTCCAGTGGTCATCTGGTCAGTTTGAGCACCTTTTTTTGCCTTGGCCGTAAGAAAAACACGACCAAGTTAAGCGTCCAAGTGTTCATCAGGGACGTCCTTTTTTTATGGGTTGAGGATGTCCTAGTGTTAGGCATGCCCAAGTCCCGCCTTCGCTACACCTCCGACACACCCCCCTTGAACTTTGGCCATCCCTGTGACGGAAAGCAGTTGGGACATCCAAAATCGGTTTTCGATTATATCGATTTGGACGACCCTGTGAGAAGGACGTCCATCTTCCGATTTGTGTCAAAAGATGGGTGTCCTTATATTTCAAAAATGAGCCCACTGGTCTCCTCCTACAAATGAGTTCTGGCTACACTCCTGGTATGTGAGGACAGCACTATCATTGATGCCCTCATAACTCTTAGCTGGTGCCTGCATAACCCTTGGTTCCTCCCTGACTTTGCTCCCAAACTATCCCAGCACTAACCAGATTGTGCATGGGAAGTTAGACCTGATATTCATCAACACTACCTGACTCAGTGTTGCTGAATATTAGTGGCCAGCTAGCTCTGCATTCCTATTTAAACCAGGCTGAATACCGACCACATCTATTTTTAATCTATATAAAACAGCAGGCTTTATTGAGGCCTGTGTATACTTTTAGCCAAGTAAAGGAAACCAAAATAAGTCCAGTTATTTGTTTTTTTATTTAATATTTCAAAGTTCTTTATTGAACCATCAGTTTGTATAGATTAAGTGAACTGAACAGGTGCATTAAACACCACTGATAACAGAAAACAAATATGGTTTTCAATGAACCGTGAATGCAAATTCGGCAGGCAAACATTAAAACAGACTACCTTTATAGTTCTACACCATTTTCAGTTTCCACCAAAACCTCAACCCCATCCCTCTCTGGTGGAACTACAGAACAGGGTGTTATTTACCTCAGATAAATTCCTTTGAAAATTGTTTTCCAGATGTTTTCAAAAAAGGTTTTGACCATTTTCACTTGGGGTAAAAATCTTTTTATAACCTGGGTTCCAGAATATTTAGATTACAGTACAAAATATTAATCTAAAACCAAGTAGTATGATGTCAGATCTCATATCATTGGTGGATCACTGGCACTATTGTGTGCAGCTTTGTAGAAGTCCCTAGTTCAATTACCTGATCACGTTGGGTGGGCTAGGACTTGGGATACTGAGGAGACAACATTCAGGAAAGAATCATTGTCATCAGTGTAGGTGACAGCTGGTAGCTAGATCAAGAGCCTATGATGTAAGATTCAAAAGGTGCCCTTTAATTAACTTCTGGCCTCAGAACATCTATGCAATGAGAATAGAAGATAGTCTAGGGTGGAATTTGTGAATGAAGGCACATGCCACCAGTATTCCAGCACCAAGCAAGCTGAAAGAAAAAGAATGGAGGAACTACAAGGCCAAAAACTGTGGCATTAAGGTAAGCTCATGGTAATGGGTAAATGTGGATTGATTATTTACTGTTTCAAAAAGTACAAAGACTAGAGGACACTCCATAAAGTTAAATAGTGATACATTTAAAATGAATTGGACAACATATTTTTTTCATTCAACAAATAGTAAGCTCTGGAACTCGTTGCCAGAGGATGTGCTAACAACAATTAGTGTCTGGGTTTTTAAAAAGTTTGGGCAAATCCTGGAAGAAAAGACCATAATCTGCTATGAAGATAGACATGAGGAAAGCTACTTCATGTTCCTGGGGTTAAATAGATGGAATCTTGCTCCAGATCCTCTTTTCCTGCCTCCTGTGTCCTTATACAATGAAGATATATAAATATCTCTTTCAATCTCCTCTATCCTGCTTTTCCATCTAGGTATATATGTTTAGATCATTAATTCTGTTCCCATAGCTTTATGATGGAGACCACTGACCATTTTGGTAGCTACTGTCTAGAGCAATTCTGTTTATATCCTTTGGAAGGTACAGTCTGTAGTACTGTTGAAATCTCGGCAGAAAACTTATACAGAGGCAAAACCATCTCCTTTATCCTGTTGGCCATTCTGCTTTTAGGAACCCAAACATCTTTCTGCCTTTTGAAGTTGCCTAAGGTCACTGTCAAATCCCACAGAACCCATACTGTACTACTCCCTCAAGTTTTTATAGTGAAAATGTATAATCCTGCATTTTGTAGAATTAATACTTTTCTGCCACACTATAGACACTTGGTCCTCACTCCCAGTCCTCGAGGGCCGCCAGTGGGTCAGGTTTTTAGGATATCCCTAATGAATATTAATGTAACCCCTTGGATTAAAAATATTTAACAGAATTAATTTATGGTTGTAGAGAACTGAGAAAAAATGCTACTAATTTTACTTAACTTTGGAATAGGTTTGGTTGTGCAGTAGAGCTGTGCTGGGACAAGCATGCATGTGCCTGCTAGTTACCCTGGTCAGGGCCAGAGGAACATGGTAAAAAGGGCATGCATGGCAGGGGGGCACTAACATTTGGGGCCACCAGAAATGGTGTGCGCTGCACGGCGTGTCTTCCCCTTCTCTCCACACCCGTCCAGCGTCTCCCTCACCTGCCCAGTCTAACTTAAAAATTTTTTTTTCTAAACAGAGGTTTTTCGGCGCAGGAGTGATTCAAACATGCTGCCTTCGGCCTCCTCAGAACTCTCCCTCTGCCACAGATACCAGCTAAACGCATCGGGTCAGGCACCAGGACGAACAAAACCAGAGTTTAAAGGGGTAAGCTGGGCATAGGCCGGAGCTGGGCTAAATCCCAGTAGGGCAAAAAGTACTCTTTTCTAAGTATGCTTTATTTCATTCACACACAAAATAGGCAGCAGTCTCTGTATTTCAACTTCAACTTGCTTTACTAACAGTTTCTTGAAAAACAATTCATAAACTTGTCAACTTGGTCTTACGTTTCAAGGTCCTTCAGATTGTCAGCACAGAGTCAAACATACACAGTTCAGTTCTATCTCAAATCTCCTCTATTTGAAAAGCAAAACAAAGTACGTGGTAATCTCCCAGTAGACTTCATATAGTTTCATCTCCACATGATTAACTCAATTCTCTCTCTCCCATCCCAGAATAGGGATCATTCACATGTGCAATGAAAGTCCTGCCAGAAGTGAAGCACTCCCACACCCACTCCTTCTACCTGGGGTGTCTTTTTCCCCAAGACACCCCAGGTAGAAGGAGTGGCCTAGTGGTTAGTGTGGTGGACTTTGGTCCTGGGGAACTGGGTTTGATTCCCACTGCAGGCACAGGTAGCTCCTTGTGACTCTGGCCAAGTCATTTTACCCTCCATTGCCCCAGGTACAAATAAGTACCTGTATATAATATGTAAGCTGCATTGAATCTGCTATGAGTGGGAAAGCACAGGGTACAAATGTAAAAAAAAAAAAACAGCACTCCTAATCATTCCCAAGTCAGGAACACTCAGCAGGCACTCTCTGCTCTGTAGCAAGGACATCAATCACCACTCACTGCAATCTCCCCTTGACTTAGTTTCTAGGACTTCCACCTTGGTGCTCAGGGTCTCAGCCAGGGTGGACTACTACCAAAGACCACAATTTTCTCCATGCAATGCCTTTTATTACTTCTTGGCCCTGCCCTCATGGGCTGGCCCTTCACAAAACCTCCTACCAGGTTGGCAATCCCAGCCCCTGTTTTCTTAGTGTAACATAGTGAAAGGACAGAGAAAAAAAATAAAGAAATATTTTTTTTTACTTACCTGGTGAGGGCTCTGGGGCCGTTCTGGGGCAGTCTGAGGTGGCTGGTGCGTGAAAGAGCGCACTGCTGGTGGCTCCGGGTTTATTTTCAGGCCGTTTTTGGCCAGATCAAAGGGAGGAGCGCTGCAGGAAGCAGCGCTGTGTTTTTCTTTGGGCCCTGATGTTGGCAGGGGCTCGGAGAGGTTGGAGGCGCTGCTGGAGGTAGCACCGCAATTTTGATGGTCCGGGGCGCTGGGGTGCCGTTCTGGGGCTGGCAGTGATGGTCTGAGGCAGCGGTTCCATTTTCAGAGACCCGGGAACGGTTGGGCACGTTCCCGGGTTTGGCAGGGTGAAGCGCGTCTTCCCGGTGCGTCCAGGTGTCTTCGGGGCCGGTTGGGGCCATCTTCTTGACTGGGGCGCTAGCGAAGGGAGCAAGGAAGGACCAGGCGGTTCTGGCAAGGGAGCGTGCGTCTTGGCGTCCATCGCAAGCGCGCGGGGACGCCAATGGCAGAGAAGGAAAGCCACTGGGCTGAAGAAAGAAGATGGCCAGTGGAAAGAGGAAGACGTGGGTGCGCTCCCGTGAGGCGTGCGCCTCATGCACGAATTGGGATCGCGCATCAACCCGTTTTGTCGGAGCTCCGGTGAGGCCTAGAAGCCTGGGCCTCAATTTTAAACTGGAGCTCCAGACAAAATGGCGATTTTGGGGGGCGTTTTTTAATTTTTAGTCCATCTTCGGGATTTGAGCAGCAGGACCGGATCTGAGGGAAGGCGTCGCAACAGGAGAAATTCAGGAAAAAGGTAAGGGGTCATTTGGACCAAAATTATAATTAGTTTATTTTTAAAATGTATAAATTGGGTTTTTTATTTTTAAAAATTCAGGGTTTTAAGTTATTTAAATTCTGTTCGCGGATTTGGGGTTGGGGGATTTTTCTTGATTTTTCTAGTAGGTTGGTTTTTGAATTTTAATATTTTTAGGGGGTGTTTTGAAGGGAGGTTAATTTAATGAGGTTCTGAAAGGGTTAAAGTTATGAATTCGATGAGGTAGGTTAAGGAGGAGTTAAGTGAATTTTTGAGATACATGTTAATTAAATTTGAGTTTTTTTGAAGGGTTTACGGGTGTTTAGTATGGGACGGGTATTAATAATAGGGATTTTTGAAAACTAAAAATATAGTTCAATAGGGGCCGGGGAGGTTAATTATTAGGTAAATTTTGAGGTAATTTGGTTAAAGTTTAGTCGGGTTTTTGCTTAATTATAGAATTTCTCCATTGGTTTCTATGGGGAACATAGAAAAAAAATGGAGATTTGGTAGGGCTGACCAACGTTCTGTTGGTCAGCAGGAGGGATTGGAATTTTTAAAATGGTATCTAATTGGCTGGGGGGTCCCTGGAACTCCAGCCGGAGGTTCCGTATCCTAGGTTACGGAGTCACTGGCAGTTGGGCGAGTGAAGCTGACATCTGAAGAGAGAGGATGTGCTGTGCTGTATGAGAGTGACAGTGATGAGATTTGATAGTTAAGAAAGGGAATTTAGAGGGATTTTAGGTCTAGTTAGTGTATGGAGGTAAGTGTGAGTCAGGAGGTGTAATTGGGTAAGGAGTTTCCTGAATTTTATATGGGGGTTGTGAGTTTGGACTATTGGCTGAGTGGTTTTTAGGGAAAATGGGTTTAAATGATTGGAAGAAGATAGATGGAAGAATTGTGAATGTGTTAGGGGGATAGTTTAGGAAATTAAATACCAGAAAGGGAAAAAACTCCTAGTTAGCTGTGTGAGTAAGGAGGGGGTGATGGATAGAATGTTGCTGATTGAGTGTGCTGATGGAATGTTGAATGCTGTGCTGTGAATGAGAGGTGGTCAGACACTCTGAACAGCTAGGGACAGTGAAAATAAGCTTAGGCCCAGAAGTAAAAGGGAAATTATATTTATTTTATTTTGTTATAGCTACTGGGCCACAGTTTTTGATAACATTTCCCACTAGAACCTGCGGTGAAAATAGGGATGCAGGGTTTTCCCTCCATTTACTTTTATTAAGTGGAAGGTGTAGGGTGGAAGCGAGATGCCGGAACGCAAGAAAGGCTACCCGACACATCAGAGAAAAGGAAATCTACTGAAGCTAAGTGACTTTGCGGGACACAGGGACAGTCCTGAGGGTTTAATTGAACAGGGAAACCTGAAAAAGAAAAATATACTTACCTGATTCCTCCTGGAAAGTGGGTAAAAGAGACGATATCTGCAAAAGATAGGAAAATAACACAAAGAATCAAATTCTTACATTTCTGAAGAATCTAAAAACTTCAAATACAATAAACATTACAATACTGGGGAAAGTGTTAAGAGGATAAAAGAAATTAAAGTGAAGTAATAATTATATGATGGAGAGGGACTGGATGAGGTGTGTAAGGGAATCTGTCAAAACACAAAGAGAAAATTAAGTGGGAATGGTTACAATTTTAACTGGTCTATATTTATTTAGTATATGCAAAGAAAAGTTAACAAAGAAAGAATATTGTGTTATTCTTAATATTTGTTTTGGTACCAAAGTCAGAGTTTCATTATTAAATGTTTTATAGATTAGAAATCAAATTTTATGTGACTCCATTTTATATCCTCAAAGAAAGGAAAAATCCTGAACTTAGTTTAAATTCCTCTCTGGCTTTTAGAGAGTCAGAGACGTGGTTAGTTTGATGTTACCCTTTTCCCACGCCGGAGAGCTGAGTTTCTGGGAGCGCTGCCATGACTATTGACATCCGGCGAACCAGAGCTTAGCAAGTATTATCCGCCCTGCTCCGATGTGAGGGGAAGGTATAGCTACATTAGTGACCTCCCTGAAAATCCTCCCACCTTCTGCCTGCAGCAGAGGCAATTTTCAGGAGGTGGGGGGGGGGGGGGGGGTGGTCTGTCACATCTACTAAAGATTGATTGAATCCATATGATCTTTGATGCTCCAAGAAATTGGGAGGAGAGTCTGAGATGCTGCTCCAAGTAGGTTGGTGGATATGTGATTGAACTAGCTATCTCTCTAAAAGCAAGCAATTTTAATTAAACAGAGAACTTTGTTTAACTCTACTGCTAAATGTTAAGAGATGTTCAAATACAGGTGCTGGATTGTTTTCAGGAAATAGTCAAGACATTAAGATTGAAACAGATGATAATACTTTTTTCATTTCCTTTTTCTTTGTACAAACTCACCTTTTTTGAAAAAGAAAAGTCTCTTCACAGGTAAGTTTTCTCTCTATTGTTTTCACCCTTTTCTCTGCTTAAATCTGTGGTGGCTTTGTGGGCTGTCACACATTGTATTTCTTTTCTTACTGGTAAATCAAACAAATCAATAATATTTTTTAACTCTGTTCTTTTATTATTCAGATCCACTGATTTTCCCTCTCCATCTTGCTACCAGACATGAGGAATATGGTTCAATGTCTTTCCCAACCTTGCCTGGAACCTTATAATTGAAACAACTTTAACAGAGTGAACACACAATTTTTAAAAACTTATTTATCAATATCTCTCATTTATAACCAAGCAAAATACTTGTACAGAAAAGAGTCCCAGCAGTAACAAGAATAAAGGAAAACAGAACAAAAGGAAAAATTAACATTATACAATGGGAATCAAACGCAAGTCCACATTATCCTGCTTAGAATCAAAATAGAAAAACGCCTATATTGTGACCCAAATCGGGAGATAGACGTTTATCTCACAAAAGCGAATAAAGCGGTATAATCGAAAGCTGAATTTGGACGTTTTCAACTGCACTCCGTCGCGGATGCGGACAAAGTTGATGGGGGCGTGGTGAAGGCGGAACTGGGGCGTGGTTATCGGGCGATCAGAGATGGGCGCCTTTCGCCGATAATGTAAAAAAATATGCGTTTTTAGCGAGAATTTAGGGCACTTTTCCTGGACCCTGTTTTTCCATGAATAAGGCCCCAAAAAGTGCCCTAAATGACCAGATGACCACTGGAGGGAATCGGGGATGACCTCCCCTGACTCCTCCAGTGGTCACAAACCCCCTCCCTCCACAAAATATGCCATTTCACAACTTTTTATTTTCACCTTCAAATGTCATACCCACCTCCCTGGCAGCAGTATGCAGGTCACTGGAGCAGTTATTAGGGGGTGCAGTGGACTTCAGGCAGGTGGACCCAGGCCCATCCCCCCCTACCTGTTACACTTGTGCTGGTAAATGGGAGCCCTCCAAACCGCCCCCCAAACCCACTGTACCCACATGTAGGTGCCCCCCTTCACCCCTTAGGGCTATAGTAATGGTGTAGACTTGTGGGCAATGGGCTTTGAGGGGGATTTGGGGGGCTCAACACCCAAGGGAAGGGTGCTATGTACCTGGGAGCTGTTTTACCTTGTTTTTTTTTTTTTTGTAAAAGTGCCCCCTAGGGTGCCCGGTTGGTGTCCTGCCATGTGAGGGGGACCAGTGCACTACGAATCCTGGCCCCTCCCACGAATAAATGTCTTTGAGTTATTCGTTTTTGAGCTGGGCACTTTCGGTTTCCATTATCGCTGAAAAGCAAAAACGCCCAGCTCAAAAAAAGATAAACGTCCATGTTTTTCAAAAATACACTTCGGTCCGCCCCTTCACGGACCCGTTCTCGGAGATAAACGACCATGGAGATAGACTTTTCCGTTCGATTATGCCCCTCCACATGATCTAAGAATCAAAAAGAAAAAAAAAGGTAAAAGAAAGCAATACACCTGATATGTTAACAAATGTGACACTTGTGAGGGGTTAGGTAGATCCAGGAGCCGTAACTCTGGACCAGGGTGCTGGAAAAGCCGGCGTGGGTGGGAACAATGGAGGCTGCATGTCTCACTGTTAAACAGTGTCATTTTTTCTCTTACTCGGAGATATACAACATACTTAAGAGGCTGTTATTGTATACCTAATATTGATTTCACATAGAAGTTTTAGTCCTTTAGGTAATTCTAGTACCATAGCCAAATCCTTTATTCCAGTACTTACACAGCCTTATCCCTTATAAGTCTTACGTAATGGATTTATTTTCCCACAGATTACATAATATTCCTACTTTACAGGAACAATGCTTTCCATGCTATTTACTTAATGCTTTTGGGTCTGAGGATTTATTCCTTCCAGTCATGGTTTGGTTGTCTCAGGAAATTGCCTCAGGAAATTGACTTCTCTGAAACACTCTTTTTACAGGAATTCCCTAATTCCGTTTTAACTGTTTTCTATCTGTAATTTTCTCTCCCTAAGCACAAATCTTGCCTGAGTCACTTTTTATTTTGCCCTTTCACAATCTGTTTACTCTTTTGCTTCACAGAGCTCTTATATTTTGCACCTCTGACTTAGATTATAATTTCCCTGTCCCTAATGCATCATGGAACCTGCAGTACAGATTTCAGTGGGAAGAATCAGGGATGACTGACAGGGAATATGATAGAAATGTGCACAGATCATGAACAGAGTAGAACAGTTCAAGAGTGAATGGTTGTTTAATCTTTCAAACAATACAAAATGGAGGACCCTTCATGAAACTAATGACCAGCAGATTGAAAACAAATCAAAGAAAGTTAAATTAGTGATAACTGGCTATCCACCGATATTCAGCAGTACATGGTTAGGCAATTATATTGGGCGATTTTTAAAGTCCAACTGGCCAAGTTTGGCAGCCATATTTGGCCACATGAAATGCTGAATATTGACTTGACTAGTTAAAGTCTGACCGGCCAATGTTAAACTGGATATTCAGTGCTGGTCACCGGAAACATTCTGGCATTGAATATCGGCTCTCAGCACCGACCGTGGGAGTCAGCCGTTCTACGTGCCCCTCTGCACCCTGGTATCACTCAGGACTAAGAATTTTAAGAGCTCAAGTACGCAGTGAAAACCAGAAATGGTGTAAGTCTCGCTTCTCTGTTGCTCGTGATTGTTCCGGGTTATGATACTCTGAATATCACTCTGCGATAATGTTGGTAAAAGAGACATTCTTTAAAGCTATCCAATTTGCCAGGAGCAAACCGCAGAAACCTTTTCAGTTAATGCATTCTATCTCCCCCCTTCCCAACCTTCTCCTCCCCCTCCCTGTCTCAAACGACAGCCAGCATGGTTAAAAAGTGAAGTGAAAGAGGCTATTACAGCCAAAATAATGTCCTTCAAAGAATGGAAAATAAGAATAAAATGAAGAAAATAAGAAGCAACATAAGCACTGGTAAGTCACGTGGGGGGGCATAATCGAACGGCGCCGGCCAAATAGATGGCTACCCATCTATTTGGCCGGTGCCGCAAAGAGCAGTCCCGAACTGTATTATCGAAAAAGATGGTCGGCCATCTTTCGTTTTGATAATACGGTTAGGGCCGGCCAAATGTCAGAGATGGCCGGGTTTGAGATGGCCGGCATCGTTTTTCGCCGATAATGGAAACTAATGCCGGCGACCTCAGACCCGGCCAAATCCAAGGCATTTGGTCATGGGAGGAGCTAGCATTAGTAGTGCACTGGTCCCCCTGACATGCCAGGACACCAACCGGGCACCCTTGTGGGCACTGCAGTGGACTTCACAAATTGCTCCCAGGTGCATAGCTCCCTTACCTTCGGTGCTGAGCCCCCCAAACCCCACTCCCCACAACTGTACACCAATACCATAGCCCTTAGGTATGAAGGGGAGCACCTACATGTGGGTACAATGGGTTTTGGGGGGCTTAAAACATTTACCACCACAAGTGTAACAGGTAGGGGGGATGGGCCTGGGTCCATCTGCCTGAACTTCACTGCACCCACTAAATACTGCTCCAGGGACCTGCATACTGCTGCCAGGGAGCTGGGTATGACATTTGAGCTGGCATAGAGGCTGGCAAAAAAATATTTTTTTTAGGGTGGGAGGGGGTTGGTGACCACTGGGGGAGTAAGGGGAGGTGATCCCCGATTCCCTCCGCTGGTCATTTGGTCAGTTGGGGCACCTTTTTGAAGCTTGGTCCTGAAAAAAAAGGGACCAAGTGAAGCCGGCGAAATGCTCGTCAGGGCCGGCTTTCATTTTTCTATTATCGGGCGAAGCCGGCCATCTCAAACCACGCCCCCGTTCCGCCTTCGCTACCCTACTGAAACGCCTCCTTGAAGTTTGGCCGGCTCCGCGACGGAAAGCAGTTGGTGCCTGCCAAAATCGGCTCTCGATTATACCGATTTGGCCGGGTTCAGATCGCCGGCCATCTCCCGATTTGTGTCGGAAGATGGCCTGCGATCTCTTTTGAAAGTAAGCTGGATAAGCACATAAACACTGCCATACTGGGAAAAGACCAAGGATCCATCAAGCCCAGCATCCTGTCTCTGACAGCAGCCAATCCAGGCTTTAAGAACCCGGCAAAACAACAACAGCAAAAAAATAATAATAATTTTTTAAAATAATGTTCAATGGATTTTTCCTTCAGGAATCTGTCCAACCCCCCCCCCCCCCCTTAAACTCTGAAAGGCCAGCTGCTGTCAGTACATTCTCCGGCAACGAGTTCCAGAGTCCAACTACACGCTGAGTAAAGAAAAACGTTCTCCTATTTGTTTTAAATCTACCATATTCTAGCTTCACCTTGTGTCCCCTGGTTCTACTATTGTTTGAAAGTGTAAACAAACGCTTCACATCTGTCCACTCTACTTTGCTCATTATCTTGTAGACTTCTATCATATCACCCCTCAGCCGCCTTTTCTCCAAGCTGAAGAGCCCTAACCTTCTCAGCCTTTCCTCATAGGGAAGTTGTTCCATCCCTTTTATCATTTTCTTCGCCCTTCTCTGCACCTTCTTCAATTCCTTTATATCTTTTTTGAGATGCGGCGACCAGAATTGGACACAATACTCGAGGTGCAGTCGCACCATGGAGCGATATAACTGCATTATAACATCCTCGTGTTTGTTTTCCATCCCCTTCCTAATAATACTCAACATTCTGTGTGCTTTCTTTTTTTTTTTACTTTATTTATATCTTTTTACATTTACATATCAACTTAAATGTATTGGAAATACAAGAAATATAATAGTCCAAACAAATGATTAAAAGGAAATATTTCTCTAAACTCTTTGTCCACAAATCAATAGAAGATCCAAGTACTAGGAAAAAAGTACAGGAAAAAATGTAAAAATGAAATTTCAAGAGCAGACATAAACCTGATAGCCTACATAATAGCATTTATCTCACTGGGAGGCAGTTAAAGGTTTACCCACACTTTCTTGTGCCTCAATAAATTGTAAAAATTTTAAGGGTTCAAAGAAAACATAATTATTTTCATTTAATGACACTAGACATCTACATGGGAATTTTAGTTGGAAAACCGCTCCAAGCTTGAGAATTCTAGTCTTATAGGTCAAGAATTCCCTTCTTTTTTTCTGAGTGTCTCTGGCTAAATCTGGAAAAATCTGAACCCTTGAACCCAGAAATTCCGTATTTATATAGCGAAAATAAGTCCGGAAAACATTGTTTCTGTCCATTTCTAAAGCAAAAGTGACTAAAAGTGTAGTCCGTTCAGTCACTATATCCAAGGAACTTTCCAGGAAATGGGTCAGATCTAAGTCCGGTGCAGCCCGAAGTTGTCCAACTGTATTCTTTGTTCCAGTTATATACTGGGCCCTAGCGACAGGTGGAAAAGCTGTCGCTGGGATCCCCAGTATCTCTAGAAAATATTTTCTCAACATGTCCAAGGGGGCATTTAAAGGAGATTTCGGAAAATTAATAAATCTCAGGTTGTTCCTACGACTTTGATTTTCTAAGTAAACAATTTTGTGAGCAAAAATG
This sequence comes from Microcaecilia unicolor, assembly GCF_901765095.1. NCBI lineage: Eukaryota > Metazoa > Chordata > Amphibia > Gymnophiona > Siphonopidae > Microcaecilia > Microcaecilia unicolor. Next base: position 154,498,158 of record NC_044040.1, read on the forward strand.
TCTCTTTCCTTGATTAGAGTGGCTGATATATTTTGAGACTTAGTGAGTTCTGCCTCTAAATTCTGAACTCTTTCAGCCATATTTTTTTGCTTTTCCTTTAAATCAATTATTTCACCTCCAAAAGAGTTGGAAATAGATTGTAAAGAGGTGTGGATACCTTGAATTGCATCCCAGAGCGCTTCAAGCGTTATTACAGCTGGTTTAACATTTCCTCGGTGTCCTTCAGGAGTCATCTCGCCAACTAGAGACGAAGAGAACACTTCTTCCTTAGTAAAATTAGTTGGCGTCGAAGATACAACGGGTGCGCCCAGCACAGTTACCAGGGGCGGCGTTCCACCAATCGCTCCGGTCCCCTGTGCCTCCGTCATATTCGTAATTACTCCTGGTCGAGGAGGGGCTGTATTCGGGGGAGGGCTAAGCGATACCCCCTGAATGCTATGGTCCGCTTGAACAGACGCGGGCCCTGCAGAACCAGGTTGTCACTCTCGGAGGACCGTCACTCCGTAAGACTCCAAGACGGTCTGACGCTCAGCGGGGTTCACAGCTAGGCTCAGGGAGGTAGGAGCTTTAGCTTTCCCCTTTCGCTTCCCCATGATGTTTATTAGGGAAACTGGCATTCGATCCTCCAGGTACTCAGGAGCTCTGATCCTCACGTCCTTTCAAGACGCCATCTTGGATCGATCTCTGTATGTGCTTTCTTAGCCGCCACAGCACACTGAGCAGAAGTTTTCAACGTCTTATGAACGATGACTCCCAGAACCCTTTCTAGGTCTGTGACTCCTAACGCGGAACCTTGCATGACATAGCTGTAATTCGGGTTCCTCTTACCCACATGCATCACTTTGCACTTCTCAACATTGAACTTCATCTGCCACTTGGACGCCCAATCCGCCAGTCTCGCGAGGTTCTCCTGTAATCTTTCACACTCCTCCTGCGACTTGACGACTCTGCAAATTTAATTACCTCACTAGGTACTCCCATCTCTAGGTCATTTATAAATATGTTAAAAAGCAGCGGTCCCAGCACAGACCCCTGAGGGACCCCACTAACTACCCTTCTCCATTGAGAATACTGACCATTCAATCCTACTCTCTGCTTCCTATCTTTCAACCAGCTCTTAATCCATAGTAATACCCTACCTCCGATCCCATGACTCTCCAGTTTCCTCTGGAGTCTTTCATGAGGCAGTTTGTCAAACGCCTTCAGAAAATCCAGATACACAATATCCACTGTCTCCCCATTGTCCACATGTTTGTTCACCCCCTCAAAAAAATGCAGTAGATTGATGAGGCAAGACTTCCCTTCACTAAATCCGTGCTGACTTTGTCTCATCAGCCCATGTTTTTGTATGTGCTCTGTAATTTTATTCTTAATAATAGCCTCTACTATTTTGCCTGGTACCGACGTCAGATTCACTGGTCTATAATTTCGCTGATCTCCTCTGGAACCTTTTTTAAAAAATTGGCGTAACATTGGCTACCCTTCAGTCTTCAGGTACCACACCTGATTTTAGGGATAGATTGCATATTACTAATAGTAGCTCTACAAGTTCATTTTTCAGTTCTATTAATACTCTGGGATGAATACCATCTGGTCCTGGTGATTTACTACTCTTCAGATGCAAAGCATTAATAAAGAAGGCTAAAAGAGAATATGAAGAGAAACTTGCCGCAGAGGCTAAAACTCACAGTAACAACTTTTTCAGGTACTTCAGAAGCAGAAAGCCTGTGAGGAAATCCGTGGGACTGTGTCACATACCTGGAACACTAGATGTGGAGGCAGAGGATTTCCCCTAGCATACACTTCTCTCTTCAGCTCCGATTTTACGTGCCCATATTTTTGGCGCACCTACACCTTGAGCACGACTACTCTTGGGCATGCCTACACTTTGGACGTGCCTACTCTGACATCAGACGCTTTCACTTTAAAACTAGGAGTTCCCCTCCTCTCTTTGCCTCAGCTACTTCTTCCTGGTATCTGGTGCATTCCTGATGTGATTACTCCTGTTTTACCTGGTTTTGACTCTGTGCCTGGACCTGATTTCTGCTGGATTGTGGCCTGCCCTGACTCTGTGCCTGGACCTGACTGACTTTGGCTGGTTTCCTGCCTGCCCTGACTCTGTGCCTGGACCTGACCTCTGCTGATTTGTTGCCCGTCTCTGTCATCTCCTGAGTCCTGTTCTCATCCCACTTCCAAGTCCTGCTGGCAGGGCCACCGAGAGCCGGGGCCGGGCCCGGGACAAGACTGCCCCAGGGCCCTCCCACCCAAGGTCGTGTCATGCCCCGCCCCCCCCACCCGAGGTCGCGTCACGCCCCGCCCCCTCCACCCGAGGTCGCATCGCGCCCCTCCCCACCCGAAGTCGCCAGGCCCCCCCTCCACTTGCTGCCGGGCCCTCCGAACTAACCTGAAGCGCCTTCACAATCGCATCGCAGCAAGCGGCAGCAGCATCAGCAGGGCAGACCTCTCCTTCCTTCCGTGTCCCGCCCTCACGGACATTACATCAGGCGAGGGTGGGACACGGAAGGAAGGAGTGGCCTGCTTGCTGCTGCTGCTTGCTGTGATGCGAACGTGAAGGCACTTCAGGTTAGTTGCAGGAGCTACGGAGGGCGGGCCGGACTGCAGCGGCACCAAGCCCCCCTGGAGGCCCGAGCCCGGGGACTTTTGTCCCCCCTGTCCCCCCCTCTCGGCGGCCCTGCCTACTGGCCAGCTGAACTCAGGGCCTCAACTGCTGGGGAATGGTGGTCACCACGGGTGAAATGTTGGGAATTCTGACTGCTGATCTTCGGATCAGCACAAGGGCTCACTCCATTCCTGAAAACAGTGACAGACTGTTAGATCACAAAGAAATAAAAGGGGCACTTAGGGAGGACAAGGCCATAGCGGAGGAACTGGGAGAATCTGGAAGATGTACTGAGCCAAATTGATAATTTAAAAAGTAGTAAATCACCTGGACTGGATAGCATACATCCAAGGATATTCAAAGAACTGAAGCATGAAATTGCTGATGTGCTGTAGTAATATGTAACCTGTCATTAAAATCATCTGTAGTTCCTGAAGATTGAAGGGAGACCAATGTGACGCCAATTTTTAAAAAGGGTTCCGGGGTGATCCAGGAAATTACAGACAGGTAAGCCTGACATCAGTGCCAGGCAAAATAGTGGAAATTATTAAAAAGAATAAAATTACAGAATACATAGACAAAACAAAAAAAACAGCACCACGGGCCTTTAAAAATGGAACACAGTTCTTTAATGAATGAGCCTTGACAAAAAGACCCGACATTTTGATACAGAAAGTGAAAGTGCCTTGGTGCTTTGTAGCTTTTACTACATGAGACGTGGGGTAAGGAATAATATATTGTAGAGGAATATATTCGAGTTATTCCCCAAGTTTTCCACGTCATCACTGTGACCCCTGACGCAGGTGCTAGTCACCGAAACACGGCCCGTGTCGGGTCTTTTTGTCAAGGCTCATTCATTAAAGAACTGTGTTCCATTTTTAAAGGCCCGTGGTGCTGTTTTTTTTGTTTGGACTTTAGTTTGTACTTTGTTCCCTCTCTTTTGTTACATCCAAGAATACATAGACAAACATGATATAATGGGACAGAGTCAGCATGGGTTCAGCCAAGGGAAGTCTTGCCTCACCAATTTGCTTCATTTATTTGAAGGCATGAATAAACAAGTGGATAAAGGTGAGCCAGTTGATGTAGTGTATCTAGATTTTCAGAAACATGAGTGGACTGTGAAATATTGCAGGAAGACCTTAGGAAATTGGAAGACTGGGCATCCAAATGCCAGATGAAATTTAATGTGGACAAATGAAAGGTGATGCACATTGGAAAGAATATTCTGAATCATAGTTACCTGATGCTAGGGTCCACCTTGGGGGTCAGCATTCAAGAAAAAGATCTAGGTGTCGATGTAGATAATATGCTGAAATCTTCTCAGTGTGCAGAGGTAGACAAAAAATCAAAGAGGATGCTAGGAATTATTAGGAAAGGGATGGTGCATAAGACCGAAAATACTATAATGCCTCTGTATCGCTCATAGTGCAACCTCACCTTTAGTATTGTGTTCAGCTCTGGTCACCGTATCTCAAAAAAGATATAGCAGAATAAGAAAAGGTTCAAAGAAGAGCGACCAAAATGATAAAAGGGATGGAACTCCTCTCTTATGAGGAGAAACTAAAGAGACAGATGAGTGAAGTCATGATTGAGGTCTACAAAATCCTGAGTTGTGTAGAATGAGTAGAAGTAAATCGGTTTTTTGCACATTTCAAAAGTACAAAGATTAGTGGACATACTTTTAAAACAAATAGGAGAAACTATTTTTCACTCAATGAATAATTAAGCTCTGGAACTCTTTGCTGGAGGATGTGGTAACAGCGGTTATTGTATCTGGGTTTAAAAAAGGTTTGAACAAGTTCCTGGAGGAAAAGTCCATAGTCTGCTATTGAGACAGACATGGGGAAGCAACTGTGTGCCCTGGGATTTGTAGCATGGAATGTTGCTACGATTTGGGTTTCTGCCAGGTACTTGTCACCTGGCTTGGCGACTGTTCAGAGACAGGATACTGGGCTAGATGGACCATTGGCCTGACCCAGTATGGCTACTCTTACGTTCTTATGCTTTTAATTCGCAAGTCTTCCAATTAAGTTTAGTAAGCATCAGCCTGGAGGATAGGTGCTTCGGCACACATTCCTTTAGGATCAGCACCGCGACCACCGCAAGTCAGTTGGGCTTTTCGGGGGAGCAAATTATGGCCATGGGCAGATGGTCCTCATGCAGATGCAAGATATACATTTGGCCTGGTCTATGGTGGACACGGCCCCATATGGTGCCTCTCATTCCACTCTTTCGGTCCCCACTATACTGTTTTTTGTTCATGCAGGTCCAGCATAATTTGCATCTGCTGCCACTCTGGGCACAGAGAAGGGCCCTTTCCCACCCAAAAGGTGGATGTTTCAGTGGCCTGGTTAGGTCAACATAATGCCAACAATCCTGGTGCAATTAAGCTCACATAAACCCCCTTAGTCACTAATTATCCACCTTGGGTGCAATGATTTAACATCAACATATAGCGTAGAATTGGTCAAGAAGATGCAGTGGGATATTCTCGAGATATTGAGATTATACCAGGAGAGCCTGAACTCAAATAAATCAGGCTAGATGGAAGCTGCTACTCTCCCCCCCCCCCCCAACTTGGATGGTTGAGGGGGGGGGGGGGAACCAGGCAAGCTTGCTATGACAACCTGGAGAAGAGGATACATGCTAAAGGTTACCAGCTTATAAGGCAGTACCTCATCAGCTTGGGGTGATCATATGCAGAATCTAGCTGAAAAGGGAAACGTTGAATGCTGGAAGTCCTGTTGGCCCCCCAATCATATAATGATATGTCTTGAGGATTGCACATAGCTTGATGCAAGGTTCGAATATCAGAAATGTACCTATTCTGGTCGATATTCAAAACCATTTAACCAGCCAGGAATGGCACCTGGCTGATTAAATGGTACTTAGCCAGCTATCTCCCGTTGAATATCGCCAGTTAGCGCTTAGAGGATATCCAGTTATATCGCATGATATAGCCAGCTATCCACCGATTTTCAGCATATCGCCGGCTAAGTTTTGCGGCCAAATCTGGCCACATCAATAGCAGGTCTGTCTTTGGCTGCTATGAAATTAGCCAGCCAGCGCTTAATATCGACTTAGCTGGCTATGTTCTTAGTGGTCAAAGATAAACCGGATATTCAATGCCAGTCACCAGCATTGAATATCTGGCATCAGTGCTGACCTCAGGAGGCAGCCTTGCTACCTCCCGCTGTCTAAATATCAGGCCCATTGTGTTCATTGCTGAAGTTATGTTGTATGTATAACCAATACGTATATGTTGGTTCTTAAGAGTGCTTAGGCCTTACAAATACATTCCTATTTTGGAAGAAAAGTGTGCCTGCCATGGTATTCTTTGGAAACAAAGGAACCGCAGAAGAAGCAGTGAAAGGAAAAAAGGGAGGAGGGACAAAAAATGAGGGTGGGGGGGGGGGGTAGCGTAAAAGATAATGGCCCCAGTAGCTGCTTATCCTATTTGTGTCACATCTCTCAGGCAGCCACTATCAGTGTGTCTCTCTGAATAGCCCCTACAGAGAACTTCACAGGACTGTTTACTCAGAAACCTACCACTGATACAAAGTGAAACTTAGGAGTGTGTGTGTGTGTGTGGGGGGGGGGGGGGGGGCGTTATCAATGTGGGCTACCATTAAGACTTCTGCTATTTTAGCATAGGTCCCTTTTCATGCAACATGATCCAGTTACTAATAACTGGGGTTAACAGTAAAATAATATGTCTTAATGGTAACCCACATTGATAACTTCCCCCTTGGTCCCAGCATTTCACTTTGAGGCCAGCTTACTTCTGCTAAGTCCCCTTCTAAAAAAATAAATAAACATAGTGCTTCTGGAGTATGAGATTGCTACAAATTTCATAGACCTTTTAAAGTGACAGTACAGAGCCATGCCCTTTATCAAGCACTTTAATCCCCGTTTATATATCATTACATTTCAGATGGTTACATGATAATGTATAACATTAGGAAGGGAAAATTTTAAAATGTATGTGGGGAGCCTGCAAGCAGATTTCTAAAGGTAAATTGCAACTGCCTTTTGAAGATTTAGGGACTTTACATTGTCTGCCAGTTTTGTGCTCCCCTGTCCATGTACTTTTTGCAATGTCAGCATGTTTACCTACAAGTGGAAAGGTAATTTTCAAGCAAAGGGGCCCTTTTACTAAGCCGCGTAAGCGTCTACGTGCGCCCAACATGTGCCAAAATGGAATTACCATATGGCTACCGCGTGGCCCTTGCGGTAATTTTATTTCTGGCACATGTCCGCTACGAACACCTGAAAAATATTTTTTATTTTCTACTGCCCGATTACCACATGAGACTTTACCGCTAGGCCAATGGCTGCCGTTAACGTCTCAGACCCAAAATGGACGCATGGCAATTTTCATTTTGCCGCACGTCCATTTTCGGCAAAAATTTTAAAAAGGCTTTTTTACAGGCACGCTGAAAAATGGATTGGCGCATGCCCAAAACCCGTGCCTACACTACCGCAAGCCATTTTTCAGCGCACCTTAGTAAAAGGACCCCTAAGATTGTCTGAGGCAATTGCTTAGTCAGCCACGTATTAACAGTTAAAAAATTGCCCATTTTGTGATGAAAATAGTAAATATTTCAGACTATTGCACCCCACTCTTTTTAGCTTAATTTTTAAAATTGAAGACATGAAACAATAGTTATTATGATCATTTTATTTTTTATAGCTTTGTACATTTGCATAACATTATACATTAATGTAAGAAAAATATGTTGCAGTGTCCATGTGATGAGTAACAATAAGAATCAGATGTAATTGCTAGAAAAATGAATACAACTTAAAAACCAAAACAAGTTTTCAAAATATCTACCTAAGGGGTCCTTTTACTAAGTTGCAGCAAAAACTGCCCTTAACGCATCCTTGTGCTTCCCTTGTGCTAAGGACATTTTTACTGCAGCAGAAAATTGGCCGATTTTCTTTCCTTTTTTTTTAAATTAATGGTTATGTGTTAATGTTAAACCAAAAAATAGGGTGCAACCCTGAAAAGTGTACAATATATATAAACAAATAATGAGAGTTCCGTAATAGTCTGACTTACAGAACCAGTAGTTTACTACAGGAGGAAAAAGTCTCAGGAAGCTCAAAAGTGCAGTGAGCAACAAGAGCAGGGCTGCTTCATCATTGGCTTGAAAATTGGCATAAAAAAACCTCCTGATAGGCATATATATCAAATGCACAAACTGCAAAACTGTATTCCCTAACGGTATGAAAGAGTACTTAGCTTCAAACCAGTCTTCCTTGCACTCCTCTTTCTCAAAATGAGAGACCGTGACTTACGATGGCCAACATTTCATTGAGTACTTAGCTTCAAACCAGTCTTCCTTGCACTCCTCTTTCTCAAAATGAAAGACCGTGACTTACGATGGCCAATGTTTCGTTGCCTGCTTCAGGGTTCAATGGTCAAGAATTATCGAGAAAGCATTACGAAAACGTTCAGAACTAAAACTAAGATGTTCCTCAAAATGTACCACCTGTTCCTCTGATCCCATTCCCACCCACCTTCTTAATGCCATCTCTCCTGCTCTTATTCCTTTTATCTGTCACATTCTCAACCTCTCACTTTCCACTGTGACTGTCCCTGCTGCCTTTAAACATGCTGTGGTCACACCTCTCCTTAAGAAGCCTTCACTCGACCCTGCTTGTCCCTCCTTCCCTTTCTCTCCAAATTACTTGAGCGTGCTGTTCACCACCGCTGCCTTGATTTTCTCTCCTCACATGCTATTCTTGACCCACTACAATCTGGTTTTCGCCCTCTCCGCTCAACCGAAACATTGCGCTTACTAAAGTCTCCAATGACCTATTACTGGCTAAATCCAGAGGTCAATATTCCATCCTCATTCTTTTTGATCTTTCCGCTGCTTTTGACACTGTCGATCACAGCATACTTCTCGATACCCTATCCTCACTTGGATTCCAGGGCTCTGTCCTTTCCTGGTTCTCTTCCTACCTCTCCCTCCGCACCTTTAGTGTTCACTCTAGTGGATCCTCTTCTACTTCTATCCCTCTGCCTGTCGGCGTACCTCAGGGTTCTGTTCTTGGTCCCCTCCTCTTTTCTATCTACACTTCTTCCCTTGGTTCATTAATCTCATCCCATGGCTTTTCCTACCATCTCTATGCTGATGACTCCCAAATCTACCTTTCTACCCCTGATATCTCACCTTGCATCCAAACCAAAGTTTCAGTGTGCTTGTCTGACATTGCTGTCTGGATGTCTCAACGCCACCTGAAATTAAATATGACCAAAACCGAGCTTCTTATATTTCCCCCCAAACCCACCTCCCCGCTACCCCCATTTTCTATTTCTGTTGATGGCTCTCTCATTCTCCCTGTCTCCTCAGCTCGAAATCTTGGGGTTATCTTTGACTCTTCTCTCTCCTTCTCTGCTCATATCCAGCAGATCTCGCCAAGACCTGTCATTTCTTTCTTTACAACATCTGTAAAATCCGCCCCTTTCTTTCTGAGCACTCTACCAAAACCCTCATCCACACCCTTGTCATCTCTCGTTTGGACTACTGCAATCTGCTTCTTGCTGGCCTTCCACTTAGTCACCTCTCCCCTCTCCAGTCGGTTCAAAACTCTGCTGCCCGTCTCGTCTTCCTCCAGGGTCGCTTTACTCATACTACCCCTCTCCTCAAGTCGCTTCACTGGCTCCCTATCCTTTTTCGCATCCTGTTCAAACTTCTTCTACTAAACTATACATGTACTCACTCTGCTGCACCCCAGTATCTCTCCACACTCATCCTTCCCTACACCCCTTCCCGTGCACTCCGTTCCCTGGATAAATCCTTCTTATCTGTTCCCTTCTCCACTACTGCCAACTCCAGACTTCGCTCCTTCTGTCTTGCTGCGCCCTATGCCTGGAATAGACTTCCTGAGCCCCTACGTCTTGCCCCATCCTTGACCATCTTTAAATCTAGATTGAAAGCCCACCTCTTTAACATTGCTTTTGACTCGTAACCACTTGTATCCACTCGTTTCCACCTACCCTCCTCTCCTCTTTCCTCTACACATTAATTGATTTGTTTGCTTTATTTTTTGTCTACTAGATTGTAAGCTCTTTGAGCAGGGACTGTCTTTCTTCTATGTTTGTGCAGCACTGCGTACGCTTTGTAGCACTATAGAAATGCTAAATAGTAGTAGTAGTATGTTTTGGTCTAGACCTGTTTTAATGACTAAGCCACAAGAAAGTGCCCTAAATGACCAGATGACCACTGAAGGAATAAAGGAATGACTCCCCTTTACTCCCCCAGTAGTCACTGACCCCCTCCCACCCCCCAATGAAAGGGGGTCAGTGAAAGATGTGAAAGAAACAGTGCATACCAGCCTTTATGACAGCCTCAGATGTTATAGCCAGTCTTATTAGAGCAGCAGGGAGGTCTCTGGAGTAGCCTAGTGGTCGGTGCAGTGCACTGTAGAGAAGGGGACCCAGACCAATAATCCACTCTTACATCCAAAACCCTACTGTACCCACATATAGGTTTAAGTTTAAATTTATCAATTTGTATACCACCAAGAATTGAGGCAGTTTACATATAAATATACAGGTACTTGCACTATCCCTGATGGTCTCACAATCTAAGTATACTGTATTGTACCTGGGTCAATGGAGGGCTAAGTGACTTGCCCAGGGTCACATGGAGCTGCAGAGGAAATTGAACCTGGTTCCCCAGGATCTTAACCCACTGCCGACCGTTAGGCAGCAGTGTGAATTGAACCTGGTTGCTCAGGTCTGCAACCCACTGCACTAATCATTAGACCACTCCTCCATAATGGCTATTGTGGTGTACATTTTGGTACAGTAGATTTTTGGTGGGTTAAGGAGGGCTCACTATACAATAAAAGGGAGCAATGGTGAGATATGTACCTAGAAGCCTTTAGGTGAAGTCCACTGCCTTGCCCCATAGGGTGATACACCAACTCTGCTGGGATGTCTGTGTGGCCAGTTTACTAAAAATGGTGGCTCCTCCTACATCCCAATGACTTGATTTTGTGTGTCTATTATGTGGGCTTTTTTTTTTTTAATGGACCAAAAAGATAAATGCACAGAGAAGAAAAACATCTATCAAGTGTCCATTTTCGAAATAAAAGATAGATGTTTTGCTGTTTCGAAAATCACTTAATTTGCTATTCAGATTCTGGAAATTTGAGCAAAACATCCAAAGTCAGACTTAGACATCGTGTCAAAAATGCCCCTCCACATAATTTTGTAAGTCTAATCCCCCTGTTTAATAAGTCACACTAGCGGCTGCCCTGCACTAATGCTGACACAGCCCGTTCACTTTGAATGGGCTTTGTTGGCATTGCTGTGTGGCTTAGTAAATGGGGGGGGGGGGGGGGGGGGGTAAGTGCTTTGAAAAAACGCCTCTTATGTTCTACTTTGAAACTTCTTCCGCTCGTATGTCTTCTTCTAGACAATTAAAGCATCCTATTTGTTAAAGACTCATCTCAGAGATTAACCCTCCATTGCCTTAGGTGCAAACTTACATTGTGAGCCATCCAGGGACAGAAAAACACCTATTCTGTCTGATTGTGCACTGCTTCAATAGCTTTCAGGCTTGCAGGGATATATAACAAAATTAAATTAAAATTAATTAAATAAAATGGTTGTAAAGGAGTACATTTGGAAATGATAACAGTAGAAATGAGATCCTTAGGGGAGTGGTACCATTAAACATTGATACCAGGACTTCAAACACACCATCAAGGAAAAGGATGTGGACACACCCAATTAAGACAGGAGGTGGCAGTTTTTGTCATCCACTGACAAAACTAGAGAAAACACTCTGTACTGTCAGGAGACTAGACATAATCCTAGGGCTCTCACTGATGTTCATTACTTCTGCAGAATGGCAGACATGACATCAAGTGAATAGCTTACAGACTAAAACCAAGGTCCAATGTCCAGGTAGCACCTATCTCAAAAAGCAGTAGCCATGAATGACCATTGTGATTGTTGGTAGGTAAGAATGGACCCATTTTAGTGTGTGTGTTGGGGGGGGGGGGGGGGTACCTAGTGGGGATAGGATTCTAATATCCTAGCCTTGGAAGAGGATGTGGCAAGGGTCAATGGAACAAGTGGGATGCACATGCTATAACACTTATAGGTATCTTCCATTTCTTCTTTTAACAGATGTTACCTATATCTAGGGCAACTCCATAACTAGCAGGACCAAATAACACACAGTACACGACATCAGTCCTGCGTGGTCTATCCAGTCTGCTCACAAGGTGGACAGAGCCACAACCACCACTTTGTACAGATCATAGTTATTCATGATTAAATACTGGTTGATAATTTGTCATCATGCCAACCACATATAGGCAGTTAAATATGATGCAGTCTTGGAACAATATGGGGCTTATTTTCAAAAGAGAAAAATGTCTCAAAAACAGCATAAAGTGGCATTTGGACATTTCTCAGAGGAAAACATCCAAATCACAAGTTTTGAAACTCGGATGTGCAGTACATCCAAATCACAAGGTGGGGGGGGGGGGGGGGGGTGTTGGGAACATGTTAGGCCTGGGATTTGAGCATTCCCAAACTTTGATGTTTTTCTGCCATAATGGAACAAAGCAAACACATCCAAGGCTAAAAGTTATATGTTTTGGTCTACACCCGTTTCAATCATGCCTTAAATGACAAGATGATCACTGGAGGGATTAGGCATGACCCCCCCTTACTCTTTCCAGTGATCATTGACCCCCTCCCATCCCCCAAAGATGTGAAAGAAACAGTACATATCACCCTCTATGATAGTGTCAGATGTTATGGCCAGTCCAATCAAAGCAGCAAGCAGGTCCCTGGTGGTCGGTGCAGTGGAGTGTAGAGAAGGGAACCCAAAAACCTACTGTACCTATATATAGGTGCCATTTGCAGGTATAAGGGCTACTGTAGTGGTGTACAATTGGGTACAGTAGGTTTTTGGTGGGTTTGGAGGGCTTACCATAAAAAATAAGAAAGTAATAGTGAGATGTGTTCCTGGGACCTTTTATGTGAAGTCTACTGCAGTGCCTCCTAGGGTGTCTCACTGCTCTACGGGGATGTCTATTTGGCCAGTCTACTAAGAATGCTGGCCCCACACACATCCCAATGGCTTGTTTTCGTGCATTTTTCCCTTGAATGTCTTTTTTCCCCACTGAGCACAAAAACATCTAGCAAATGGCCATTTTCAAAACAAAACGTTGGATGTTTTTCTGGTTTGAAAATGGCCATGTTTGCTACTGGATTTTTGGACATTTTTTGCAAAACATCCAAAATCGGATTTAGGCGTCATATCAAAAATGTCCCTCCACATGTTATATTAACAGTAATTAACTTGCTAATTTTAACATTAAAATATCTTTCCTTCCCCCGTGAGATACACAACACCCTTGCTCTCAGCATTTGATAACAGTGATATGCAGAGTAAATATGCAGAATTGGTTTTCTCTGACTTTTGCTATTTGCAAACAATGCAGCAAGGTAGCACTAGGTCAATAAAACCATTGCTTTCCTTTTTCTGTTACTTTCTCCTTCTCCTCTCTTTGCTTATTTCTTTTGCCTCCTCCATCTTTGCACTCTCTTTTCTCCTTTTACTCCTCTACTTTCTCTGTTCTCTTTTTTCCTTCTCTCTATCTCCTCCTCTTGTGTCTCACTGTCCTTCCTGCTTGTTGAATTCTTGTTGCAGCAACCAGATATACTTTATTTTCCCTCAGCCTGCTTCCTGGCAGCTGTTTCCTTTTACAGCATGTGTGTGCAGTATAAGATTATGTCCTTCCCCCTCCATTACAAATACATATTATGTACATTAAGCTGGTATTTACTGAACAGTGCTTAGGCAGCATGCTGGCATATGTGCCTATATGATAATATTCTAAACATTTACACCATGCATGTAAAGGTTAGCACTTAGATTACACAATTGCCTTTTAGTGGATAATATGATCAGCTAATTATACAGTCATTTGAATATCCTTCTGTTCATTTGCATATGTAAACAGTAAGCTTCAGCATGCATATTAAGAGGCCCTTTTACAATTTGGAGCTATCGCCGGCCCAACGCAGGCGCCGGCAGTAGTTCCAGCCCCAGTATGCACCATTTCCCATTCTGGGGAAAATAGGGCTTGATTTATTTGCGCGGTGGTTACCCGATGGTAATCGGGCAGCACTGCGTGGTATCTGGTTAACATTGGGTTAGCATGGGAGCTTTTGCCGGCACCTCAGTGGGTGGTGGTAAGTGCTCCTCCCTGCATGGCCTTGTGGTAAGAACTATCTTACCGTATGGTCATGCATTTTTGCAGCCTTTTTACCTGCTGCGGTAAAAAGGGCCTCAGTGCGCAGCAAAATCAGATGCTACCGCTACCACAGGGCCATTTTTACCGCAGCTTGGTGAAAGGGCCCTTAAAAGTGTTCAATATGTACTCATGGGAAGGGTGGTAATTGTATAACAGGTTGCCTAGGTTTGGAGGTGGCAAGGATGCCTATTTGCAGCGTATTTGATAAGGATACAGGTGCCAATGAGTCTTTATAAAATACTCAATATTAATTTGGTTGTGGATATAAGCTAAGTAGATATAAGCTAACCCTCAGATATTCAAAACCATTTAACTGGCCAGGAACGGCAACTGGCCGGTTAAAAATGGTAGTTAGCTGGCTGAGCTCTAATATTCAGCGCAAGATAGCTGCCTATCTCATCTGAATATTAGCACTTAGTGGCTAACTGGATTACAGGCTATGTCACATGAGAAAGACGATCAGCGCTGGTATCCAGCATCTGGCTGGCTATGTTTAGCGGCCAAATATGGCTATGTTGATAGGTAGAATATCTTTGGCCAGCACTAAATATTGTCTCAGCCGTTTAAGTTCAAAATGGCCAAAAATAAACCGGATATTCAATGCTGGTCACCGGAGCCAGCCTGGCATTGAATATCCGGGCTCAGTATCGACCATGGAAGTTAGATGGGCTAACTCCTGCAGTCTGAATATTGGGCCCTAAGTGTTTAGTTCAATAAAATATAGATATATGGAAATGAAAATATTTGAAAACTTACTAAGAATAAAAGATCCTAAAAAAAGATATAAAATAGCCACAGATGAGATATGAACCGATGACGAGACTCAGCAAATCATAAGTTGTTAGACCGCGTGAAAAGAGACGCCGCTTGAAGGCACAGCAGAGCCTAGTTCAGTTTTAGGAAAAAAAAAGAGAAGTAAGCATTATTAATTAGTCTCCATAGTGTACAACCCTTTTCCCATCGTTTTAAATTGAAACATTTTCTAGAGGTAGAAACTTAACAGCCAAAGAACATTAAAAAGGTGTTTTGTGACAGGTTTCAATAATGGTGAAAGAAAACCAGGATTGTTCAATGGAAGAACAAAGTAAAGGATGCAAATTATCCCTATTAACTTCAAAGCAGCCTATAAATACAAGGAAAAAAGACAATTTGAAGTGTCTATGTACAAATGCAAGAAGCCTTAAAAATAAGATAGGAGAATTGGAGTATATAGCACTAAATGATGAGATAGATATAATAGGCATTTCAGAGAACTGGTGGAAGGAGGGCAATCAATGAGACACTGTGTTAGCAAGGTACAAACTATATCACAAAGATAGAGTGGATCGAATTGGAGGGGGGTATGCGCTATATGTTAAAGATGGAATTGAGTCAAACAAAATAAACTTTCTACATGAAACGAACAGCAGAGTGGAATCTTCATGCTTAGAAATTCCAGGTGTGAAGGAAAGGAATATACTGTTAGGGCTGTACTACCTTCCGCTGGGACAGAACGAACACACAGATGAAAATATGTTTACAGAAATTAGGAAAGCTGGCAAATTAGGCAACATTATAATAATGGGTGATTTCAATTATCTTAATATTGACTAGATAAATGTTACATCAGGGAGTGCTAAGGAGGTAAAATTTCCAGATGAAATAAATGACTGCTTCTTGGAGAAACTGGTACAGAAACCTACGAAAAGCGGAGATTTTTTGGATCTAATCTTTAGTGGAATGTGGGGCACAGTACAAGAGGTAATGCTGGGAAACAGTGATCATAACATGATCAAATTTGAGCTAATTTCTGGAGTGAAGTCACTAAGGAAATTTACTATAGCAACTTTTAATTTTCAAAAGGGCGACTGACAAAATGAGGAAAATGGTTAAATAAAAGCTGAAAGGGTCAGCCACAAAGGTTAGGACTCTGAGGGGTATGTTTACTAAGGTGAGTTAGTGTCTTTAACACGCTTTTAAACTCCGACACATGATACCTACCAACACCACTGACTACGCAAGAATCCTTGAATGTCTAGACCTAAAACCTGAGGAATGCCCAGCAGACCAATCATGGACAAACTTCGACATAATAACACCAGATGAATTCTCACAATGGCTCAGAAAATAAACCAAGGCACAATGCAAATTAGACATTTGCCCTACGAGCCTAATAAGAGCCGCCCCCAAACAATACAAAAAAGACCTCACGAATCATGTAAACCACAGGCTTCAAAATGGTCTCTTTCCCACGGATAAAGGAAACATCTTACTTACTCCGCTGCCAAAAGATGCCAAGAAAAGTACAATGGATTTGACCAACTATCACCCAGTAGCATCTATTCCGCTAATAACCAAACTCATGGAGGGTATAGTAATGAAACAACTCACTGAATACCTAAATAAACATTCAATTCTACATGAGTCTCAATCAGGATTCTGAAAAAATCACAGCACCGAAACTGTACTAGTGTCCGCAATGAACTCATTCAAACAAGCAATTGCAACTGGGAACAACATACTCCTACAATTCGACATGTCCAGCGCCTTCGACATGGTTAACCATGAAATATTATTACATATACTAGAATACTTCGGAGTAGGAGGCACAGTTCTCAAATGGCTTAAAGGATTCCTGACCACAAGATCTTACCAAGTAAAAACGAATGCGGACATATCACCCCCATGGTTACCTGCATGTGGAGTTCCCTAGGGATCCCCCCTCTCACCAACTCTCTTCAATCTAATGATGATACCTTTAGCCAAACTTCTAGCCAATCAAAACCTCAACCCTTACATATACGCAGACGATGTTACGATTTATATCCCATTCAAACATGATCTAAATGAAATCACCAACGAGATCAACCAAAGCCTCCAAATCATGCACTCCTGGGCGGATGCATTCCAGCTGAAACTCAATGCAGAAAAAAACACAATGCCTTGTACTCACTTCTCAACACAACACAAACAATTACTCCACCATAACCATACCATACTGTTCTCTTCCCATCTCGCAAAATTTGAAAATTCTTGGAGTTACCATCGATCGAAACCTCACACTCGATGCACACGTGAAGAATACAACAAAAAAGATGTTCCACTCCATGTGGAAACTCGAAAGAGTCAAACCTTTCTTCCCGAGATACATCTTCCGGACCTTGGTACAGTCAATGGTAATAAGTCATCTGGATTACTGCAACGCACTGTACGCTGGCTGCAAAGAACAGACTATCAAAAAACTCCAAACAGCCAAGAATACCGCAGCCAGACTCATATTTGGAAAAACTAAATACGAAAGTGCAAAACCCCTAAGAGAGAAACTGCATTGGCTCCCACTCAAGGAACGCATTGCGTTCAAGATCTGCACGATTGTACACAAAATCATCCATGCAGATGTCCCACTCTACATGCTAAACCTTGTGGACCTGCCTCCCAGAAATGCCATAAGATCAGCCCGCAAATTTCTCAATCTACACTTCCCCAGCTGTAAAGGACTAAAATACAAGCTGACACACGCCACCACCCTTTCCTACATGAGCACACAGCTGTGGAATGCATTACCTACAGCCCTGAAATCCATTGATGAAATAACTAACTTTCGCAAATCGCTGAAGACACACTTCTTCAACAAGGCCTACAAAGAGAATCCATAACTTTACAAAACTACTTCACCTTCACCAACCCACCCAGTTATTAAAGGCCACCTTCTACATTATCCTGCTTAACACCTTCCTTCTCTTTTCCCTTACTTTATCTCTGCACATTACTAATTGTAAGTGTACAGATACTAAGTGTATCTGACATCCTGGAATGAACATGTCATAACAAAACTGTCAGAGTTCAGGGGCTTTGTACAACTTTCCCAGAAGTATATTACAAGCTATCTGACCCTTAATGAACACTGGACCTAAGAGCTTGTCCATGTAGATCATGTCATGGAGCCTAAGCCCAGCCAGAACAGCGGTGTCTAATTTCACTCTACTGTACAGAATGTAAGACTGTTTGGCTGTCTTAAGTTTTTACTAGCGGGTTAAGTTGCTAATGCAACCTCTGGGAAGTAAGCCAAGCTATGATTTACAGGTTGGTGTAGAGTCTTACTAATTATAAGACAGGTTCTATGTTATAAAAGTTTGTATGGGGAATTGCCTTTGTCATTGCTTTTAATGTTGTACTTATTAGTCCATAATAAAACTTATATATGACAAATATAAGTTGCAGAGTAAGAAAGTATGCAAATTTCTCTTTATTGCCAACCAACTGCTAATGGGTAAGGGTTGCATCCACAATGCATGTGGACCTAAGCCACATTGAGCCTGCAAATATGTGGGAAAATGTGGGATACAAATGCAATAAATAATAATAATAATAATAATGGAAGTCAAGTGTTTCACAGATTCCCTTGGTCAAAATCTGCAGACCCAGTCAAAAGATATCAGTAATATTGCAACCTGGCCTGATTTGTAGGAACTTTTTTTTATCAGACTGAATAATCCACTTTTTGCTAGTGCAGTTGCTGAACACCTTTTTAGCTGTGCTGGATTAATGACTCACAAGTACATTTCCAAAAATCTAGTTTTGCTAAAAGCAAATGGATTGAATTGTATTGAAATAAATTTGTTGGGATAAAAATGTTAACAATAGCTGCATTCATTGTAGTTGTGGTACTTTTACTTTTACTCAAAAACTATTATAGCAGGCAAAAACATTTTTACTTTCACTTAAGTACATTTTTAATGTATTTTTCACTGTACTTTTTACTTTACTTAAGTATTAAAATATACATTTATTTTTACTTTTACTTAAGTACTTTGACCTGGTACTTTGAACAACACTAATTCCTGTCCCCTTCATCATCCCAACTAGAACACCAGGGATCTGAGGTAGGCCTGGGGGGCCTATCATGACCTGGGGATTGGGGGATGTTCCAGGGAGATAGGTGTCATAGGCTGGGGGGAGTGTGAAAGAGGAGGGGACTCACAGAACCCATATCATTTGTTAATATTGCTTTTGGGGGGGTGGGGGGAACAGTGAGAAATTAAGGCGGTGACCTCCAGTAAAACACTTACAACACAAGCACCTTTATATAAACTAGACTTCCTGGGAGTAGGTGTAAATCCTGATATTCCCCTCTTGAAAAGGGAAAAGCACGTGTTCATTTTAGTCCTGCTCTAGTCCCAGCCAAAACATACTCAGACCATACCCCCTTGCAATAAATACACATTTGTTATTTTGACATGCATACTTTGGTTTTCAAAAATCTGGATTTAGATGTGTATGCAATATATATATCTAAATGCTGGTTTAGGCATGTCCAGATTGCACATAGGGCTTCTAAAATAACTAGCTTAATGAGAGTGGAGGAGTGGCCTAGTGGTTAGGGTGGTGGACTTTGGTCCTGAGGAACTGAATTCAATTCCTGGCACAGGCAGCGCCTTGTGACTCTGGGCAAGTCACTTAACCCTCCATTGCCCGCCGCATTGAGCCTGCCATGAGTGGGAAAGTGCGGGTTACAAATGTAATAAAAAAAATAATAATATGCAAAAAATAAGGAAATATATGCAAATTATCATAGATAGAATCACTACAAATATTTCTAGCTCTTGCTACATAAGCTTGCTGTTGCTGAACTGTCAGAAAATGGGGACTCTGCATATAGGGATGTCATGTACAATATAAAATACAGGATCTGTATCCTTTGGGCCTGATAATCAGACCATGGGAGGCAGCCTACATAAGTTCTGCAATCAGTGCTGACCCCAGATATTTAATGCCGGGCTGTTTCCAGTGACCGGCATTGAATATCCAGGTTTTTTTGGCTGGCTCAAACTTAACCGGATAAGTGAATATTCAGCACTGGCCAGTTAAATTTATAGAGGCCAAAGATAAGTGGTTCAATTTGGCTGATAAACTTAGCAGGACAGCACTTATTCACAGATAGCCAGCTGTACTGTGCAAAATAGCCGGTTAGTCGCTATCCCCCAGATTCTATATAGCGCACCTATAGATCCACGCCAGAATCCGAATGGATTCTATAACAATGCGTATAATTTAACATGATTAATAAGTTAATGAGCACTGATAACAGCACTGATTATAATTTACATGCACAACTCGCTAAGCATATTCTGTAACGAAGTACGCCGGACTTCTAACGTGCGTAGGCAAGGGTCGTAATTATGGGTGGGGAAATAGGCGTTCTAGCATAGTAAAATAGTAAATGACGGCAGATAAAGACCTGTACTGTCCATCCAGTCTGCCCTGTTGGATTATTTGTAGTAAATAATTAGCAGATTTTAGTACACACAGCTTCAGCTTTAGAAATGTTAATTTCTTTCTTCATCTCTCTCTCATTCACCCCTGAATAATTCACTGCTGAGTCACTTTAAAGTTGAAGTAACAAAACATCTGTTTACTCACAGTTTGTAGTTAGATTATAATCAGACAGGCTTATATATACATATTACTATACATTTGTCTCATCAGCTCCTTCCATGTGCTTAGATGGTAATGGATGCTCACACCACCATAGATTCTCTCAGGTTAGGAGAGATCATGAGCTCCATGTGCTCCATGTGCTGCATGTGCTGCATCTGCTGTGTCTAACCCCTAACAGGAAGTTGCATAGCAGTGTGACCTCTCTAAGTAATTCACATCAGAGGTCACAGAGTAATCACAGAGAAATAATAGGTGACAGGCAATGCATGTAAAATACAATAAATTCCAACAAACCCCTTCTCATGCATAACTGTCATGCAATTATTTATTCATACAAAGTCCAAGCTTTATACGCAGATTCACAAAATGTTCTCTGGGTAACGGTTTGGTCATGATGTCAGCTGTCATCTCACTGGTGTGACAATAGTGTAGACTGATGACCCCTTCTTTCGCCAACTCTCGCACGTTGTAGTATTTCGTTGCGATGTGCTTGGTGCGTGACTGAACCTTGTCATTCTGTGACAGTCGGATGCAGCTCTGATTATCTTCCATTATCTGGATTGGTCTCTGTTCAGCTATTCCGAAATCCAGCATAAGTTTTTCAATCCACATCAGTTCTCTGCACGCTTCCGATACGGCCACATATTCAGCTTCTGTAGAAGACAAACTCACAATACTTTGTTTATGACTGGCCCATGAAATGTGTACATTTCCATACATAAACACATATCCACTTGTGGATTTATAATCAGAATGATCCCCTGCCCAATCTGAATCACAGTAACATATTAGTTTTGGATTACTATTGGCTGAAATCTTTAATTTACAATCAATGGTACCCTTTAAATACCTTACCATCCTTTTAACTGCAGTCCAATCTGATTTGGTAGGTGAGCTGACCCTTCTGCTCAAAATTCCTACTGCATTTGCTATATCAGCCCTGTATGTGGTAGCTAGATATAAAAGCTTACCTATGGCTGATCTATATTGGATGTTATCTGGTAAAGGTTCTCTTACTGTTTCATCCTTCAGAAAATCAGTGATCATGGGAGTGCTTACAACTTGGGCATCTTGCATACCTAAACTTTCAATAAGCTCATTTATCTTCTGCTTCTGGCTTAGAAGATAAGAACCATCATTTTGTTTCTCAATTTCTATACCAAGATAGTATGACACATTACCAAGTTCTTTTATCTCAACATTGTGGTTTAAACATTTTACAATGTCCTTGTACTCTTGCTCACTTTTGCTTGCAATGAGCAGATCATCAACAAAAGCTAAAATGTATGCATATTGTCCATTTGTGCACCTAGTGTACAAACATTTATCTGCTTCACCTTGCTTAAATCCTAAATTTGTCAATATTTCATGCAATTTTTCATTCCAACATTTTGCACTTTGCTTTAATCCATAAAGACCTTTGTTTAATTTACACACTAGCTGTCTTTGTTTTGTATTTATGAAACCTGTTGGCTGTTCCATGTACAAGTCTTCAGTTATTTCTCCATGAAGAAACGCTGTTTTTACATCAATGTGTTTGACTTGCATGCCTTTTGAGACTGCAATGCTCAGAAGTGTTCTGATTGTCGTGTGTTTCACTACAGGTGCAAACACTTCATCAAAATCTTCTCCATATTTTTGAAGATATCCCTTTGCGACTAATCTGGCTTTATACCTTTCCACTTTTCCTTGTGCATTCCTTTTTAACTTGAATACCCATTTGCATCCTATAGCTTTCTTGCCAGGAGGTAATTTTGTAAGAATCCAAGTATTATTTTTATCCAATGCATCAATTTCTTCTTGTGCAGCTTTATGCCATTCAGCAGCTTCTTCTGCTGGCATTTTCTCAATCTCATCCCATGTTAAGGGCTCTTGAGCTTCTGCTGACTTTGTTAGGTAAGACAGTCTTGGGGGTGGAACACCTTTGTTTTCCCTGGATGAGCGTCTGACAACAGGTTGGTCTGACCTTTCCGCATCCTCTAAATCTGAGAGTCCTTCTCCAATTGATTCCCCTTCTCCAACTGTACTGTCTTCTTCAATGATTCTTTCTGTGTCTGCTTCCTCTGCCTGTTCCTCGTTAGATACAGGTGAGTTGCTTTCAGACATCTGCCTTGGTATGGCATTTATATGCACTGGCATGTCTATTATGGTTCTAATTTCATATTCTGGATGATAAGGCTCATCTGGGATAATCCAGCCTTTATCAACCCTTTTGTTTTCATCAAAATATGTAACATGTCTTATGCCAACAATGCCAGTTTTCAGATTCAAAATTCTATATCCTTTGTGTCCTGGAGCATAGCCAACTAAAATGCCCCTTTCTGTTGTGGAATCCAGCTTATGCCTTCTTTGCTTTGGTATATGAGCATATGCTGTACTTCCAAATGTTCTTATGTGTGACAGGTTTGGCTTCCTACCATGCCATGTCTCATGTGGTGTGCGCTCAGCGCCTTTAGTTGGCATTCTGTTTTGTAGGTACACTGCTGTGAGAATGGCTTCCCCCCATAGTCTTTTAGGGAGATTGCTATCTGACAGCATACATCTGGTCATTTCCACAATTGACCTAAATTTTTTCTCTGCAACAGAATTTTGCTCTGGTGTATAAGCTACTGTTGTGATATGTTGAATGCCTTCTTGTTCTAGAAATGTGCGCATGCTTTGTGAAGTGAACTCACCACCATTGTCGGTCTGAAGAACCTTTGGTTTTCTTTCAAATTTATTGCTCACCATGGCTACGTATTTCTTCAGCATGTCTGTGACTTGACTTTTTTCTTTCAGCAAATAGGCCACACAATATCTAGAGAAATCATCCAAGAATATTAGCACAAATCTGTTATTTCCCAATGATGGGATATTAAACGGTCCACATAAGTCACTGTGTATTAAGTCCAGCACTTTATTACTCCTATTTCCTGTGTATGCAGGAAATGAGGGTCTCACACCTTTTTGAGTAACACAGTCTATGCATTTCTCCATTTTACCAGCATCTGCACTTATCTGAATGCCAGTGGCTAGTTGCTTACTGTAAAGATCCTGGATCACCTTAAAATCACGATGTCCCAGGCGGCGGTGCCAGATTTCCAGACTACATTTTCCATCATTCTTCCTTACTTGCGCCATATGTGAGGCTTCACCTGAAATGTTCAGCTTATAAACATCATTATGCATAAAAGCTTCAGCATACACTTCATCATTTTTAGAGATTGTGCACTTACTGTTTTCAAAATGAATCACAAATCCCTTCTTATCTAATGTAGATACACTAAGCATATTGCAAACTGCTTGGGGAATATACAAGACATCACTTACAGGAATTTCTTTAACTTCATTAGACACTTTGCATTTTAAGAATCCAATACCTTTTGCTTGGATCTTAGCAGTCCCTGCGTTTGCAGTTTTAAGAATACCTTCCTCTGGACACATTTCCTGAAAGAAATCTTTAGAATTGGTTAAATGGCATGTGCTCCCCGAATCCAAAATCCAAGTACTTTCATTTGAATTATTATTTACCATAGTCAAAGATTTTTCTGCCATTAGAAAGCCCTCGTGTTTATCTTTGTCCTTCATACATTTCCTGGTTTGAAAATTCTTTAGTTCCATTGGCTTAGGTGAGCTAGAGGGAGTGTTTTGTGTTTCCTTACACCATTTAGATACATGTCCCTCCTTTCCACATAAGTAGCAAATCAGCTTGCCCTTGGGTGGAGTTTTCCCATAGCTCCGCCTTCCTCTGTTCTTTGCCAAGAAATTTGTTTCATTTCTCTCTGACTGACTCTGAGAACACATCTCCTCAGAATCATTTATTATGCATTCCTGCCTTAGTTTTGATGTTGCCTGTTCAAAAGATTGCCCTTCAATGGCCTCATTTACAGACCTAAAAACATCAAACTTCTTTGATAGTGAGGTAAAAAGAAATGCTCTTTTCAATGCATCACACATGGGAATTCCAGAAAGTTCTAGCTTTTGAAATGAAGACATAAGATGCATAATGTGATCATTACATTTACTTTTATCCCTTAATTTGGTTTCATTCAACTCTGCCAGCCAAATTGGTTGCTGCTTTGCATATGTAGTTGCATACATAGTTCTCAGTTTATATAAAATGTCCTTTGGTGTATCTTTTCCCTCCACTAATATGGCTTGTTTCTCTGAGAGAGCTTCCAAAAGCATGCACTTCACATAATAGTTTGCATTGTCCCATTCAGCCATATTTTCAGCTGTTCTGTCTTGGTCTAAGCATATATCTAATCTTTTTGCTCGAAGGAGACATATGAATCTTAATTCCCACTGCCGATAATTAAACTCAGTTAATTTAGGCACCTTGAGAGAATAGAACAATGGTGAATTTCTTCCCTCAGCCATTTTCTTAGCCTTCTGTCTGCTGTGTGGGGGGAGAGAGAGACAGACTGAATCTTTCCTTTAAAACTTAAGAGAAAAATGTGGCCTTTTTTTCTGCCTGGTAATATTTCTCTTCTTTTTCAATTCCTGGACCCTGGGCCCATAACCCTTTTGTTGGATTATTTGTAGTAAATAATTAGCAGATTTTAGTACACACAGCTTCAGCTTTAGAAATGTTAATTTCTTTCTTCATCTCTCTCTCATTCACCCCTGAATAATTCACTGCTGAGTCACTTTAAAGTTGAAGTAACAAAACATCTGTTTACTCACAGTTTGTAGTTAGATTATAATCAGACAGGCTTATATATACATATTACT
The DNA here is from genome assembly GCF_901765095.1 of Microcaecilia unicolor. NCBI lineage: Eukaryota > Metazoa > Chordata > Amphibia > Gymnophiona > Siphonopidae > Microcaecilia > Microcaecilia unicolor. Next base: position 154,523,212 of record NC_044040.1, read on the forward strand.
ATACATTTGTCTCATCAGCTCCTTCCATGTGCTTAGATGGTAATGGATGCTCACACCACCATAGATTCTCTCAGGTTAGGAGAGATCATGAGCTCCATGTGCTCCATGTGCTGCATGTGCTGCATCTGCTGTGTCTAACCCCTAACAGGAAGTTGCATAGCAGTGTGACCTCTCTAAGTAATTCACATCAGAGGTCACAGAGTAATCACAGAGAAATAATAGGTGACAGGCAATGCATGTAAAATACAATAAATTCCAACATGCCCAACAAGATAAACTCATTTTACATGGTATGTGATACGTTATATGTATACCCGAGCTTGATTTTCCTAAACTACAGAGGGAAAAAAATGCCTGTATAATTCAAGAATTTGAACAATCCGTGCATTAGTATGCATCAGGGGCGTATCTGCGTGGGGCCACAGGGGCCTGGGCCCCCGCAGATTTCGCCCTGGCCCCCCTCCCCGCCGTCAACCCTCCCCCGCTGCTTACTTTTGCTGGCGGGGGGCCCCAACCCCCGCCAGCCGAGGTCCGACCCGCAATCTCCATATTTCATCTTCCTCCGTGGCCATGTGCTTCAAGGAAGTAACGCTGCAGTGCTGATTCGTTGAATCCAGTTCGGCGTCTGACGTCGCAGCACGTCAGACGCCGAACTGGATTCAACGAATCAGCACTGCAGCGTTACTTCCTTGAAGCACATGGGCCACGGAGGAAGACAAAATATGGAGATTGCGGGTCGGACCTCGGCTGGCGGTGGTTAGGGCCCCCCGCCAGCAAAAGTAAGCAGCAGGGGAGGGTTGACGGCGGGGAGGGGGTGGAGAGAGGCAGCGGCGGCGGCGGGGGGGGGGAGGGAGGCAAAAATGTGCCCCCCCTCTCTGGCTCTGGCCCCCCCACCACCGGATTCCAGATATGCCCCTGGTATGCATGGTAGATGTGGAGGGGCTTTTTCATATGACATCTAAGTCTGACTTTAGATGTTTTGCAAAAAACATCCAAAATCTGAATAAGAAAGAAGTTCATTTTCCAAAAAGAAAAACGTCTATCTTTTGTTTTAGAAAATACTGTTTCTAACAAGGTTTTGTGCTTTGGATATTTAGTTTTTTGGTCCATTTTCAAAACAAAAATGTCCAAGTGAAAAACGTAGAAAATCAAGCCATTGGGATGTAGGAGGGGCCAACATTTTTAGTAGATGGGTCTCCCAGATGTCCCAGGAGATAAATGGGGCACCATAGTGGACTTGAAAAACATCCTCCCGGGTACACATCTCACCATTGCTTCCTTATCTTGTCTGCTGAGCCCCCCCCCCCCGCCCCCCCAAAACCCACTGTCCATAGCTGTACACAAAAGCCCTTATGGTTAAAAGGGGCACCTATATGTGGGTCCAGTGGGTTTCTGGTGAGTTTTGGAGGGCTCACAGTTTCTTTTTTTTTAATTATTATTTTTTTTTAAATAACCATTTTTATTGTCTTCAGTCCTTCTGTGACTGTTCTCTTGTGCTTGACTGCTTAAATATTAAATGCTTTACTTTTTGTCTATTAGATTGTAAGCTCTTTGAGCAGGGACTGTCTTTCTTCTGTGTTTGTACAGCGCTGCGTGCACTTTGTAGCGCTCTAGAAATGTTAAATGGTAGTAGTAGTAGTATTGTTAAACACACACAAATACAACACTCCAGATTATATGTGCTATGTCAAATTGTACATTTTGCCATCCAGCCCCTTATGCACATGGTAGCACTCTCTTTGAATACTTTATCTAATACATCCCAAACTAAGCCCTAGTCCCCACTCCCTCCCCCTACCCCCCTCCTTACGGTGGTGCTGATCCCTGAGTTTGCGACTGTTCATATAGCTGCCATATTCTGTTAAAGGATTTTTATTCTGCCTCCCTGGTAGAGTCTTTTGCTTCCATGCTCTGGCCAAGGCTAGTTTTGCTGCTGTGAAGAATTGTGTTGCCAGTCGGAGGGCTCACAGTTTCCACCACAAATGTGACAGGTAGAGGGAGATAGGGACCAGAGTCCCCCACGCCATGGTGCACTGCACTGCACTGACCACTACACTACTCCAGGGACCTGCATGTTGCTCTAATACACCTGGCTGTAACATCTGAAGTTGTCATAGAGGTTGCTAAATCATATTTGTATTCACATTTATGGTGGGTGGTAGGGGGTCAGTGACCACTGGGGGTATTGGGGGGTCACCCTTCAGTGGTCATATGGTCATTTAGGGCAGGCACCCTTTTGTGCATTATTAGTTATAAAAACAGGTCTAGCTCAAAACATCTTAGTTTTAGTCCTGGGTGATTTTGTTTTGTTCCATTATGGCTGAAAAACGTCAAAGTGTTAGGAACGCCCAGATCCCGCCTTTAACATGCCCCTGACATGCCCCCTTGTGATTTGAACGCACTTTTATTTATTTTTTTTATTTGTGGCATTTATACCCCGCTCTTTCCCGCTCGATAGCAGGTTCAGTGCGGCTTACAAAGTGTGGTACAACGTATCACGGAGGTAATACAGGTTTGGGAACAATGTATCAACGAGATGACATAGAGGCACATTTTCAAAGCACTTAGCCTTCCAAAGTTCCATAGAGTTCCATAGAAACCTATGGAACCTTGGAAGGCTAAGTGCCCTGAAAATATGTCTCATAATTACATAAAGTAGGTTCAGTGCGGCTTACAAAGTATGGTACAAAGTATCGCATGGATGATACAAAGTATAGAACAAAGTATGGACCAAAGTGTCGTAGAGATGACGTTTTTGATGGACTTCATAGAGAAATGTCTAAAAATTGGTTTTGAAAATACCAATTTGGATGTTTTTTTTGTGAGAAAAACATCCAAATGCAGATTTATGCCACTTTTTGGATGTTTTTCTCTTTTGAAAATGAGCTCCACAGTCAATTTCTACTGAATACAGCTTCCACTATCACTCAGGCTGTTCTAGTCTTAGTCAAAGGACTTTGCTTGTTGCTAAGCAGACTTCAAAGTGTTTGAAATACTTGCACATCATTCATCCAAATATAACTTGCTGTACTTTCTATCATATCATTCAATCACTTGGTTTCCACTAGAGTAAGCACATTATCTATTTTATCAGACAGCACTAATCCGCACGTCAATATCATGTAAGGAAGTCAGAGCAGCACAGGATGTTATTTCAGTCATACTTGTCTGCAAATGTATTTCTCCAGACAAACACATTTTGTATTATTGTTATAATTATTTTTTTTTCATTGTCACCTGGGGTGGTGGATTAGCCTAATGGTTAGTGCAGCAGCCTGAAAACTGGGTTCAATTCCCACTGTAGTTCCTTGTGATTCTGGGCAAGTCATTTAACCCTCCATTGCTCCAGATGCAAGTAAGTACCCCCATGTAATATGTAAACCTCTTTGAGTAACCACAGGAAGGCCGTATGTCAAATCCCATTCCTTTTTCCTATTTTCTGCCTGCCTTAGATAAGAACATTGCCCAAAGCCTGAAGAAACATCTTTTTAAAGGTACACTCTTAGAACTACTCTTGGGCTGGCATATAGTGCCACAGAAATGGGCTTCCCAGACTGTGGGTCATGACCCCTATTTGGGGTCATGATCTGCTGCAGAAGTACGTAGGTACGTCATTCCGATGCACCTCTGTAGGATTGTGGACATTGCTTCAGCCACAATCATAAGTCCGTGGCCTGAGAAAGATTGGTAAGTGCCAAGATGTAGCTGGTTCACAAATAAGAACCATAAAAAAGCATTTATTTTCCACGCTTTGTGGAAGCTTAGCTTAGCTGATTCTAAAATTCTACATCCTAGTAAACCAGAAAATAAATGTATTACATCTGATCACATCTGTCTCAGATGCTCATGTACAATATCTTCATTAGATAATTCATTCATTGGTCCAATAAATGTTATCACAAGCTGCATAAAATCCAGTTCAACAAGGTTATATTTTTTTTTACCAAAGCTGGTCCTGATGTTATTCTTGGGAGCCAATTCACTAAAGCCCAAAACCTTAAGGAGGATATTTTACACTCTTTTCATGTGTAAAATACTATTTTATGTGTGTGAAATGGTTTTTGTAAAATTATCTCACACTTAAAAGTATGTTTGGTGAAATTAGGTGTGTATATGCATGCGACTGTAGAGTAGGCATGTTCAGGGGAGGAGTTTTGGTGGAGCATGAAGCATGACTAGAATTGCAATTTATGTGCATGTTTTATAAAATACTTACGAATGCCCACACTTTATGCACTAATATTTATGCCTGCTACTGAGCAGGCATAAATTTCTGCATCTTCAATATGGGCACAGATTCTGCAGTATTTGTGCCAGTATTTTATAAAGACTGCAATGTATATCCCAGCACCAAGCATCAACTTATAGTAATTAATATAGCAGCTTAACAATCCCATTTGTATTTTGCAAACCACTAACCAACCACAGTGTAAACCAACTTTGAACACAAGAACATAAGAACAGCCATACTGGCTCAGACCAATGGTCTATTTAGCCAAGTATCCTGCTTCCAGCAGTGGCCAATCCAGGTCACAAGTAACTGGCAGAAACACAATTAGTAGCACCATTCCATGCTACCAATCCCAGGCAAGCAGTAGCTTCCCCCATGTCCATCTCAATACCAGGCTATGGACTTTTCCTCCAGGAACTCATCCAAACCTTTTTAAACCCAGATATACTAGCCACCGTTACTACATCCTCCAGCAACAAGTTCCAGAGCTTTAAATGAAAAAAAATATTTCCTCCTATTTTTTTAAAAGTATTTCCATGCAATTTCATTGAGTGCCCCTTGGTCTTTATACTTTTTGAATAACAGAAAAAGCGATTCACCTCCACCCATTCCAGTCCACTCAGGATTTTGTAGACCTCAGTCATATCTCCCCTCAGCCGTCTGTTTTCCAAGCTGAAGAGCCCTAACCTCTTTAGCTTTTCCTCATATCGGAGCAGTTCCATCCCCCCTATCATTTTGGTTGCTCTTCTTTAAACATTTTCTAATTCTGCTATATCTTTTTTGAGATACGGCGACCAGAATTGAACACAATACTCAAGGTGAGGCTGCACCATGGAGCGATACAGGGGCATTATAATATTTTTGATCTTATTTTGCATCCCTCTCCTAATAATTCCTAGCATCCTGTTTGCATTTTTGGCTGCCACCGCACACTGGGCAGAAGATTTTAGTGTATTGTCTACAATGACACCCAGGTATTTTTCTTGAGTGCTGACATCTAAAGTGGACCTTAGCACTAGATAACTATGATTCGGATTATTCTTCCCAATGTGCATCTCTTTGCATTTGTCTACATTAAATTTTATCTGCTATTTGGATGCCCGGTCTTCCAGTTTCCTAAGGTCTTCCTGCAATTCTTCACAATCCACATGCATTTTGACAACTTTAAATAGTTTCATGTCATCTGCAAATTAAATCACCTTACTCATCGTTCCGATTTCCAGATCATTTTTAAATATGTTAAATAGCACCAGTCCCAGTACAGATCCCTGTGGCACTCCAGTATTTGTTTATGCACACCATCTATGTGTTTTAATATGATTTTAATTATGTTTTTCAATTAGCTTTTTAAAAAATATGTTCTTTGCTACTTTCATTTTTAAATGTATGTGACATTCAGTTTGCATATAATTTATTTTTAAATATTTATTTGTTATACTTTATACCTGTATTCAAATTGAGTTTAATTAAATGTGTCTATATATGGACTGTATTTTTAAATGTATTTGTTTTTTATTCATCAACCAAATTCGATTTACATTTTTAGTCTAAATTAAGCTACAAATATATTTTATCCAATTTTAAACCCTTTATATATGCACACCAAGTATTTACCATGTATTTCATTATGTTATTATTTCTAAAAATGTACTAGTTATCGCATACACTCAGTTTATATATTGTATTTATCATGCTTAATACATGTTCTCAAATTAAGTTCAATAAAATATAGGTATACTTTACATACACATATAAAAATTTCATATATAATCCATCATGTATTTCAATATAATTTATTTGTGCATTGCAATTTGTTTTCTTTTTTATCATTTATGTATTAATTTTATTATAGACGCCTGATGCAGACCTAAGGCTGAAACACAACATTGTGTCGAGTCTCCATTCTTCAATAAACTTCTTTATTATTATAAATCTTCTCTGTCTTTGGCATCCTTGGTTGTCCTCCCACTTTTATTTTAGATTGTTGTATTCCGTGGGGTGTCTTGAGTTCTCTGTTTTTAGGCGGATTTCTTTTCACATATATGCTCCTACTTGGGAACCACTGATCTATAGATGAAGATTCCTGGGTAGGTCTTGAGGGGGGGAGTCAGGGCTTAGGGGGATGGTGCCACTGTGGGGGTTGGTTTTGAACCTTTCAGTGGATTTAGGACCTTTGGAGGGTAGGTTTGGATCTTCAGGAGGTGGGGGTGTAAACTGGGAGGGGGGATTGGACATTAGGGGTGTCAATAGGAGGGATTAGATATTCAGGGCATGTTTGGAGGGTATATCAGACATTGAAGGGGATGCCAATACACCACCACTGAGATCAGCCATGCTACAGGTCTGCCGATAGCACAGCTGCACTTACTGCCTCCTCTTGAAGTGGTAGTAAATACAGACATGCTATCAGCAGTCATGATAGTGTAAGATAAGATAGTCATAAGCTACTGCTCTATGCTGCAGAAGGATTATAACAACCACCCCTGGACACATCGCCACATGCATTGTGGATGCAACCCTTACCCATTAGCAGTTGGTTGGCAATAAAGAGAAATTTGCATACTTTCTTACTCTGCAACTTATATTTGTCTTATATAAGTTTTATTATGGACTAATAAGTACGAGAAGGTAATCCACCTAAGTGGATGAACACAAACTCCCACGTAAAAATAACAGTACAAAAAAAGAGTGGGAAATGGACCAATGACTCCAGGAAAACGGGAAGTAAAATACCAAGGAACCACTTTATTCAATGACTCGACACAAAACAACTGTGTTTCGGCCAGAAGGCCTGCTTCAGGAGTCCGACGTGGCCATGTTTCGCCCTCAGGCTGCGTCAGGGGTAAAACTAAAAATCAGGGGTGATCAACATACCCCTTCAAAAAAAGCTGTGCTTGTTAACAGACACTGCTCTGGATCAAAGTGCAACAGCACACAAGGTCAAACCCTGGTAACAGTCTCTCTCATTGGATGTTGCATAGCACTTCAAGTCTTTTCCCTCACATGCAGAAAAGACTTGGATGATAAAGGCCCAGAGTCATTCATAAAATGCATGCTCCTTGCAGGTCCAAGATCTTCAAGTCTGATCTCAGCTTCTCTGCACATACATGGTAGAAAAAAGAATAATATGTCCAGTGACATAGCCAGACAGCTAATTTAGGGTGGGCCTGAGCCCTCTGCCCTGCTCTTCTCACCCCTCCCCCCTGATGCCCACCCCCAACTAAAAATTGAAATCCCTGAGCTGGCACGGATCTGAAGCCCTGCTAGCTGAAGATCTCCTCTGGCAACCTGGGCAGGTGGAAGCAGGGTCCCCATGCTGTCTTCAAAACCCCTGATCCCCCCCTCCCCAGTACATGCTTAGTTTTGGTGACTTGGGGACACTGTTGTCGGCTGCCCAGGTTGCCAGAGTTCTGGCCTGAAGGAGGTCTTCAGCTGACGGGGCTTAGGATTCCCACTAGCTATACCAAGTGAGCATCAATTTTGAGAGGGCCTGAGGCCACCAATAGCTATGTCACTGAACATTTATTATTTCTGAAGTATAATTAATTCATCAATATAATGTGTGGACGGTGCCTTGTTTTTTAAGTATGCTGGGCAAGAAGCTTCCCCCTTTCTCACTTTATCGGATCTGTAAAGTTAGTCTACAGCATGTTTCCTCTGTGAACTGAAACTGCCTATACTGTATTTTTGCTGCCTGATCCCTTCATGCCATTGTGATTCCATCAAGATTTCACCACTGTAAAAGTATAAACAGCATTACTACTCAGCATGTTGCTGAATCTTCCTAGTCTCCATGGAGAGAGCTGGTTGAGAACAAAACTCTTGTCTAGCACAACTGAACTGTAAGTTATTTTTCCCTGTTTGAATACTTCATTAAAGAAGATTTTGGTTCAAGAGTTCTGAGTCTTCTCATAGTGATGTTCTATATTCTGGTTTAAATTGACTGTCAAGCATAGTGTTAGGAACACTTGTGAAGACAAGTACTATCTTTAGCACGCATCTGCATCATATTAGTGAGGGGCATTTTTGATATGACATCTAAGTCTGAATTGAAATGTTTTGCCAAAAATGTCTCAACGAAATGTATAGCTCACAGCCATAACTGAACAAGAAAAATGTCTAAATATTTGGTTCAAATATGGCTTTGAGCTAGACATTTTCATGCTCAACATCTATCTGTAAGTACCATTTTTGAAAAAGAAAAGTCTCTGAGGAAAAACCTAGAAAAACAAGTCATATGGACATCTGGTAGCATTCCTAGTAAACTGGTCACACAGACATCCCAACTTTGTAGAAGGGCAGCTTACTGGTCAGTGCAGTGGACTTTACATAAAGATACCCAGGTACAAATCCCACCTAAACCCCTTCATATTGTATTGTGAGCCCTCCAGGAACAGAAAAAAACCTACTGCATCTAAAAGTCCACTACTACAGTAGCTCCCAGGCTTGCAGGTCACTTATATATTTAGGTACAGGAGATATTTCTGTGTTTCAGGAGGGCTCACCTATTTGTACTGAAATGAAAGAGTTAAAGTGGGAATTCAACCTGGGTTCCATTGTTTACTGTCCACTGCACTGACCGCTTGGCTATTACTACTACCTATCATTTCTATAGCGCTACTAAATGTACACAGTGCTGTACATTGGACACAAAGAGACAGTACCTGCCTGAAAGAGTTTACAATCTAACTAGAACAGACAAACAGGTCAAATAAGGGATAAGGGAATTACAAAGGTGGGAATGATAAAAAAGGGTGCTGAACAAGTGAGTAAGGGTTGGGAGTTAAAAACGACATTTGTCCCAGTATGGCAATACTTCTGTACTTATCTAGCAAACTAAAGCTTCATAAAACTTGGTACTCTCCAAAGCCCAAGATGCCACTGGATCCCATTCAATTCATTCAAGGCAGTGATGCCCCTCAGCTTCTATACTATTTCCCTTACAAACTATTTCACTCATCCAAAAAAGGCCCCACTGGGGATCAATATTTCTTTTCCTAGACCAAGTTGTGACTGTACCACCCTACATCCTTTCTATGACCACCCCCATCAACCCCACCTCCTCCAACTAATTACAGGAAGGGGTGGGAGGGAAAATGTCTCACCTCTCAATCTTCCATGCTTCCTTCACCACCCACCCAAAATGTCTAACCCCCTGAAAAATGTCGCACTCCTCTCCTCTCAGAAATCACACCTCCCCCTCACTCCACCACAAATCACCAACCCCCTCTGCCAGCCCACTCACACCAACAGCCCACTCCCCAACCCTTTCTCTCCCTCCATAACCCTAGCAACAGCAAAAATACTTCCAGGTAGAGTTAGTGTGTCTCAGCCATGTCATGATTCCTAAAGGTTAACACTTTGGGCAACTTTTATATGGGGCCCTTTTCAGTGCGGCGCTAAGCCCAAAGTCGGCTTACTGCTCGTTATTCCAGGACTACCACCAGCCCAATGTGGCCACCAGCAGCAGTTCTACCTCAAGCACATGCCATTTCCAGTTTGTTTCTGGGGCTTTTTACTTGCTGCGGTAAAAAGGGCCCTGGTGTGCAGGAAAAATGGCCCCCACCACTATCGCAGGTCCCTTTTTCCCACAGCTTGGTAAAAGGACCCCTGTTTGCCTTACCACAGTTTAGTAAATAGGACTCTGAATTAGATTACTGTATGAAGCAGAGAGAGATGTAGGAATGCGAATGCAAAAATTTTCATTTGTCTCACTTTGTCTCAATTTTTTTCTCATTTCTTTTTAATGTGTGCTAAAAATTTTTATGCAAACAAAGATGCATGTTAAAATTTTTGGTGGCTGATAAAAAAAAGTGTGTTTTCCTCTACATAAAACAAAATGACACAAATAATAGTGTATCCCTGGAACGGTTTGCTACATAACTTGCATACACAGATACAACAAATTAGAGCCCCACTGTAGGGATCCTTTGTTTTGACATTTGGCTTCCTAAATTTCAGTTTCTCTTAACTACACTTTTGATATTTTTTCCCACTCAGGATCTGACCTTTTTGACATTCACCTTTGCCTGAGTATTAGTTGCTTCCCAAGGATTTCCTTCAAAATGAAAAGAAACTGTGTCTCTGAGGGAGTCCTGGAATGTCTGCCTATAGCATGCAATATACCTGCAGCAACTCAGAGATGGAACTAATCATACCAGATCAGTCTCCCGCAGAGGAGAGCTCTTCCCAGAATGCACATTTTACTTGGTAATTAATATACATACTGTAAGTCTGGGGTTCCATCCATTCTTGCTATGGCCTACTTTTCTGGTCTTCAAATCCATTTTGAGTTGTTGTTCTTCTCTAAGTAGATCTCATTTTATTCTTTCTCGTTGTCTAGTTCAGTAGTATAATGTGTCTTGGGAGATTCCCATCCAGTCAGATTTCCAGGATATCCACAATGAATATGCATGAGATAGATTTAAACATAATGGAGGCAAGTAACAAAGGTAAAGACCTGCGCGGTCCATCCAGTCTGCCCAAGGTGGCTAGACCTGTGCCTGCCAGTCTGTGCGGGCCTCAGTCACCCAGGTTTAAACGCTGGCTGTCAAGTCTCCACCATGCCAATATATAGGCAGCCAAACATGATGTAGTTTTGGTTATACCCATATATCATCCCCAAGTATTGCTGACAGTATTGAACTTACCAGTCAAGATGTCTTCCCCTCCCTCCTGAACTGTACAGCACCCTCACTCATAGCAAATCTATCTCATGCATATTCATTGTGGATATTCTAGAAACCTGACTAGATTGAGAACTATTATACTTGTAGATTGCTTAAGTCTCACCTACAGGCAACAACCACTTCATTTTCCATAGCTTAGTCATAAGAAAGCTTCTTAGTAATCCCTCTATCCCATCCCCACTCCGAGCAACTGGGAATGTGACAAGTTTTTGCGGGAAAGAAGTGTTTCTGTTATGCAACTTTTCTAACAAATATGCAATTCAGTTTGTGATTATTGCCTTGTTTTAGGATCCAATAAATCTAGCCACTTGTTGAAACCATGACAGATTAATCAGGATGGAGAAAACCATTAGTGCTACTCCAATTTTTTACATAGTGAAATAGGGATGGGCAGCCAGAATTTTGTGATTCATGTTTCCTGTGAAATTTATGACAATTTTTATTTTATTCATTTTTGTTTGGACACTTTTTTTTTGTTCTGTCAGTTTCCAATAATAGTGTGCACTATGTGGATTAAGGGCGCAATTGTTCCCCGATAAGGCATGCATGCACAAGTTTGCACTAGTTTACGCATTCGCAATGGTTTAGGCATGTGTGATGGTTCCATTTTTGGGAAAGAGGGTGCACTCTTTTTGAAATGGTGCACCCTTTTTCCACATACTGCACACTAATTCCAAAAAGTGCATTTTTCTGCTCATTTTCATTTAGCAACGACATACAATGACACAGGATATGTCATTGACATTTCCCATGTCCTTGCAAAACAACAGCCCATTCATACAATGAAATAATAAGCACAAAAGTGTCTCTTCCTGTGGTCCTATCTTTTACCTTCTAGGACAAATGTGCATAGACTTAGAGCACTTCCCCAGCCACTGTCGGACTTGCTTTCAAGAAAAGCCGTTAGAATTACAGTATGTCATGATTATTAAAACATCTGTAAAGTTATCTATATTTGTGAACATATTTTTCCACCACCCACACATTTCATGGTTAACTGCTTTGAACTGCTCAAAGTTGTAGCAAAGAGACATTCTGAAAAACAGGAAGGAGTATGATACATAAATACACTGAATAAAATTATTATGAAACGGAAGCTTCTATTTAGTTTCGCTGACATATTGACATCTTATAGCTGAGCACCTGCCATGTGTTCAGCTTATTCAAGAAACCAAAACTGTTCTTTCCTCCTTCTGATCTGGAATTCAACAAAAATAAAATTCTTTAAAACTTATTTTACAGTTTGTGACACCTCATTTTAATTTTTTAAAATGAAGGAAAGCTGTACAGCACCTTAAAGAATTTCAAGAATTGTAACTTCAGAAAAAAAAGGGGGGGCCTGTTATCTAACATATCTGACTTTCCTGCTAAATGTAGTTTAGTTAATTTTTTCCCATACGGAGAACATAGGGGCATATTTACTACAGTGTACTGTTTTTGTACTTAATGGAGATTAACAGGCAAAATTAAGCTGTCTTAAGTGCAAAGCTACTACTACTACTACTACTTATCATTTCTATAGCGCTACTAGACGTACGCAGCTCTGTACACATGAAGAGACAGTCCCTGCTCAACAGAGCTTACAATCTAATTAGGACAGACAAACGGGACAAACAAGAGATAAGGGAATATTAAAGTGAGGATGATAAAATAAGGGTTCTGAACAAGTGAATAAGGGTTAGGAGTTAAAAGCAGCATCAAAAAGGTGGGCTTAAAGCTCTGTGGTAAATGTTAGGGGAGTGTTCAGCATTCCCCCTACAGTTTCTGCATAGACAAGTTCTCTAATGCATGATACTTGGAGGCTCAATGAGGAGGCGTTAGATCAACCTGCGTTATATGCACATTTGATTATTAGCGTGCACTACCTACTGTGCATTGGCTGCAATGTGTAATCCACGCCCACTCTCCACTCATACCCAACCCATAACCTTCCATCCCATGGTGAGCAGATGGCACTGCATTTATAGTACATTGGCTGTTTTAACGCACTCTAGGCATTAGCGCAGTCTAGCACTAATGGTTAGTGCATGTTAAAACCTGCACAAACTGCTTAGCACACCTTAGTAAATGTGTTTCATAGGGTCTTATTTACAAGGATGCATTAGGTGGTATCTTAACATTTAAAATGCAAGAATTTCATTATTATTACTACTATTACCATTAATAATAATAATTTTTCACAATATACAATTCCAAGAAAAATCTTGGAACAGAAACTAGACAGAAGTCTACAGGACAGAAATAAAATTTCAGCAAAAGAAAACAAGGAAAAGAAGAAAAAAATCATCTGCCATAACCAGTCCACAAAAATGAGATCCAAAGGCATAATCCTATGAAATTATATCCAAGTGAAAACCAAAAAGCTAACGCAATAGTGAAATAGTAGAGTATCAAATATTAGTATCAGGGGAAAGAGGCCACAGGAGAACAGCTGAAGAAGCTAAGACCCCACTGTATCTAGAGTTCACGATTGTAAGCAAGTGAGTTGGCTCATAAAAGATGTACCTTTAGGATTCCAATTTTACTTCATATTTACAAGGAACATTTAACCAAAAAAGATGCTGTAACTGCTGAACCTTACGGCCCTGTTTAATAAGCTGTGCTAAGGGCGTACTAGCACGTTAAATGCTGAAGTCACCCATAGGAACATATGGGCGACTCTAGCGTTTAGTGCGTGCTAATTTTAGCATACACAAAAAACAGTAGCGCACTTTAGTGAACAGGGTCCTTAGACTTCAATCCCAAAAACTGTTCTCTCTGCTTCTGTATAATACAAGCAACAGCTGGATGAATTCTAAATTTACAATTGAGACATTTAAACACTGTATGGCAGAAAAACAGCCTCAATGTCCAGTGTCTATCAGGCTTAAGAACAAAATGTACCCATTCAAAGTTGCAGGAACCACTTCATGATCATCTCTCTCTATAATCTGGGTCATCTTAAGTTTATCAAAAGTTCTACCAGCTCCAGGTTGACTAATAACTCTTTTAGCAAAAGGAGGAAAATGATAAGGATGGGCTGTTTTTTACTACTAACTCCAAAAAGATAGAATGAATATAGTGGTTAGCAAAAAAACACAGTCTTTTTTCATTTTTAATAAACTTTTGTTATACTAAAAAATATTTCAATAAAGCATCATTATCATAATGGTATCCAGGACTCTGTCTTCAGCAAAACCAGTTATTATTAGAACTTCAGGCACTTATCTAAATCAATCCCAATGGGCTTCCCGTTTCACCCTAAGGCTTCTTCAGAGGAATTTGTATAATCATGCTGAATAATTAATTTGTAACAAATTCCCCTGAAGAAGCATCAGGATGAAACGGGAAGCCTGTTGGGATTGATTAAGGTAAGAAGGTTTTGGCTGATGATTATGATAATGTCTGTTCAGACTATAATCATCCATAACAGATAGGCGTCCAAGGACAATTTCTGAGGCCTTTTCTTCCCTTTGAAGAATTTAAAACATATTCATGGTTTTTTGCTAAGCACTATATTCATTCTATCTTTAAGGAGTTAGTGGTTAATGTATTAGATTCTTTGAATGAATACTTCCTTTTGATTATTAACTGTTGTTTACTACAACATAGGATATGTCAATGAGAAGGCTCTCTATATGGACTCTCCACCAGTTTAGCTTTGGTAATTTCACCTTATTCCTCCCCACAGTTCCTGCATTCTGCAACGGCAAATTGCCTATTCATCCCATCAGTCTAACGATCACAGTTTGTATCCACTAGACATAGCGCTTTCCTAGTTCCCTGTCTCTGGAATTTGCTTCTGAATCCTGTTCACAGAGAAATGGCATTCCCTAGGTTTAGGGTTACCATATGGCTCTAGAAAAAGGAGGATAGATTGAGCCAGTCTGGGTTTTACTTTCATTTCTTTCAATGGAAGCAAAACCCAGACTGGACCAATGTGTCCTCCTTTCTCTGGAGCCATATGGTAACCCTACCTAGGTTTAAAGTGGCATTATAAGCAAATCTTATTGCTCTTGCCTTCCCCAGAACCATGAGCACCATGCAGTGGTGTGGTTGGTACTGACAGCTGATCCTGAATCCTCTCTTCTACACTACTACTTTTCTACCCTAGCCATTTCCAACTCTGTCTCCTGTCAATTATTGTAGTTCCTTTCCTTTGTTTAGTTAATAAGTAAACCTCTCTGTTGACCTATATCTACAAAATACTGAGTGGTGTGGAGCAGGTGAAGGTGAATCAATTTTTCACTAATTTAAAAAGTACAAAGACCAGGAGGACACTTCATGAAATTTCATGGAAATACTTTTAAAACACATAGGAAGAATTATGTTTTTCACTCAAAGAATAATTAAGCTCTGGAACTTGTTGCTGGAGGATGTGATAATGGCAGTTAGCATATCTGGGTTTTAAAAAAGGTTTGGACAAGTTCCTGGAGGAAAGGTCCATAGTCTGTTAATGAGATGGACATGGGGGATGCCACTGCTTGCCCAGGGATTGGTAGCATGGAATGGTGCTACTAATTGGGTTTCTGCCAGGTACTTGTGACCTGGATTGGCCACTGCTGCAATCAGGATACTGGGATAGATGGACCATTGGTCTGACCTAGTACGGCTATTCTTATGTTCTTATGTTTAAGGGCAGTATAGCAAGAAACTAAAAAAAGATAAACATTATCACTGCAGGCAGCATATTACCCCCTATATAAGCAGGGAGCTCTGTGCCTGCAGGCTTTTCATGGGAAAATATAAAGAGCAGCATATAGGAGGGGAGAAAGACCAGAGAAGAATAGATACTGAGGGAGACATTTTCCTTTGAAAAATCAGAGCTTGACAAATTTTTTAGACAGTAGGCATACGACTCATTCAATCTGTGTGGACTTGTGACTTGTCTCTTTCATACTAGGTAGTTCTGCTTAAAGTAGTGCCTAAGGAAAGGCTAAAGAGGTTAGAGCTCTTCAGCTTGGAAAAGAGAAGGCTGAGGGGGGGATATGATTGAGGTTTATAAAATCCTGAGTGGTGTAGAATGGGTAGAAGTGAATCGATTTTTCACTATTTCAAAAAGTACAAAGACCAGGAGACACTCAATAAAATTACAGGAATTACTTTAAATACAAATAGGAGGAAATATTTTTCACTCAATGAATAGTTAAACTCTGGAACTTGCTGCTGGAGTATGTGGTAACAGCAGTTAGCGTATCTTGGTTTAAGAAAGGTTTGGGCAAGTTCCTGGAGGAAAAGTCCATAGTCGGTTATTGAGATAGACATAGGGGTAGCCATTGCTTGCCCTGGGATTGGTAGCATGGAATGTTGCTACTAATTGGGTTTCTCCACAAAAAATACATGAGGGAACAATTGTCACTCCTCAATAGGAAAATGAAAAAAAAAAAAACAAAGGGAGTAACAAACCAGAACAACAGTGGTGAGAAACATAAGGCTATATTACCAAAAAAATTTGAACAGGTCGCTGAGCAAATTGCATACCGCGATACTTAGGCAGCAACCGACAAAAAGACCTATTCAAAATTACCCCGGAAGCAGGTTCTTCAGAACCAAAACACCATGCTCTCTTCATAGTGGGTGTCGGGAGCAGTGGCTTTCCTAGGGGGGGCGGTGGGGGCGGTCCACCCCCGGTGCACGCCGCCGGGGGGGGTGTCGCGCGCGCGCCTGCCCTCCGTTGTTCCATGCTTCTTCTCTGCCCCGGAACAGGTTACTTCCTGTTCCGGGGCAGAGAAGAAGCATGGAACAACGGAGGACAGGCGCGCGTGGCACCCCCCCCGGAGGCGTGCACCCGGCGGGGGGGGGTTCTTCACGGAGGTGTCCTTTCACCGGGGGGGGGGGTCCGCGCTGCATCGGGGGGGGGGGGGGCGCTGCACCCAGGGGGCGGGGCGAATCGGCGATCCGCCCCGGGTGCCAGCCCCCCTAGGAACGCCACTGGTCGGGAGCACTGCTTTGACTTCAGTGCTGTGCCATTGTGGTGTTAGCTAAGTATTGGGGTTGCTGTGCCTTGGTTTGATTGCAAATTTATACAAAAGCAATTAAAATTAAAAATCAAAAATTCAATAAATTCAATAATTTAAAGGATTCAATCCAGCATAAGAAGCAAATGATTAATATATATGAAATGCTGCAGATCTGGAATAGCTTACTGTATAGGAGATCACATAGCCGATTGATTTGCCTTATGATGCCTCCTATCTGTTTTTTCCTTGTTAAGTTTTGTTGGGCTTTTTTGGTAATATAGCCTTATAGTTCTCAACACTGTTGTTCAGGTTTGTTACTCCACTCATTGGATTTCTGCCAGGTACTTGTGACCTGGATTGGTCACTGTTAGAAGCAAGAAACTGGGCTAGATGGACCATTGATCTGACCCAGTATGGCTGTTCTTATGACTACCATCCTTCCATTCTTATTTGTTTTTATCTTCTGTGATCTTGCTCCTGGCCCTTCAGTTGTGAACACAGAACAGAAATATTTGTTAAGCAATTCCACCTTATCGTTATCAGCTTCTACATATTCCTCACTTCACCTTTGAGTCTCACAATGCCACTTTTGCACATCCTCGTATCACTGACATATCTAAGAAAATGGTTTGTCCCCCCATGTTACTGTATTGGCTATTTTTTTTCTTCCATTTGCATCTTTGTTTTCCTCACTACTCTACCATCTTCTCTTAGCTTTTCTAGAGATTGTCACCTATCTTCCCCTTTCTGCGATCTCTTGTAGTTTATAAAGGCTAACCTCTTTTTCCTTACTTTTTCAGCTACTACTTTTGAAAACCAAAGCGGCCTCCTTTTCCTCTTACTTTTATTTACTATCCTTAGAAAAAGGTTCGTTGCCCTTACAATAGCTCCTTTCAATTTTGCCCATTGCTTTCCGACTTCCTCCAGATGTTACCATCCAGACAGCAATTTCTTGAGGTAATCCCCCATCTAAATAAAATTATTTTGAAGTTTAGTACTTTCACTTTTGAATGAACCCTCTCCACACCTATCTTAATATTAAACCACACCATCTGGTGATCACTGCATTCAGATGTTCTCCAGCATACATGCATCAAATCACATAATTTTATAGGCAGTGATGCAAGCACTTATGGGTTGTTCCCTCTTAGCTTTGCTCCTTTAGTCCTTCCTTTTTCTCTGTTCCTTCCTTTCCTTAATCTCAATCAAGTATGCATATGTAATATCGCATTATGCCATTTGCTATGTGTTTATCTTGTTGGGCAGACTGGATGGACCGTACAGGCCTTTATCTACCGTCATCTACTGTGTTATGGATAATTGTAGTTCTTTTCCTTTCTGAGTAATTTTATTATTAATGACTTTGCTTGTTTGTATTGAAAGGCAGTATATCAAGAATTAATAAACATAATCATATTCTATAACACATGTATGTAATTGCCTGATGTGCCCCTGACCCACTCATGCCCCTCCCAGGTCCATGCCCTCTTGAAGTTGCGCATTCTGGAATTTCGAGTGCACAATTTATAGAGTGGTGACTAAGAGCAGTTATTCACATAATTGCTAATTGGTGTCAATCAGCACCATTTAAGGTCAATTATAGCCTATTTCTCATTAACGCCAATTAGCAGCTGTGGAAATGGAAGGAAAGAGTTAATTGTGCTTTAACAGCAGATGTTGTTACTTCTTGTTTTTACAGAAAGCAGACGGATTTTCCCATTAAAGCACAGCATGATCCTAATTTCTATTTACATGCCTAAATTCCAACAGTTAGGCGTGAGCATTTACGCCAGGTATTGGACTGACATAAGTGCTCACGCCTAATGTTAGGCATGTAAATGCTGACTTGCACTAGTACTCTATAATGGCAGTTGCTCCGGCATTATAGAATTCACACTTTGGGCCTTATTCTATAAAGGTTATGCTCCTAATTTTACACTCCTAAATTTATGAGCATAATTTATGCTCCGAAATATATGCAAAATCTATGAGCATAATAGGCCCTAAATTAGGACCTTTATAAATTAAATTAACCTTTATAGAATACGGGCCTTAGTGCGTACCATCCTAGCACCTAAATTTCAGTGACTTTTTGAGAATTTACTCCTCTGTGTAACTTTAACGAGGCATACTTAAGAGGCATACTTTCTGTTTTGCTCACTTGTG
Organism: Microcaecilia unicolor; assembly: GCF_901765095.1. Lineage (NCBI taxonomy): Eukaryota > Metazoa > Chordata > Amphibia > Gymnophiona > Siphonopidae > Microcaecilia > Microcaecilia unicolor. Next base: position 154,542,237 of record NC_044040.1, read on the forward strand.
ACTTGTCTCTTTCTTCCTGTAGTCCTGCTTAAGGCAGTAGCAGTACCCAGTTCTGCTAACCCAGACAAGCAGCCACTCAGTGGGGCTATAAAGGAAACAGACACAGATTCTTGTTCTTACCCTTATCTTGAGCATAATCATGCCCTTTTCAAGAGGGAGAACATAAGAACGTAAGAGTAGCCATACTGGGTCAGACTAATGGTCCATCCAGCCCACTCTCCTGTTTTCATCAGTGACCAAGCCAGGTCACAAGTACCAGGCAGAAACTCAAATCGTGGCAACACTCCATGCTACCAATCCCAGGGCATGCAAACTTTTTTTAAACCCAGACACGCTAACCGTTGTTACTACATCCTCCGGTAAAGAGTTCCAGAGCTTAACTATTCGTTGAGTGAAAAAATATTTTCTCCTATTTGTTTTAAAAGTATTTCCATGTATCTTCCTTGAGTGTCCCCTGGTCTTTGTGCTTTTGGAACGAGTAAAAAATTGATTTACTTCTACTCCTTCTACACCACTCAGGATTTTGTAGACCTCAGTCATATCTCCCCTCATCCATCTCTTTTCCAAACTGAAGAGCTCTAACCTCTTTAACCTGTGCAGTTGAGAGAGGCACTAAATGCATCCAAGCTAATTAGCACTAATGGGCACTTTAAGATGGGAACAGCAAACGAACATGGTGGGCATTCCCCCAATAGTTGCCACATTAGGATTGCATTTTCTACACATTACATTTTTGTGTTAAGGCACACTAACTGCAAAATCTAACACACTTTAGACCCCTATGTGTTTTTATTAAGGGGGCTTGGAACAGGTGCTTACTTTGCCTTAACAAACTGGTGAACTGTTATAAAATTCCATCCCCCCCCCCCCCCCCCATGGTGCATGTTCTCTTTGAATAGTAACTGAGACTTCCTCCCACAAAAGGGTTATAAATGATACTTCTATAGCATCCCTTGCAACAGGTGCAGGGGAGTAGAAACTGGTCCATGAACTGAACTTGGTTCTTCTGCAACTTACCACTCAATCACAGGGCTACACAGAATGTAGAAACTGAAATTGAGACTTCCAAGTCAGGATGTGCTCAATACCAGTGGTATTTTAGAAAAGGCTTTTGTAAAATAACTGCAGAAATTCATGAAAATTTGACGGTCGTACAATGGAAGCAGCCATTTTGGAAATATACAAATGGATAAAATGAATGGAATGGCAACTTCAAAGTTGCCCCATTTTATAAACCTAGATGATCAAGGGCTGTCAATTAATTACTGAAATCACAATTTTAATTTGGTTTCATTTTCAAGGCAGAAATAAACAATGAGAAATTAAGAAGAAAGGTTCCCTTATTCCCTTGTGTAAAGCCCTGGCCAAAAGAAGCTGGCCTGCATTGCTTTGAGCTGGTATAAAACACAATGGGAATATTTTTCACCATAGACATATACCACTGGGTTCTATATAGACTGACCGAAATTGTGCATGGAAATCCAGTTGTATTCTGGATTTGCATGTGCAATTTAATTACTTAGCAATCCAATCAGTGCTAATAATAGCCACTTAAGCAATTATTGATACTAAATGGCATTAATTAGAATGTTCACTGGCAACTTGGTAGGCATATTCTGTAAAGTGGTGTGCATAAATTCTAATTCGTACTGGCAAAAAGGGGGTGCCGCCATGGGCATTGAATGGATGTCGCCATGGGCATTCTAAAAAACTACTTGCACGGTTATGGAATACACCTGCTCTGTGCCTAACTTAGGTGCCGGTATGCACACTAAGTTTTACTTGGCGTAAATGGACGTGCCTAGAGTGAGGTGCAGGCATGGCCACTAGGCATATTCTATAAACCGACTAGGCATATTTTATAAATCGTGCCTAAATCTAGACACAGTTTACATGGAGGGGCATAATTGAATGAAAACGCCTATCTCCATGGGCGTTTATCTCCGAGAACGGGTCCGTGAAGGGGCGGACCGAACTGTATTTTGGGAAAAAATAGACGCCCATGTTTTATTCAACAATGTGTGAGCTGGGCGTTTTTGTTTTTCAGCGATAATGGAAAATGAAAGCGCCCAGCTCAAAAACGAATAAATCCAAGACATTTATTCATGGGAGGGGCCAGGATTCGTAGTGCACTGGTCCCCGTCACATGCCAGGACACCAACTGGGCACCCTAGGGGGCACTTTTACAAAACCAAAAAAACAGGTAAAAGAGCTCCCAGGTGCATAGCACCCTTCCCTTGTGTGTTGAGCCCCCCAAATCCCCCTCAAAACCCACTGCCCACAAGTCTACACCATTACTATAGCCCTAAGGGGTGAAGGGGGGCACCTACATGTGGGTACAGTGGGTTTGGGGGGGTTGGACGACTAATAAGCATTAAGCAGCACAATTGTAACAGGTAGGGGGGATGGGCCTGGGTCCACCTGCCTGAAGTCCACTGCACCCCCTAACAACTCCTCCAGTGACCTGCATACTGCTGCCAGGGAGCTGGGTATGACATTTGAGGGTGAAAATAAAAAGTTGTGAAACATCATTTTTTTGTGGTGGGAGGGGATTAGTGACCACTGGGGGAGTCAGGGGAGGTCATCCCCGATTCCCTCCAGTGGCCATCTGGTCATTTAGGGCACTTTTTGGGGCCTTATTCGTGAACAAACAGGGTCCAGGAAAAGTGTCTAAATTCTAGCTAAAAACGCATACTTTTTTCCCATTATCAGTGAAATGCGCCCATCTTTGTTCGGCAGATAACCACGCCCCAGTTCCGCCTTCGCCACACCTCTGACACGCCCCCATCAACTTTGTCCGCATCCGCGACGGAGTGCAGTTGAAAACGTCCAAAAATCGGCTTTCGATTATACCGCTTTATTCGTTTTTGTGAGATAAACGTCCATCTCCCGATTTAGGTCGGAACTTGGGCGTTTTTCTCGTTCGATTATAAGCAGGAAAATACACTTAGGAAGAAATATTTTCAGAGCTGATTTTTCAGGTGCCATATATAGAATGCAGTCATATTCCTTTTGTGAAATGAAGAATATGAACTAGATTCAGTAAATGGTGCCCAAATATGGGCACTGAAAAAAATCAGCTCCGATGTTGGGTGCCAATTTCAACACCAAACTTTGAGTGCAAGTATTTACAAATAAATCTTGACATGTAAGTTAGATGTGGATCCCCCAAATTCTATAATACTGTGTACATCTATAGTGAATGCCCATGACCTGCTGCTGGCCCTCCCATGGCCATGCCCCCTTTTGAGTTGTACTCTAAAAGATTTACATGTGGATTTTTATAGAATAGCGCTTAGCAAGATGCACATGAAAATCCTAATGCCCAATTATTGCTAGTTAATGGCTCGTTAATTAAGATGCAAGCGTAACCTGGGCATGTGCCCAAATTTGGGCATGAAGTTTTAGATACCACATATAGAATCTGGGGATATATATGTAGATTTTCATCCCATCCAAACCATTCTCCCAGTTGTTTCTTGAAATCTCTGTGTGGGATGGACCTCCGTATGTAAATTGTAGTTTTAGAAAAGCACTATATATATATATGTGTGTATGCTATTTACACATGTTGATGCTTTTAAATTTTATTTGATTGATTGATTGATATTGGGATTTATTAAATGCCTTTATGAAGATATTCACCCAAACCGCAGATACAGCTTGACATAAAACAAACAATATGTTAAGAGTATAAATAATAGTAAAATGAACAAAAATAAGCATGACTACAATCAATGAGGTAAACTTGGAGATGGCAAATTAAATCCTAGTATTAAGACAAACATGAAATAGTATCAGAACTATAAACACTTAACAGCACTGTAAATCATAGAACAGAAATATGATAAATATGATAAAGGTCCTCCCAAGGACTTTCACTAACCACACCCTCTTCAAAATACATTACATGATGTGATACCCGTAAGCGAGCCTTCTCCGGCGTAGCCCCCACACTCTGTAATGCATTGCCTCAAAGGCTCCGCTTAACACAAGACTATCTCTACTTCAGGAAGCAGGTGAAAGCTTGGATCTTCAACCAGGCCTTTAATTGAATAAGTAACTAACTTGTTAGTCTCATTCACACACACAAGGAGTGACTCGGGCTGCACATACTGCAGCGGGACATGTTTATCCACTCCTACCCTAGCTGAGATAATATTTAACCATCTCTCTGACCTCGTGTGCAACTTTCTTCAAATTAATCACCTTACTTTCTAACTCTTCCTACTTTCTTACCCATCTATATGTTACAACTTTGCCTTACCCTTCACTATCAATTATAATGTTCCATTACGTATTGTGTTGACATTGCAAGTAGTATACCACGCCATACTTCATATTGTTAGTTGAATATTTTTACTGCTGTAATTGCCTATTACTCATGTTTGTTCTATTCTTACTGCACACTGCCTTGAGTGAATTCTTTCAAAAAGACAGTAAATAAATCATAATAAATAAATGTAATCTAAATACCATAATAGGCATGCATTAGAACATTCAAATAACATAGAGAGGATGCTAACAATGTGCAAAACAATGAAATGAAACATCTTAATGATAAGCGGCATGTGAAATTAAGATTTATGTATTTAAAAAATGTATATCCTGCACATCTACACCCTGAGCAGGGAACAATCCACATTCATAATAATAATACACATTTCAAAAACAGCAAAAATGATAAACTGAAGGCAAATTATGTGTACAATTGAATAAGATATGAAGAACTAGTCTAAGTTACAGGGTGTGCAGTAAGCTAGCCCAGGGACAGAGTAGTGGCATAGTAAATGCCATAATATATTTAGGACTTGCATTCAAGAATAAGGGCCTCTTTTATCAAACTGTGCTAGTAGTTCCCAAGTGTCAATGCCGATGGACTTTGTCGACATTACCGCACCGGGAGCCACTAGCATGACTTGATAAAAGAGGCCCTAAATAAATAAATTATACTTCTAGCATTATGTCCTGATGTCTGAACATAAAATAAGCAATAAGTTGAATTACAGCTTGATATTTGACTTCTTGGGTTATTGCTCATTGTCTTCATTCCTCTGATACAGAATTCTCGTGGAACAGTAACCCATGCCTGTTTGGCTGTTACTTGCAATAAAGCCTTGTTCATTGTGGCTCGAACATTATACAGTTCTCTCCCTGTGAAGACTGAGGCGGAAAAGAACTATTTCTGCTTGCAGGAAAAAGATAAGCTCACTTGTTTACTGCTGCTTTTTGAGTTGCTTTAATTGAATATTTTGTACATATCATGCATTGCTTACCATGTTTTCCTTTTATTGTCTCTGTTTATTTTGTAATCTGCTTTGAACTGCTTCTGCTGAACTTGTGGAATATAAATAAATGCACAAATGAATGCATTTGTGTTAACTGCCAGAGTTGTGCAGTGATATAAAGAACATTGGGAAATAAAATGTGTCGGTTTATTTCCAGACACAACAGACCAGACATATTAAAGGATTTTTCTCAGTATGCACTTACACGAAAACAGCATATCACATATTATTAATCTCTGTTTGCAAGTGTAGGGTTTTAGACTGGTGAACAGGAAGTGAAGTTTGCTGGTGGCACGGTCGGTCGTGTACAAACAGATGCAGCTGGAGATGAAATGGAAGTTGGAGCATGCACTTCACAGAGTACTTTTTGTTAGTTAAAAAAAAAAAAGCAGTAGAGGTTAGGGGCTAAATTGTAAATAGCAGAACCAGACCAAAATGTATATAAAAAATTGGTAAGCACGAACCCCCTAAATTCTATAAAAGTTACCAGAAATTATGCGTACAAATTTAGGGCCATGCCCAATCTGCATGAGTAATTTAATTGAATAATGTGCTAATTAGCACCACTAATTGTTTTTGTTTTAACAAGCAATTATTGGCACTAATTAGATGTAATTGGCATTTACACACAACCTGAAAATGAGGGTGCAGAAATGGGATGGTCATGAGCATAACGAGGGCGTTCCTAAAATTAACACACGTTGTTATGGAATAACAGGGATATGCAGATATATTTGCACCACGTTTCGCCTAAAGTTAGGTGTGATTCCCGGGCATAAGTGTTATTCTATAAAGTGCATCTAATTTTAAGTGCAGCTTATAGAACAGCGCTTTTTTCGATGCAATTTTGTTTTTTGGCATCATATAGGGAATCTAGCAAGAATTTGGACCAAATAGTGCCAAACAGAAACACAGAATATAACTGATAAGACCTTCCAGTCTGCCTAGTTTGCTTCACCTACAATTTCATAAACCTTAGCTGATATCTAACTTCCATTCACTTCTTTAATCTCCCCTCTACACCTGAACTGGGTAAAAGGGTACACCTGGGAGCAGCTGGCGCAGCTTAAAATCAATCCATGGGGCTCCTGGGGTTTCCTCCTGGAGGGGATAAGTATTGCTTTGAGGCCCTGAAGACTAGGTATATATTCTTGGTGGTCAATTCTATAAAGTGCACCAAAATTAAGGTGCCAAATTCTAGCGCACTGAGTGTGAATCCTAAAACAGAATCTGAGTGCTCAGATTTCATTATAGAATCCTAGCATACCCTGACATTTTATATGAATCTAACACTTAGATTCATCCACTTATGCCATGTCAACAGCAGGTGTAAATGATTGCGCATAAATTTTGTGTTTCAGGTTTAATGTACAAAAAAATAAAGATTAAATATCAAACAATAAGGAGATTTTCAATGACTGAGAAACTTATCCACGCTCTAAGAATAGCCTTTGACCTATGAAAATGGCATTCTGCTTGGGTGAGTTATTAATCTGAGAATTTCTCCTTTTGTTTTTCTGGATATATTTGGCATCTTACATATTTTATCCCCGTAAGACATACACTGTTTCCAGTTGATTGTGTACAGAGGAAGTTCCTTATGTCCTCTTTGTACTTTGCATTTAGCACCCTGGTTTGTTATTGCTATTTGGTTATTAGTATACCAGTGATATTATTGGAAATCATACATTATAGTTTGGGTTACCATAAATGCAAAAGAGACATGTTTCTTTTATTTGAAAGTAAGTTCTGAAATGGGAGGGCATAGGACAGAAATGAAAAGGGTTAGGCTCAGGAATAATCTAAGGAACTAATGGAGTAGAGGAGTGGCCTAGTGGTTAGAGCACCAGTATTGACATCCAGAGGTGCTCAGTTCAATTCCTACTGCTGCTCCTTGTGATTTTGGGTAAGTCACCTAACCCTCCATTGCCTCAGGTACAAACTTAGATTGAGAGTGCTCCAGTACCTGAACGTAACTCACCTTGAGCTACTTCTGAAAAACGTGTGAGCAAAATCCAAATAAATAAATTCCAAAAAGGGCAGTGGATGCATGGAACAGTCTTCACTGGAGGTAGTGGAGATGAAGATTGTTCCATAAAGCTTAAGACAAGTATATAGGATGTCTAAGGGAGAGGAAGGGATAGTAGATCCTATGGATAGGCCATTTGAGAGAATAGTACCAGATCCCAAAGGGGAGGGGATGGAGAAAGCAAGGAATGCTGCACCCGCTGATTGTGGTGTGGGGGAAGAGAACCACCACATCACCAGGGGTAGAAGGGAGGGAAGGATAGAGATGCCAGACTGCGAGGGGGGGGGGGGGGGTGAAGGGAAGGAGAGAGATGAGAGACCATGTGGGAGGGGAGGGGAGGATGGAATCAGAGACACAGGTGCCAACTCTGTGGGTGCTGTGAAAGCCTCTAGGAAGAGGAGTGCTATTTCCAGCACAGAAGACAGCATGTTTTTGAAGACAGAGAATGGAACCTGTATCACTGGAGAACACTTCTTTCAGTATAGAAATAGTGAACAACTGTATGAGGTGAGCTGACATTACAATGACAGCATAACCATTCAAAATAATGTTTATCTCCTGTCTTTTTTTATGTTTTTATATTAAATGACAGCAGAAAAAGATCATCTGGCCCATGCAGTCTGTCTAACTATCCTGTCCACACAATAAGGATATGGTCCAGAGCCAGTTTCAGACTGTAACCACGTGTTAGATTTCTACTTACTTTTTAAGTGCATTCCACTTCAGCAGAAATGCCTTTTGTCAGGTATGAATTTGTCTTTTTATCCATCCATCTGTAGGCATTAGTGCACATATGACTGAATAGCAAACAGAGTCTATGCATGAGATGGATGAGGCATCATGAAGGAGACTGGAATGCCAGTGGGAGTTCCCAGGTCCTGATGACTGAAGCTAGAGGTTCACATAGTTGCAGAGAAAGTGTCAGTGAGAGTTCTCAAGCTTCACCAATTGAAGCTGGAGGTTCACACAGTATTATTAAAAGGTTCACAGTGCTGGTGATGGTGCCCAAGCACTTCAGACTGAATCTGGAGGCTCATACAATTAATGATAAAAGAGGGAGGAGGAGAAGGGACACAGGCAGAGGTGTGGATAGGAGAGGGAGAGAGGAAGAGGAGGGATAGAGTGGTGTGCAGCTGTAATGGTATCAGTTTATTACTGAAATATGTAGCATATTTGGTGGATTATATATATACACCAATATATATTTGTGCAGCTCTTAAAAATACAATGCAGCAGAACTGGCTTTCATTCCAAAAGCCCTCTCCCCTCTCCCTTTGGGGAATATTTACAAGACAAAAGTACTGCTGCAGTGGCAGGGACCTCACCTTGTTTTTTCTCATTCCTCAAACAAAAGACTTAAGACTGCTTTAAAGTTTTAAATTGACTCTATTCCTCTGCCCTCCCACCTAACAAAAGATGGACTAAGGTGGACACCTGAATAAAACAAAGAAACTCAGGGGAACCATAAACAGGACATTTGCTTGTCAAAGGTATACCTGCCCCTCCCATCAGCTTCCAGACATGTGCAGAAAGGAAGGACTTGTAATGTGTATCTGCCCCAGAGACTGAACAGGACATCAAAAGACATTTGCCAGCAAAGTCCAGACTGTAAGTCTCGTGATGTCATAACACATGAGACCAACTCAGGGGTCGTGTGCAGACATGAGACTACATTAACCATAATGCCTTGCAAAATATCCAAGACATGCACACACCATGCTTCTCTGCTAACATTATAAAAGGCCTGGAAACAGCCCAGCTCGCTCTCTTGGAACCTGCTCCTCTTGGGACCTGCCTCCTCTTGGGACCTGCCTCCTCTGGAAACCTGCCTCCTCTGGAAACCTGCCTCTCTTGGAAACTGCTGCTCTCTTTGGGGTCTGCTGATGCCTCCTGTCCTCAACATGTGCTCATCAATCAGCCGGACCACAGCATGCTTGTAACAAGGACTTGTAAGTTGATCTAGCTGCTACTTTGTTCTATTTTTATGCACAGATTACCTGTAAAGATTCCTCTTAATACCTACCTCTCGTGTGCAATTGTATATTAAATCAATCTTTTTGAAGCTAAAAATATGGTCTCTTTGTGTTCTGAATATATATATACTTAATATATTTAATTTATTGCAATTATCACCTTTGGTGATTGGTGGAGAAATTAATATCCTAAAACTTATAAATACAGCGCTTGCTCTTAAATTATAAACAGTAGCGAGTTGCTCTCGAGCTATTTTCCCCAAAATAACTCATTTCTTCCAACATATTAATTGCTGGAGAAGTGGGTAGAATTTCTTGTAACATATTAATTTGTGGAGAATGTGGGCAGCAAGTCTAAAATATTAATTGGTGCAGAACGGGGGCAGGTATTCTGTGCAATTAGAATGAAATAGCAGTGTTCTTAAATTATATTTTTGTATTTTGCTGCTTTATAGAGAACTGAGTATCAGGTTTCATTAATTAAATTTCCGATTGATAAACTGATAAGGTTTTCAGGGCATTTAGAATATTTAGAATGCTGTGCTGGATGGATGTTTGGTCTTATTTAGGTACTTATGCACTCATGTACTTTATGTATTTTATAATCAAATCTCTAGGCATGCTCTGGCATAAAATAACCAGTTTTGCAGTTTCTTTTGAGGAGGACATAGATAACCACACTTTGCCTAAGCAATGTGTAGAATCCTCTGGCCCTAATCCTTGGACCCATAATGTAACTGATGATATTTCCACCCCCTCTGATATTGATTTATATTCAATTAAGGAAGGGAGCAAGAGAGTTTCTGCATGCACTTGGTTAATGTTGACCATGTGTAAGAAAGCCTTAAAAGAACATGCAGAATTGAATGAGAAGTTACTAGCCAAAGAGAGAGAATGTATGCAGATAGAGAATGAAAAGGAGTTCTTAATCACAATGACTAGTTGCTTAAGTTATCAAGTAGATTCTCTTAAACAGCAAGTCCAACAGCAGGTAGTCCAAGAAAACCAGATGCAGACCCAAATTTCAGCCTTAGAAATACAAGCCAGCCAGGTTCCTGGTTTGAAGCATTTAGTCAGAGAGTTATCACTGCAGACTCCCACTCTAGGTGAAGAGCATGCACACTGTCACAAGGAGATAGAAACCTTAAGACAAAAATTACAGGATGCTCGTATGCAGGTCTCAACCATTATGGGTCTCCCATGTGCTCCTCCAGACCCAAATACAGCTACAGCCATGCATGTTTCGGCTGTGGTAACAGTATCACAGTCCACACCTGTAGCAGGAGGTTTAACTAGAACCATTAGTTCTCAGACCCCCTCACAGCATCCAAAACCTCAGCACATATATGCACAACCTGTTCTGCAGTCTAATTTAAATGCTCATGATTCAGCTCCTCAGCACACAGATGCACCACCTGGGCTGCATTCTGATCTAAGCTCCCATAGAAGGGAACCTCTAATAAAGAAATCAGCTCCTCAGTATGTAGCTACTGAAAACCGCCAGCAAGCATGTGACATTTTAAACTCTCATGTAGCCTTGCAGATATTGCAGATAGCTAACAATAAAAAGAGAAATTTGCCACCAGATAAACAGAAACTTATAACTGCAGGTCCTGCTGGACCAGAAACTGACATTCTGTCAGCCCTTCCTGCAGATTAATTCCTAGAAACATGAGGAGATGCATCCAGCCTGGACTGGACTTCTCCACAGCATGACCCACTCTGCAGATGGCAGGGAAATCCAGGTGCTAATTTTTAAAATAGGGTGACAGGAATATAGAAAATGTTTTTGCCATGAAAAAATTATTTTCCTGGAATTGTACCTTGTTTTTTCTCCCAAATTGTGGACTTGAAATGGACGAGATTAAGTAGTTTTCTTATATATTGATTTTCCTATGAAAAATATGTATACTTTTTTCCATTTTTTCATTTACAAGTGTTCTTGTAATAATCTGTTAAAACTTATAAATAAAATAATAAAAAAAAAAGAAAATGTTTTTGCAATGGCCCTTTGTAACACTGATAAGAATTAAAGATGTAGCTTCTATTGTTCTTTTAATTTTAAAATGTAGCTTCTATTGTTCTTTTAATTAAAAATGTAGCTGCTATTGTCCTTTTGAGTGTGTATGGCTCCTCATTCCAATATATTAAACATTTATTTTCACTCGGAGCCAAGAGAGGGAATGTAATGGTATCAGTTTATTACTGAAATATGTAGCATATTTGGTGGATTATATATATACACCAATATATATTTGTGCAGCTCTTAAAAATACAATGCAGCAGAACTGGCTTTCATTCCAAAAGCCCTCTCCCCTCTCCCTTTGGGGAATATTTACAAGACAAAAGTACTGCTGCAGTGGCAGGGACCTCACCTTGTTTTTTCTCATTCCTCAAACAAAAGACTTAAGACTGCTTTAAAGTTTTAAATTGACTCTATTCCTCTGCCCTCCCACCTAACAAAAGATGGACTAAGGTGGACACCTGAATAAAACAAAGAAACTCAGGGGAACCATAAACAGGACATTTGCTTGTCAAAGGTATACCTGCCCCTCCCATCAGCTTCCAGACATGTGCAGAAAGGAAGGACTTGTAATGTGTATCTGCCCCAGAGACTGAACAGGACATCAAAAGGCATTTGCCAGCAAAGTCCAGACTGTAAGTCTCGTGATGTCATAACACATGAGACCAACTCAGGGGTCGTGTGCAGACATGAGACTACATTAACCATAATGCCTTGCAAAATATCCAAGACATGCACACACCATGCTTCTCTGCTAACATTATAAAAGGCCTGGAAACAGCCCAGCTCGCTCTCTTGGAACCTGCTCCTCTTGGGACCTGCCTCCTCTTGGGACCTGCCTCCTCTGGAAACCTGCCTCTCTTGGAAACTGCTGCTCTCTTTGGGGTCTGCTGATGCCTCCTGTCCTCAACATGTGCTCATCAATCAGCCGGACCACAGCATGCTTGTAACAAGGACTTGTAAGTTGATCTAGCTGCTACTTTGTTCTATTTTTATGCACAGATTACCTGTAAAGATTCCTCTTAATACCTACCTCTCGTGTGCAATTGTATATTAAATCAATCTTTTTGAAGCTAAAAATATGGTCTCTTTGTGTTCTGAATATATATATACTTAATATATTTAATTTATTGCAATTATCACCTTTGGTGATTGGTGGAGAAATTAATATCCTAAAACTTATAAATACAGCGCTTGCTCTTAAATTATAAACAGTAGCGAGTTGCTCTCGAGCTATTTTCCCCAAAATAACTCATTTCTTCCAACATATTAATTGCTGGAGAAGTGGGTAGAATTTCTTGTAACACAGCCACCCATTCCCTTCCATCCCTCTCCCCACATACATCTGCATCCACACCCCTCCACCTCATACTTTTCACACACATCCCACACACTCACACATACACCCTTGCACCCCACACTCTCCCCAAGCATCCAGATACAGTCACATGGCCCCACAACCCTACACTCATCCCTAATGTGCATAGATGCACACACAATCACTCATTCTCCAGGCACATGTTATATATACCCCATGGGCATAGTGTCACGTTTTCAAAACATGAAACTAGGTTGTGAGCCCTTGGGCCACTGCTGAGGAGCGGCAGTGGCAGGCAAAACCACCCCCACACCGGAGACAAGGCAGAGCTTACTGAACAGTTAGGCTTCACCTGCACCTGGCCACTTTTCACCAAAGGTTGAGCCCTTGGCTTCAGGTGGCCGGCAGGACTTGTAGGACAGGGCAGGAACAGGATCCCAACTAGACTGAACAGGGACTGAGGGTCAGAGGGGAAAGGAACATACAGGGACAGCAGGGCAAGGAAAGGGTAAAATAAAGGATAGGACTGAAAGCTGAAAACAGCCACTAAAACAGGGAGCAAAATACTGACTAACAAGACACAAAACTAAAAGCTGCAGAGCAACCACTAAGATACAAACAGACAAGGACTACACACAAAACTATAACCCAGAGACAAGACTAACAAACAAACAACAAGCTAATCTAACTATCCACAGACCAGGGGCATAGCCAGACCTCACCGGGAGGGGGGCCAGAGCCCGAGGTGGGGGGGGGGGCACTGTTTAGCCACCCCCCACCGTCCCCCTCCGAGCCGCTGCCATCACATCGGACCCCCCCTGCCGGCCTGCCCACGATTTCCTTCAACCCCCCTCCCGCCACCAACTCTCCCCCGCCGTCACCGCCCGCCCCGTTGCCACAAATGATACCTTTTTTGAAGAGAGAGACTTTCTTCCGCGCTCGAGTAGCGCCTTTCTTCGACGAAGTTCCAGCGATCAGCTGTTTCGACGCCGGCGTCAAAACAGCTGATCGCCGGAACTTCGTCGAAGAAAGGCGCTACTCGAGTGCGGAAGAAAGTCTCTCTCTTCAAAAAAGGTATCATTTGCGGTGACAGACGGCATCAAAACAGCTGATCGCCGGAACTTCGTCGAAGAAAGGCGCTACTCGAGCGCGGAAGAAAGTCTCTCTCTTCAAAATAGGTATCATTTGCGGCGATGGGGCGGGCAGCGACGGTGGGGGAGAGTTGATGGCGGGAGGGGGGTTGAAGGGGATCGTGGGGCAGGGGGCCAGGGCCAAATCTATGGGGGCCCGGGCCCCCTCAGGCCCCATGTAGCTACGCCACTGCCACAGACTAACTAGAACAGACAAGAATCAGGGCAGGAAACCAAACTAGAAACTGGACTCAGCAGAAGTGCACCAGTACCCCAACATACCAGGGCCTTAGACGCGATGCAAAGGCAAAGCCAGAGAGTTTCAAAATGGCTAATAAGCCCAGACAGGAAAGACTCAGCTGCAGCAATCACCAGGAAGCTATGGTGGCTGTGCAGGCTCAATCCAAGCAAGCAAACCTGGCAGCCTGGAAGATCCGGACCGGACTCAGCTAAAATCTGGAACGGGTGATGGTCCATAGCAGCCACCTGTACTGGCCACCAGAGGGCGAGGAAAGCACAGACGTAACACATAGTTTGGGGAGATGAGAGGGCATTGCCCCCCCCCCCCAAAACGAGCTGCCTGTCTGGCCTATCAATCTCCCTCCCCATTAGATCTAGTACTATTCTCTCCCTTCCCGATTCCCGCTCCCTGCACTTGTTTAATTTTCCGTGCCACTAGCAGAGTCAGTGATGTAAGCACACTGCCTTCAGTGGCCCTGGGAGCTTTCCCTCTGCTACAATGCATCCCGCTTACGTGGGACAGGACGTTATAGCAGAGAGAAAACTTCCAGGGCTGCTGAAGGCAGTGTGCTTACTTCATTGACGCTACCAGTGGCACAGATGATTAAACGAGGGCAGTAGTGTAGGGAACGGGAAGTGGGAAACGGGAAACGGGAAAAGAGAGAATAGTACCAGATCCCAAAGGGGAGGGGATGGAGAAAGCAAGGAATGCTGCACCCGCTGATTGTGGTGTGGGGGAAGAGAACCACCACATCACCAGGGGTAGAAGGGAGGGAAGGATAGAGATGCCAGACTGCGAGGGGGGGGGGTGAAGGGAAGGAGAGAGATGAGAGACCATGTGGGAGGGGAGGGGAGGATGGAATCAGAGACACAGGTGCCAACTCTGTGGGTGCTGTGGAAGCCTCTAGGAAGAGGAGTGCTATTTCCAGCACAGAAGACAGCATGTTTTTGAAGACAGAGAATGGAACCTGTATCACTGGAGAACACTTCTTTCAGTATAGAAATAGTGAACAACTGTATGAGGTGAGCTGACATTACAATGACAGCATAACCATTCAAAATAACGTTGAGCCACAGTGGTGTGGCGCCCTTTGGCTACCTCCAAGCTGTAAATAATAATAGTATTTTTTGTATACCATCATCAGCTATTAGCTCAGGATAGTTCACAAAGCAAGGAGAAACAAATAACTCCTAGAATCCACAAACACTTTATACTGTAGAAGACAACGTGTCTTGATCCAAATCAAGAAGTTAGCCTTGCCCAAATTGAGTACTGATTTAATCCCTATTCCTGTTTGTTATATAAATGCATGATCATTGCAGAACAAATATATCATCTGAGATTTAATAGAAGAAAAAGCTTTAAGTTTAGACCTTTTCACAGACACATGGTTGGAGAGAGGAGATATTATGATTCAGAATTTTTTATGTCCATGGGGATATGCTACGCTTTCTCTAGAGCTGGGAAACGGGGAGAAGGTATTGCTGTGGTGTACAAAACTGTTCTGGATTTTGAGGTGATTGATTCACTTCAAGTACCTGGTTTGAATGTATGTTCAGATGAAATTTATGTCCTCTTAAGAACTGTTGGAATTCTACTGGACTATAGACCACCGGGTTTATGGAATTTGATAGAAGAAGAATTCAATACTTTTGTACTACAGGCAAAATTGAGAGTGGATTATATGTTATTCCTGGGGACCTTAATCTACATTTGGAATTGGTGTCAAACCATGATGTTCATTTATTGCAACAATTTTTTTTTCTGATTTGGGCCTTTATGTAATTAAGGAAGGTGGTGCCCATTCAGCTGCTGATAAGTTGGATGTGATAGCTTCCACCTGCTTTATTACTGGACATATGGTAGCAGGCAACTAGAACTCTCGAGTAGTCCCCTGGTCATATCATACTCTACATGAATTCAACATTTATTTGATGTCACAAACTCATAGGAGTATAAGGCCAGACAGGGTGATCACTACAAGAGGTCGAATAGATGCAACTTGCCTTTGAAGGGAAGTTGGATTCCAATTGCCACAGCTACCACTAGATTTATATATGCCTAATATCACCACTTCTCCGTGGTTTGGTTGTGCTCTGCCTTATCCAGTCCCGGAGCACAAATCCACACCGGGTTTTCTAGGAAACTCCCAATAACTCAGCAGCTCATACAAAACACAAAGTTTCCCCTTATTTTACTGAAACAGTCTCCTCCAAGGCTATATGCCTCCAAAAGCTCAGGTCATAGTATCAGCTGCTTAGAGGATGTATGAGCTATTTTAAATTGATTTGCCAAAGGGTATTGCTCTCTAGAACCATGTGCAGCAGATTTATTAGGATCTCTGCTGGATCAGGTATGTCACTGGCTTACAAATTTGGTAAATTCTTTTTTGAAAGAAGGTTCATACTCAGAAGATATAGGGGTTATTACTCTTAGACCTTTGCTTAAGGGGAATAAATTGGATCCAATGGATTACGTAACTACCGGTCAGTTGCTAACCTTCCTACATTGTTAAAAATAGTGGAAGCAATTGTGACATCACAATTTCAAGAGTACTTAGATTACTTTGATCTAATAGACTCTTCACAGTCAGGGTTTCATCTGTCATATATTTTGGGGTTATCTTGATAGAAAGGTTGAGGTGCTGCCAATGAAATTAAATTTACCAGCAACATTTCACCTGGTGAATCATAATGTGCTTTTCAGTAAAGTGGAGGGTATTGGTGTGGGAGGAAGTACACAAAAGTGGTTTGAAGGTCTTTTGAAGATGAGACATATGCAGATCTGCTGGCAGGATGGACTTTCTGATCCATGGCATAGGCAACAGGGTGTCCCTCAGGGTTCACCCCTTCCCCCAGTTCTTTTTAATTTATATGTGAGTGAACTGGGATTAATTCTGCATATGAGCGGTATTGAATACTTCTCCTATGCACATGATATTGTTTTGATTTTTTTTCTATTTTGTCGAGTTTTAATGATGTGAAAATGCTGATGAATTCCGTTTTTATGGAAATTTTTGTTTGGATGTCTCAGCATTTTAGATGAATCCTGATAAGACTAATGTTCTATGGGTAAGGTCTAGGAAAGGTGAGCAATTGCCGGGGGTCAGACATCTGCTGACCTCAAATCTGGGTGTAGTATGGCTTCATGATTCTAATGTATTCATAAAACATGTAAACTTTCTGAAGTCTGGCTGACCGAGGAGTAAAAGGGGCGATCAAGGAAGATAAAGACGTAGCGGAGAGATTGAATGAATTCTTTGCTTAGGTCTTCACCGAGGAAGGTTTGGGTGGGATACCGGTGTCGGAAATGGTATTTCAAGCGGACGAGTCGGAGAAACTTACTGACTTCACGGTAAACCTGGAGGACATAATGGGGCAGTTCAGCAAAATGAAGAGTAGCAAATCTTCTGGACCGGATGGTATTCATCCTAGAGTACTGATAGAACTGAAAAATGAGCTTGCAGAGCTACTGTTAGTGATATGCAATTTATCCTTAAAATCGAGCGTGGTACCGGAAGATTGGAGGGTGGCCAATGTAACGCCCATTTTTAAAAAAGGTTCCAGGGGAGATCCGTGAAATTATAGACCGGTGAGTCTGACGTCGGTGCCGGGGAAAATGGTAGAGACTATTATCAAAAACAAAATTACAGAGCACATCCAAGGACATGGATTACTGAGACCAAGTCATCACAGCTTTTGTGTTGGGAAATCTTGCCTGACCAATTTACTTCAATTCTTTGAAGGAGTAAACAAACATGTGGACAAAGGTGAGCCGGTTGATATTGTGTACAGTATCTGGATTTTCAAAAGACGTTTGACTAGGTACCTCATGAAAGGCTACAGAGGAAATTGGAGGGTCATGGGATAGGAGGAAAAGTCCTATTGTGGATTAAAAATTGGTTGAAGGATAGAAAACAGAGAGTGGGGTTAAATGGGCAGTATTCACAATGGAGAAGGGTAGTGGGGTTCCTCAGGGGTCTGTGCTAGGACCGCTGCTTTTTAATATATTTATAAATGATTTAGAGATGGGAGTAACTAGCGAGGTAATTAAATTTGCTGATGACACAAAGTTATTCAAAATCGTTAACTCGCGACAGGATTGTGAAAAATTACTACTACTACTACTACTACTATTTAGCATTTCTATAGGCGTACGCAGCGCTGCACAAACATAGAAGAAAGACAGTCCCTGGTCAAAGAGCTTACAATCTAATAGACAAGAAATAAAGTAAGCAAATCAAATCAATTAATGTGTACAGGAAGGAGGAGAGGAGGGTAGGTGGAGGTGAGTGGTTACAAGTGGTTACGAGTCAAAAGCAATGTTAAAGAGGTGGACTTTCAGTCTAGATTTAAAGTATAAACCATAGATGATCATAAGTTGAGTATAAGTAAAATTACAGTAGCGGTTTTTTATGCCTGTGATGAAAGTGAGGTCCTTTGACCCGTTATAGCTTCTTTAAGTCAATTCAAGACCCAGAAGCTTTTTGAGGCTTTTTCCGCTATTGCATTATTTGGCTATTAGTCATTTTTTTGACAGCAGGTCTTAGTGTTTTGTTTTGTTTAATAGTAAGTCGATCTGCAATCGGGCATATCTATATAATAGTTGATTCTAGTTATTGGGTTCGTTTTGAAGAATGACTGCTCAATCCCATACACAATCTTGGAAGACAGGACATGGCTTCTCCACTGACCACATATCGGATACTTTGAAGGGGCTGTCTCTAATGCAGATGCAAGAATCTCAATGTTCAACAACCTCTTGGAGTGCTTTATCAAATGTAATGAAGAGATTAGTAAAATCGGAATTGCATAGTGCCACATTGATCGAATATTGCAAAAATGAAATCATACCACGTGGCCTGCGAATGATTAAAGAACCAAAGATATTTTTGAATGATGTTGATTTTTTGCAAAAATGGGCAGGTATACTAAACAAATGTTCATTGGATCTAATGGTCTTGATCATAGATAAAACCACAGAAATTACCTCAATTATTAAAACGGAAATCAATACATTAATTGAAGGTTTAAAAGGGAAACAGACAATAGAAACGTCTCAACGGCAACATGATGATCTTCAGTATAAGATTGATCAGTTTAGGTTAGACTTGCAAAAACTTAAAGTCAAGAAGTTTCAAAGAGATACGAAAGATCATGAAAAGAATATTTATCCCTGGTTAGATAAGATTGACGAAAGCACCCCAGTACCCTTCGAAGAAGATGAAAGAGACATTTCTGAAGAAAGTTCATCCAGTACAGAACGACCTTTTTTATCGAGGGGCAGAGGGAGACGGGGCAGGGCAGAGGGAGACGGGGCAGAGGTCGAGGGAGCAAAGCGAAGAGAGGTGGAAGAACAGGGGATTATCCTACACAAGAGTCGGGTCAACAGCGGCCAATGACGCGGTCTCGACCTCAATAGAAGAAACTGTAGTAGTAAATCTATCTAATTATACACTATCAGTAGAGGAGATTAAGTTACTTTCTAAGGGTCTTTCCTTCGTTCCGGCCAAATATGTAGATTCCTTTCAAATTAGAATGGAACTAGAAAAGTTCATAAGGAAACTACAATTGAAGTTGTTTTTTGGTGAGAACGAGGATCGAAGACCAGATATTTCAATTGTGAAAAGAGAATCTAAATGGTTTCCACCCGGACCACTACATCCCATTCTATCTGCTTTTCGTATATTAGTGCTCCAAGAGTTTGGAGAAATCGAACAAGCTCCACATAGAAGCTTTAGAAGCAATTTAACAAGAAAAGAGAATGACGCCATGGAGTCTCTCAAGAACAACAGAGAAATTATTATTAGAAGAGCAGACAAGGGTGGGGCTGTAGTGGTTTTGAATCGACATCAATATATAGCAGAGATTCAGGCTCAATTATCAGTATCTACTGATTATTTGCCCTTGTCAGCAGATCCAACGCCTCAGCTTCAAGAACATATCTTGAGAATAACTAAGGGAGCTTATGCATCAGGTATTCTGACACAAAAAGAATTCCATTTTTTGAATACATTGAACCCCAAGATACCAGTCATCTATACGTTGCCCAAAATCCATAAAAGACTCGTAGATCCGCCAGGGAGACCTATTATATCAAGTAGAGGTTCTTTATTAGAACCTCTCTCGATTGTTGATTGTTTCCTGCAACCTTTTGTGAAAAGTGGAGCATCATACTTAAAAGATACTACCCACTTTCTGCAATTATTAGATTCATACAATGGCAGAGTAAGTGGTATGTTGATGGTCACTTTAGATGTGTCCTCTCTTTATACAATCATACCACAAGATGAAGCTTTAGAGGTGATTGAAATGTTTCTAAATGACCGAGAACCGAGCCGGTTCCCTACATCTTTCATCCTGTCTCTAGCAGAAGTAGCGATGAAGAAAAATTTTTTCCTGTTCGATGAGCAACTGTACCAACAAGTGTCAGGTGTAGCCATGGGAGCAACCATGGCACCGTCAGTGGCGAATCTGTACATGAGGGCATTTGAACAGAAGTTTATCTACACAACTGAGCTTTATCAATATGTAGCCCTTTGGGTTAGATTTATCGATGATATCTTCTTATTATGGACCAGCGATGAAGAACATCTTGTTCAGTTCGTGTCAGCTTTGAACAGAAGCCATCCGCGGATCAAGTTTACAGCACAGATAAATGCAACACAGATCTCATTTTTGGACGTATTAATTATTAACATCAATGGAGAGATTAGCACTACCGTATTTCATAAACCCACCGATAGAAATACGTTTTTAAACTATAGTAGTTGTCATCCTAGATCTTTAAAAGACAATTTACCGTTTTCCCAATTTTTAAGACACCGGCGCATATGCTCTACAGATAAAGAGTTCAAAATGCAATCCAGAAGACTGTCACAAAAATTAGTTAAAAGAGACTATCCTGAATACATACTTCGGAAAGCCTATAAAAGAGCAAGATGGAACACCAGAGAACTGTTATTGACTCCAAAGGCTGACAGGCAGTATGATCCAGATGATTACATTACGTATGTGACTCAGTACAATATGGACTCTCAGAAATTAATTAAGACTTTGAAAAAGCATTGGTCCTTGATTAACACATTGCCATGCTTTGAGAAGACCAAATTGAGGTTAGCTTACAGTAGAAGTTTAAATTTGAAAGAACACCTCTGTCCAGCAGTTTTGCCATCCACCGTTACACCCTCCGATGAGATGAAAGGTCACCGGAGATGCAGTGATTGCAATTACTGTTTTATCATGGAGGAAACTTGTGAGTTCATTAATCCCACTGACAATAAGAAATATGCATTAAAACAATGCACTAATTGCAGATCAAGAGGCGTGATTTATTGCTTAAGATGTCCTTGCAATAAGATCTATGTAGGGCAAACAAAGAGGATGTTAATAGTAAGATTAAGCGAACATAAAAGCTCTATCAGCACTAATCGGATTGGGCTCCTGTTAGCGATGCACTGCAATACCCATCAACATACCTTTGAAGACCTTAAATGTGTGGTACTTTAATCCATTATTTAGTCTAGAAGAGGGGGAGATTATCAGAAACTCCTTTTGCAAAGCGAGCAAAAATGGATATTTAAACTACATTCTTTGCACCCGTCAGGATTAAACCATCGGGTAGAGTGGAGTCATTTCTTTTAGAGCTTTCCCATTGGCGCTTTTGATCTAACAGCGTCTGACGTCAAATTTTCTATAAAGCAGCCATTTTGACAAGTCAGTTAATTGCTAGGAAAGCGTAGTATTGAGCTGTCCTCTGTCCCAGTGAGTGTGTTGTTTTTCTATGATCCTCTGTGTTTTAGATTTGTTTTGGCGTGTTTAATGTTTAATGTTTCTCTCCGTAGACTGTGCGTTAAAGGCCCTGAAGCAGCCTTGCGAAACGCTGGCCATCGTCGGCCCCGCACTTGTGGAGAGGAATGATATCAGCATTTGCACGCTACAAGCACCCACTGCAAAGATAAGTGTGGTGTTTATATAAAGTATAAACCATAGATGATCATAAGTTGAATATAAGTAAAATTACAGTAGCGGTTTTTTATGCCTGTGATGAAAGTGAGGTCCTTTGACCCGTTATAGCTTCTTTAAGTCAATTCAAGACCCAGAAGCTTTTTGAGGCTTTTTCCGCTATTGCATTATTTGGCTATTAGTCATTTTTTTGACAGCAGGTCTTAGTGTTTTGTTTTGTTTAATAGTAAGTCGATCTGCAATCGGGCATATCTATATAATAGTAGATTTAAAGGTGGCCAAGGATGGGGCAAGACGTAGAATTACAGAAGGACCTTACGAGACTGGGAGACTGGGCGGCTAAATGGCAGATGACGTTTAATGTGAGCAAGTGCAAGGTGATGCATGTGGGAAAAAAGAACCCGAATTATAGCTACGGCATGCAAGGTTCCACATTAGGAGTTACGGACCAAGAAAGGGATCTGGGTGTCGTCGTCGATAATACACTGAAACCTTCTGCTCAGTGTGCTGCTGCGGCTAGGAAAGTGAATAGAATGTTGGGTATTATTAGGAAAGGTATGGAAAACAGGTGTGAGGATGTTATAATGCCATTGTATCGCTCCATGGTGCGACCGCACCTTGAGTATTGTGTTCAATTCTGGTCGCTGCATCTCAAGAAAGATATAGTAGAATTGGAAAAGGTGCAGCAAAGGGCGACTAAAATGATAGCGAGGATGGGACGACTTCCCTATGAAGAAAGACTAAGGAAGCTAGGGCTTTTCAGCTTGGAGAAGAGATGGCTGAGGGGAGACATGATAGAGGTATATAAAATAATGAGTGGAGTGGAACAGGTGGATGTGAAGTGTCTGTTCACGCTTTCCAAAAATACTAGGACTAGGGGGCATGCGATGAAACTACAGTGTAGTAAATTTATAACAAATCGGAGAAATTTTTTCTTCACCCAACACGTAATTAAACTCTGGAATTTGTTGACTGAGAACATGGTGACGGAGGTTAGCTTGGCAGAGTTTAAAAAGGGGTTAGTAAACCACTACTAAATGGACCTGGGAAAAATCCACAACTCCAGGAATAACACGTATAGAATGTTTGTATGTTTAGGAAGCTTGCCAGGTGCCCTTGGCCTGGATTGGCCGCTGTCATGGACAGGATGCTGGGCTCGACGGACCCTTGATCTTTAACCAGTTTGGCATTACTTATGTCCTTATGGCTGGATTCTGGCCTCACCATGGAAACTCATGTTAATCATTCGGTTCAAAAAATGTTGTTTAAACTAAAATTGTTACAGATCATTATTCATGTGGTTATGCTTACATTACTTGATTACTGTAATGTTTGTTTGCTGGGTTTGCCATTTAAGCAATAACATAGGCTTCATGTTTTGCAAAATGTGTCTGCTAATTGATTTTGAATGGTAGTAAATAATAACCATGCAACTCTATTTTTGCAGGAGTTACATTGGTTACCCATAAGGGTAAGGATTGAATGTCAAATTTTTATTTTTAAAATTTTATATGGATTTTTTTTTGTTACATTTGTACCCCGCGCTTTCACATTCATGACAGGCTCAATGCGGCTTACATGGGCCAATGGAGGGTTAAGTGACTTGCCCAGAGTCACAAGGAGCTGCCTGTGCCTGAAGTGGCAATCAAACTCAGGATTGAGTCCTGGGTATTTAGTTGGTATGATTATCAAGTACTGACCTTCTCGAAGCTTGTGGTCTTCACAGGAGATGTTGGCTCCTCCTTCTTGAACATGTTGCTGGTTGATTAGCACAAAGAATAGAACATTATTTAATCTGAGACATATTTCAAATTATTCCCCAGATTCTATATATCGCGCCTAGATTTACGTGCATTTATGCGCAATAATCCAGGTGTATTTTATAACTAATTGTTTCAATAAGGTGTTAAGTATTGTAAACAGCTCTTAACAAGCAATAACGAGCACTAATTGTCAAAACCGCTGAGGTTTTCGGGGCTCGGTAAAATTTACCAGTGGGGAGATTTTTGATTTAATTGGAAGCCAGTTTCCAACTTAGCCATCCTATCTGAGGTCATTTTCTAAATATACTATCGTTCATCCTTTTTTCTATCTTATCCTACTTTATATTTGATCCTTTCTAATGTACAACTTTGTAAAAACTATGAATTAATAACAGAAGAATATACATATTTATAGGAAGAAGTGTAAAGTAAGAGAGAATTATATTAGAACTAATGCAGAACTGTAACATTCTTATATCATACTTTACACATATATTAGCACCTTAAAATGTGGCTTTTTATTTCAGAGGAATCTTTACTTAGAAAGGGTCCTGTTATAAGCTGCAGTATGCACTAATGTGTGCTTACCGCAGCAAACAATACCTAACCACAGGGCGCCCTCAGGCACTCTGCAGTAATTGTGGGATTGGCATAAGTACATAAGTATTGCCATACTGGAAAAGACCAAAGGTCCATCAAGCCCAGCATCCTGTTTCCAACAGTGGCCAATCCAGATCACAAATACCTGGCAAGATCCCAAAAAGTACAAAACATTTTATACTGCTTATCCCAGAAATAGTGGATTTAACCCAAGTTCATTTAATAACGGTCTATGGACTTTTCCTTTAGGAAGCCGTCCAAACCTTTTTTAAACTCTGCTAAGCTAACCGCCTTTACCACATTCTTCAGCAACGAATTCCAGAGTTTAATTACGCGTTGGGTGAAGAAAAATGTTAGCATCATCGCATGCCCCCTAGTCCTAGTATTTTTGGAAAGCGTGAACAGATGCTTCACATCTACCCGTTCAACTCCACTCATTATTTTATAGACCTCTATCATATCTTCCCTCAGCCGCTTTTTCTCCAACCTAAAGAGCCCTAGCCGCTTTAGCCTTTCCTAATATGGAAGTTGTCCCATCCCCTTTATAATTTTCGTCGCCCTTCTCTGCACCTTTTCTAATTCCACTATATACTTTTTTGAGATACTGCGACCAGAATTGAATGCAATATTCGAGGTGCGGTCGCACCATGGACCGATACAAAGGCATTATAACATCCTCATTTTTGTTTTCCATTCCTTTCCTAATAATACCTAACATTCTATTTGCTTTCTTAGTCACAGCAGCACACTGAGCAGAAAGTTTCAACGTATCATCAACGATGACACCTAGATCCCTTTCTTGGTCCGTGACTCCTAACGTGGAACCTTGCATGATGTAGCTATAATTCGGGTTCCACTTTCCCACATGCATCACTTTGCACTTGCTCACATTAAATGTCACCTGCCATTTAGATGTCCAGTCTCCCAGTCTCGTAAGGTCCTCTTGTAATTTTTCACAATCCTCCCGCGATTTAACGACTTTGAATAACTTTGTGTCATCAGCAAACTTAATTACCTCACTAGTTACTCCCATCTCTAGGTCATTTATAAATATGTTAAAAAGCAGCAGTCCCAGCACAGACCCCTGGGGAACCCCACTAACTACCCTTCTCCACTGAGAATAATGACCATGCGCTACTTATATGCTAAAAATAACATTTTTTTTAGTGCTAGGGAGGGTCTGGGGGTGGAGAGTGGGCATGTTCTATGCTAATTGATTAGTGCAACTACATTGCTGTATGCTAACCAATTAGCATGTGCTTAGCACATGAACCCTTACCACCTACAAAATAATGGTCACACGCTAATAGGAAAATAGAAAAATTGTCCATTTTACTTCTACGGTAAAAGTGGCCTTAGCACATGGGAATAACCAGCATAAGGATGTGCTAAGGCCACTTTTACCGCAGTTTGGTAAAAAGGCCCCAAAGTATGGCTAGCAGGTCCATCCACTCCCATTCTCACTTTGTGTACTGCAGTGTTGATGGATTACCTGGACTGAAACTTGGAATACCTGCTTTGAATAAATTTCTTGATACTTTGACTTGTTGTGGCTCTGATTGAGCTTTGCCTGTGTGCTTTGTGCCCTTATTGCTTTTGCTGCTGACAGTTATTTATTGTTTATTCACTGCTATACTGCCTTTTCAAGCAATATGTCAAAGTGGTTTGCAGATAAAAAGTCATAGAAACAAACTCCATCACATGATAGGTCAAAGGGGGTAAGCAAACATGTGGACAATGGGGAGCCGGTTGATATTGTATATCTGGATTTTCAGAAGGCATTTGACAAAGTGCCGCACGAAAGACTCCTGAAGAAATTGCAGAGTCATGGAATCGGAGGTAGGGTATTATTATGGATTAAGAACTGGTTGAAAGATAGGAAGCAGAGAGTAGGATTGCGTGGCCAGTATTCTCAGTGGAGGAGGGTAGTTAGTGGGGTCCCGCAGGGGTCTGTGCTGGGTCCGTTGCTTTTTAATGTATTTATAAATGACCTAGAGATGGGAATAACTAGTGAGGTAATTAAATTCGCCGATGACACAAAATTATTCAGGGTCGTCAAGTCGCAGGAGGAATGTGAACGATTACAGGAGGACCTTGCGAGACTGGGAGAATGGGCGTGCAAGTGGCAGATGAAGTTCAATGTTGACAAGTGCAAAGTGATGCATGTGGGTAAGAGGAACCCGAATTATAGCTACGTCTTGCAAGGTTCCGCGTTAGGAGTTACGGATCAAGAAAGGGATCTGGGTGTCGTCGTCGATGATACGCTGAAACCTTCTGCTCAGTGTGCTGCTGCGGCTAGGAAAGCGAATAGAATGTTGGGTGTTATTAGGAAGGGTATGGAGTCCAGGTGTGCGGATGTTATAATGCCGTTGTATCGCTCCATGGTGTGACCGCACCTGGAGTATTGTGTTCAGTACTGGTCTCCGTATCTCAAAAAAGATATAGTAGAATTGGAAAAGGTACAGCGAAGGGCGACGAAAATGATAGTGGGGATGGGACGACTTTCCTATGAAGAGAGGCTGAGAAGGCTAGGGCTTTTCAGCTTGGAGAAGAGACGGCTGAGGGGAGATATGATAGAAGTGTATAAAATAATGAGTGGAATGGATCGGGTGGATGTGAAGCGACTGTTCACGCTATCCAAAAATACTAGGACTAGAGGGCATGAGTTGAAGCTACAGTGTGGTAAATTTAAAACGAATCGGAGAAAATTTTTCTTCACCCAACGTGTAATTAGACTCTGGAATTCGTTGCCGGAGAACGTGGTACGGGCGGTTAGCTTGACGGAGTTTAAAAAGGGGTTAGATAGATTCCTAAAGGACAAGTCCATAGACCGCTATTAAATGGACTTGGAAAAATTCCGCATTTTTAGGTATAACTTGTCTGGAATGTTTTTACGTTTGGGGAGCGTGCCAGGTGCCCTTGACCTGGATTGGCCACTGTCGGTGACAGGATGCTGGGCTAGATGGACCTTTGGTCTTTCCCAGTATGGCACTACTTATGTACTTATGTACTTATGTAAGAGAAAGACTAAAGAAAAGCCTCCTCCATCCCAGTGTCTGCAAGTCAAGCAACTGGTTTCCTCCCTTGTTAGAAAAAAAAAAAAACATCCTGGAAAGGCTAGTGAAAATAAATACTGTAAGTTTTCAACTGGAACCTCTACTTCCTGTAAGAAAATTCCTGTAAGACAACGGGTTAGAGTTTCCAAAGAAAAGGAACCAAACAAAAGAACATATGGATATGAAGTATTCTGTTTTGAGCAACTCTTACTCTGGGGTCCTTTTACTAAGCTGCTATAAAAGGGGGCATGCGTTAGTGTCAGCGCGTGTTTTTGATGTGAACTGAGGCCCCTCTTTTACTGCAGTGGGTAAAAGGCTTTTTTCTCAAAAAGAAATGGCCGTGAGGTAAGTGAACCACTTTCCGCACTGCCATTTTGGGAGGGAGCACTTATTGCCACCCATTGAGATGGCGGTAAGGGCTCCCAAGCTAACCGATTACCACCAGGTAAGCACTAGCGCTACAAAAATAGAAAATATTTTTGTAGCACTGGAAATGGCGCATGCTGGGTGTGGGAACTACTGCCAGGCTCCTGCGATAGCCTGGTGGTAGTTCTGGATTGGCGCTTGGCAAGCCTTTTGCCATGCGCCAACCCTTTAGCAAAAGGGTCCCTCTTTTAGCTGATATTGTATTGTTCTAATGCTGGTTAATAAGAAGATCCTAAAATCTAAACTACCTACTTGGAAGGGTCATGAAAAGAAGCCTTACCTTTGAACAGCAATCATTGGAACAGCATGGGAATTATATAAGACGATCCTCCCTTCTGATGTATGGAATCCTCATCTAGCTATATTTCTGCTTTAGCTACGTTCCGTAGAAATGAACACTCTGTACCTGCAATAAAGAGAATAATTCAAACATAACAAAACCTAATCCTCTACATAAATAAAAAAATAAATTCCCAAAAGAGCAAGAAAGGAAGTCAGGGCACAGTAGCTGATGAAAAGGGAAACCAAACCAAGAAACACATATAGTTTGGAGGCAGTGTACCACTTGCATGTTTTCAAACTCCATCTATCTCTCCTGTCACCTCTTCATGCTAGTTTTTTGGGTTGATGCAGCATAATGAGCCTGCTCAGGATGTAATGGAGGGATGTTCATCTCCATTGCTCTTTCAATTTGAGACTTGAATAGATTCTCTCCATTACAGAGCTGCCAAACAGGAACAATTTTAAAAAGATTTTTTAGACCATGGCAAAACATAAGCTACAACTCTCTTTTGCTCTCCCATGTCCCTCTAGTAAATTTGTTCTGGTGATTGTAGTGCTGGAGGAGGACAAAATGCCAGATACTCCCCAAGGCCCAGCCCAGCCAGCAATCTTTTGTGTCTATAGTTTTCTATCCTCTGTCTCTGCTTGTTCTTGATCTTCTCTTATGTTTCCTTTGCTTTCACATTTTTTCTATGTTATCACTTCTTTTCCAGTCATCCTCCCATTTCTTTTTTCCTCCATGGGTTTGTTTCTCCATACCCCATCTCTACCTTCTCTTTTTCTCATTCCCTTCTAGTCTCACCCCCATCATGCCACTTCTCTCACTTTTCTCACCATTATGACTTTTCCTCTCACCTTTCTCTCAGGCCCTCTTTTTTTTTTTGCCTGGATCCAGACAGCTAATCTCCATCTCTTTTAGCTGCTCTTTCACCTGCCTACTTTTCTTACTCTCTCCAAAATCATGTCTCCTTCTCTCAGTTCCCTTTTCCAATCACAACCCAAGTACATTGTAAAATACTGGAGGTACCTGATATTTGAGAGAGAGAGAGAGAGAGAGAGAGAGATAGAGAGAGAGAGACTGGACTGGGGGAAGAGAGGGGGAGAGATGCTGGACCATGAGGTGCATTTTCAAAAGGAATGTCCAAGTTGCGATTTGGACGTCCTTGCAAAACGGCAAAATCCAGGGGCAGAGAAACCCGTATTTTCGAAACAAGATGGACGTCCATGTTTTGTTTCGAAAATACCGCCAGGGTCATCCAAATCCTTAAATTTGGATGTCCCTAGATTTGGTCGTCCCTAGACATGGACATTTCTGAATTTCGGAGATTTTCAAAACCAAAGACGTCCATGTCAAAAACGTCCAAATGCAAGCCATTTGGTCATGGGAGGAGCCAGCATTTCTAGTGCACTGGTCCCCCTGACATGCCAGGACACCAACCGGGCACCCTAGGGGGCACTTCAGTGGATGTTATAAATTGCTCCCAGGAACATAGCTCCCTTACTTTGTGTGCTGAGCCCCCCAAAACTCACTACCCACAACTGTACACCACTACCATAGCCCTTATGGGTGAAGAGGGACACGTTTATGTGGGTAGAGTGGGTTTGTGGTGGGTTTTGGAGAGCTCATTTTTTCTTCCCCAAATGTAACAGGTAGGGGGGTATGGGCCTGGGTCCGCCTGTCTAAAGTGCACTGCAGTACCCACTAAAACTGCTCCAGGGACCTGGCATAGCGGCTGGCACAACATATTTTGAAAGATGTTTTTTGAGGGTGGGAGGGGTTAGTGACTACTGGGGAGTAACGGGAGGTCATCCACGATTCTCTCTGGTGGTCATGTGGTCATTTCGGGCACCTTTTTGTACCTTAGTCATAAGAAAAACCAGGTCTGGGTGAAAACGTCCAAGTGTTCATCAGGGACGTCCTTGTTTTTTTTCGATTATGGGTCAAGGACGTCCAAGTGTTAGGTACGCCCAAGTCCCGCCTTCGCTATGCCTCCAACACGCCCCCTTGAACTTTGGCCGTCCTTGGGACGGAGTGCAATTGGAGACGTCCTAAATCGGGTTTCGATTATACTGACTTGGAAGTCCCTGGGAGAAGGATATCCATCTTCTGATTTATGTCAAAAGATGGACATCTTTCTCTTTCGAAAATGAGCCCCCATATGTGTAGCAAGAAAGTAAGGGACAGGGGAGAATCTGGACATGGGGAGGGACAGGGACACAGAAAAGATATGCTGGACAGAGTAACATAGGAATATAAAGGAAAGATGCTGAATACGAGGGGAAGATAGGGACACTGAAAGGGCAGATGTTGTACATGGGTGAGGACAGGGACTGGAAAACAGAGGTGAGATGCTGGAAAAGACAAATAAGTGCCACAGAGGCATAGGCGGTCGGTGGCCCAACTGATTGGGGAGGCTAAAGGGGGCGGGGTTAGGGGTGGGGCCAGAGGCGGGGCTTACATCCATAATTGTCTGACAACAGAAAAAAAATAAGTAAAAATAAGTCACAATTAATACCTTTTATTAAAGTTAGATATCAAATATGTATCATATGTCAAAGAATAAAGTGGTTGCTCAAAGCATGTACTAACCACAATTGCTCAACTGCAAAACACTATGCACAAATTTGTGCAAAAACACACTCATAAACCTTACTGTACTTTAACACTGGGCAGACCCTAATAAACCAATATACCACCCATACGGAAAATGCAGACCGTCAACAATATGAAACAAGGGATCATAATATCACAATTCTCATGTAGAGCCACAATACACCCTTTTAGGGTGGAAAGTGTTCACAATGAGCTCCTTTTATGAACGACTATATGTAGATCCTTCAAGAGGTAGTGTGTCATGATTTAGGCTCTAAAACCCTTTCTGATGATTTGGTGCCACCTCAGTAAGGCCAATACACAATCTCTCCACTGCAAAACACTATACACAAACTTGTGCAAAAACACACTCATATAGCCTTACCAAACCATAACAGTACTAATTCCAAGGACACGACGAGCTAAACCTTATGCGTGGAAAGGCAGCACTGTAATTACACGGGACTCTAAAACTCCAGTGTACAACCTAGTGAAACAAAAAAAAACCCAAAAAGGGCTGAAAATACTACACGCTAGCAGAATACTGCACCTTGATCACACATGAAAAATACATGACACAACAGATATGAAGGCAAAATACTGAACTGGAAAGTTACCTGAAGAAGTCAGACTCAGCATGCAGCAATACTAGAAAAATTGAAATTTACATGCAAAACATCACAGATGCACATTTCCAAAAGCTGACATATTCCAGTTAATAAATTCTGAATAAAATACTTTTTTCTACCTTTGTTGTCTGATCATTTAGTTTTTCTATTCGCTTTGGTCCCAGTGTCTTCTGTTTTATGCAGTGTCTTCTTTCCATTTGATATTTTTTCTCTCACCATGTCCACCATCCTCCTGTGTCCTTATGCGTCCTGTCTACCATCTGTAGCCATGTCCCTATCCAGCTCTTAAATTCAACAGTTTTCCCTCCATCCATATCCATCATTTCTCCTCACTTCCCTCCATCCATGTGCATATACTCCCCTCCCCTCCATCCATGTCCAGCACCTTCCCTCTTTCTCTCCTACCATGCCATCCAGTGTTATCCCTCTTTCTCTCTCCATCCTTCCACCCATTATCCTCTCCCAATCCTTCCGTCCATTGTCTTCCTCTATCTCCCCTTCCTTCTAGACAGTTCTCTCTTGACCCTTTTCCATTCAGCATGTCTTCTCTCACCCCATCCTTCCAGTGTCTTTCCTCTTTCCCTCCCTACCAGTTTCTTCCCTCCTTCCAGCATTTTTCCTCTTTCTCCCTCCTTTCATCCAGCCAGCATTTCTCAGTCTGACAGCTAGGGTCTCCCCCAGTTTCTCCCCAGCAGCTTCTCTCTCTCTCCTGCCCATGGCCCCTCTTTCTCTCCCCATCTCTTTCTGGCTCTCCCTTGCTTTTTTTTCCATGTCCCTGGCTCTCCCCTGCTCTTTTCCATGGCCCCTCTTTCTCTCCCCATCTCTTTCTGGCTCTCCCTTGCTTTTTTCCATGTCCCTGGCTCTCCCCTGCTCTTTTCCATGGCCCCTCTTTCTCTCCCCATCTCTTTCTGGCTCTCCCTTGCTTTTTTCCATGTCCCTGGCTCTCCCCTGCTCTTTTCCATGGCCCCTCTTTCTCTCCCCATCTCTTTCTGGCTCTCCCCTGCTTTTTTCCATGTCACTGGCTCTGCCCTGCTTTTTTCCATGTCCCCTCTTTCTCTCCCTATTGCTCTCTGGCTCTCCACTGCACTGGCCATGTCCCCTGGCTCTCCCCTGCTCTCCTTCTCTCCCCTCCTACCGTTTCCAGCCAGTGGCCACGTTCTCTTCTCTCCCTCCGGCCCGGGCCTCTTTAGCTGACAAAAGAAAAAGCAGCGCGGGGCCGCAGCAGCATTCAGACATGCGCTGTCGGCTCTGCCGGTCCTCTACCCCCGGAACGGGAAATTGACGTCACGGGGCAGAGACCGGCAGAGCCGACAGCGCATGTCTGAACGCTGCTGCGGCCCCGCGCTGCTTTTTCTTCTTGTGCTGGCTCTGAGAGAAGTGGTGGCAGCGGATCAGCTGCATAGATGTCGTTCCTGGCCGCCGCTGCTCAATAGAAGCGGCGGCAGCAGAAGATTTCGGCAGGGGCAGGCCGCGGGGAAGGTCAGAGCTGGGCTGGGGAGGCTTAGCCTCCCCAAGCCTCTTATACGGGGCGCCTATGCACAGAGGGAAGATGAATGGGAGACATGGAGAAGCATAATCAAAAGGGATGTCCAAGTTTTCATGAGGACGTCCTCGCAAAACATCCCGATGCAGGGGCGGGGAAACCCGTATTATGAAAACAAGATGGACGTCCATCTTTCGTTTCGATAATACAGTCAGGGATGTCCAAATCTTGAAATTTTGGTCATCCTTAGAGATGGTCGTCCCTAGACTTTGCCGTTTCTGATTTTCGGCAATAATGGAAACCAAGGACGTCCATCTCTGAAACGACCAAATGCAAGCCCTTTGGTTGTGGGAGGAGCCAGCATTTCTAGTGCACTGGCCCCCTGACATGCCAGGACACCAACCGGGCACCCTAGGGGGCACTGCAGTGGACTTCAGAAATTGCTCCCAGAAACATAGCTCCCTTACCTTGTGTGCTGAGCCCCTCAAAACCCACTACCCACAACTGTACACCACTTCCATAGCCCTTAGGGATGAAGGGGGGCACCTAGATGTGGGTACAGTGGGTTTCTGGTGGGTTTTGGAGGGCTCACATTTACCACCACAAGTGTAACAGGTGGGGAGGGGTGGAGGGGCCTGGGTCTGCCTGCCTGAAGTGCACTGCACCCACTAAAAACTGCTCCAGGGACCTGCATATTGCTGTCAGGGAGCTGAGTATGACATTTGAGGCTGGCATAGAGGCTGGAAAAAATGTTTAAAAATTTTTTTATGGTGGGAGGGGGTTGGTGACCACTGGGGGAGTAAGGGGAGGTCATCTCCAATTCCCTCCGGTGGTTGGCTTGGTCGTGAAAAAAAGGGACCAAGTAAAGTCGACCAAATGCTCGTGAGGGACGCCCTTCTTTTTTACATTATCGTCCGAGGATGCCCATCTCTTAACTGCGCCCCCGTCCCACCTTCGGTACACTGCCAACACACCCCCGTGAACTTTGGTCGTCCCCGCGACGGAAAGCAGTTGAGGACACAAAAAAATCGACTTTCGATTATGCCAATTTGGGCGACCTCGGGAGAAGGACACCCATCTCCCGATTTGTGTCGGAAGATGGGCGTCCTTCCATTTTGAAAATAAGCCTGATGATGTGAATGATCTTGCAGACATGTATAAAAGGGAAAAGGACGGTGATAGGAGTGTACTACCGTCTGCCTCGCAAGGATGAGCAGGTAGACGCGGAAATGATAAAAGAAATCAGAGACGCAAACAAAATGGGCAATGTGATAATAATGGGTGACTTCAATTATCCAAATATAGACTGGGTAAATGTAACATCGGGACATGCCAGAGGGGTACAATTCCTTGATGAAATCAAGGACAGCTTTATGGAGCAGCTGGTGCAGGAGCCGACGAGAGAAGGAAAAATTCTAGACTTGGTCCTTGGTGGAGTGCATGATCTGGTGAGGGACGTTATGGTACTGGGGCCGCTTGATAACAGTGATCATAATATGATCAGTTTTAATATCAACCTTGAAGTAACTATACACAGGAAGTCAAATACGTTAGCGTTTAACTTTAAAAAAGGAGACTGATAAAATGAGAAGAACGGTGTTAAAAAAAACTAGGCGGACAACTGAGAGGGTAAAAACTGTACAACAGGCACGGACGCTGTTCAAAAATACCATCCTGGAGGCCCAGGCCAAACATATTCCACTAATTAGAAAAGGAGTTACGGACCAAGAAAGGGATCTGGGTGTCGTCGTCGATAATACACTGAAACCTTCTGCTCAGTGTGCTGCTGTGGCTCGGAAAGCGAATAGAATGTTGGGTATTATTAGGAAAGGTATGGAAAACAGGTGTGAGGATGTTATAATGCCGTTATATCGCTCAATGGTGCAACCGCACCTTGAGTATTGTGTTCAATTCTGGTCGCCGCATCTCAAGAAAGATATAGTGGAACTGGAAAAGGTGCAGCGAAGGGTGACTAAAATGATAGAGGGGCTGGGACGACTTCCCTAAGAAGAAAGACTAAGGAGGCTAGGGCTTTTTAGCTTGGAGAAGAGACGGCTGAGGGGAGACATGATAGAGGAATATAAAATAATGAGTGGAGTGGAACAGGTGGATGTGAAGCGTCTGTTCACGCTTTCCAAAAATACTAGGACTAGGGGGCATGCGATGAAACTACAGTGTAGTAAATGTAAAACAAATTGGAGAAATTTTTTCTTCACCCAACACGTAATTAAACTCTGGAATTCGTTGCCGGAGAACATGGTGAAGGCGGTTAGCTTGGCAGAGTTTTAAAAGGGGTTAGACTGTTTCCTAAAGGACAAGTCCATAAACCGCTACTAAATGGACTTGGGAAAAATCCACAATTCCAGGAATAACATGTATAGAATGTTTGTACGTTTAGGAAGCTTGCCAGGTGCCCTTGGCCTGGATTGGCTGCTGTCGTGGATAGGATGCTGGGCTCGATGGACCCTTGGTCTTTTTCCAGTGTGGCATTACTTATGTACTTATGCATTTATGTACTTATGACAGGAGAGAGGATGAGAGGCACTGAAAAGGATCGGGGTACTGAGGAAGGAAGGGGATGGGTCTCTGAAGGGGTTGAGTGAGGGTGGGAATGGTGTCAAAAAGATGGTGAAAGAGAGGCTATTGGGCATGGGGTATAGGGTAACAGACAGAAGAATGGCCTTGGAGGCAAGGGAAGGAGAGACAGGAATAAAGCTGGGACTGATAGGGTGATGAGATGCAGTGGAGGGTAGGTGAGGGCTGAAAGAGTGAGTACAGAGGATAGAAATAGGGGACTAAGGAAGTGGGTGAAAGATGAGGGAGGGGTACAGAAGACTGTGCTGTCTCTATGAGTCTTGGTGTACAGTTGTGGGGAGTGGGTTTTAGGGGGGGGGTTGGGGGCTCAGCACCCAAGGTAAGGGAGCTATGCACCTGGGAGCTTTTTCTGAAGTCCACTGCAGTGCCCCCTAGGGTACCCAGTTGGTGCCCTAGCATGTGAGGAGGACCAGTGCACTACAAATGCTGGCTCCTCCCATGACCAAAGGGCTTGGATTTGGTCGTTTTTGAGATGGGCGTCCTCGGTTTCCATTATGGCCGAAAACCAGGGACGACCATCTCTAAGGTCGACCATCTCAACATTTAGGTCGACCATACCCCCTAACCCCATCCATTTCCTGCTCCTTTCCCCTCCCCCCCCCCCCCCCCCCCCACGGTCTGGCATCTCTCTTCTTCCCCTTCCCTTCATTGTCTATCATCTCTCTCCATCCCTTCCCTCCCCTCCAGTCTGTCATCAATCTCCTTCCCTTTTCTTCTCCTCTGTCCTCCCCCATATAATGGCATCTCTCTCCTTCCCTTCCCCTTCCCCTTCCCCTACCGCACCATACCCCACCTCACAGTTTGGCATCAATGTCCTTCCCCTCCCCTCCAGTCTGGCATCAATGTCCTTCTAGCATCTATCCCCTTCCTTTCCCTTCCCTTCCCCTACCTACCCCACCCCACATTCTTACATTAATGTCCTTCCCTGCCCATTAACTCCTCCCCCCCCCAATCTGGAATCTCTCTAATCATAGGAGCCAACTTGTCAAAATGATTGGGGGTGCTGAACACAACCCAATAGTCTCCCTCCACCTGCCACCACCAAAAAAGAAATAGTCCTAGATTGCATTCACAGATAACATGAGGCTCCATTTCCTGAACTTTAGCTTGCCATATTCCTGAGACATTACTACACCATCAAAGCACTGTCCCCTGCATGTTTAAAATCCAAACCACTCCTTATTAAGACATATTAACAGTATAAACCGGTGATGGTGAACCAATGGCACGCGTGCCAGAGAGGGCACGCAGAGCCCTCTCCCTTGGCACGCATGCTGTCGCTGGTCCGCCCACTCTCCCTCCCTCCGAGCACCAGTTCGCCCTCCCTCCTGCCCTCCCTCCAACCAAAGAAGCATCAGGCTGCCCGCCCGTCCGTCCTCCCTCCCAGCACCAGGAACCCTCCTCCTCCTCTGACATTTAAAAAGCGTACCGTCCTACTCCTCGGGGTTAAGGCGGCGTGCAGCGGCAGCAAAACACGTGTTCTTCATGCTGTGTGCCTTCGGCCTTCCTTTCTGTCTCTCAAGCTCTGGTCCTGCCTAAGGGGCGGGACCAGAGCTTGAGAGACATTAGGGAAGGCCGAAGGCGTGCCGAGCGAAGAACACGTGCTTCGCTGCCGACGCATGCCGCTTTAACCCCGAGGACGTTACGCTTTTTAAATTTCAGAGGTGGAGGGGGTTCCTGGTGCTGGGAGGGAGGACGGGCGGGCGGCCTGATGCTTCTTTGGTTGGAGGGAGGGCGGGAGGGAGGGAGGGTGAACTGGTGCTCGGAGGGAGGCAGGCCTGGTGCTGGGTGGGAGGCTTCGTGCTGTGTGTTGCTGGGTGGGTGGGTGATAGGGAGGCCTGATGCTAGGTGGGAGGGAGGCCTGCTACTGGGTGCTGCTGCTGCTGGGTGCTAGGAGGGAGGGAGGTCTGATGCAGGGTGCTGGGTTGGAGGGAGAGAGCCCTGATGTTGGGTGCTGGGTGGGAGGGTGGAAGCCCTGATGTTGGGTGCAAGGTGGGAGGGAGGGAGCCCTGCTGGGTGGGAGGGTGGGAGCCCTGATGTTGGGTGCGAGCCCTGATGTTGGGTGCTGGGTGGGAGCCCTAATGTTGGGTGCTGGGTGGGAGGGAGCCCTGATGTTGGGTGCTGGGTGGGAGGGAGGCCGGCCTGATGCTGGGTGCTGAGAGGGAGGGCAGGGGGAGAGGAGGGTGGCTGGACATGGGTGGCTGGAGGGGAGGGTGGCTGGATATGGGTGGCTGGAGGGGAGAGGAGGGTGGCTGGACATTTGTGGCTGGAGGGGAGCGGAGGGTTGCTGGACATGGATGGAGGGCAAGAAATGAAGAAGAAAGGAGGAAAGTAAAGAAATAAATGGAAAGGAAGCCCTGGAAACGGAGTTAAGAGGACAGATAGCAGCAGAATCGGATACTGGGCCAGCATGATCAGAAAAATAAAGTCACCAGACAACAAAGATAGAAAAAAAATCACTTTATTTTCATTTTAGTGTTTGGAATATGTCCAATTTGAGAATTTACTTCTGCTGCCTTATTTTGCACTGGGTATACTGGAGCTGTAACAGCTTACAGAAATGATTTATAATGAAAAAAAATCATGTTATTTTTTTTCTCCTATACTAGTATAATAGTTTCAATGATGTCTGTTTATATGCGCCATGGCTGGTGTAAGGGATGTGGCTATCATAGGGGTGGAGTAATATGTGGTGACCCCGCCCATAATGAGTACAGGCACTTTGCGATAAATAATTCGATTCTGGGTTGCTGTTTGGGCACTCGGTCTCTGAAAGGTTCGCCATCACTGGTATATACCAACCTGGGCAAAGACACACTCAGAACATTACCATACCATAATAGCACTAACTGCCAAGACATGAAGAGCTACAACCTCATGTGTGAAAAGGCAGCAGTGTAAATATTACACTGGGCCCTAAAACACCAATACACTACCTAATGGAAAAAACAAAACAAATAAGACCTCTATGCAGAATACCACACCATGGTCATACATGAAAAACACATGACAAAACAAAGATATCACAAGGGACCAAAAATCAATATGAAGGCAAAAGAACTGAACAAGAAACCTCAAGAAGTCAGCTAAAATGGAAAACATCAGAGATGTGCATTTCCAAAAACTGACATATTCCAATTAATTAATTCAGAATAAACACAGTTTACACCTTAGGATTCACCACCCTTAGGATTCACCTTTGGGTTTAAAAAGCACAACCATGTGCATGTAAGGACTGAATAAATGAATTAAAACAAAGTTTAAAGTAAATGCCCCTAATATGTAACACTTGGTAGCAATAATAACTGAATATTCACATATCAGGCAGCCTCATCCAACAGATTTATTTTCCACTGAACATAATTAACTTTGTATGAAATTGGTGGCTAACAGTGTGCTAACAGTTCCCACATGCCATCTTTTTCTTTTGATATAGGCACAGGACAAAAAGACATTAAATGCTCCCAGGTCTCAACCTAATTAATGTTTTGTATTTTTTTAAATTGTAGTTATAAATAGTAAGTCTGATTTTTAAGCACCTGATTCTCATAACATGATATCTGTTTTGGTGATTCTTTACTAGGTGAAAACATCTCTGCACAAATACAGTGAGTCCCTATAACCATCCCCTCCAAATGACACAATGATTTACAATTTAGAATTAATTACTCAATACTTCCCTGTGTACATCTGTATGCTGCAAAGTTGGCATGTCTGAAAAAATGAGCGAGATCAAATAAAAATGTACCAAAAATAAAAAAAACAACAACATGGATAGAACAGCTCATAGGTTTGCTTGCTTTGTTTTGCATGAATGGGGATGACCGACAACTACGCAGAGGAGAGGGAAAAATAGACTTACCTAATTGGCTTCAGCTTTTTAACGTCGCCTGTTCTGGCTTCCTGTACCGTTGCCCTTCTTCAATTTTCCAGGCCGCTGGCAGCATCAGTGAGGTAAGCACACTGCCTTCTGCAGCCCCAGAAGCTCTCACTCTGTTGTAGCATTCCGCCTATGTGGAACAGGAAATTGTAGCAGAGGGAAAGCTTCCAGGCCGCCAAAGGCAGTGTGTTTACCTCACTGATGCCGCCGGCGGCCCGGAAAATTGAAGGATAGCGGTGCAGGGCAGGGAGCGGGACAGTGGTGCAGGGAGCGGGAGGGCAACCAGTAGTGCCTTAACACAGGCACTTTACGCCACTGCCCCAAATTATTGGGGGTGGTTAGTGATGCAGTGAGTTGAACCAAAAAACTTACCAGCTGAAAAGTGAGCACTGTGCTGCTTTTTCAAAGTTGTTAGATCCAGGACTGGGCCTACCTGTACATATTCTACAATGTGTTTCCATGAATCTTTAAAGAGTCAGTTATACCAAGCCAACATTCACAGGAAGATCTGTTTTCTTAATTTCTAACTGCGTACTGCAGATAAGTGAAACAGATAACTTACTACATGTGGCATATATTTGTTTATATATGCCACTTGATATACTATACATTAGCCTCTGCATAGGCAACACAATGGTTTACAATAAATAGGAGTTAAGAGAAAAGGAGTTACCAGACAGAATATAGCCAAGCACAGACCTAAGTAGCAGAGGAGGGAAAGGACTCTAGGAAAAGGTAGGTCTTAAGTACTTTCTTAAAAGACGTGAGGATTGATTGGTTTCTTATGGAGAAGGGCAAGTTGTTCCAAAGTTTGGGTCCTATGTATCTAAAGGCAGAGTTCCTTGAGACTTTGAGATAAAGGACCGAGGGTCAGGGGAGGGTCAGCAGGATCTGAGCCACAGAACAGAGTCATCGGAGAGGGGTTTAGGGAATGATGAGAGAAGAGAGGCTGGAGGAGGCAAGTGATTGACAGAATTTATAGACAAGAAGGAGGATTTTATATTTGATGTGAGTGATGACCAGGAGCCAATACTCAAACGGGGGGGGGGGGGGGGGGGGGGGAGGGGGGGGTCACATAGGTATCTCTAGCATTAGCAAGCACCTATAGTGTGGCTTAGTAAACAGGGCCCTAAGTTTTAAATGATTGCCTTTTAACCATTGATCACTCTTAGATAAAACCATAAATTATCAAAAGTTTCATGTAAAGAATTCTCAATTTTAACTAAAAACTGAGAAGGATAGCTCCATTGGGGAATATGAAGTTTGTGATATAGAACTGGGCCTTTGACTATTGGGCCTAGTGTTTTTATACGGCACCACTGAACTTGCAAGTGAGAAGCAAACTTAGCTGCCAGGCATGTAACCATGGTGGCCTATGTTTAAATGGCAGGAAAACAGAAGAGCAATGACCCTTGTGAACACGCAGACAAAACAATCAAAACAAGGATGACAAAAGAAAGGACAGCAGACGATGTCCAAAATAACACCTTTAATTTCAATATCCAAAGACTCGACATGAGTCGTGTTTCAGCCCGAAGGCCTTCCTCAGGAGTCTTAAGTTGGATGTATGTTGATATAAAACTACTTCTATGGTGAAGCTGATGCTATTTGATTTCTTACTGCTTCCTTCTGATAGGTACTTTGTATAGCGATTGGACTTGCCAATGAGTGAGATTTTTTTTGAGGGCCTCAGCCATGTCTAAAACTAGTTCTGGCAGATGCACATTCCAAAAACTGATATATTCCAATTGTTGTCTGGTCATTTTATTTTTCTTATTGTGTTGGTCCTAGTCTCTGATTTCTGCTTTCCTCTTTCTTCTATTAACTGTCTAGCCAGTCTTCTTATCCATTTGGAACTTCTTCTCTCTCAATGTCCACCATCCATCTTTTTTCTTCATCCCTATCTAACCGACCCATCTCTGTGTCCCTATTCTTGCCCTATCCAACATCATTTTGTGTCCCTATTCTCTCTCCCCCCCCCCCCCCCCCCCATGTGCCAGCACCTCTCTCTCTGTCTTCCTTCCCTCCTGTCTCCCTCTCCTGGCCAGCATCTCTTCCCTCCCTCTGCGCCCCCCACTGAGTTCTAGCACATGTTCCTCACTCAAGGGCCAGCACCTCTCCCTCTTCCTTCTTTCCCCCCTCACTCTGCTGCTCCCCAGTATCTCTCCACACTCGTCCTTCCCTACACCCCTTTCCGTGCACTCCGCTCCATGGATAAATCTTTCTTATCTGTTCCCTTCTCCACTACTGCCAACTCCAGACTTCACGCCTTCTGTCTCGCTGCACCCTACGCCTGGAATAAACTTCCTGAGCCCCTACGTCTTGCCCCATCCTTGGCCACCTTTAAATCTAGACTGAAAGCCCACCTCTTTAACATTGCTTTTGACTCGTAACCACTTGTAACTACTCGCCTCCACCTACCCTCCTCTCCTCCTTCCTGTACACATTAATTGATTTGATTTGCTTACTTTATTTTTTCTCTATTAGATTGTAAGCTCTTTGAGCAGGGACTGTCTTTCTTCTATGTTTATGCAGCGCTGCGTACGCCTTGTAGCGCTATAGAAATGCTAAATAGTAGTAGTAGTAGTAGTATAGAGATTCTACTACTACTACTACTATTTAGCATTTCTATAGCGCTACAAGGCGTACGCAGCGCTGCACAAACATAGAAGAAAGACAGTCCCTGCTCAAAGAGCTTACAATCTAATAGACAAAAAATAAAGTAAGCAAATCAAATCAATTAATGTGTACAGGAAGGAGGAGAGGAGGGTAGGTGGAGGCGAGTGGTTACAAGTGGTTACGAGTCAAAAGCAATGTCAAAGAGGTGGGCTTTCAGTCTAGATTTAAAGAATACTGCATAACTTGTAGTATTCTGTAAGTTGTATATGTAAATGGAAGCTCCACCCATGTCTCTCCCATGCTCCCCCCCCCCCCAATGTGAGCACCCCATTCTGACCAATCCTGTAGAGAATACAGAACACTCCCATGCAGAAGAATTTGTTGAATGACACTATCAATTATCATGCTAATTGAAAAGTCAAGGGGGGGGGGGGGGGAGAGGAGTATGATGTGCAAAAATGTCAGTTTGACTCTCCCCTCCCCCTAAACCTAGCTTGCCCCCCTGGTGCCACCTCAAAATATTTCTGCCTACAGACACCATTGATCTGTAAACACTGTGATGTCTGCTATGTGGCTAGGGGTTGGTGCTGAAAATGCATGGAGAGTGTTTGCTGCCAGCAGCTAAAGCTATACATGCAGGAGGCATGGTGAGAGCCTATTCTATAATGGCATCTGGCCTTCAAAATTCCCTTATATAATCCTTGCATAAAGTGGTATTGGTGTTCCTTATATTTAAGTCCCTGCAGTTATACCAGCCATAGACCTGGCTTAACTTCAGGTGCCTAAATTTTTGCTTATTTAGATTTTGCTCATACCTTTCAATAGTAGCTCAAGGTGAGTTACATTCAGATACTCTAGGCATTTCCCTGTCCCTGAAGGGCTCACAATCTAAGTTTGTATCTAAGGCAGTGGAGGGTTAAGTGACTTATCCAAGATCACAAGGAGCAGTAGTGGATGTCAAGACCGGTGCTCTAACTACTAGGCCACTCCTCCAGTTGGTGGGGCAGCTACTTGCATAACTTGCAGTATTCTGTAAATTGTACATGTAAATGGAAGCCCCACCCATGTCTCTCCCATGCTCCCCCCCCCATGTGAGCACCCCCTGACATTTATATACTATGCCACTTACATACCCTTATACAATAGCACTTAGTCATTTTGCTGCCACTTAATTCCAGTATTCTGTACATTTACACGCACAAGAGGCATGTACATGCAGATACCCCAGTGGCATAGCCAAGGGTGGGCCCAGGCCCACCCACTTTGGGCTCAGGCCCACCCAGTAGCACCACACCTATGATGTGGGTGGCAGGGATCCCTAAGCCCCACCAGCCAAAAAATCCCAACAACTGTCCCTCCTGCATACCTGGTAAATAGCAGATCTTCGCCTGTGACGAGCAGCAACTGATACATACTGCTCTCACCAGCCCCACAGCCTTCCCTCTGATGTATTCCCGCCTATGCGGAAATAGGAAGTTGCATCAGAGGGAAGGCTGTAGGGCCAACATGAGCAGTGTGTAGTAGTTGCTGTTCATTGCCGGTGAAAATCTGCTATTTAAAAGGTATGCAGAGAAGGGAGGATGTATGAGAAACCATATGGCATGCAGGCAACAGAGGGAGAGACCAAATCACTTGTGGGACAGGGCAGGGTTCTTGTACCTACCCATCTTGGGCCCAGCCCACCCAAATTTGGGTGTCTGGCTATGCCCCTGAGACACCCAGTTACAAAACTGCCCTTCATATGATGATGTTTGGCTAT
Source organism: Microcaecilia unicolor (assembly GCF_901765095.1). Taxonomy (NCBI): domain Eukaryota; kingdom Metazoa; phylum Chordata; class Amphibia; order Gymnophiona; family Siphonopidae; genus Microcaecilia; species Microcaecilia unicolor. The sequence goes on from NC_044040.1 coordinate 154,585,888, forward strand.
ACAATATGGGCCCAATATTGAGACCTCAGGAGGTACCCAGGCTGCCTCCTGTGGTCACTGCTGAGCCTGGATATTCAATGCCAGGCCAGGTCCGGTGACAGGCATTGAAAACCCAGTTTATTTGTGGCCGGTCCCAACTTAAGTGGCCAAGCGGATATTGAGCGCTGGCCGGTTAAGTCTGAACGGGCCAAAGATATTCCAGGTATTCACATGGCCATATTTGACCACCAAATGTGCTGAAAATTGGCAGATAGCTGGTTATATCGCCCGATATAACCGACTAGCTGATAACCACCAATATTCAGTGGGAGACATCTGGCTATCCCCCACTGAATATCACCAGATAACTGGCTAAGAACCGATAGCAAGGTTGCAAAAGAGACCATAGTAGATCAGGTGTCTTTAAATAAAAAATCAGACAAAAGATTGCAAATTAACACTGTCAACTATTGAGCAACATGCAAATAGAAACAGCAAACATAGTTTGAAATGTCTATATGCGAATGCCAGGAGCCGAAGAAATAAGAAGGAAGAGTTAGAATATATTGCACTAAATGAAAAATTAGATATAATAGGCAACTCTGAGACCTGGTGGAAGGAGGATATCCAGTGGGACACTGTCATACCAAGGTACAAATTATATCATAGTGATAGATAGGGTGGATTGAATTGGTGGATTGGTAGCATTGTATGTTAAGCAGGGCCTTGAATCAAATAGATTGAAAATTCTGTAGGTAACAAAAAACTTCTTGGAATCCCTATGGATTGAAATTCCATGTGTAAAGGGGAAAAGGATAGTGATAGGAGTGTACTACCATCCACCTGGTCAGGATGAACAGACGGATGTAGAAATGTTGGTAACAAACTGAGCAACACAATAATAATGGGTGATTTCAATTACCCCGATATTGACTGGGTAAATGTAACATCAGGGTATGCTATGGAGGTAAAATTCATTGACGAAATCAGGGACTGCTTTATGGAGAAGCTGGTAGAGAAGCCAACAAGAGTAGGAAAAATTCTATACCTAGTCCTTAGTGGAGCTCATGATCTGGTGCGGGAAGTAATGGTGTTGAGGCCGCTTGATAAGAGTGATCATAATATGACCGGATTTGATATCGGCTTTGGAGTAAGTACACACAGGAAATCCAATACGTTAGCATTTAACTTTCAAAAAGGAGGCTATGATAAAATGAGAGAAACGGTGAAAAAAGAAACTTAGAGAAGCAGCTGTGAAAGTCAAAAATTTACATCAGGAGTGGAATCTGTTTAAAAATACCATCCTGGAAGCCCAGGCCAAATATATTCTGTGGATTAAAAAAGGAGGAAGGAAGACCAAACAACAGCTGACATGGTCAAGGAAGCTATTAGAGCTAAAAGAAAATCCTTCAGAAAATAGAAGAAGGATCTGACCGAAAATAGTAAGAAATAGAAAGAAATAGAATAAAGAATGGCAACTCAAATGCAAAGCATTGATAAGGAAGGCAAAGAGGGACTTTGAAAAAAAGACTACGATGGAGGCAAAAGCACATAGTAAAAATTTGTTTAGGTATATTAAAAGCAAGAAGCCGGCAAAAGAATTGGTTGGACCGCTAGATGACGAAGGGGTAAAAGGTGCACTCAGGGAAGACAAAGCCATAGCGGAGAGATTAAATGAATCCTTTGCTTTGGTCTTCACCGAGGAAGATTTGAGAGAGATAACGGTGCCAGAAATGGTATTCAGTGCTGACGAGTCAGAGAAACTGAATGAAATCTCTATAAAACTGGAGGATGTAATGGCACAATTTGACCAAATTGAAGAGTAGCAAATCTCCTGGACCAGATGATATTCATCCCAGAGTGCTGATAGAATTGAAAAATGAAATTGTGGAACTATTGTTAGTAATATGTAATTTATCTTTAAAATCAAGTAAGATTAGAGGGTGGCCAATCTAACGCCGATTTTTTAAAATGGTTCCAGAGGAGATCCAGGAAATTACAGACCAGTGAGCCTGATGTTGGTGCCGGGCAAAATCATGGTAATTTCAGCGCATATTCAGAAGCATGGATTAAAGAGACAAAGCCAACATGCATTTAGTGAAGGAAAATCTTGCCTCGCCAATCTATTATGTTTCATTGAAGGGGTGAACAAACATGTGGATAAAGGTGAGCTGGTCGATATCGTGTATCTGGATTTTCAAAAGGCATTTAACAAAGACTCCATAGGAAATTAGAGAGTCATTGGATAAGAGGTAGTGTCCTATTGTGGATTAAAAACTGGTTAAAAGATAGAAAACAGAGAGTAGGATTAATTGGTCAGTATTCTCAATGGAGAAGAGTAGATGGTGGGGTTCCCTAGGGGTCTGGGACTGCTGCTTTTTAACATATTTATAAATGATCTAGTAACTAGTGAGGTAATTAAATTTGTTGACAACACAAAGTTATTCAAGGTTGTTAAATCGCGGGAGGATTGTGAAAAATTACAAGAGGACCTTACGAGACTGGGAGATTGTGCATCTAAATGGCAGATTACGTTTAATGTGAGCAAGTGCAAAGTGATGCATGTGGGAAAGAGGAACCCAAATTATAGCTATGTACTTCACGGTTCCACATTAGAAGTCACCGACCAGGAAAGGGATCTAGACGTCATCGTTGATGATACGTTGAAACCCTCTGCTCAGTGTGCGGTGGCGGCTAAGAAAGCAAATAGAACGTTAGATATTATTAGGAAAGGAATGGAAAACAAAAATGAGGACGTTATAATGACTTTGTATCGCTCCATGGTGCGACTGCATCTCGAATATTCTGTTCAATTCTAGTCACCACATCTAAAAAAAGATATAGTGGAATTAGAAAAGTTACAGAGAAGGACGAAAATGATAAAGGGGATGGGACGACTTCCTTATGAGGAAAGACTAAAGTGGAGACTTGGAGAAAAGACAGTTGAGAGGAGATATATTAGAGGTCTATAAAATAATGAGTGGAGTGGAATGAGTAGACGTGAATCACTTGTTTACTCTTTCCAAAAATACTAGGACTAGGGGTACACAATGAAGCTACAAAGTAGTAAATTTAAAACGAATCAGAGAAAATATTTCTTCATTCAACATGTAATTAAGCTTGGAATTCGTTAACTGAGAATGTAATAAAAGCAGTTAGCTTAGTGGAGTTTAAAAAAGGTTTGGCTGGCTTCCTAAAGGGAAAGTCCATGGACCATTATTAAAATGGACAGGAAAATCCACTGCTTATTTATAGGATATACAAAAAGAAAAATAAATGGCTGAGCTCTACCTCAGAGTAGTTGTAGCATACATAAATTAGAAAAGGAGAGCTAATTGGCTCAACAGCAATGTATTGAAAAAAGGGCGTCTCATCCAGTCACAGCGACACTTGTATGCGTCTGGCTTATATTGAGCCTATGTGCTCGTGACGAAATGTAATCATCGACTGCCCCCAACCACCAGTGATGCACTAGAATTATTTGCTGTGAAGTTTCTTGTACTGAATTCTAAATATATGTGCTTTGATATCGCATTATGATCATCACTCTTTTTTTATTGTGATTTTTTTCGCTCTAGTGCATTCACGGGGTTTAAAGTCTTTATTTACAGTGCTAGTTATGCTGTTAAAGTCAAATAAAGCAATGTGTAAAGGACAAGTATCAACTTATCTCAATTGTCCTTGGAAGCTGTGGGTTCTTGTGTTACTTTCAATCCAGCGATTGTTGTACCCCTCAGGCTTCACTTATAGAACTTGATCCAATCTCCGAAATTAATGCCCACCCGACAGGAGCCTGTTTCGCTATTGTTTGCTTTGTCAAGGGCGCTAGGCATATATCTATAAAAAATGGAGAACATGTATTTAATCTATAGAGCTGTAACTATATATTAAATGTAGGACATACCGTGTAAATTAATGACGTCCGGTCTCACTTTGGCAGAGTTCTATGGCGGCAGTATCTGCTGGAAAAATGGCGCTGGTATTCAGTTTTTAAATACAGAGAACTCCACCTCTCAATTATGATGTATAGGTCAGCTGTGTGTTACCGATCTTAAAAGAAACATGCCCAGTGTAAGAAAGCGTTGAGGCCATAAGGTTCTACTGTGTTGAGGCGGTATATCCATCGTGCCTCTCTTTGTAAAAGTAACCTATCGATATTGCCGCCTCGAGCATTGGGAATTAAATGGTCAATAACCATACATTTTAAAGATTCACAGGAGTGTTGGTTATTGATGCAATGTTGTACTAATGGGGCACCCATATTCTTTGCTGCTATGCGTGATCTGTGTTCTATCATCCGTGCGTTTAAAGATCTTTTAGTTTTACCAATATATGCCTTGTCACAAGGGCATTTAATATAATATATGATATGAGTGGTACGGCAGGTGGTTTGATGATGTAATTGGTATAAGGTGCCATTATGGCAAAACTGGGCTGACTCAATGGTTGAAGGACAAGTTTTACAGCCAGTTTTATTGCATTTGGAATGGCTGCCTTGCTGACTGGTGGGTGCCAGACCCATTGGAGGGAGGTCTGCTGGACTTAATATTTCACTTAAGTTGCGTGATCGTGAGAAGGCTGTTCTCATACGATAGTTAGCGAAGACAGGATGAGCACGCATAATATCCCAGTGCTGTTTGATGATTTTAGAGGCAGTTTCTCCACCTTGCACATATCGCATTACGAATGTCATAACTTGATCTTCTTGGGAGTCCCGTTTTGTGCCTTGAAGTCATAAATTCTGTTAACATATTTAGCCCTAGTGTAAGCCTGTTAAGGACCTTCTTGGGGTATCTTCTATGCAATAATTTTGAACTGAAAATGTGAGCTTGTTGTTTGAAATCGGTATCCTCAGTACATATACGCTTGAACCGTAGGAATTGCGAGAAGGGGAGACTGTCACGTAGAGTTCTTGGGTGACAGCTACCATATTCAAGAATGGTGTTTCTGTCTGTGGATTTAGTATGTACCTTGGTCTGAAAGGTACACTGCTGTAAACATATTTCCACGTCTAAAAAATGTATAATACTGTCTGATGATGTAGCAGTAAATTTTATGCGTGGGTGGCAGTTATTAAGCCATAATTGAAAATCGCTGAGCTCTGTGTTGGTGCCTGTCCAGATCATAAAGATGTCATCAATATATCTACGCCATGTCAGAATGTTGTGTTTAAATGGAGAAATCAATAACCAACGTTTTTCAAATTCATGCATAAACAAATTCGCCATTGTGGGGGCGAAAGTAGCGCCCATCGCTACTCCCGAGGTTTGCATGTAAATTTTTTCTCCGAATTTGAAGAAATTCTTGCATAAAGCTAACTTAAGTAGAGATACAAGAAAATCAGTTGGTACTGCATGTGGTCTTTGTCTTTCCTCAAGTCTTCTACCCACTATTTCTAGCAATTCATCTTGGGGGATCATGGTATAAAGAGATTTGATGTCAAATGTTGCCATAATACAGCTAGATTGTGGCAAATGTATCTCTTGCAAAATCTGAAGAAAATGGTTTGTGTCTTAATGTAAGAGGGACATAGTTGTACCTCGTCTTTCAAAAACGTGTCTAGATAGATCGATAGTGGTTCTAGAAGGGAACCTTTAGATGACATAATGGGCCTGCCAGGAGGATTTTTTTCATTCTTGTGAATTTTTGGTAATAAGTACATGACAGGTATTATTGGAGTTTTGTTGTTAAGGAACTGATATTCTTTAGATGTAAGGAAGCCATGTTCTAGACCTTCTTGTGTGATGTCTCGAATGATTTGTTGTAATTGAAAAGTACAATCGTGTTGTAATTCAATATAGGATGTTGTATCAGATAATTGAAGTTCTGCCTCCATTAGATATTGGGACTTGTTTTGTACTACAACGGCTCCGCCTTTATCGGCTCTTTTGATTACAATCGAAGAATTATTTTTTAACTGTTTGAGAGCTTGGCGTTCATTTTTAGTTAAGTTATCACGGGTGCTATATGTTTGTTTATCATAGAACTTATGTATGTCCCGTAGAACTACTTGTTTGAAGGCAGACACTATAGGGTCCAGAGGAATCGGAGGAGACCATTGAGATTTATTGTAAACTCTGGAGTGTGTATTTAATAAAGCAGAGTCTGCAAAATATATCTTCAGTTGTAGACTTCTAATAAATTTTTCAAGGTCTACTCGGAATTGGAACGCATCGAAGGTATTAGTTGGAACGAAAGATAGACCCCTGGCTAACAGGGACGTCTGGGCTTCTGTTAGGGGATCATTGGTCAAATTGATAACATTGTCATCTGTTAGAATTGTGAGCGAGTCCGGGGTCTGGTTCTGGGCTGCCCCCGGTATCCCCCGCGCCGGCCTCTTCTTCTTCCGGTACCTGGTGCTTGTCTGCTGTCTAAAAAATTCTCTTGATCACTACTACCTGAAGAGCTTTCAGAAAATTCAAACATTACTCTTTTTGAGCTGGTGTCTGTAACTTGTACATCAGTTCTTGTGGTATCTTGCTGTTCCTGATTCTTGGTCCAGGGATATATAGAATGTTTGGCATAATCATTTTTGTCTCGATTTAATTTTTTAATCTTAGATTTTCTCAATTGTTCTTTAAATTGTTCAAGAGATTCTTTCAATTGCATGTATCTTTGTTGAAAAACTTGATCTGAAATGCCTTCTTTTAAACGATTCAGTTCTTTGTCTAGCACCTCTTTTTCTTGTTGAAGAGCAGAACGAGATTGTTCTATTATTAAGAGCATTAAATCTAGTGAACACTTGTTCAAAATCTCGCAATTCCTACGGTTCAAGCGTATATGTACTGAGGATACCGATTTCAAACAACAAGCTCACATTTTCAGTTCAAAATTATTGCATAGAAGATACCCCAAGAAGGTCCTTAAACGGGCTTACACTAGGGCTAAATATGTTAACAGAAATTTATGACTTCAAGGCACAAAACGGGACTCCCAAGAAGATCAAGTTATGACATTCGTAATGCGATATGTGCAAGGTGGAGAAACTGCCTCTAAAATCATCAAACAGCACTGGGATATTATGCGTGCTCATCCTGTCTTCGCTAACTATCGTATGAGAACAGCCTTCTCACGATCACGCAACTTAAGTGAAATATTAAGTCCAGCAGACCTCCCTCCAATGGGTCTGGCACCCACCAGTCAGCAAGGCAGCCATTCCAAATGCAATAAAACTGGCTGTAAACTTGTCCTTCAACCATTGAGTCAGCCCAGTTTTGCCATAATGGCACCTTATACCAATTACATCATCAAACCACCTGCCGTACCACTCATATCATATATTATATTAAATGCCCTTGTGACAAGGCATATATTGGTAAAACTAAAAGATCTTTAAACGCACGGATGATAGAACACAGATCACGCATAGCAGCAAAGAATATGGGTGCCCCATTAGTACAACATTGCATCAATAACCAACACTCCTGTGAATCTTTAAAATGTATGGTTATTGACCATTTAATTCCCAATGCTCGAGGCGGCAATATCGATAGGTTACTTTTACAAAGAGAGGCACGATGGATTATACCGCATCAACACAGTAGAACCTTATGGCCTCAACGCTTTCTTACACTGGGCATGTTTCTTTTAAGATCGGTAACACACAGCTGACCTATACGTCATAATTGAGAGGTGGAGTTCTCTGTATTTAAAAACTGAATACCAGCGCCATTTTTCCAGCAGATACTGCCGCCATAGAACTCTGCCAAAGTGAGACCGGACGTCATTAATTTACACGGTATGTCCTACATTTAATATATAGTTACAGCTCTATAGATTAATACATGTTCTCCATTTTTATAGATATATGCCTAGCGCCCTTGACAAAGCAAACAATAGCGAAACAGGCTCCTGTCGGGTGGGCATTAATTTCGGAGATTGGATCAAGTTCTATAAGTGAAGCCTGAGGGGTACAACAATCGCTGGATTGAAAGTAACACAAAGAACCCACAGCTTCCAAGGACAATTGAGATAAGTTGATACTTGTCCTTTACACATTGCTTTATTTGACTTTAACAGCATAACTAGCACTGTAAATAAAGACTTTAAACCCCGTGAATGCACTAGAGCGAAAAAATCACAATAAAAAAAGAGTGATGATCATAATGCGATATCAAAGCACATATATTTAGAATTCAGTACAAGAAACTTCACAGCAAATAATTCTAGTGCATCACTGGTGGTTGGGGGCAGTCGATGATTACATTTCGTCACGAGCACATAGGCTCAATATAAGCCAGACGCATACAAGTGTCGCTGTGACTGGATGAGACGCCCTTTTTTCAATACATTGCTGTTGAGCCAATTAGCTCTCCTTTTCTAATTTATATTTATAGGATAAGCAGCATAAAATGTATTGTACTGTTTCGGGATCTTGCCAGGTACTTGTAACCTGGTTTAGCCACTGTTGGAAACAGGATGCTGGGCTTGATGGACCTTCAGTCTGTCCCAGTATGGCAATACTTATTTACTTATGTAACTGGCCATGTACCATTAGTGGCCAGTTAAATAGTTTTGAATATCGGAGGGAGGGGGAAGGGGAAGGTTTCTGGCCTAACTTAAACCACTTAACTGTATGCATAGCAGCAGAATAGCATCGCTATTCATATATGGACCTTATTTACAAGCCTTGTTCAAGTTTATGTGCATAAACTCGCACTTAAACGTTGATTTTGCATAAACGTGTAAGTCCCCATTTTGCAAAGCCGGGGACATATAAATAATAAGGGGGTGTGGTCTGGGAGTGTTTTGGGCAGGACTGGCAAGTAGACAGACATGTAGTCCTCATTTCACAAGGGAACTAAGGGATTGATATTAAAAACAATTGAACTGGCCAGATATGGATCCTGGTTGGTTAAATTGCCTGCTTGGGGCTAACCAGTCATTTTCAGCAGCACTTAACCAGTTAGTGCTGTTACAAAGGACCAGTTAATGCTTAAAGTGAAACTGGCTATTTTGGAGGCATTCCAGGGATGGAGTCAGCACTTGGCTGGTTAAGTGTCGATATTCAGCACTTAACCAGCCAAGGTCACTGCATAAACTGGATCACATGAAAGTCAGACTTATCTTTATGCGGTTCCCCATTGCTGATTAAGTGCTGATATCGAACTTACTGGCTATGCTCGACAAACCCAGAAATTCAATGTCAAAGCCTCTATATAGCCCGGCATTGAATTTCCAGGCATACATTGGCAGAGCAGCAAAGCACTGAGCACTGTCGGCTGAATTCGATCCCGTAACGTCTATGTCAAAAAGATCAGTAAAGAGCTGCTATTCCAGTGGCGGGATTAGGGGAAGTTCTGCCTCAATCCCCTAGAGGTTTTTTCTCCCTTCTCCCCAATGCTAATGCAAGGGAAAACAGTCTCTGTGACAGCGCTGGGAAAATACGCATTTATTTTTCTAAAATGGTAAAAATGAATATGTGTCAGCACAAACACATTTATGTGCTGATTTTCAACTCAATGAAATTTTGAGTCCTTTTTTATAAAATGGGTGTTTATGCCACCTGCACTTGGTGTATAAATGTCCATTTCTCCTGTATTTTAGAACAGCCTTAATTCTGACTTCTACGTCCTTTATAAAATGAGGCCGATAGGCAAATTGCCTTTACTCCGTTTAGAGCAGTGTTTTTCATTGCAAATCTCAGGAGCCAGTGGTGGTCTCTATAAACCCCAATTGTGAATTCTTTCCACCCCTCTGCAGAGTCTTGCTAATGGCACTACATCCATAACAATATTTCTGTTTTCCTTCTGACAAACTCCTTCACTCTTCTCATAAGACTGAGACAGCAGTGGCACCAAAAGAAAACAAAATAACCATTCTAGATGTGACACTGCCAAAACACTCTATGGAGCAAATATACAATGATTAAAAAACTGAGAGAACAGCCAGCTGGAAGTGGATGAAAGTGGAAACAGGATGGTAAGGCTGACTGGTAGGGATGTGATAAGGATGGGCATTGACACTAACTGAGATGGACTTGGAGGAGAGTGTTTTGGCAAGAGGAGCTAGGAACAGGGATAAGGAGAAAGATGGGTTTAGGGAAAGTAAAAATGTGTGGGATTAGATTTTATTTTTAGTTACACAAATTACTCTCAATGTAGCTGAGCAGCTATGCTGGCCATATCAGAGTAGGGTCTGTCAGGATAGTTGAGTTATTGGAGGAGGAGGGCCCCCTCCCCACCCCATCTTCAGTGTGCTGTATCTGCTTTGTCCAGTAACATGGGCGTAGACTGGGGGGGCCAGGGGGGCAATGCCCCTCAAACGACGACGAGGCACCGCCGCGCCAGTAGTTTAAAAAAAAAAAAGCAGGCACGCGCTCCTCTCCATCCGCTTGGCTTCCCTGCCCTCTGTCTGCGTCCCGCCTTCCTCTGATGTCATTTCCTTTCGGGTGGGACGCAGACAGAGAGGGCAGGGAAGCCAAGCGGATGGAGAGGAGCGTGTCCGTCTACCCCCCTCTCTTCCTCCCTCCCTCCGGCGCAGGCAGCAGTCTTTTTCAGCGTTCCTGGCAGCGGTAGCGATATACACGCTGCCTTCAGCTCTGCCCCGAAGCCTTCTCTTCAAGTTCCTGTTCCCACATAGGTGGGAACGGAGACTTTGAAGAGAAGGCTTCCGGGGCAGACCGAAGGCAGCATGACATCGCTACCGCTGCCAGGGAACGCTGAAAAAGACCTGCTGCCTGCTGCGGAGGGAGGGAGGGATGGGGGTAGACGGAGTCTGATCTTGGACCTCGCGGGGGGGGGGGTGCGCAGCAGAAGGAAGATGGATTGGCCTGGGAGGGGGGGGAGCAGAGGGAAGGAGCAAGAGATGGTTGGGACTGGGAGGGGTGGGGAGCAGAGGGAAGATGGATGGGACTGGGAGGGGTGGGGAGCAGAGGGATGGACCAGGAGATGGATGGGATTGGGAGAGGTCAGATACAGCAGAGGGAAGGAACAGAAGATGGATGGGACTAGGAGGGGTGGGGAGCAGAGGGAAGGAGCAAGAGATGGATGGGACTGGGAGGGTGGGGAGCAGAGGGAAGCCTACTGGAAAGAAGACACTGCATAAAACAGAAGACACTGGGACCAAAGCGATTAGAAAAACTAAATGATCAGACAACAAAGGTAGATAAAAGTATTTTATTCAGAATTTTTTAATTGAAATATGTCAGCTTTTTGAAATGTGCATCTGTGATATTTTGCCTGTAAATTTCAATTCCTTCCTCCATATTAGCATATTCATTTGCATATGTATATATGCAAATGAATATGCTAATATGCTCTGACCATCCTTTGCCCCCCCCCAAAAATGAAACAGTCAAACTACGCCTATGTCCAGTAATGATATTGGCTTTCACACTGAAGTTTTTTTTTTTTTTTTTTTTGCCACCTGGTCCTCATTAGAAAAATTGTGAAGATCACTGGTTAGAAGATAGAGGATTTTAGCAGCTGCCTCTAAATATATACACCCTTTGAATACTGGTCTACAGATTTCCAAAGCAGGGTCAGATGTATCTTTTTAGGGCCCTACTATTCAAATAATTTAGGGGTCATTTTACTAAGGCCTGCACTAGTGTAGGCGTGTGTTTTTGACGCACGCAGGTCAATTTTTCAGCACACTTGTAAAAAAGGCCTTTTCTGGGGCCAAAAATGGACATGTGACAAGATAAAAATTGGTGTGCGTCCATTTTGGACCTGAGACCTTACCGCCTCCCATTGACTTAGCGGTAAGGTCTCATGTGTTAACTGGGCGGTAATCGTCAGCACACGTACGTACACTGCCGATTACCGCCCAGTTAGTGCCGCATGCCAGAACTTTAAAAATATTTTCCGGCGCGCATATCAGATGCGTGTAAAAAATGGAAATACAGCCCGGGCCACACGTTAGCCGGGCGGTAGTTCCAAATTGATGCACATTGGACGTGCGTAGGCACCTATCAGACCTTGTAAAAGGGCCCTTAAACAGCCAGAAAAGGTGGTCATTTAAATTGCCTTTCTGGGGTTAACCAGGCATTTTCAGCGGCATTTAACCAGATAGTGCTGCTGAAAATGCTCAGTTAGTGCACAAGATGAAACCAGCTATTTTGTGGCCGTTCCGGGGGCAGAGTCAGCACTTAGCCAGTTATGACAATGCACTCCAATCTTTGGGCCCCATATACTAAGCTGCGCTAGAGGCGCGTTAGTGCTTTTAGCGCACGCTAATGGTTAGCGCACACTAACTGTGTAGGCGCCCACAATATTCCTATGGGCGCCTACACAATTAGCGCATACTAATTTTGTGAATGCGCTAAAAAGGCTAGCGCACCTTAGTAAACAGGGCCCTTTATGTGGTTCTTCTTAACTAATTAAGTTCTAGATATTGCACTTAACCAGCTAAGTTTTGTCTGATCGTGTATGCCCAGATATTCAATGCCGGAGCCCAAGGATAAAAACTGCTGGCGGTGAGAATATGCTGACTGCTCCTTGCTGACTATCTGGCCCTTAGTGCTCCTAGGTGATCAGCACTACTGTTAAAAGAGCACTTCCTCCTCCATCCTGGAGCAGCAGTGTCTCATCAGACCTGCACTTATAATAATGCAAATATGATCCAATAGTAGTTCTAAAGTGCTCTGAATGGCAGTGGCCTGGCTCTTGTTGTACCTGAAACTGACTGGCTCCAATTGGACTCTGTTGCTCAGACTGAGTGACACTAAGAAGGAAGTACCAGTGGGACACAGGTGAAGGAGGCATCCTTTTCACCCTGGTGCCACTGCCTGTACTGCCTAGTGAGAAATCTGAAGCAACAACACAAAGCAGATGTAGTCATTGCCCCATAAATTTGTTTGTGGAGATCCCTGAGTCTGCTTCTTCTCTGGACTACCTCTGCTCTGTGTTGTTGCTTGTGTTGAGTCTGCAGAGTGTTTTGCTTCTGTTTCGTCACCTTGCTAGTGAGAAACCTGAGCCTGTTATCAATTTTCACTTTTGGGAGACTCACTCTTTTTTTTGACTCAGACTGTTATGTACTGCTTCACACATGTTCCCACTGTATCCCAGTAAGCTGCAAGCAACTGAAGCTGAAAGCAGAGAGGGTGGTGAATGCCTGGAATGGTGGTAGGTGGTGGAGATGAAACAGTGAAGGAATGCAAAAAGGAATGGGATATAAACAGAGGATCCATATATGTGAAGGAGATGGAATGACAGTATAGAGTATTTCCACCCAAAGTAAAACATAAATGACTCACATCAAGGAAAGAGAGAGAGAGAGAGAGAGAGAGAGAGAGAGAGAGAATAGAAGGGAGATAACCTGCATGGAGCGGCAGGTGCAACCCTGACCAACTTTCTGGATGGACTATGCTAGTTTTATCTACCATCATATTCTGGGGCCTATTTATTGAGTTAAATTAGTTTTAACACAGCAGTTATTGCATGCTAACAATTAGCATAGAGCCTGATATTCAACCGGCAGGGGTGAGTATCTTGCTCACCACTGACGGAGTTATTCCCGGATAGTCAAAGCCAGACCCTGTCCGGACTTTAGCTGTGAATATCTGGTTATTTCTGAGCCAGCTAACACATAGAGGAGCATTTCGATATGACGTCTAACATCCAAAATCTGAATAGGAAAGAAGGTCATTTTCAAAAAATACTGGTTTAGAACAAGGTTTTGTGATTTGGACGTTCTGTTTTTTTGGTCCATTTTTGAAAAAAAAAAAAAGTCCAAGTGTAAAACGCACAAAATCAGCCATTGGGATGTAGCATTTTTAGTAGACTGGTCCCCCAGACATCCCAGGAAAGCAATAGGTCACCCTAGGGGCACTGCAGTAGACTTCACAAAATAATGCCTGGTACACATCTCACTGTTGCTCCCTTATCTTGTCTGCTGAGCCCCCCAAAACCACCCGAAACCCCAATCCCCAACTGTACACTACTACCATAGCCTTTATGGGTGAAGGGGCACCTATATGTGGGTACAATGGGTTTCCAGTAAATTTTGGAGGGCTCACATTTTCTTCCTACAGTTTAACAGGTAGGGTATGGGTCTCAGTCCACCTATCTGCAGTGCACTGTACAAACAAGTAGACTACTCCAGGGACCTGCATGCTGTTCTAATGGACCTGAGTATAACATCTGAGGGTGGCATATAGGCTGGCAAGTAATGTTTTAAATCACATTTTTGGGGGAGTGGGAGGGGGTTAGTGACCACTGGAGGAGTAAGGAGAGGTCATCTCTAATTCCCTGCAGTTCTCATCTGGTCATTCATGGCAACATTTTGCGCCTTATTCGTTATAAAAACCAGGTCTAGCTCAAAACATCTTAGGTTTAGTCCTGGATGTTTTTGTTTTGTTCCATTATGGCTGAAAAACATCCAACCTTAACATGCCCTTGACAACCCCCCTTGTGATTTGAATGCACTTCTGTCGGACTTCATAGAAAAATGTCTAAAAATTGGTTTTGAAAATACCAATTTGGATGTTTTAGTGAGAAAAACATCCAAATGCAGATTTATGCCACTTTTTTGGATGCTTTTGTCTTTTGAAAATGAGCAAAACCTGGTGACTTAAGAACTGAATATAGAATGGATGGCAAAGCGCCTTACAAAATGCAGAAATAGCACACCAAAGGTAGTTAATGCAGAGGTAGTTAGCTTGTTAATGCAGTAAACCCTACTTCAATGGTTACAGTTAACTGCATTGCAGTATCTACAGTGTGGTTAAAGTGCATTAAAATTGTTTTATAAGTCTTACCTGAATGGGAACTGCTGTTACAACCTACACAGAAGTTTTGTAGTTACTGTATGGCCATTTGGCAATTACAATGCAGTGACAGCAGAACCACACCACAAGATAGTAAATAGACCCCCCCCCCCCCACTTTATTATTTCAAGTATCTGAGCGTCTCTGTATTCTCAAATCACCTTTCTTGAAAGCATTCAGAACTGATAGCTAGGAAACAGGCTGATTTTCAATTACCGGTAAGGCTGAGAGCACATATATAAGCAAACCAAAATTTGGCTTTTTAACTTTAGGAACATTTTCAGCCAAATCTAATTGCCTTGACTGTTGACTTACAATCTGAAAACTAGGTGACCAAATTTTGGCTGCCTAGATTTAGGCACAAGCCTTATCTGAAAATAGACACCGTAATTTGGTCAGTCTCAGACATCCTTTCTCCTCCCTAAAAAGAATAAAATGATGTGTCCAGGAGGGTTACCAATCCAGACCCAGACATCTCCCTCCCCAAAGACTTAAAAAAATCCTAAGTGAGGGGTGGGGCAGTACTAGACCCCTCATGTCATCCTGTGACCAGCATGGGCAGATGGGAAAAATTTTCCCCACCCAAAATCGGCTCTAAAACCAGCCCAAAACCCACCCAAAGTCAAACCCCGCCTCCAACGTCACCGACCCCGCCTCCAACATCACCACCCCGCCCCCAGCGTCACCTGCCCCGCCTCCAACATCACCCGCCCCGCCCCCAATGTCACGGACCCCAGCCCCCCGACATCACCTCTGAGGTCATTAACCCCGCCCCTGATGTCAACCCTACCCCGGAAAAAGCTTTGGTTCCAATAGAAGCCCCCGAAAAAAGCGCAAACCCCGCACAGCTTCAAACGAAAAAGAAGCCCAATTTCCCGCAGCCCGCAGCCTTCGAAAATTTCCAGCATCCTGGCTTAAAAACCAGCCCAATTGGGTGGGAAACCCACCCATCCTGGCAACTACTGCCTGTGACCCAGTTTGGCATTTACTGTTGCCCTGAGAACAATGTTGACAGAACAAAAGAGGGTGCCAAATTGGGAAGGACACTCCCCTCACTTGGCTTTGGAAGGCCTGTGGGCCTTCTACTGGGTGCCAGAGGTTGAATATCCCTAAAATGCATGGGAGTCAGCCACTTGTTTTCATGCCTTCAGGACAATACAGCAAAATTGCAGTTTCAGTTGAGCAGGTCAGGCAAGTTCTATGGAACTCTCAAGGGACTTGCCTTCCCCACATGATTGCAACCATGATATTTTAATCATCACCCTGACAGTAGGAACTTGAACAGTGGACTCCCATGCACCTTAGCAGGAGCGTTGGCTTTTGGGGTGGAGAGAGGTTATGAGATGTGGGGATCAGCTCTCCATACCCCGATTTTTTTGAAACTCAGGAAAGAGGAGATATTTGTGCTGTTAATGTATTTTTAACCACGGTAAGGAGCACAATTTTCAACCAGGGCAACCTACTTGTAAATATTGATTTACCTGCCTTAGGAGAATAGTTAATAACATAGCTTCCATTGAAGTGTGCATGCTGCTTTATGTGTAGAAAAATAAACATCACCTTTACGCTGGCATTATTTTTTGTCTCACGAGCATTGGCTGATCATACATGGCTCAATACTTCCAGGCCAAACAGCAAAACAAAAAGTACCAGGAGCCTTCAAAAAAGGGGATAAGAATTTTAATCAAATGTATAGATGAAACAATCCTAGAATGGACCCGACATGGTCCGTGTTTCGGCACACAGCGCCTGCGTCAGGGATCACCAGTGTAGCAGAAAGCGTAACGCTGTGAGCTGGATGCAATATGATGCACCACCGTGTTATCCCTTCATACAATATCAAACACAGAGATACTCTCACGAAACAACTTCTTCTGGTCACAAGATCAGTGACGCAGGCGCTGTGCGCCGAAACACGGACCGTGTTGGGTCCATTCTAGGATTGTTTCATCTATACATTTGATTAAAATTCCTATCCCCTTTTTTGAAGGCTCCTGTACTTTTTGTTTGCTGTTTGGACTTTTGTTTGTACTTTGCTCTCTCTCTTTGCTATACGTCAATACTCCCAGGCACCATCTTAAAGAGGATAGAGTAGCACAAATCTTTTCCCTTACCAAAGATCCCTAACCCCTTGAAGACCACCAGACTCCTACCATCCCATGAAGGCCCCCACCCCAAGACCTGAAGGCAAGACCCTCTAAAGACTCCTTCAGACCCAGACCCCCCCCCCCCCCCACCCCCGAGAACCTACTAAGATTTTCTCTGGTGTTTAGGGCAGGAGTAATCTCCAGTCTTTCCTGCTCCATTAGGCTTGACTCCTAGTGGTAGTTTCAAGGGGTCAAGTACTGTTCAGTTAGGAGTTTATTTAAATGTACAGTTTGAGAGAGGATCCTGAACATCAGCACACTACTGTACTTACCCCATACTTGGATCAGAAAGAACTGAGTATTCAAGTTGCAAACATTTAAGAAGTTTTCTTCGGATATTTAAGTATCATTAGAAGAATGGTTTTGCAGCTGGATATAATTTGTCTGGAAAGGAAGGGTTGAGAGAAAATCAAATTTTTAGTGTATTTACCCAAAGGAACCCCCAATTACAGTATGCAGTTACTTGTGTGTTTCTATGGGTACGCATTATTTTCCAAACCATTCAACCTTTAGCAACCACATGTCACGGCTAGGGCCGTGGTTCCGGACACCCGACTTACCTCGGGGTCCCAGGGTGCCATCCTCTACCTCCCTTGGGGTATCACTGCCTCTCCACCATTGGGGAGGTTCCCAGCTCCTGTGCTATGGGGTGCCTCCTCTCCCGCCTTGGCTCTGCAATGAAGTGCCTCTGCCTTCTTTCCCAGTCGACCCTGCCTCAACATCCTGTCTCCAGTCCAGTCCAGCCTTGGCATCCTGTCTCCAGCCCACCCTTCATGTTCCTGTCTCCAGCCCTTCTCTAATGTTCTTGTGCCCTACTCCACATCCCGGTTCTGGCAGGGCCTTCCCCCAAGGGTCCTTTTCAGGTCTACTACAGGTCCTGGTTCCAGCGTACCTACCCCCAAGGGTCCTTTCTGGGCAACTCCAGTCCTGGTTCCATCGGGCCTGCCCCCAAGAGTCCTTTCAGGACTCCGGATCACAGTTCTGCCATACATGCCCAAACGGGCCCTTTTCAGGACCACCTGCTGGACTACTCTACTCTCGAGTGACTCATCTGCTGTCTGTCGGGATCCTCTCTACTGCCGGGTAGGGAACCTGGTGGCAGTCCAAGGGGCTCACCATCCAGAGTAGTGATAAATTGCAGAGGCTATGACTCGACCAAGTCACCAGCCTTGTAGTTCCTTCAGCAGCTGCCTCTGCAGCTCCAAAAGCTCTCCAGGGAGGTCAGGATTGACCCGACAGATGGACCACCTCCAGAGTCCTGCAGCACCCTAGGCCACAGGTCCTTCATCCATGATAGCCCAGCTCTGAGCCAGCTCCCTTGTTACAATCAACCGTATCAGGGATCCGTTGGTACCTCGTTCCCCCCCCCCCCCCCCAGTATATTGAAACCTGAAGACCTGCAGGGGTTTTCTCCTCAACCAGTGACAAATATCTTTAAGCTTCAGGCATGGAATTTTGTCTCTAAATAATAAACAAAAAATAAATAAATAATAGGGCCCAGGTGGCGTATATCATCTCACTCCTCTCAGGTCCAGCCCTTGCTTGGGCTTCTCCTATCTGGGAGCATAAACGACCCAATGCTAAATCTCCTGAACAAGTTTCCTAGAAGAGTTCCAAAGAATCTTTGAGGAACGAGGGAAGACCTCTTCCACAGCCTCTGAACTGCTTAACCTGCAACAAGGGTCGCAAACATTGGGTGCCTATGCCATTCAGTTCCAGACCCTGGCGTTTGAGATGGAGTGGAATAATTAAAGCCTGGTTGCTGTATTTTGGCAGGGGCTGGTACCCCAGATCAAAGATGAGCTGGCTAGGCAAGATCTTCCAACATCATTGGATGACCTCATTCGTTTGTGTACCCGCGTGGACATCCGATTTTGTGAGAGGCTCAGGAGATGCAGTCCTTTCGTAAGCCTACTGAGATTTCCTCACTGGCCAATGTCAGGGAGCCCATGCAAGTGGACTGATCTACCCTCCTTGACCAGGAGAAATAGTGATGCCAGTCCCAGGGCCGGCCTCAAAAGACCAGGAAACTTTGGGCCTAGCCTTGGCCAGGGAAAAATAACTAGACCCCCATGCACAGATTCCCCACACCCAAACTTCTGGTTCCCACTTCTCTCGAACTGAACTAGGCGTCACCTGCCACCAAGTCCTTCATCGATTCCAGAGCAGGAGGGAGCTTCATCAATGAGGCGCTCGTCTGACACTGCAACATCTCATCCTGAGAACTCCCCAATCCTATATCGGTCTCCTCATATATGGGAACATCCAGGGGCATATCAAGGCTAAAACAGTACCTCTATGTCTGAAAATCAGAGTAATTTATAGAAAAAACTATCGCCTTGCATGTCCTTCAAAAGGCGTTATCACCATTATTTTAGAACTCCCCTGGCTCCAAAAAGCATAATGCTAGAATTGAATGGGACAAGTGGGAGCGCTCTGCCTGGAGTATGTCCTCCCAACATCGGTATCTGGATGCAGTGCTTCCTGCCAGCTTATTGCCAGCACTGGGATGGAGTCTCTGGCAGGGTTACCCCCGGCTTACAGGGCCTTTGCTGAGACCCTTTCCCCTGGATCGGGAATACGATTGCTCCATAGATTGTATGCCTGGAAGGTGCCCCCCAACTTCCTGTCTCCATTCTAGTCCAGCCTTAGTGTCCTGTCTTCAGTCCAGTCCAGCCTTAGCGTTCAGTCTCCAGTCCAGTCCAGCTTCAGTGTTCTGTCTCCAGGCCATCCTTGGTGTTCCTGTCTCCGGTCCTGCTTCTGCATTCCTGTGTTCTATTTCAAGTTCTCAGGGCCTGCCCCTAGGTCCTTTTCAGGGCCAGTCCAGGTCCCGGTTCTGCCGGGGCTGCCCCAAGGGTCCTTTGTAGGGCCACTCCAGGCCCAGTTCTGCTGGGCCTGCCCCCAAGAGCCCTTTTTAGGGCCACCCACTGGACTACTCTACTTTCAAGTGACTCATCTGCCATCTGTCGGGATCCTCCTGACTGCCAGGTAGGGAACCCAGTGAGTGCCCAAGGGCTCACCATCCAGAGCAATGACATGTTTTCAGGACATTTATTATTATTTATTAACAAAGGCTTGAAATACTGCTAGTCATACATATAATATTGCTAAGTGTTATATAAATACAGATCTTGCAGATAAACAAAATCTTTTACATCCTCAACAATCTGGTCATACCTTACATTCTACTATTGACTGTGGTGACATTTCTCTTCTTGTCTCTCTTGATCTTACTGTGGCATTTGATACTGTTGATCACTCTCTCATCTCTGGACTTTCAGGTATGGGTATTACTGGCCTGTCTTCCATTGGTTCTCTTCCCTTCTGTCAGAACATACCTTCTCTGTCTCTTTTTCAGGTTTCACTTCTGATAGTTTTCCTAGCCCATGTGGTGTCCCCCAGGGTTGGTCCTGGTTCAATACTATTCGATCTATTCCTTATTCCTCTTACTACACTTATACAGGATCTTGAGCTGCAAACATTTATTATGCAGATGACATTTTGATAGTTTTCCCCACTGATCTCATCTTCAGAAACTGAATGCTGCTTTGACTTCCATTTTCCTCCTGGTTAACTGACCACCGCCTCATTCTCAAACATACCAGATGGTAGCTACCTAAATAAGAGGAAAGGACTACTGCGCTCACCCTGTGTGCCATTGATTCAAGGTTGTGCAGTCAAACTAGGTTTCATCTTTCAAATATCTTGATATTATTATCAATCAAGAGTTGCCCTTTAAAATTTCGAATTATCCAGCCACTTCTTGATAGGTCCTCCCAAGAGACTTTCCTTTACATGTTCATAAGCAAAAACTTCCACGGCTAAAAGTTGGACATTTTTGGCCTGGACCTGTTTCAATCATGACTAAGTCATAACATGAGTCCTAAATGACCAGATGACTACTGAAGTGATTAATAACCCTTGCACTGTATTTGTTTATTTTAAAAAAAATCTACAATAGGTGAATAGTCCGATTTGAAAGTTTTTATTGAAACATCTTCAACTATCATTAGAAACTCTTAAAACATCTTCACTCATATAATCTTCATTAAATTTCAGCATATATCAGACCACGCCAACATGTCCATGTGTCACCATGCTGCGTCAGGGCTAGGGTCTAAAATACAAATAAATATGCAATATCAGTATTGTTAAACCCCTCCAAATATACACAAACAGACTTAACCCACATACATAGTAACATAGTACATGACGGCAGATAAAGACCTGTACGGGTCCATCCAGTCTGCCCAACAAGATACTCATTTTACATGGTAATGTGATACTTTATATGTATAACCCGAGTTTGATTTGTCCTTGCCTTTCTCAGGGCACAGACCGTAGAAATCTGCCCAGTACGGTTCTTGTACTAAGTTCTGAAGCTAACATCGAAGCCCCTTAAAATTTACACTCCAGCCCATCCCATCCTATCTATTCAGTCACAATCAGGGCGCAGACCATAGAAGGCTGCCCAGCTCCCGTTTTGTTTCCATTACCGCGTCGCCACCCAATCTCCGCTAAGATTCCACAACTAAGATGCCATACAACTTTGGCGTCTCCTTCAGTAACTATGCATAAACATCAATAACGCACGCTCTTTAAATCCTGTTTTCTGAATAATCCCACCCTATGGAACTCCTCCCACTCAACAATCTACATTACAATAATGAAGCCCAATCGATTTCTACATTAAGGTCCCATTGGGTGACATCATTCTTAAAGAAAAGATCCAATAGTAGAAAAGGGGACAAGTTTGGTCCCCGTCCCCACAGGTTCCATCCCATCCGCGCCCCGTCCCTGTGGATCTGTCCCTGGCCCCACCCTGTCCCCACAGTCTCTGTCCCTGTTCCATGTCATTCTCTACTCCCACCCCCCAGATCTTTATTCAGGACCATTGACCCACTCCCAACCAAAATTTGTATTGTACAGGAATTGATGAGTGAGGGGGGAGTGGTCCTGAAATGTGACTAATCTTGCTTTGTGGTCCAGGGCCGTTTACACTAGTGTTTTGCATTTAGGTTTTATTTTTTTTCCCCTCATCTTTTGCTGATTGAAGTTTTATAAAGGGCTGTTGTCTGATCTGCTCTCAGAGGGAAACAACAGGCAGCGAGAACGGAATTTACAGCTGCTGCGCTCAGTTCTGCTTTGTCTCTATGGGAGGGGGAATGGCATGCTTCACAATTAGCCGGTCCCCCAGCCCCCGGCAGCTTCCTCTGTGCACTTTGCAAGCGATCTGTGGTCGATGGTAGTATTAAACGTGCTTCCTACACTGCTTGTTCCTGTCCCCCTCCCCTCTCCTCACTCTGTGCTCTTTAACTCACTCAGTCTCTCTGCCTGCTGCTGGGATCATGCGGGTCTCCGTGAGACAATAAAGAAGCGCTGGGGAGGCACAGAGCCGGGCGACTACGGTGATCGTGGATGTGCTGAGAAATGGCCGGAGAAGCCCGTGAGTAACCTGCTGAACAGCAAGGGATCTCCGTCCAGGAGAAACATTCTGGAGGCGGACCCCCTTCCCACAGCTAAACATTTCATGTCTTCCCCCATGTCTAGTCAACAAAGAAAGATGTAGCTGCCTAAGCAAGGCTGACCATTTGCAGATAGAAGCCAGACATTTCTTTGTATCACTTTATATTTTTACTTCTAGTAGAACGTTAAGGGTAATCTTTACCAGGGCGAAATCAGAGTAAGCTATAATCAGTACTGGAGAAAACTGGATTCCATGCAGGCTGTGTGACCTCTTTTGCGTAGGGCAGTTTAAGGATAATGCACATAAGCTCCCGGCCAGGACCACGCTGATTCCCGTAGAGTGCTTATGAATGAGGGATGTGGTACAGGAAAGGAAAGCTCATTTATGATTTATATGTTTGGCTCAATAAAAGGCTACAGTAGGAATATTTTAGTCTACTAAAAATTCGGGAAACAGTTTGTTTCGGGAACCATCATTTTTATATTGTATATAAATTTTTTATTGCATTGTTGTGCTTAACTTTGTGCTATTATTAAGGTGTAAACAACCCCCTTTTGAAACTCCGTGGAGTAAAGCAGGGTATAAATGTGAAATCTAATGTAATGTAAAATATATTAGAAATGCATCCTTGTATAGATGTGCATGTCTGTGTCTTTGTTTTGTCACAAGACATTCTGGGTTTTTTTTTTTTTGGGGGGGGGGGGGTTATTATAAAAATTCGTATACAGACACAGGTGGTTAAGGTACTAAAAGCTTTAAAATGATTCTCTTTGTTCCAAATATGTGATCTATGAGTTGCCTGAACTTGCAATGCACATTCATTCTTAAAAGGATATGACCTAACTGGGATTTAAGCTTACTAGTGCTGAGGATGATTTGCTAAAGAAAAAAATATTTTGTGTGTCTGCTATTAGGTGCTGTATTTCCATAATTTCTATAATTGAGAAAAGACTCTGGGCAAGTCACTTAACCCTCCATTGCCCGCTGCATTGAGCCTGCCATGAGTGGGAAAGCGCGGGGTACAAATGTAACAAAAATAAAATATCCAGGCCCATCCCTGTTAGCTGTGACCATAATATCTTTGAAGTGCAGAAAACATTGATTGTCCTCAATGTGCATAAAATCAGGTGGATGAGAGTCACTGTGTATACTGTAACCTGAACCTTTCAGCTCTCTGGAAACTACTACTACTACTTATCATTTCTATAGCGCTATTAGACGTACGCAGCGCTGTACACTTGAACGTGAAGAGACAGTCCCTGCTCCACAGAGCTTACAATCACATCAGTCTTGCACATTAGAAAGAAAAAAACTTGGGGTTAGTCTATTAAACCTGAGGAAATGCAAATTTATAAATGCTTGTTCAATTACCAGTATGCATCAAACAACTTTTTAACTCAGGCAGAGGAATATGAATAGTAGATGTACAAGGCAGTCACATTTCATAGTAGCACAGTAAACAATACGGATAAAGACCAGTATGATCCATGTAGTCTGCCGAGTAAGGTGTGTAGAGTTGTACTTGCTGCTTGGTGCAGGTTACACTCCTCTATGACTTTTTTTGAAATGTGAAAGACATTGATATTTATTTATTTATTATCACATTTATACCCCACATTTTGCCACATGTTTCCTCCACTCTCTATCTCAGTTAATAACACCCTCATCCACCCCGTCCCATCTGCCCGCAACCTCAGAGTCATCTTCGATTCCTCCTCTCCTCCTTCTCTGCGCAGATCCAACAGACTGCCAAGACCTGTCGCTTCTTCCTCTTCAACATCAGCAAAATTTGCCCTTTCCTATCTGAGCACACCACAAACGAACTCTTGTCCTGCTCTCATTACCTCTCGCCTTGACTACTGCAACTTACTCCTCACCGGCCTCCCACTTAGCCATCTATCCCCCCTTCAATCCATTCAGAACGCTGCCGCACGTCTTATATTCCGCCAGAACCGATATACTCATATCACCCCTCTCCTCAAGTCACTTCACTGGCTTCCGATCAGATACCGCATACAATTCAAGATCCTCCTCCTTACCTACAAATGCACCCGGTCTGTGGCTCCTCACTATCTCTCTACCCTCATCTCCCCCTATGTTCCCGCTCGTAACCTCCGCTCACAGGACAAATCCCTCCTTTCAGTTCCCTTCTCCACCACTGCCAACTCCAGGCTCCGTTCATTCTGCCTTGCCTCACCCTATCCTTGGAACAATCTTCCTCAACCCCTACGCCAAGCCCCCTCCCTACCCATCTTCAAATCTCTGCTTAAAACTCACCTCTTCAATGCTGCTTTCGGCACCTAACCTTTCGTGAAATATAGTATGCCCTATCAGACGGACTCTACACTTGTCTTTAGATTGTTTAGATTGTCTTTAGATTGTACACCTGTCTTTTAGATTGTAAGCTCCTTGAGCAGGGACTGTCCTTCCATGTTAAATTGTACAGCGCTGCATAACCCTAGTAGCGCTTTACAAATGTTAAGTAGTAGTAGTAGTATGTTTGCAGGCTCAATGTGGCTCACATTAAACCGAGAAGGCAATCGCCAACCCGGTTATTAATCAATTACAATATATTGTTGTAAACAGAGAGTGTAGAAGAATAAGTTGAAAGGAGGGAAAAGGGAAAGGAAAAAGAGTCCAAAATAGTCCATTAATGTATTGCTTTGGAGGACTTTAGGATTTATGTTGGATCCTGGGAGTAGGCTTTCTTGAATAAGCTGGTCTTCAGTAATTTCCTAAAGTTAAGATGATTTTGGGTAGTTTTGACAGCTTTTGGTAAAGCATTCCATAATTGGGTGCTGATAAAGGAAAAGGAGGTAGCGTAAGTAGATTTATACTTGAGGCTGTTGCAGGTAGGATATGGAGGTTTAGGAATGAACGGGATGTTCTTCATGTATTCCTAGAAGGAAAGTTGATTAGGTTACTCATGTATCCTGGGACTTCTCCATAGAGAATTTTGTGGACTAGGGCACAAATTTTGAAGTTAATTCTTTCCTTTATTGGGAACCAGTGTAATTTTTCTCGAAGGGGCTTAGAATTTTCAAATTTGGATTTACCAAAGATTAATCTGGCTGCTGTATTTTGGGCAGTCTGGAATCTCTTAAGTTGTTCTTTGCATCTAGCATATATTCCATTACAGTAGTCTAGGTGACTTAATACCATTGATTTAACTAGGTGTCGAAAAACTTCTCTAGAAAAGAAAGGTTTTATCCGCTTGAGTTTCCACAAAGAGAAGAACATTTTCTTTGTTACGGAATTAATTTGGCTAACAAGTGATAGGTTGCGATCGATGATTACTCCAAGTATTTTTAGGCTTTCAGAGATAGGAAGGGTAAGGTCTGGCGTGATTAGTGATGAAGGTTCGAACCTATTATGTAAAGATGAAAGGATAAGGCAGTGTGTTTTCTCAGTATTCAGTTTGAACTGAAAGGTATTAGCCCATTTGTTCATGGTGTGCAAGCCAATATTGATTTCTTTGGAGATTTCAGGCAGGCTCTTTCTAAAGGGAATGTAGATTGTGACATCATCAGCATAGATGAATGGGTTGAGGCCAAGCTTGGATAAGGATATAAGTACCTAGGAATTGACACAATGGAACTGACCAAAGGTCCATCAAGCCCAGCATCCTGTTTCCAACAGTGGCCAATCCAGGTCACAAATACCTGGCAGGATCCCAAAAAAGTTCAATACATTTTATGCTGCTTATCCCAGAAATAAGCAGTGGATTTTCCCCAAGTCACTTTAATAATGGTCTATGGACTTTTCCTTTAGGAAGCCATCCAAACCTTTTTTAAACCCTGCTAAGCTAACCACCTTTACCACATTCTCTGGCAACGAATTCCAGAGTTTAATTACACATTGAATGAAGAAAAGTTTTCTCTGATTTGTTTTAAATTTACTACTTTGTAGCTTCATCACATGCCCCCTAGTCCTAGTATTTTTGGAAAGAGTAAACAAACGATTCATGTCTACCCATTCCACTCCACTCATTATTTTATCTACCTCTATCATATCTCCCCTCAGCCTTCTCTTCTGCAAGCTGATGAGCCCTAGCCGCTTCAGCCTTTGCTCATAGGGAAGTCGTCCCATCCCCTTTATCATTTTTGTCACCCTTCTCTGTACCTTTTCTAATTCCACTATATCTTTTTTGAGATGTGGTGACCAGAATTGATTTCATGCTTTGATTCCATCCTCCTGCTATATACGGATCCTCTATGTTTGTCCATGCCTTTGAAATACTTTCACTGCTTTTGTCCCCAACACATCTATCAGGATGGCATTCCAGACATCCACCACTCTTTCCATGAAAAAGTACTTCCTGATGTTGCTTTTAAGTTTATTTCCTTGCAGCTTCATTTCATGTTCTCTAATTGCACAGCATTCCTGTCTTTCAAAAAGATTTGTTTGCTCATTAATACCTTTCAAGTATTTAAACAGCTGTACTTTATTTCCTCTGTCCCTCCTTTCCTCTGAGGCAGGTGTTCTCAACCCAGTCCTCGAGACACACCCGACCACTCAGGTT
The DNA here is from genome assembly GCF_901765095.1 of Microcaecilia unicolor. Classification (NCBI taxonomy): domain Eukaryota; kingdom Metazoa; phylum Chordata; class Amphibia; order Gymnophiona; family Siphonopidae; genus Microcaecilia; species Microcaecilia unicolor. The sequence goes on from NC_044040.1 coordinate 154,612,713, forward strand.
TTCAGGATACCTATGATGAATATGCTGGAAATAAATTTACATACACTACCTCCATTATTTGCAAATCTATCTCATGCATAATTTAGTGTGGATATCCTGAAAACCTGACTGGCTGGGTGTATCCCAAGGACTGAGTTAAGAACCCCTGCTCTATGGGTATATATATTTAGGTCTTCATTTCATCTCATGCATCTTCTGGTGCAGACCCCAAACCATTTTTATTGCTTTTCTCTGAACCATTCCAAGCCTTTCTATATCCTTAGTGAGATATGGAGGGGGATAATCGAACAGGGGCACCCATCTCTAAGGGCGTCCATCTCTAAGGATGGCCCCGTAAAGGGGCAGGGCAACCCGTATTATCAAAACAAGATGGATGTCCATCTTTTGTTTCGATAATATGGTCGGAGATGCCCAAATCATGAAATTTAGGTTGACCTTAGAGATGGTCGTCCCCGGTTTTCGGCGATAATGGAAAACGAGGACGCCCATCTCAGAAACGACCAAATCCAAGCCATTTGGTCGTGGGATGAGCCAGCATTCATAGTGCACTGGTCCCACTAACTGAATGTAAAAGGCCTTCCCTTACCAATCCAGAAAGGAACTGGCATGCATGAAGGAAATTGCATGCAAATGAGCTGCTCGCTGTTACTCATTTGCACATGATTTCCTTCCTAAGGAGGGGAAGTGACAACAGTTGAGAATGTCTAAAATGTGGATGTTTCTGTGAGAGCATCCATGCCTTTGTTATGCCTCCGATACCCTCTTTATTTATTTGGATTTTGGATCACAAGTAGTAGCAGTGGGGTTTGAACTGGCCACCTCTAGATTGCAAGATGAGTGCTGTAACCACTAGGCTGCTGCTCCACTCTATTCCACTCCCTTGAAATTTGGCCATCCCTGTGGAGGGCAGTTGAGGACGTCCAAAATGTTTGAAAGAAGGACGTCCATGCCTTCGTTATGCCTCCGCTGACATACACATACCTCCCCCCCAGGGACCTGCATACTGCCCCCCCCCCCCCACAGGGGTGCCCAAATTTCAAGGGAGTGAAGGAGTGTCAGAGTGGCCTAGTGGTTAGAGCACTGGTCTTGCACTCCAGAGATGGCTGGTTCAAATCCCACTACTTCCACTTGTGATCCACAATCTAAATAAAGAGGATGTTAGAGTCATAGCAAAGGCATGGATGTCCTTCTCACAGAAACATCCACATTTTGGACATCCTCAACTGCTGTCGCAGGGACAGAGGCATAGTAAAGGACATACTCTAAAAAAAAAAAAAGACAAAATTTTTGAAGTTGTTTTTTTCAGGGTGGGAGGTGGTTAGTGACCACTGGGGAAAATCAGGGGAGGTCATCCCCAAATCCCTCCGGTGGTCATCTGGTCAGTTTGGGCACCTTTTTGATGCTTGGTCGTGAAAAAAAAATGGACCAAGTAAAGTCGGCTAAATGCTCGTCAGGGATGCCCTTCTTTTTTCCATTATCGGCCGAGGACACCCATCTGTTAACCACACCCCCATCTCGCCTTCGGTACACTGCTGACACGCCCCCTTGAACTTTGGTCATCCCCACGACGGAAAGCAGTTGAGGACGCCCAAAATTGGCTTTCGTTTATGACAATTTGGGCGAACTTAGGAGAAAATGTGGGATACAATAAATAAATAAATAAATCTTCCGATTTGTGTCCGAAGATGAGCGCCCTTCTCCTTCGAAAATAAGCAGGATGGCCTCCAAAACTGAACACGGTACTCCAAGTGAGGACTAACCAATGACTTGTACAGGGACATTATCACCGTCTCCCTTCTGCTGGATAGGCTCTTTTCTGTACAGACCGGTATCTTTTGGCATTGGCAACTGTCTTGTCACATTGTTTTGCCACCTTGAGACACTATCACCCAAAAGTCCCTCTCCTGGTCCATGCATATTAACCTTTGTCCTCCTATTGGATTCTGTATTTCAGTCCTGAACATTTTGATAGTTTCTGATGTCGTGTAATAAGGAAAACATGAGAAAAGTAAAGATTTGAAAAGCAAAATTGGCTATATAATGTCAAGAAAGCTTGATACTGTCAGCTTTATAAAACTAGTATTTCTAAATAGCAAAACATACTACTACTACTACTATTTAGCATTTCTATAGCGCTACAAGGCGTACGCAGCGCTGCACAAACATAGAAGAAACACAGTCCCTGCTCAAAGAGCTTACAATCTAATAGACAAAAAATAAAGTAAGCAAATCAAATCAATTAATGTGTACAGGAAGGAGGAGAGGAGATCTGATTATCTGGGAAAAGCTGTTCATTTATTAATTTATTATTTATTTATTTATTTATTTATTTATGACAGTTATAGCCCACATCCCAAAACAAGTTTGAGTTCAATGTGGCTTACAATAAGCAGTACTGGATACATAACAAAGAATAATGCATAAGAAAATAATTTGTTGCAAGAATCCAATTTTACAATACAGTATCATAAACATACTGGGATAGCTATGGATGTTTAACATTTAGAAAATCTATTATGAAAGAGATGAAACAAAGAGAAAGTTAATGGTAAACAGAGTAATAATCAATTCAGGTAATAATTAATTGTTTGAGATATGGTTGTTCTTTGTGAGGGCTTATTCTGTGGTGTTGTAGACATTGTAAACCTTCCTGATGGTTATTTAGGATATATGTTTTACGGATTTTAACCAATAAAATACCCTTAGTGAAGGAAATTAAAACACTGCCCAATCTGCCTTCCCTTGTACACCTTAGACCCCTGGCTGTTTCTTTGTACTTTTTCTATGCTGGGGGCTCTTCAGCTACACAAGTTAGCATCAGCCAAGAGGTCTCTGGTCTTCTCCTCCATCTACCAGCTCTGGAAGAGCACCAGTGTTATACAGAACTCCAGATGCAAGGTCAGTAGCTACCTTTATAACACACACAACGGAAACACTGCTTATATCAAAACAAAAACTATTTTTTTGTGTGTGTGTTTGCTTTTCAGTATCCTGAGTCACAGCCTTATTTCTTGTTGACACCTTGTAGAAACATTTTCTTAGATTAAACAAACATTAACATTTTCTCAGGTTAACAAAATGTTCAGTAATATAGGATTTCAGCTCATAGATTATTATTATTATTATTAGCAGTTGTATAGCGCTACCAGACGCATGCAGCGCTGAACACCTGACATAAAGAGACAGTCCCTGCTCGAAAGAGCTTACAATCTAAATAATACAGACAGACAAGACAGTTATGGGTGAGGGAAGTAATGGGTGAGAAGGAAGGAAGGGACAAGGGGAGGGCAATTGAGTATTGGCTAGGAGCTAAAGGCAGCATTGAAAAGGTGGGTTTTCAGCATAGATTTGAAAACAGGTAGAGATGGAGCTAGACGTATAGATTCAGGAAGTTTATTCCAGGCATAAGGTGCCACGAGAGAAAAGGAGCGAAGCCTGGAGTTAGCAGTATGGAAAAGAGTTAGGCTACGGATATGATAAATGATTTATTTTCACTTTTCAACTGATATTTTAAAGAATTAAGAGAACCTTGAGTCTTATGAGTATAATTGGATTTGCTTTAGCATACTTACATGGGTTCAATATTCAAAGCAATTTAACTAGGCAGGAAAGGCTCCTGTTAAGTTAAATTGCTTTTGCAGGGTTATCTCCTGCTATTCAGCGGCACTTAACCAGATAGTGCTACTGAATATAGCATTAGCCGCCTAAGATGAGAGCGGCTATTCAGTAGGTGGTCGATCTGTGGTCAGAGTTGGCACTTAACCAACTAAATAGCAGTCCTATCTTTGGTCGGTTTAACTTAACCTGTTAAGGCTGAATATTGGCATTTAACCGGTTAAGTGCCAGCCATCTGCACATACCTGGATAGTCAGTGCCAGTGCCCAGACATGGCCTAGCACTGAATATCTGGGCATATACCCTGAAATTCCTGACCTCTCCTCTTTGGTTTCTTAACCTGTGACTTTTTTCCAATAAAATAAAAACGAACCATGGAGATTAAAACTTTTTCAAATGGATGGGGTGGACTATCAAAAATTTTTTGTGACCTACTTCACTTTCCTACCTGACTGTCTTCAAATCTAGGCTAAAAGCCCACCTTTTTGATGCTGTTTTTAACTCCTAACCCTTACTTGTTCAGTACCCGTGTTTTTTCATTCCCACGTTAGTAATTCTCTTAACTCTTATTTGTCCTGTTTGTCTGTCCTAATTAGATTGTCAGCTCCGTCGAGCAGGGACTGTCTCTTCATGTTCAAGTGTACAGCACTACGTAAGTCTAGTAGCGCTTTAGAAATGATAAGTAGTAGTAGTAGTCCTCTCTATGTGGATGCAACTGGTTCCTGGCTCCATTCTAATCCACAAAAAACTATTGCTCCTGGCTGACTGGTGGTCCCCTTCATTCTTCAATTTCACTCACCATCTCAGGTAGTCCAATTACCTTTGTTGTTTCTTACTGATATCTCGGAGTGTACAAAGACTATCATCTTTCTTTAGAAAGCCAAATTATTCATGTTGGCAAATCCAGTTTTCACGCGCTTTGTCTTGTACGTTCACTGTGGAGCTACTGTGATGAATCCATGTGTGCCACTCTTGTATGCCCTGATTGCATCCAGATTAGACTAATGTAATATTTTCTATGCTGGCATTTCCTTGTGCATCCTCTTCTAAAGCAACTCCAGTGGGTCCAAAATACCTCTATCCATCTTCTTTCATCTGCTGGCTGCTTTGACAGACTTACACTTCGTTTTCATCACCATCACTGGTTCTACATTACCCACAAGATTCAATATAAGGTTCTAAACCTAACACAGAAGGTACTCCACATTAGTCAGCCCTCCTCTTTGATTTCCCCCTACGTCCCTGCTCGGACTCTCAGATCTAGTTCGGAACATTGATTAACCATTTCTTCTATCTACCATGCTCAGTTTGCATTGACTCATCATACTGCATTTTTCTACTTGACTCCTCTCCTGTGGAATTACCTCCTACTTCTTCTCTGGGCTGAACTCTAGTGCTCAAAATTTAAAGTGGGGCTAAAAACTCATCTTTTTTGTCAGGCCTTTCTGGGTTAGGAAGACGAACGGGGACTGGCTCTGGCAGCAGAAAAGTCCTGATTACATTTTCTCTTTCCTGAGATTTGTAGTTCCTTTCATTTTTTTCTATTTTAGTTATATGAACTATTTTGATTATCTCCATTTGAAAGGTGGTATAACAAATGCTGAATAAACATATGCATGTTTATGTTTATGTTCTGCCCCCATATTCACGGTAGCAGGGTGTATTGCTATCAGTGGTGTACTGGTAAATTTTTAACAACAGGCTCTCTCCCCGGGTATAGCCAGCCCTGCAATATTTAGGGGGAGGCGCAGAGGTGGACTGGTGGTTCCAGTCCACCTCTGTGCCCCCCCCCCCAAATTGCAGAGCTGGCTATACCCGGGGAGAGAGCCTGGGGGGGGGGGGGGGCAATTCATTACTCTCTCCAGGAAAAAAAAAGATTTTAAATGCTCCCAGTTTCCAATCTAATTCATGTTTAATGTGGGATAAAATGCTATAAATAAGTAAATAAACAGATAGAAACTCTGTTGAGCACCTGATTCTCATAACATGATGTCTGTTTTAGAAGCCCTTTACCAGGAGAAAAAAAAATCTCTGCACCAAAATAACAGGGTTAGGGTGTCCCTATAACCAGCCCCTCCAAATAACATACCGATTACAATTGATAACAAATTACTACTCTACCCATGAAAAATTATTCCCTTATTATACTTCCTCTGTGTACATCCGTATGCAGAAGCTGGCATGTTTGAAAATACAACTTTTTTTTTACTGTATCCTCCCCACGTTCCCCACTCCACCCCCCCCCCCCTATTCCAGACCTCCTCCCCACTCCCACAGTCCCCAGAGCCAAAGGGTCCCAGCACATACCTGAAGGCAGCCATCCTGGTGGTCTAGTGGATTCTTCGGGGCAGGAAAGATCTCCAGTCTTTCCTGCCCACTGCCTGCGCTGACCCTCCTGCTGCCGCATCACTCTTTAAAATGGCTGCCAAGACTTAGAAGGGTGGCCTTGCAAGATTCTAGCAGACGTCTCGCGAGGCCGCCGCTGGAGGTCTCGGCAGCCAAGGTGCTTCAGTTTTTCACTCCGCTGCCCTTCCAGCTCCTAAGAGATCTCGTTTAGACCTTCAGGAGTGGGCAGATGAGGCACTCTGTTTCTTCCTCCTTGTCTGATGTGCCCGCAGTCTATTCATAGGAGCCATCATTGAAGGAACCGTTAGAGGAGGGAGAGCTCCCTCCTGAAGAGGGGGATGGCCCAAAATTAATGAGGTTGTTTCATAAAGTGGAGCTCAATACTCTTATTTCTGATGCACTGGTGGTGCTTTCCATTGAGGAGCCTTCTACTTCAGCGTCAGGAGTTCCATGTTCGTTGATCATGAGGTGACTTAGTGGTCCTTCTATGGTCTTTCCGATGCATCCTGATATTCAGGATCTGATCACAGCAGAATGGGTCTCTGGATATGGGGCTGTACTGCCCTGGTTTTACAACCTGCTTTACTGACACAGACTACTCAGCAATTACTGTGGAGTCTTTTGGATTCGTATTAGGTAAATGAGACCTTTATTAGAGGTTCTAAAATCTAAGATACACAATGATTTATATATATACAATGATTAGCTATATAACTGAAAAGAAACAATACCTATAAACAATCATTACATCACTGGTCTTTCCCCTTAGTTTTAAAAACTTTGTACCACAGCATTAACAGATAGACTCTAGCAGGCACTGCAGGATCTAGTTTAGTATTAAGGGGGGGGGGGGGGGGGGGGGGGGGGGGGAGAGAGCGAGGCAGAGAGAAAAGCAAGCGTTATTAACTAGTTGCCATAGTGTACAACCCTTTTCCCATAGTTTTAAATTGAAATTTTCTCTAGAGATAGGCATTTTTCCCATAGTTTCAAACTTAAACCTTTTCTAGAGGTAGAAACTTAACAGCCAAAAACTTGTTCTAAAAGGCAGTTATTTTCTGTACATTGGCTGCTGGAGAGGTAGCACATCCAACAACCTCAATTAGGTGCAAACTAAGGTGTGAGGAAGTAGAATATTTGCATAGGTTGCTGAGTTAGCTTCAAAGAGCCTGTTTAAAAAAGGCCTCTTAGATTCAAAACTACCGTATTTTTCAGACTATAAGAAGCACTTTTTTCCCCCAAAATTTGGGAGGAAAATGGGGGGTGCGTCTTATAGTCCGAAGGTAGCGTTTTTGGACCGGCGTCCCGTCCTTACACGATTCCATGTTCCCTGGTGGTCTAGTGACGTCGGGGCAGGAAAGAGCCCTCTCTTTCCTGCCCATCGCGCTGCTCTCCGTGCTCCTCACTGCTTTTCTGACGGTCTCGGCGAGATTCAAAATGGCCGCCGAGAATCTCGGGACGGCGGTCCAAAACTCGGACAAGACGCACCGGAGCACCGGAGCACCTAGGTTTTAGAGGAGGGAAAAAGGAAATTTTTTTTTTTTCCTATTTCCCTCCTCTAAAACCTAGGTGCGTCTTATGGTCCGGTGCGTCTTATAGTCTGAAAAATACGGTATATAAAGAGGAAAGGTCCCACTGAACTTTCTTTCTGAGAAGTTCTGAGAGAAGAGGACATTTCTCTGGTAAGTGAACTCTATTTTGCTTTGTGCTTTGGGAACTTAAAGATTGGGGTTTAAAGGAGGAATTGTAGGTTAGTGATAGGCAAAATATAAATATATACCAAAGCAAATTTTATCAACTAATCTCCATAGTCTTTTCTCTTTAGTTTTAAAAACTTTGTACCACAGCATTAACAGACACTAGCAGGCACTGCAGGAACTAGTTTAGTCTTCCCACCCATCCCTAGGACAACTCTTCATTTATAGTCAGCTATTGTAATTAGGGTAACAAGCAAGGAGTGCTCTTACAGAGTTTTAAATACATTTCATTAACATCTAAGAAGGAAACACTAAATAAATCATACAATATACTATATAAACTAAAAGACATTTTTATGTTAGGCTAATATCCTTAATACAGTAGCAAGTTTTAAATTATTGAAAAACTCAAAAACACTAAGATGGAGCCAGCAGTCCAGCAGCGAGAGGGGTGCTATCCAGTCTTTTGCATTGAGTGTCACATCTATGATTATCTCCCAAGTGGTGAGATGTCATATGTGTGTGCCTGATGCAAAGAGTTCCTAGCTCTCAGAGAACGTGTCCGTTCTCTTGAGGCTAGAGTAGCAGACTTGGTGGAGCTGAGGGAGACAGAGAGGTACATAGAGGAGACCTAAGAAGTCCCACCTCCAGTCTGGTAGTCTCTGTGCTACCTTGGAGGAGGGAGGTCTCCTAGAAGGAGAGCATCACCCTGGTGAAGTAGGAAGTACTCCTGTAGCCAGAACCTGCCCACCAGGGGATGTACTATCCTCTCGCACCGAGGATATGTCTCCAAGTGCTGCCCGGGAGAGAAGGGTTAGGACACCTGTTGTAGTTGGTGATTCAATCATTAGGCATATAGATAGCTGGGTGGCTGGTGGATGTGAGGATCACCTGGTGACTTGCCTGCCTGGTGCGAAGGTGGTGAACCTCATGCGTCACCTAGATAGGATTTTAGATAGTGCTGGGAAGGAGTCGGCTGTCTTGGTACATGTGGGTACCAATGACATAGGAAAATGTGGGAGAGAGGTTCTGGAAGCCAAATTTATGCTCTTAGGTAGAAAGCTCAAATCCAGAACCTCTAGGGTAGCTTTTTCTGAAATGCTACCTGTTCCACGCGCAGGGCCCAAGAGACAGGCAGAGCTCTAGAGTCTCAATGCTGGATGAGACGATGGTACAGGGAGCAGGGTTTTAGATTTGTTAGGAATTGGGCAACATTCTGGGGAAGGGGGAGCCTATTCCAAAAGGATAGGCTCCACCTTAACTAGGGTGAGACAAGGCTGCTGGCATCGGCAATTAAAAAGGAGATAGAGCAGCTTTTAAACTAGAAACAGGGGGAAGGCTGACAGTCGCTCAAAAGCGAATAGTTCGGGATAAGGTATCTTTCAAAGATATCACCAAAACAGGGAAGATAGGGTATCCTGATAGTGAGGTTGCAAAAGAGACCGTAGTAGATCAGTTGTCCTTAAATAAAAATAAATCAGACAAAAGATTGCAAATTAATACTGTCAAGTAATGAGCATGATGTAAATAGGAACAACAAACATAGTTTGAAATGTCTATATGTGAATGCCAGGAGACTAAGAAATAAGATGGGAGAGTTAGAATATATTGCACGAAATGAAAAATTTGATATAATAGGCATCTCTGAGACCTGGTGGAAGGAGGATAACCAATGGGACACTGTCATACCGGGGTACAAATTATATCGTAGTGATAGGGTGGATCGAATTGGTGGAGGGGTAGCATTGTATATTAAGGAGAGCCTTGAATCAAATAGATTGAAAATTCTGCAGGAAACAAAACACATCTTGGAATCACTATGGATTGAAATTCCATGTGTAAAGGGGAAAAGGATAGTGATAGGAGTGTACTACCGTCTGCCTGGCCAGGATAAACAGACGGATGCAGAAATGTTAAAGAAAATTAGGGATGCAAACAAACTGGGCAACACAATAATAATGGGTGATTTCAATTACCCCGATATTGACTGGGTAAATGTAACATCGGGGCACGCTAGGGAGATAAAATTCCTTGATGTTATCAAGGACTGCTTTATGGAGCAGCTGGTACAGGAGCCGACGAGAGAAGGAAAAATTCTAGACCTAGTCCTTAGTGGAGCACATGATCTGGTGCGTGAGGTAATGGTGCTGGGGCCGCTTGATAACAGTGATCATAATATGATCGGATATGATATTAGCTTTGAAGTAAGTATACATAGGAAATCAAATACGTTAGCGTTTAACTTTAAAAAAGGAGATTATAATAAAATGAGAGGAACGGTGAAAAAAAAACTTAGAGGAGCGACTGCGAGGGTCAAAAATTTACATCAGGCGTGGATTCTGTTCAAAAACACCATCCTGGAAGCCAAGGCCAAATATATTCTATGTATTAAAAAAGGAGGACGGAAGACCAAACGACAGCAGGCATGGTTAAAAACTGAGGTGAAGGAAGCTAATAGAGTTACAAGAAAATCCTCTAGAAAATGGAAGAAGGAACCAACTGAAAATAATAAGAAACAGCACAAGGAATGTCAACTCAAATGCAAAGCGCTGATAAGGAAGGCTAAGAGGGACTTCAAAAAAAAGATTGTGTTGAAGGCAAAAACATATAGTAAAATGTTTTATTAGGTATATTAAACGCAGGAAGCCGACAAAAGAATCGGTTGGACCGCTAGATGTCCGAGGAGTAAAAGGGGCGATCAGGGAAGACAAAGCCGTAGTGGAGAGATTAAATGAATTCTTTGCTTCGGTCTTCACCGAGGAAGATTTGGGTGGGATACTGGTGCCAGAAATGATATTCGAAGCTGACGAGTCGGAGAAACTTAATGAATTCTCTGTAAACCTGGAGGATGTAATGGGGCAGTTCTACAATCTGAAGAGTAGCAAATCTCCTGGACTGGATGGTATTCATCCGAGAGTACTGATAGAACTGAAAAATGAACTTTCAGAGCTATTGTTAGTAATCGAATGTGGTACTGGAAGATTGGAGGGTGGCCAATGTAATGCCGATTTTTAAAAAAGGTTCCAGAGGAGATCCGGGAAATTATAGGCCGGTGAGTCTGATGTCGGTGCCGGGCAAAATGGTAGAGACTATTATAAAGAACAAAATTACAGAGCATATTCAAAAGCATGGATTAATGGGACAAAGTCAACATGGATTTAGTGAAGGGAAATCTTGCCTCACCAATCAACTACATTTCTTTGAAGGGGTGAATAAACATGTGGATAAAGGTGAGCCAGTTGATATTGTGTATCTGGATTTTCAGAAGGCGTTTGACGTGGAGGGGCATTTTCGAACAGGGATGACCATCTCTAAGGGCGTCCATCTCTAAGGACGTCCCGGCGAAGAGGCGGGGAAACTCCATTATCGAAACAAGATGTGCGTCCATCTTTCGTTTCGATAATATGGACGGGGACATCCAAATCTCAACATTTAGGTCGACCTTAGAGATGGTCGACCTTAGAGATGGTCGTCCCCGGTTTTCAGCCATAATGGAAACCGAAGATGCCCATCTCATAAACGACCAAATCCAAGGCATTTGGTCATGGGAGGAGCCAGCATTCGTAGTGCAATGGTCCCCCTGATATGCCAGGACACCAACCAGGCACCCTAGGGGGCACTGCAGTGGACTTCACAAATTGTTCCCAGCTGCATAGCTCCCTTACCTTCGGTGCTGATTCCCCTAACTCCCCCCCCCCAAAACCCATTCCCCACAACTGTACACCACTACCATAGCCCTAAGGGGTGAAGGGGGGCACCTACATGTGGGTACAGTGGGTTTCGGGTGGGTTTTGAAGGGCTCACATTTAAAACCACAAGTGTAACAGGTGGAGGGGGTGGGCCTGGATCTGCCTGCCTGAAGTGCACTTAACCCACTAAAAACTGCTCCAGGGACCTGCATACTGCAGTGATGGAACTGGGTGTGACATTTGAGGCTGGCATAGAGGCTGGCAAAAAATGTTTTTTAATTTTTTTTTTTAGGGTGGGAGGGGGGTTGGTGACCACTGGGGGAGTAAGGGGAGGTCATCCTCGATTCCCTCCTGTGGTCATCTGGTCAGTACGGGCAGCTTTTCGAGGCTTGGTCGTGAAAAAAAATGGACCAAGTAAAGTTGGCCAAATGCTCGTCAGAGACATCCTTCTTTTTTCCATTATTGGCCGAGGACACCCATCTCTTAATCACGCTGCAGTCTCGCCTTCGGTACGCTGCCAACATGCCTCCATGAACTTTGGTCGTACCCGCGACGGAAAGCAGTTGAGGGCACCCAAAATCGGCTTTCGATTATGCCGATTTGGGCGACCCTGAGAGGATGCCCCCCCCCTTTTTTATTATATTTTCAATTTTTTGATCTTCATATCGCATTATCTCCTGAGGCATTGGACACATATACACTTCATATACCTTAAGGACAAAACCTAGGTAAGAAGCATAGTTTTTTTCCATAAAAGTATATGAGACTTAATGAAAATCCATTTAGCAAAAGAAATATACAAATAATCATAAATATAGTTAACTTACCAGCCTTTATAGTTAATTATTTTAAATATGTGATTACAAAAACAGCTTTATTTAAACCAGAAATAAACAAAATTCCAAACACAATTTATAATCTTAGTTAAGTTCTATAAATCAACAAAATTACATTAAACAATGACTCCATTACAGCCTCATTAATGTGTTTGTTTTCCAGCTATTTGTGCAGTGTATATAATTAATTCTTTATTTAAGCTATATAACAAGTTACATAAACAAACATGAACATTATATTTAAATGTTATGTAGTTCTAATTGAATTATTTATACACAACTTAAAAGTTTCTATTATTATCATTATTTTCGTTTTTAATATTCAGATATGAATGTTTGTTTATGAACATGTTTGACATACATGTAATTGTTTATATCTTATTACTTTGGAATCATTTTTTGATATATGGATCTTTATATAAAAAAGTGTCCTTTTAATTACCAGTTGTTAAAAGTAATTCAAAACAACATCTTTTGTGTATCTATAATTCATAGTGATGCTTTCTTATTTTATTTTTCATTGCAATATATATTCTATACATGTTTTTTATTATTTTTTTACATTGTTTTTATGAAATTAATATTTTTAATTGCTTGATTATTCATAGTCATTTATATGTTTTGTTGATAGACCCCTGAGGCAGTCGTTGTCTAACGCAGAAACACAGCCCGTGTCAGGTCATTTGTCAATAAAATACTCCTGTTGTCTCAGTCTTGAAGGCCCAGTGTTGCTTTTTTTGTTTGTATACTTTCTATGTATGCTGTATACCTTATCTGTGTGGTTTGGGCGCCCTTCTCTTTCGAAAATTCCCCTGAAAGTACCTCATGAAAGACTCTAGAGGAAATTGGAGAGTCATGGGATAGGAGGTAGTGTTCTATTGTGGATTAAAAACAGGTTAAAAGATAGAAAACAGAGAGTAGGGTTAAATGGTCAGTATTCTCAATAAAGAAGGGTAGTTAGTGGGGTTCCCCAGGGGTCTGTGCTGGGAGGGACCGCTGCTTTTTAACATATTTATAAATGACCTAGAGATGGGAGTAACTAGTGAGGTAATTAAATTTGCTGATGACACAAAGAGGGGCATTATCAAACGGCGCCGGCGAAATCGATCGCCGGCGATCTATTTTGGCGCCGCCGCAACAGCTGGCTGGAACCGTATTATCGAAAAAGATGGCCGGCCAGCTTTTGTTTCGATAATACGGTTGGGGCCGGCCAAATGCCACAGATCGCCGGGTTTGAGATGGCCGACTTTGTTTTCAGCGATAATGGAAACTGGAACCGGCCATCTCAAACCTGGCCAAATCCAAGGCATTTGGCCATGGGAGGGGCCAGCATTCGTAGTGCACAGGTACTTCTGGATGTTTAGATCTTGCTGATCAGTTATGTTATGACTTACTTGTTCAGGAGTGCTGTATTTTGTGATACTGTTTGGAGATATGTTCAAGAAAGACTTCATACAAATGAAAAAAGTCCCTGCTGTGCACTTCCCTTAATAGCCGTCTTTCTCTCCGAAAGTGCACTTTTCTTAATGGCCATCTTTCTCCCTGAACAGGGAAATCAAAAGTTTTTGCACACTGCTTTTTTTGCAGTAACAGTGGGATTTGAACCAGCCACCTCTGCATTACAAGACCAGTGATGTAACCACTTGGCCACAGCTCTACTTATTTGGGTGTTCCTCCCTTTTGATTATACTCCTTCAGGTCTCTCTCAGCCACTCACAGACAGCTTAATGCACTGTGATTGGCTGAGAGAGACCTGAAGGGGTATAATCAAAAGGGCGGGACAGCCCAGTAAGTGGAGCTGTGGCCCAGTGGTTACATCATGGCTCTTGTAATGCAGAGGTGGCTGGTCCAAATCCCACTGTTACTACTAAAAAAACTGTGAGCAAAAACTGTTTTGATTTCCCTGTTTGGGGAGAAAGCCGGCCATTAAGAGAAGTGCACTTTCGGAGATTAAGAGAAGTGCACTTTCGGAGAGAAAGACGGCTATTAAGGGAAGTGCACGTCAGGGATGGCCATCAAGGGAAAATGAACTGCAGGGACTTCTTTAATTTGTATGAAGTGTTTCTTGAACATTTCTCAAAACAGTATCACAAAATACAGCACTCCAGAACAAGTAAGTCATAACATAACTGATCAGCAAGATCCTTTTTTTTTTTTTTTTTACGAGCTGGCCGACTGGCTTCCCCTCCTAGGAAGGAAACGTTTTAAAGGTTTTTTTTGGGTGGGAGGGGGTTGGTGACCACTGGAGGAGTATGGGGAGGTCATCCCCGATTCCTTCCGGTGGTCATCTGGTCAGTTTGGGCATCTTTTTGAGACTTGGTCGTGAAAATAAATAGACCAAGTAAAACCGGCCAAATGCTCATCATCACCGGTTTTCTTTTTTCCATTATCAGCTGAAGCCGGCCATCTCGTAAGCACGCCCACATCCCGCCTTCACTACCCTGCCGACACGCCCCCTTGAAGTTTAGCCGCCTCCGCAACGGAATGCCGGCGAGTGTGTCCAAAAATCGGCTTTCGATTATACCGATTTGGCCGGTTTTAGGAGATGGCCGGCCATCTCCCGATTTGTGTCGGAAGATCGCCGGCGATCTCTTTCGAAAATAAGCCTGATAGTTATTCAAATTCGTTAAATCATGGGAGGATTGCTTACAGGAGATTGCTTACAGGAGATCAGCAGAACAAGGTACAGCGGGTGGAAGTAGCAGTATACGTAAACACAGATGATAGCTACGAGGAGCAGCCCAATGATGACCACAAAGGTGCGGCATTAAGCTGCTCATAGGAAGAACAGGAAGGAGACAGTGCCCAGAGTTACAGAGCGCTGAGTCCAGGCATCACTCTCGAGCATCTGACCGTGAGCTACCTGACCCCAAATCGCCACCAAAATGAATATAATCAAAATATTCCTAGCTATCTACTCCCTCATATTGACCCACTTAACACTATCCATCCCACTACCGAATATAATATCATACCCATCCTTCAAAACCACCAGAGACTGATCAAACACTCCACACTCCACCAATTTGACACCCATCAAAGTAAAGGAAGTCTATCCAAACACGATCATTACCAACGCAATGGAAGGAAATCTCACAACAAATAGACACCATCCAACGAACAACAACTTACAAGAATCCACACAACATCAAACCTAGCAGCCCAATACCAAAATATACAAGTGGGTTACCAGTGGCGTAGCCAGAAGGCAATTTTTGGGTGGGCCAATAGGTTGGATGGGTGGGCACTACAACTTTTTTGAAAGAGAAAAAAACAGAAACCTGATGCACCCATGCTCTGTCCCTACCATGCCCCCCATAACTTCAATGAGGGTAGCAGTGCAGGCTTCAGTGGCTGCAGGCCAATTGAGAGCTAAGGGCAGTACAATAGATTGCACGTCAGCCCCATTGAGCCATGGTCCTCCAACATACATATGGTATTGAAGCCAAACACATTCTGCATCCAGAGGACCTCCTGGCCCTCCACCAACAATGGATACAGAGCGCAGCAAGGACATTTCCCCATAAAACTCATCATACAAAGAAATTTTGGTTTCTAGTGTAATCTCAATAACAGACATATTATAAATTAATTTTTAAAAAATCTATAAAACAAAAGTCACTGAGAACCGACAGCAAATCTACAATGCCAACACTAACTTCCAAAAACAAGGATTCTACCTATGAAAAGGAAGTGCATTAAATATTATAGCGGGTGGTCACAGTGGGTGGTCACAGGAGTCAATTAGCTGTGTTGTGGGCGGTGTACTGCCATTCTGCAACCACCCAAGCAGAAAGACTTTGAAAACTGAAACCCAGGCTGTTGAACTGGGGGAGAACTTGGATTTAAAGGGAAGTTTTTTCTTGTTCCTTTATTTTGGAAACTGAATAGGACTTTAACCCTCTTGAACTGAGATTTTGTGGAGGAGGGGAAATAAACTGTTTGGAACTAAAAGCTGTGTTATGTGGAAGGACTTTGTTTTGGGGACTGCTGAAGGGAGCCTACCACCCCTGAAGGTTTGCTACCGGGATTACAGATATTACAATGTCCATCATCCATCTCTGTTTTCTTATATTTCCTTGTCCAGTATCTCCCCTGTGTTCATATCCCCTCATCCATCATCATTCCTCTGTGCACCTATGCCCCCCATGCCCAGCATATCCCTTCTGTGTTCCTATTCTCCCCCTTGTCTGGTATCTCTTCCCCTTCTCTGTGTCCATATACCCCCTTCTCCAGTGTCCAGCATTATCTCTATTCCATATCCCCCCCTTGTCAGGCATTGCCCCTCTGTGCCCATATGCCATTGCCATCCCCATACAGCATCTCACATTTGTGTGCCTGTCCCCATGCTCCTACTTAATGCCTATCATCTCCCTTCTGTATCTGTACACCTCCCTATGTCCCTTTTCTCCGTCCTCCACACCAATGTGTCCCTCTCCTCTCTGATCCCACCCCAACCAGCTTCTCTTCCTCTCTCTTTCCTTCCACTTATGCATCTGGCTCTTTCTCTCACTATGGGTTCAACATTTGACTCCCTCTTCCTTTATCCCCTTGTCCAGCATCTCTCTCCCTTCCCTCTAACCCCTCCCACAGGTCCAGCACCTTTCTCTTTGCTCCAGCCCTCTTTGCAGGTCCACATCTCTCCTTTCCCTCCAGCCATCCCCAGCATATCCAGCACCTCTCCTCCAGCCCCCCCCCCCACATGTCCAGCACCTCTCTCCCTTTTATCCAGCCCCCCTAAGTGTCCAGCACCTCTCCTCTCCCCTTCATTTCAACCCTCTGCATATCCAGCACATCTCCCCTTTCCCTCCAACCCCCCATATCCAGCTCCTCTCCCCTTCCCTCCAACCCCCCTGCAAATCCAGCACCTCTCCCCTTCCCTCAAACCTCCCCCCTGCAAGTCCAGTACCTCTCTCCCTTCCGTTCTCTCCAACCCCCTGCCCCTCACAAGTCTAGCACCTTTCTCGTCCCTTCAGGCCCCTCCCCTCCAAGAGCCAGCACCTCTGTATCTTCCTTACCCCCCCAAAAAAAGTCCAGCACCTCTCCCTTCCCTTCAGCCCGCTCCCCTTTGTCTTCCTCACCCCCCCCCCCCCACAGACACACGTCCAGAACTTCTCCCTTCCCTTCAGCCGCCTCCCCTTGCAGGGCAAGCTGACCACTGTCTTCCTCACCCTCTCCCACCCCCACCGCTGCGCCGCAGCGCATGTATTCAACGCTATCGGCGCTGCCTCCTCCACCTCACACAGTCTCCACTCCCATGGCAGTGCTTGCGATTTGCTACCGGCACTGCCTGACAGCTGACAGACGCGGAGCCGACGACCTGCTCCAGGACCTTCCCTCTGCCGCATGCGTTCTGCCCTGCGTAAACAGGAAGTTGAATCAGCACAGCAGAGGGAAGGCCCCGGAGCAGGATGTTGCGCCGCGTCTGTCAGCTGTCAGGCAGTGCCGGTAGCAAATCGCAAGCGCTGCCACAGGAGTGGGAGACGGAGACTGTGTGAGGTGGAGGAGGCAGCGCCGATAGCGTTGAATACAAGCGCTATGGCGGGGGTGGGAGAGGGTGAGGAGTCACGGTGACGGAGGCGAGGGACTTCAATCTGGATGGGCCTGACTCAAAATTGGGTGGGCCTGGGCCCATCCAGGCCCACCCGTAGCTATGCCCCTGGTGGGGAATGGGGGGGGGGGGGGCGGAACTTTTAGATGCTGCCTATTTGGGTATCCAGATGTGTATGAGTCCTCAAGGGGCTGTGCCTATACCTTTCCACCCAAATGGCGTTGCCCTGTTTGCAGTGTCCTCTTTTTTATGGACTCAGTCTCCAAGTTTGGTTCCTAATGAACCCACAGCAATCTCTGAAAGCACCTGTGCTGGGCTACTCCACATTGCTCAGACTGGGCAATTAACAAAAATTACACTTCAGAACACCTTGTGTAGACCTTCTGTTATTCTCTTAGGGACGAATATTCAGACCACGGGAATTAGCCGGGCTAACTCCCACGATCAGCGCTAAACCCAAATATTCAATACCAGGTTGTTTCCGGTGACCAGCATTGAACATTCAGTTTATTTTTGGCCGGTTTAAACATAATAATAATCGATATTCAAACTTAGCTGGTTATGTTTAAACTGGCCAAAGATATCCCATGTATTCACGCGGCCAAATATAGCTGCTAAAGTGGGGCTGAAAATCAGTGGATAGCCGCTTATATTGCCCAATATAACCACCTATCAGCTAACCGGTGATATTCAGTGGGAGATAGCTGAAGGTGCCGATCCTGGTCGGTTAAATGGAAATACCCAGTGTACCTGAATGTAACTCACCATCAGCTAGGTAAGCAAAATCCAAAAAAGGCGTAAGCAAAATCCAAATAAATAAACAAATGCTTTTGAATATTGTGTGTGGGGGTGTTAATATACAGAAAATAAACAGGTTAATCAGCTGGGAAGTGGTTCAGCTTCAAATATGGTGCCTCCAAGCAAACTTTAGTTGAAAGCACCCCCCCCCCCCCCCACACACACACACTCTAGTCTTAGGTTTTAAGAGGGTAGAGTATAGCAGACAGTACTGTATTTATTTTCAACAAAGTTGCTTCCCTCCTTTGCACTAGTTTTGTATGTCTGCCAGTAGCCAGAGAGGCACTTAAACACATTCCACAGCTTAGCTGAAACCTCACTATGAGAGCCATGCAATTTTGCAGCACTTATTGTGAGACTTTGTACTGGCAGTGAGAGTGGAGGTGCTTGAGTGCTTCCCCATCAAAGAGGTGAGATGGAGGGAAGATGGTGATTGAGTAATTTCACTAAAGAAAGCTGAAATGACAACCTTGTTAATAGTAAATAGTGTCTGCCCTGCTCTGCCTCCATTCCCATATGTGAGGGTTGATGGGTTTACTTCTTGACTGGTCCTCCCCCACTGTGGGGCTTGCTTAGGTGGAATTTATGCCCCTGAAGCAGGGTATTCTGAATATTGTATTAGAAATAGTATGCACAAAAGTTGGAGACTATGTACTTTTAGCACTTTGTATTCAGAGAACTGGATGCATTTTTCTCTATATAGATATAGATATACTGCCTGATATTCAAAGGGCAGGAGAGGCTCTTGCCTGCTTATATCGCCTGGAGCTGCCCAACTACCGATATTATGCGGCACTTAACCGGGCAGTGCCACTGAATATATCGGCTACGACTGGCCCTCAAAAAGTGGGCAGGGCAGGAGCGGTACAGGGGGCGGCGTTGGGGAGGAGCCAGCAATATTCAGTGCTGGGGCCTGCATAGCTAAGCGGCTGAAAAGTGGCTCAAAGCTGTACTAATTTTGACCACTTAGCTATTCCAGTGCTGGCACTGAATATCAGCCGGGACCTGCATAACTATGAAAGAGCAGTCTGGAGCCCTGGGAGACCCCTCCTGCTTCCTGTTTCCCCCCCCCCCCCCCCCCCCCCAGCCTATGACAATCAGAACTGCCCCAACCCACACCCCCAGAATGTGCCCCAAACCTCTCGCTTTAGATAGACCCCTGCATATGCGGGTGCTGGCACCAGGGCTGGTCCAAGGCAAGATGCTGCCTGAGGCAGAGCTAGGATGCCGCCCCCCCCGGGCTGAGATGCTGCCCCCTTTCCTACCTGCTGCCGGCACACAGCATCTCCCCTTCACAGTGTTACCCAGCAGCAGCAGTGATTCCTATACGTTGCCCTGCCGCCAGCACCTGCCTCTTCCCTTTACTGCGGCTGCCTGAGCCTCTGATGAAACAGGAAGTTACGTCAGAGAGGCGGCCACAGTAAAGGGAATCACTTCTGCTGCCGAGTAACGCTGCCGTTGCCAGGTAATGCTGGGGAGATGCTCCTGAAGAGTGCCGCCTGAGGCCCCCGCCTAATCATCGGGCCACCCCTGGCTGGCACTGAATATCAGCTAGGACCCGCATAACTATGGAAGAGTAGCCTGGAGCCCTGAGAGCCTCCTGTTTCCCTTCCCCCTAGCCCAATCAGAAGTCCCACCAATCCCCCCCGCTCTAGATAGGCCCCTACAAAGTCAACTCCTGCCTAGGGTTACCATACGTCCGGATTTA
Organism: Microcaecilia unicolor; assembly: GCF_901765095.1. Taxonomy (NCBI): domain Eukaryota; kingdom Metazoa; phylum Chordata; class Amphibia; order Gymnophiona; family Siphonopidae; genus Microcaecilia; species Microcaecilia unicolor. The sequence continues at coordinate 154,632,950 of NC_044040.1, forward strand.
CCCGGACATGCCGTCTTTTTGTCCGGATTTCTAGTGACCTCTTAATCGGGACAGGAAAGAACCCCCTCTTTCTTGCCCGGAGCGCTGCCCTTGCCTGCATCCTGTTGCTGTGTGACGGTCTCGGGATTCAAAATGGCCGCCGAGAGTTGAAGCAGCCTCGCAAGACTTCAACTCTCGGCGGCCATTTTGAATCCCGAAACCATCACAGCAACAGGATGCAGGGCAAGGGCAGTGCTCCGGGCAGGAAAGAGGGGGCTCTTTCCTGCCCCGAAGAGGTCACTAGACCACCAGGACAGAAGATAGTAAGTAAGGGGAGCGGAGGTGACGGGGGAGGGGAGGGGAATATGTGACCCAGGGGAGGGGAGGTGACGGGGGGGCAGGGGAGGGGAATATGTGACCCGGGGAGGGGAGGTGATGGAGGGGAGGTGACGGAATATGTGACCTAGGGGGAGGGGAATATGTGACAGGGGGCAGGGTGAGAGCGAGAGGGCGGGGTGAGGATGTGAAAGGGGCGGGGCAGGGGCGTGACATGTGTCCTCTTTTTCAGAGGACAAAATATGGTAACCCTACTCCTGCCCCTTGTGGCTGTCAGCAGAAAATGGCTGTCGTGACCTCTCACGGTAGCCTTGATACTACACAAATACAATTTTTTGCAGGCAGCCTCAAGGGGCAGAAGCGAGTGGGCTTCACTCTTGCCCCAGTCGCCCCAAGTGGACCACCAGGGATGGAAGGTAGGCCCAGGGGAAGCCTTTCTAGAGTAGGGGTGGATTAGGGGAACATTACAGGGGCAGTTGGGGGGGGGGGGTTCAGATTTTCCCAGGCTGGGGTAAGGGGAAGGGAAGCAAAGGGTGCCCACGGCTGCAGACTGTTTTTTCATAGTTACACAGGTGTCAGCCAATATTCAGCCGGAGTTCACATAACTGTCTTATTTGGACCCCAGCTAAATATCGGCCGGAACTCACATAAGCTCCAGTGCCTAGCATTAAGCAGTTAGCCCTGGATATTCAGTGCCAGGGCCTGCACCTGGCCAGCACTGAATATCCTAGGCTAATTTAGCTGGCCATGGTCAGCATTTAAAAAAACTGGGATCTCTGGGAGATGAATGTCGGGCAGATAGATTTTTTTTCTATGTAATTATTCATCCGGTTAGGCAGTATTTACTAATTGGGTAAGTGCTGCTGACCAAGACATTCATTAGTGATATTTGCTATAGGATTTGATAAGAGTTGAATTCTTAAGTATTATTTCAGACATAGAGGCAGATTAAGGCATAGGCAAACTAGCCATGTGCTTAGGGCCCATACATTTAGGGGGACCTTGTCAGATGTGCTGAGCATTCAAGAGCCTAAAATTACCAACTGTCTGGATTTTTCAGCATTTTACAAATTTTTAACTTACCTGTCTCAAAGCCAAAATGAAGGCTAAAGTGTCTGGATATTTTTCATATCCTAGCCCCCTGTGGCTCTCCATTCCTCTCCCTTCCAGTTCCGAGACTGTGGTAGGACCCAGCCAATGGGAAGGCTGCTCTAGTAACAGGAAGAAGGAGCTGTTGAATTGCTGGAGTGAGGGAAGAGGTGGAGCTTTGGAGAGAGCTGTGGAGCCAGTGAGTGTACTGGGGGGGGGGGGGAGTCTTGAAAAGGAATAGGACTTTAAGAAGAAGGGGGGGGGGGGGGGGGATATGAACAGTTTGCTGGAGGCTGAGAAAACAAATTGGTACCAAATGCAAGAACTTTACATAATGGGAGGCAGTTGTGGTAGCTGTGGGGCACAGCCTGAGATGTGCCTGTGTATATGTTTATGTGTCTCTGCTGGGAACAGCTTCCTATAAACAGAGCTTACACTTGAAAATTTGAGCTGAGTGGAGAAGTACACTCACTGCTAAAAAAAATATACTTCTCATTTCAAGTGAAGGACATTTTCAACACAGGGAATTTACCGAGCTGACTATTAAGGGGTCTGTATTCAGCTGGCAGCGGTCAGCTTTTGCTAGTCAATGGCAGGCACCAGCACCGAATATCTGGGCATATGCAGCCGGCTAAAACATAGCCAGTTAAGTGTGATACTTAGCAGTTTACCAGCTGCGATGAACCGTATAAAGATAGGACTGTTTTATGGAGTTCTATTTATGTAGTTATCCTGTTTAAAGGCTGAATACTGGCACTCAAGTGGCTAAGTGCCAGTTCCACCCCCAGAACACCCACAAAGTAGCCGGTTTTGGCCTAGGCACTAACCGGGCATTTTCAGTGGCACTATCAGGTTACGCGCCACTGAATATGACCGGTTAGCCCTGGGCAAGCGATGTAAATGGCTAGAAGCTGTCTCTGGCCATTTAAATCACTTTGAATGTCGACCCCTGTGTTTCCTGGGCAAATTTCTTTGGCCTAAAACTGCCTCCGTTCTGTCTGTATCCTTTTAGAAGCACCAAAGAAAGCTGAGTATTTTATTTTGCTGATTCCATTTGTGAAGCTTTTGTACATGCAAAACTTTGTAAATTTATACCCAGGGCCAGATTGCCCAACTAATGCCCTAAACACCACCAAATGATGGTGCCCCTTTGCCCTTCCATTGCTTAACTGAAATGACATTGAGAGGCTTTCAGCCCACGGGAGGCAGCCTGCCTAAGTGCTGCGATCGGCACTGACCCCAGATATTCAATGCCGGGCCGTTTCTGTGACCGGATTTGAATATCTGGGGTTTTAATGGCTGCTCAAGCTTAACCGGCTATGTCAATATTCACTCCTGACCGGTTAGGTTTACAGCGGCCAAAGATAGGACTGCTATTTAGGCTGTCGAATGTGGCTGCTAAACGTAGCCAGTCAGCGCTGAATATTGCCGGTTATTGCGCGATATAGCTGGTTATCTTTTCATTGTTAACTGGCAGTATTCAGTGGAGATAACTGGATATCCCGCGCTTAATAAGATAAGCATTGTCATACTGGGACAGACCAAAGGTCCATCAAGCCCAGTTTCCAGGCCAAGCCAGGTTACACGTATCTGTCAAGATCCGAAAACAGTACAATACATTTTATGTTGCTTATCCCAAGTCCATCTTAATAATGGTGTATGAACTTCTCTTTTAGGAAGATATTCAAACCTTTTTTAAACCCTGCTAAGCTAACTGCTTTTTTACCACATTCTCTGGCGACAAATTCTAGACTTTAATTACACGTTGAGTGAAGAAATATTTTCTCCGATTTGTTTAAAATTTACTACTTTGTAGCTTCGTTGCGTGCTCCCTAGACCTAGTATTTTTGGAAAGAGTAAACAAGCAATTAACATCTACCCATTCCACTCCACTCATTATTTTATCTACCTCTATCATATCTCCCCTTAGCCTTCTTTTCTCCAAGCTGAAGAGCCCTAACCACTTCAGCCTTTCCTCATAGGGAAGTCGTCCCATACCATTTATCATTTTCGTCACCCTCCTCTGTACCTTTTCTAATTCCACTATATCTTTTTTGAGATGCGGTGACCAGAATTGCACACAGTATTCAAGGTGCGGTCGCACCATGGAGCGATGCAAAGGCATTTAAAAAAAAAAAAATTTAATTTATCATTTTACTTTAATTACATTCACATTTATCACGTAAATGTAAGGAAAAACAGAAATTAATATAAGGAAAAAGAAAAAACATTTTCTCACAACAATATATATAATTGTCCACAATTGGGGGATCCAAGATCAGGAAAACAATCTCAAAGAAAATAAGAAAAACACCAAGTGGTTAATCTTACAAATTCATATTTTCTGAGGGAGGAAGGTTAATCGGTAATTGCAGCCGGCACAGTGGTAACTAAAGGAAGTTGCTGCAGAGGGTTCTTCATCTGTTCTTTTAACTCCACAAACTCTTGTAATTTCTTGGGTTCAACAAATAGGTAATAAGGAAATAAAACACTTACAAAGGAATCGCTCTAGGAAGGTCCCACCTAGGGCAATGATTCTTGGCTTAAAAGCCAAGAGTTCACACCTCCTAGTCTGCGATTCCCTTGATATATCAGGAAATATATTTATCTTTGAACCCAAAAAACTATCAGCCATGTATCGGAAATACAATTTCAAAACATTGTTCCTATCTAAATCAAAGGCAAAAGTCACTAGTAATATAACTCTCTATATAGGGTATTTTAGGAAGATCTATCATTCTCAAGTTATTTTTCCTTAATTGGTTCTCCAGAAGTTCCACTTTTTTACAAGAAACATGACTGTCCTTCATTACTAGATTAACTGATTTTCGTAGAGAAACCATTTCCGTAATCAAAGTCTCTATTTTTATATCTTGGACTTCCACTTTGTTAGATAAGTATTGATATAATCACATATTTATTCCTGAAAAAGTTTTGACATCTGAAGAAGAGAATTATTCACACTCTGCAGCACTTCCCATAGTGCGTCCATTATGACATTTTTTGGCTTCACCAGGTCCAATTTCTCCACAGAAACCGCTCCAGATATCTTCGGGGGGAAGAGCTCACTTTCCAATCCCCCAGTTGGTTTATTATCCGGAGTCAATGCTGCGCCAGGACCTCCTCGGATCGCGTGAGAATCCTAACCCACTTCGGGTGTTTCCACTGTCGACCTCCATAGCGAAGCGTTACTGTTTCCGAGTCTTGGAGAGGTCATGCCAACAGGGGGACTCAAAGTCACTCCCTCTCCACTGAGATTCGGCAATAAAGCCTTGCTGTTCCCCGAAGCAGGAACCGATATCCCCGACGTTATGACCCCGAATCTCTCCAAAGTAGACTTAGAAGTGGTGGGAACCCCAGCCGTGTTCGAGGAGGACAACACCACGGCTTTGCCTTTTTTCTTCCCCATTCTCTGGGGAGCGTGCCTACTTCAGGTAGTCTGGTGTAAAACGGGAACTCAACTAACGTACGTCCTCCCTCGACGCCATCTTGGATCCTCCAGTTTGGGACACTCTTTGTCTGGTTTCTTCTCAGAGGCCTGTCTGATATGGGTAACCCTTCAGCATAGCCCTCTAAGTCATTGAAACACGGAAGCCCCTCCACCACTTACAAGGTGGTGTCCCTTCGGAGGGGGATGCAAAGGCATTTTAACAACAGGTGAGCCGAAATGCAATTTAAGTAGTCAGTGGCTGTTTCTGGCTGGATAAAGCGTGCTGAATATCGGCCAGTAAGAGTTTAAGACTCAAAAGGTGCTGAGAAATATCATTACTGTATGAAACAAAACATAATATATATTTCCATATCATCAAGCTGATCAATCCATAGACTGGTGGGTTGTGTCCATCTACCAGCAGGTGGAGATAGAGAGCAAACTTTTGCCTCCCTATATGTGGTCATGTGCTGCCGGAAACTCCTCAGTATGTTCTCTATCTCAGCAGGTGGTGGTCACACACAGCAGCAGCTCTGGCTAGGCCTCCAAGCCTAATTTTTAGGTTTTGTTGAGTGCCTGGGGTTGAGGGCTCTTCTTGAGCAAGTGCAAACCTGGTGGCGCCAGGTCCCTCCTTTTCTCCCCCCTCCCGCTGGCTCCGTTTAAAAAAAAAAAAAAAAATTTTGACGTCTTTTAAAGACGTTTATTTTCGACGTTTATTTAAACGTTTATTGCAGCTACTCACTGGGACACCAGGTCGTTACAGCTCGGAGCAAGAAGCAGGTAATTTTTACCTTTTTATAGCGGGTAGGGGGTTCCCCGATCGATCTCCACGTGGCCTATGGCGTCGGAGTGCGAGGGTGCGAAGAATCGCTCCCCGGACCGCGTGTACGCTCCTAGCGGGGATGCGGGGGTCTTAAAGTCTGATTCGTCCTTGTTGGGTGTCAGTTCGGAGGCCGGTCAGTGTCCCGGTTCTCCCTCTGGCGCGGCGGTTTTTCCCGCCATAAACGCCCACCCCCCGCTGCTCGCCTCCGCCATCTTGGCCGGCCACTCTGCTCGGACGGCTTCTTCTTGGACCGCCCTTGAGCTGGGAGACGTTAATGCCTTGGCCGCCCTTGATTTGGGCGACGGCAAAAAGGCGGCTAAAATTAAGCGCCGTTCTTCCCGCGCGGCTCCTTCTCGGAGTGTCGCGCCGGACGCCATCTTGGATGCGCAGCATGTTTCTCCCCCGCTCTTGCGAGCGCCGGTTGAGGGTGCGTCTAGGGCTGTGGCCCAGGCTGCTGAAGTGCACAGTCTAGGGGGTTTCTCCCCCGAGTTTATTTTGCTGCTGCATCAGGCTTTTCTTATGCAAAACGCTGCCCCTGCTCCCTTGTCCGATAAAGGGATTGAGGCCTCCGGAAATAAACGCCCTCGGGTGGATTCCCAGACCTTAGAGGACTTTGTCTCCTCGGATGTAGATGAGGGCAGCGTATCTGAGTTCTCCCAACGGTCCTTTGGGGATTCCTTGGAGGAGACGGATTCCCGCTCGGATGGAGCGGATGACCCCTCTGCAGCGCGGATCTTTCGCTCAGAGGATTTGCCCAACCTGTTAATGCAGGCCATGGGCATTTTGAAGATTTCCTCTCCGGAGGACGTCTCTCCCTCAGCCCCTGTTGGCTCCGCCACTATGCTGGGAACGAAGCGCCCGCCTAGAACCTTCCACGTGCATGATGCCATGCACACCTTAATTTCGGCTCAATGGGATGTCCCGGAAGCGAGCCTCAAAGTGGCTAGGGCTATGTCCCGCCTCTATCCTTTGCCTGAAAGTGAACGTGAGGCCTTTATTTGGCCTACCGTGGATTCTTTAATCACTGCGGTGACTAAGAAAACGGCGTTGCCAGTGGAAGGTGGCACGGCCCTAAAGGACGCCCAAGATAGAAGATTGGAGGCGGCCTTAAGGTCGTCCTTCGAGGCGGCTGCTTTAAGTTTGCAGGCCTCAGTTTGCGGCTCCTATGTGGCCAGGGCGTGCCTGACGATTGTACAGCGGGCTTCCCCCTCGGATCCTTCCTTGAGGGCTGATTGGCCGGCCCTGGAATCGGGCTTGGCTTATTTGGCAGACTTACTGTATGATGTCTTGAGAGCCTCAGCTAAAGGTATGGCTCAGATAGTCTCTGCGCGGCGGTGGCTTTGGCTGAAGCATTGGTCTGCTGACTACGCCTCTAAGTCCCGCCTGGCTATGTTGCCTTTTAAAGGCAAGCTGCTCTTTGGGGTCGAGCTGGACAAAATTGTGACCGATCTCGGCACGTCTAAGGGCAAGAGGTTACCAGAGGCCAGGGCTCGGCCTAGTGCTCGCCCCGGTAACTCCAGAGGACGGTTTCAGGAGGTCCGTCGGTACCGCCCGGGCAAGTCGGGCTCCTCTGCCTCCTCTTCCTTCAAGAGGAACTTCTCCCCAAAGCAGCATTCCTTTCGCAGAGACCGCCGTCCCGGAGGTGCGCCCTCCGCTCCTCCACCAGGGTCTCGTACCCAATGACGGGGTCTTGGTCCATGGCCCAGTGCAGATTGGAGGACGCCTGTCCTCGTTTCTGGGCGAGTGGACCAGGGTAACTTCAGACGCTTGGGTGCTGGAAGTCATCAGAGACGGCTACAAGCTAGCGTTCTGCCGACCCTTAAGAGACGGGTTTGTACTCTCTCCCTGCAAGTCTCCGGTCAAAGCTGTGGCAGTGCAGCAGACCTTGGAAAATCTGATCCGCCTGGGGGCGGTCGTTCCGGTGCCAGAAAATCAGCTTGGCAAGGGACGTTACTCCATTTACTTTGTGGTGCCAAAGAAAGGAGGTTCTGTACGGCCTATCCTCGACCTCAAAGGGGTCAATCGGGCCTTGAAAGTTCGGCACTTTCGCATGGAGACTCTCCGCTCTGTTATAGCGGCAGTGAAGGCAGGGGAGTACCTAGCATCCTTGGACATCAAGGAAGCGTACCTGCATATTCCCATCTGGCCTCCTCATCAACGCTTCCTGCGTTTTGCAGTACTGGGCCGACACTTCCAGTTCAGAGCCCTCCCGTTCGGGTTGGCTACTGCTCCGCGGACCTTCTCCAAAGTAATGGTGGTCATTGCGGCCTTCCTGAGAAAGGAAGGAGTACAAGTCCATCCTTATCTGGACGACTGGTTGATCCGAGCCCCCTCTTATGCAGAGTGTGGCAAGGCTGTGGACCGGGTGGTTGCTCTTTTGAGCTCCCTGGGATGGATCATCAACTGGGAGAAAAGCCAGCTGCGCCCGACTCAGTCCCTGGAGTATCTGGGAGTTCGATTCGACACCCAAGTGGGCAGAGTGTTCCTGCCAGACAATCGGATTGTCAAACTTCAGGCTCAGGTGGACCAGTTCCTAGTAGCCTCTCCACTTCGGGCTTGGGACTATGTGCAGCTGTTGGGCTCTATGACGGCCACGATGGAAGTAGTGCCCTGGGCCAGGGCTCATATGAGACCACTACAACACTCTCTGCTGCAGCGCTGGACTCCGGTGTCGGAGGATTATGCTGTGCGCCTTCCCTTGGACCCAGCAGTGCGCAAGGCGCTGAGCTGGTGGTTGCAGACAGACAAGTTGTCTGCAGGGATGCCTCTCGTGACCCCGGAGTGGATTGTCGTCACGACGGACGCCTCTTTGACGGGCTGGGGAGCCCACTGCTTGGGAAGGACAGCGCAGGGGCTCTGGTCTCCTGCAGAGGCAAAGTGGTCTATCAACCTCCTGGAACTCAGAGCCATTCGGTTGGCGCTTTTGGAGTTCCTCCCGGTACTGGCGTTGAAGCCAGTACGGGTCCTGTCGGACAATGCCACGGCTGTGGCCTATGTCAACCGCCAGGGAGGTACCAAGAGCGCCCCTCTAGCCAAGGAGGCCATGAATCTATGCCAGTGGGCGGAAGCGAACCTGGAACAGCTGTCAGCGGCTCACATTGCCGGAGTCATGAATGTCAAGGCGGACTTTCTCAGTCGCCATACCTTGGAGCCCGGAGAGTGGCAGCTATCTGCTCAGGCGTTCTTGGACATCACGAAGCGCTGGGGCCAGTCCAGCCTAGATCTGATGGCGTCATCGGCCAATTGCCAAGTGCCGCGCTTTTTCAGCAGAGGACGGGAACCTCGATCCCTGGGAGTAGATGCTCTTCTCCAACAGTGGCCGACACAAGAGCTTCTCTATGTGTTCCCGCCCTGGCCCATGTTGGGCAGGGTGCTAGGCCGGGTGGCAAAGCATCCGGGCCGGATAATCCTGGTGGGTCCGGACTGGCCCAGACGTCCCTGGTATGCAGACCTGATCAGGCTCTCAGTCGACGTTCCTCTGCAGCTGCCAGTAGAGCAGGGCCTGTTACATCAGGGTCCCGTGGTGATGGAGGATCCCTCCCCCTTTGGTCTTACGGCCTGGCTATTGAGCGGCAGCGTCTGAGAAAGAAGGGCTTCTCAGACAAGGTCATCGCCACTATGCTGAGAGCGAGGAAGCGCTCTACTTCTACTGCTTACGCCAGGGTTTGGCGTACCTTTGCAGCGTGGTGTGAAGCAGGCTCACTTTCTCCCTTCACTGCTCCAATTTCTTCAGTGTTGGCGTTCCTGCAAGAAGGTCTGGAGAAAGGCCTGTCGCTCAGTTCCCTTAAAGTCCAGGTAGCGGCTCTGGCTTGCTTCAGGGGCCGCCTGAAGGGTGCTTCCCTGGCTTCGCAGCCAGATGTGGTGCGCTTTCTCAAGGGAGTTAATCACCTGCGCCCTCCTCTGCACTCAGTGGTGCCTGCGTGGAATCTCAACCTGGTGCTAAGAGCCTTGCAGAAGCCGCCTTTTGAACCCTTGTCTAGGGCATCTCTGAAAGACCTGACGTTGAAAGCAGTCTTTTTGGTGGCTATCTCTTCAGCCAGAAGGGTTTCCGAGCTCCAGGCACTCTCATGTCGAGAGCCTTTTCTGCAGTTCACTGAGGCAGGAGTGACTATTCGCACAGTGCCTTCCTTCCTGCCCAAGATTGTTTCTCGCTTCCATGTGAATCAGCAGCTCTGTCTCCCTTCCTTTCGTAGAGAGGACTACCCAGAGGAATACTCTGCTCTCAAATTTCTGGATGTGAGACGAGTCATCATCAGATACTTGGAAGTGACCAATGATTTCCGGAAATCGGATCATCTGTTTGTCCTGTTTACAGGTCCTCGTAAGGGTCTGCAGGCTTCTAAGCCTACAGTGGCAAGATGGGTCAAGGAAGCCATTGCAGCGGCTTATGTGGCCGCGGGGAAGGTGCCGCCTGTCCAGCTGAAGGCTCACTCCACTAGAGCTCTGGCGGCCTCAATGGCAGAGGCCGGGTCCGTCTCCTTGGAAGAGATATGCAAGGCGGCAACTTGGGCATCGGCCCATACCTTCTCCAGGCATTACCGCTTGACTGTGGCTGCTCGGGCGGAGGCCCGGTTTGGAGCTTCAGTGTTGCGGTCAGGGATTTCAATGTCCCGCCCTGGGTGAGTACTGCTTCGGTACATCCCACCAGTCTATGGATTGATCAGCTTGATGATATGGAAGGTAAAATTATGTATCATACCTGATAATTTTCTTTCCATTAATCATAGCTGATCAATCCATAGCCCTTCCCAGATATCTGTACTGTTTATATTCTGGTTGCATTTCAGATTCAAGTTTAGTCTTCAGTTCCTGTTCAGGAAGACTTCGTGTTCAAGTTTTTTCAATTGGATTCTTCAAGAGTTGAGACGAGTTTGTGTTACAGTGAGCTGCTGCATTCCTCTCCCCTCCGTTTTACAGGGCTGGATTGAGACATAAATTCTGCCGGCACTCCCTCCCGCTTCGTGCGGCTGTAGGGCAGCTTTGTACCCTCCCGCTTCAGCGGTGTTAGGGTCAGTCAGCTCCTCCCGCGGTTGCGGTTGCAGGATAAGCCAGATCCCCCCGCATCGGCGGGGTGGTGTCCCTCCCCCGCTCCGCGGGGATGAGCTGGACGGATTCCCCTCCCCCACTTGTGTGGGGATGAGCTGGGTAATTCCCCTCCCCCGTTTCGGCGGTGGTGAGCTGGGCAGAGCGTCCCTTTGTGGGTGTAATTCTCTAAGTGCTGAGTCCTGCGGATGGAGCTTTGATATCGACATACTGAGGAGTTTCCGGCAGCACATGACCACATATAGGGAGGCAAAAGTTTGCTCTCTATCTCCACCTGCTGGTAGATGGACACAACCCACCAGTCTATGGATTGATCAGCTATGATTAATGGAAAGAAAATTATCAGGTATGATACATAATTTTACCTTATAACAATTAGAAAAACACTAAAATTCATGTTGGATAATGGGTGTTGGCAGATGGGAGGAGGCAGTGGTGTGAAAAAGAGTAAATCTGAGGGGAAGGGAGGGCGGGATGGGTCCATAGTAGGAAGGTCTACAGATGTGTTTGTCTAGGGCCCAACATAGTGTTAATGTGGCCCTGTTCAGACATTAAAATGATTTCTTTTTAAAGGGTAAAGGGGTTTGGTATATTGTCTTTCTGTGGTGTCAGAGTGGTTTGCATTTATTATATGCAGGTGCTTTCTGTGTCCCTAGTGGGCTCACAGTCTAAGTTTTTGTACCTAGGGCAATGGAGGGTTAAGTACTACCGCAGTACTACAGCGAGGCTATAGCGAGAGGTCGCGGCAGCCATTTTCGAGAAGCTGCTGCTAGGGTCAGGAACAAGGAGGATTCTCTCCTGCCCCTGACGTCTCACTGGACCACCAGGGAGGACAGGTGTGCCCCGGGAGGGGGGGGGGGGGGGGGTAGGATGGGCTGCTGCCTGGAGGTGAGGGATGTTGTGTGGAGTGGAGATGTTGGGGGGGCAGATGTTGTTGGGAAGGGCCGCCCAGGAGGCTGTCGTCTGGGGCTATGCTGTGGGAGGGTGGAAAAATCCTTTTTTTTTTTTTTAATGGTCCTGACCCGATATTCAGTTGGAGCCTGCATAACTTTCTTATGTGGGCTCAGCTGAATATTGGCTGGGTCTGCATAAGTCCCAGCAACCTGCCTGCCCAAATCTATCCCCCAGTATTCAGTGCCGGTGCCCAGACATGGCATGGCACTGAATTCTGGGGGATAATTTAGCCAGCGACAATCAGTATTTTAAAAATTGCTGACCACTGCCAGCTGAATTTTGGAGGGTATAGGTTTAGTTTAAGTCTGCTTAAGAGCAGGTCTACATTAAACAGATTAATAGTTTTAAAAGATTTGATATACTACCCTTTTAACACAAGTCAGAGTGGTTTACAATCTGAAATTACATATTTATTTATTTGTTGCATTTGTATCCCACATTTTCCCACCTATTTGCAGGCTCAGTGTGGCTTACATAATGCCGTAATGGCGATTGCCATATCCGGATTGAGAAATACAAAATGGTTATTAAGTGACAGAGTAGGTTATGCAATCAGGTATCGCAAGTTCATTTCTGGCATGAGAAATAGAGTGGTATTGCTATAGAGTTCCTGAGTGACAGGGAAAGTTAAGCAATCAAGTGTACAGAGTTAATTCCTGGAATTAGAAGTATAGAGGTATAACGATAAAGTTCATTGATGCCAAAGTATAGTATAAAAGAATGCCAAAGTATGAAAGAAAAGCAAACAATCACTCATAACCAAAGATCAGACCCCAAATAAAATCCCAAATGCACAACTTTTACAGTAATCATTTTTACAGATTACCCAATGACACTGCTGCAAGTCAGCTCACAGACCCAAACATTTTTGGAAACAAAAACGTTTTTAAGTTTACTTTCAATTGTTTAAATGACACCTCCCTTCTCAATTCCAACAGAAACCAATTCCACCAAACAAGAGCACACCAAAAAGAAGCACTTTTCCAAGTGGTCAGTGGTGAATAGGTATATTTAGTGTTGCTGACTATCAGCATAATTCTATAAATTGTCGCCTCAGTTTAGGTGTCCCAATGCCCTGCACTTAGCGCCAATTCTAAAATTTCATCTTGGCGTCAAGATTCTGTTATAGAACATTAACATAATGTTGGCATTGGTGTGCCCATATTTAGGCATGCCCTCTTACATATGTCAATGGTAGGCCTAAGCTAGCGTGCCTAAGTGCGACAAGTGAAACGCATAATTTATAATATTCTATAAACTGTTGGGCCGATATTCAAAATAACATAACATTACATAGTAAATGACTTAAGTGGGCAGAATCTCCAGCCCAGTTTAATTCTTATTTGTTTCAGGTGTCTCTATGGCTTAAGGTCAATCTTCTTTTCTTGAATGAAACAAAATGTGTCTATTCTTTTTCATATTCATGGGTTTTACACATCTCTCCTCCTTCACTAGGTGGTTTTACAGTTCCCTTTTAAAATACTATTAAAATGCTGAGTGTTATTTTCGAATCTGAGCTCTCCTTCAAACCCCAAATCCCAAATCGATGCAGTTCTTTGGTCTTCATTTTTTACTCTTCATCGAATCTGTGCAGTTCGTCCATTTATTCCAGCCACTTCCCTTCGTCCTTTGATTTTTGCGCTAGTCCAGTGGTTCCCAAACGCTTATGGTTCACGGCACCTTAGTGCCTGAGAAATGTTTTGTGGCACCCTCCGCCACCACACAGGTCTCCACCCCCCACAGCCACACAACTCTCCTCTGCCCCCCCCGCTACACATCATGTCCAGTATTTCTCCCTGCCCTGCACCCCTATGTCCAATATTTCTCCCTCTCCGGTCCCTCTCCATGCAGCATCTACCCCTCCCCTCGACCCCCATATACAAGATTTATCCCCTTCCTCCCATTCCAACTCATGCCCAACACTTATGCCCCTCATTCCTCCTACAGCATCTCTCTTTCCCTCCCCCACCCCACCCACAATTATCCCTGTGCTTCAACAGGTCCCTGGCAGTGACAGCAATTCCCACATGGTGCCTGTTGCTAACCCAGAAGCCTCCCCTTGGTTGCGTGATTTTTTTAACTGGCCGTTCTTACAGGGTCAGGATTATTGGTGCTTACCTTTATCTCTTTCTCTGTGCCAGCTGCATACAAAATCTTTCTCATCAATGGAGGACTGCTGTTTTCCTGCCACACATGGCTGGGGCAAGCTACCAATCACAGCTCAGCTGTCATTGGTCATGAAGCCTGTCTGGTGCATAAAAGGGCAATCCTGATTTGGAAACAAAGAGCCTCACGCCTTGCTTCCCAATCAGGATCGCCCTTTTAGGAGCCAGACAGGCTCCATGACCAATCACAGCTGAGCTGTGGTCGGTAGCTTGCCCCAGCCATGGTGTATGTAGGTTTCCTGGAACTCCATACAACTTTCTTTAAATATGTTGAAATTAGGTGATGTCCCAGCACATGGCTGTGAGCTTCCCATCTGCCCCACGGCACCCCTGTGAGTTTACCGTGCTGCACAGGTTGGGAAACGCTGCACTAGTCATTTCTCATTTGGATTACTGTAACTCTCTCTATTCTGGTCTCCATTTGCATTCCTTTAAGCGTTTACAGTTAATCCAATCAATAGCTGTCAAACTTCTTTACAGTGCATGCAGGTTTGATCATATTACCCCTCTTTCTTGTTACTGAACACTGTCTTCCATTATTTGTACGTATACAATTCAAAATCCTTACTCTAGTTTTCAAGGCAAGACTTTTCTCTATGCCTTCTTATCTCTCTAATCTTCTTATTCCCTACACACCAATGCGTTTTCTTCCATCAGCAGACAACAACCTTCTTACTTTTCCCTCCCCTACGCAACTCCAGCTAACAATTACTTGTCACACCGCTTTCAGTTATGTTGGGCCCAAACTTTGGAAAAATCTTTCAAGTATTTAATTTATTTATTTGTTGCATTTGTATCCCACATTTTCCCACCTATTTGCAGGCTCAATGTGGCTTACAACATTACATCATATCAAGCGTCATTCAAGAGTAGATACACAATTAATTAAGTATGGGTAATCAACCCATTCTCTAGACCTTTAAACGAGCCCTTGTTCACTTTAACTTTCTCTTCTACATTGTGATGCAATTCTTATTTTTTTTGTTTTGTTTTTTAATTATAAGACTGTTTTCTTTTATTGCATTGTATTTTATGTATACCATAATTGTTTTTAATTTTTAAAAAAATATAAACCGCTTTATGCCTATTTGATTAGGCACAGTGGTATATCAAGTTTTATGAAATAAAATAAATAAATGAAGACCAGTTGGATAATCCCAGCTGCCAGCCATAGAAGCTGGAATTGCTTGTAAGACATCACTCTTGCTCAAATCAGTTTTTGTTGGCTTCCCATAGATGTTCTCATGCTAATCCAACACTCGGGCCCTCCCATTCCTCATGTCTTACCAACAAGTCTTGAGGGCGATGGCTTGTCTGGAAACCTGTTCTTAACAGGGGGATGAGCTTATTCTCTGGATGGACCAATTCATGGCAATGGCAGGCCCAAATTGTCTTGGGCCTAACTGAGAGAGGATTCGGGGGCCAGGGGAATGGTGATGGCGGTGGGGGGGGGGGGGAGGTTAGGTCTGCTGATGGCTTGATAAAGAGCCAGAAATTGAGGAGGGCAAAGCCCGGATTGGGCAGTTTTCTTTCAAAAAATAGTGCGGCGGGAAATTCCCCCAAGTAGGAGTCTTTCCTTAGCACCAGGTGAGGACATTTTTGCTCCAGATTTAAACAAGTACTTCTGAGGCTTAGGATCTTTCCAGCTCCTTTGAGGTGGCTCATTCACCCACCCCACCTTCCCTTTTTTTCTTGTTAGATAAGAACATAAGCGTTGCTATACTTGGACAAACCGAAGATCCATCAAGCCCAATATCCTGTTTCCAACAGTGGCCACTCCAGGTCACAAGTACTAGGCAAAATCCCAGAAAAGTAAAACAGATTTTCCTAGAAATAAGCAGTGGCCAAGTACATCTTAATAATGGTTTATGGACTTTTGTTGATTCTGGCTTAGGGAATACTCAAGCTAAAAGTCACATTCTAAAGGCAGTCCTTTAGAACAGGGTCTTAATATTTATCAGGTGATGAATATTAGGCTCACAACTTCTAAACACAAGCATTGGAGGTTCATATGAGCCTTTAGCTCCAGCTGTTATGACAGGGTATGGCATATTCAATTATTTATTACTAGCCACAGTCAGTAGTCCTGTTGTTTGGTTATTATGTATTTCACACCTCATAACTTGAGGAAAGTGTTCACCAGTAAACGAAAGTGTGGCCAAGTTTTACTTCACTCAGTTGTCTGAACTCTTCAGACAACTCAGCAACCTAAAGACATGGCTTTAGCCATGTCTTTAGGTTGCAGATATCTAAGTCACTTAAACTTGTTGGCAGAGAAGGGGGTAAGCAGTCTCATATCCCCCATTAGTTTTGTAATAATACCAGCTAATCAGACTATTACTCAAACATCTACCTATTTATCTCAGTGGACTTGCTGGACCATACCTGACCTCCACCAACCTGCCAGCATAACTCCTATTGTTCTCTGGGGATGTATAACTTTCTGGTTTTCCACCCAGTTAGCCCTGGTCTATAGTGTCACTAACTTCTGCTTTTGCTGTTTGTACTCTGTTTTCTCCTTCTCTCCTTCTTGTCTCTGCCGAATTCTGTCACAGTAGTAATTTCTACCACATCTGGTCATCCAGCATCCTCTCAGTAGAAAAAAAAAGGATTTTTCTTATTTTTCCTGAATCTTCTGGCAATCCCAGATCATGACCCTTTGCCCTGAAGTTGTAGGGAGGGAGGTTTACAGGAAACATTGCTAAGAAATAGGTAGATCATTACTGAAAACCACCAGTAGTAAAAGTGAAATTAAATTATTCTTATTTTTATGATATGCAAAGTAGAATGGAAACAGTGCTGTTTCCTTGGGTGATTGGTATCTGTAGTATGTATAACTGGTAAAATCTAACTGGCTGAGAGTCAGAAGGGAACCAGACCATCATAACAATCTGGTTTCATGTATAAGAAAGCAATATGCTGCTAGATGGATACAATGCAATTGTAAGTTCACAAATATCTTGGAATGCTTTTTGACAGCTGCTGTAGCAAAAGAACATGGACAGAGAGAGTGTGAAAACATATGTTGCTATACAGATGGAATACATTATTTTGGGATATGTGTACAAAACAATTTCTCATAGACACAAATAGGGAACACTCTTGAATAAATTAGACCTAATGTTTGAAATACAATTATTTAGTATATAGGATACACAATTAGAATAAATCAGTATTGATACAGCTTCAGTGTTTTCTATTAGACCATGTACTTACAATAAAGGTCGCTATACCACTCATAGGGCCCTGTTTACTAAGCCTCATTTTTAATGCACTTTAAACATATACACGCGTTAACCGTGTAGGCACCTACAATATCCCTATAGGCACCTACATATTTAACGCGCTCGCTAATTGTAGGTGCGTTAAAAATGCTAACCCACCTTAGTAAACAGGGCCCATAGTTTCATAATTTATTTATTTTATTTAGTTGCATTTGTATCCCACATTTTCCCACCAAAGCTAGCAGAAAACTGAAATACATTTTAATAATGGTTTAATTAATGTTTGCTTAATGAGACGTGGATGCTTACTTTCAATGAAGCATCAATAACTGCTTGAAACCAGTCACAATCCCACCCCCATATTAAACTACATAAATAAAAAATAAACCATTTTTTGTGACTCCTCCATTTGTTCCATTCACAAATGCAATATTTATTCCTCTCCTAATGTCATTTTTTACCTTGCTCACACTGCTTGAAAGCAGAGCGACTTCACAAGGACTTACAATGCCACACTGATTTTAGGTTTATCTGAAATCGGTTTGTTTGATTTCCCTATGTATTATCTTTCTAAAATTTTTCCCTCATCAGCTTTTGTGAAACTATGTACGTGCGAAAAGCCACATGACACCCAGAACAGAAAAACAACAAAATGGAAAACAACTGACAGTCTCATTATCTGTCTCAATCATCTGTGCAGTAGCTGACCAACATTCTCAGTTCATTTTCCTTTCCAAGGATTAAGAATTTTATTTCAGCTGTGTTCACAATGCCAGATCTGCTTTACACAGTACCAAAGTAAATTGAACCCCAAAATCCAGGCCAGTCCTCCATACCCAAAGTACCTGTGATTTCTCAGAGTTATGTTTCAGCTTGGTATTAGGCAAAGGCTTATAATTCTATAACATAATCTTAAAGACAAAAACAGCTGAATGTCATTGGTCGAAAAAGGAAGTCCATCCCAGACTACTTAGTAAATATTATAAAGTGGTCTCATTTAAATGTTATACAGAGAGAAAGGAGCTAAGACCCCTGAGGCAGATCACATTAAGCCTAAGACACATAAAGGACAATTCCATATACTGAGTGCCTGCATTTAATTGCCCCTTGCACGCATAAATATATAGAATACTAGCTCTCGCATAAGTGTACGCTTACCCATGAAAGTGCCTGCAGGGTGCTGAAATGCTATTCTGTAACAGCTCATTTAGGTGAAAGAGCGCATAAATGCAAGGGGAGTGTACACATAGGGAGAGAAGGTTGGAATCCTACTTACTGCTACTTTACGGAATACTGTTACGCATATTCCTATCACATTTATGTGGCTGCAGTTATGGATCCTAAGGAGCTTAGCCGAGATTGGGTGGCAAAGCCAGTGGCGGGAGGTGGGGATGGTGCTGGGCAGACTTATATGGTCTGTGTCAGAGCCGGTAGTGGGAGGCGGGGCTGGTGGTTGGGAGGCAGGGATAGTGCTGGGCAGACTTATACGGTCTGTGCCCTGAAAAGGACAGGTACAAATCAAGGTAAGGTATACACAAAAAGTAGCACATATGAGTTTATCTTGTTGGGCAGACTGGATGGACCTTGCAGGTCTTTTTCTGCCGTCATCTACTATGTTACTATGTTACCAGATCTATGGCTGATGTAACTGCAAGTACATGAATATTAGGCGCACTGAAAACTTACAGTATTCTGTAAGTTACGCATGTAAATGTTTGTTTCACCCATGCTCCTTCACTGTGAGCACTCCCTTGCATTTATATGCTATGCAAGTTGCACAGGTCATTTATGTATTTAAATGTATTTACTAACACATTTCTTGGTAACAAAATACAACTGAAAAACTATACAACTACAGAGAAGTTCTGTACAGCAAGACATTCATACCAACACTCTTAGGCATAAGGCAACGTGGAGCATAGTGGATTGCAATACCCCCATCAACCCCCCCCCCCTACAGCAAACTGCAAAGGTGGCAAGGGTAAAAGTCACACGAACAAGTCCAGATAAGAAGGAGAATCAAGTACCCATTTAACATAGGGATCCCAGTTTCAAAGAAAGTTCACCAAGCAATTCCGTCAAAGTGCTGTTAGATGAGACATCCTGCAAAATAAAGTTCACTTTAGTTAAAATTAGTGATTGGGATGGTAAAAGGGGCTTCCTTCAGGCCACAGCAAACAACAGTCTAGCTGCTGTAGTGATATGAAATACTAGGACGTATTTCTCTAGAATCTCCAGTGGCTTGACATGAAGGAAGCCACATCCCATGGATTTTTGGAGGTACAACCTAGTGATGTCACTAATCAAGCCAAAACCCAAATCCCAGTAGACCATTGTCTGAGGGCAGGTCCATCAAATATGAACAAAGGTGCCCCTGTTACCACAGGCCCGCCAGCAGGCAGCCGAGACATGACCATACATTTTCTGTAAGCGAGCAGGAGTAAGATACCACTGATATATTTTGTAACCATTCTCCACTAGATTGCTAGCAATAGAAAGTTCTGGAAGGTGTTTAAAGATTTTATTCTAAACCTTAGGAGTGTAAGTACAACCTAAGCGACCTTCCCAGAGAGGGTTGTATTTAATA
The DNA here is from genome assembly GCF_901765095.1 of Microcaecilia unicolor. Lineage (NCBI taxonomy): Eukaryota > Metazoa > Chordata > Amphibia > Gymnophiona > Siphonopidae > Microcaecilia > Microcaecilia unicolor. Next base: position 154,652,580 of record NC_044040.1, read on the forward strand.
GGCGGGGAAAGCTGTTGCACCAAAGCATGGTAAAATCTAGAAATACTGCCCCTCCCACTTCTCCCATTCACTGCCCATTCCAAAAAGGTTTCATCATTCTCTAATTCTGGGAGGGCCTGCCTGCGAATAAAATCAGAGACTTGCTCGTAGTGGAAAAAGTCCTTAGGGCCCAACCCAAATTACTCCTCCAACTCAGAGAAGGTCACCAGTTTGCCATCATCCATCAAGTGAGTGAATTCCTTCAAAAAGGCAGTAAATAAATCCTAAATCCTAATAAATACATTTCCCTAATTGGGACAACCCACCCACCTCCCAGGCTTGGTACCAAGGATCCAAACAGCCTGGTGGAAAACCAGGCACCACTGCAATTGGGGTAGCCCGAAAATATTGTCTGCCTTTCAAAAGATGTGCACGGGCTCGGATCCAAGGCTCCAAAGTCAGCTTCAAGTAAGGGTTAGCGGACCCCGCAAGAGTACCCAACTCGCCCAAGGGAAGCCATGGGACCCGCTCACACATTAAGGCAGGGTAAAGAGCCCCACTCTATCTAAACCCAGGTTTTGTGACCATCCTTGTGCCAAGCTAAAAAGGATTTCAGTTGGGCTGCTTGATGATAGTGCTGAAAAGTGGGGATTGCCATGCCTCCTTTCCCTTTAGGTAAATACAACACTGACTGTGGCACTCAAGGGGGCTTATTCCACCAAATATATTGAAAAACCATTCATGAAAGGGAGTGAAAGAACTTGTTTGAGTTGTTAATATATGCTTCATGGTTTAACCCATAAGAACAATAAAGTTGAGGATTGTCAGTGTGCATAGTATAATTCACATTAAGTATCTCAATTTGTGGCACACATATAAATTATACAATATTGGAGATAGGATTGATCCCTGGGGGATCTCTTACTGTCATTCCCACGGATCAGAGAATACTGCTTCTTACCTGTCAAAAGCAGGCTTGGGCACTGTAATCCATCAAATGTGCCAGCAAAGCTCATGGTTTGCATGATGTTAAAGGCAGCAGTAAAAAAGCAACACACCTTGGTCAATAGAAGATATCTAATTTGTAAGACAGCTGTAAATTCATAGGTGTGAATTTTACAAGAAAAAACAGGCCTGATATTCAGTAGTACTTAACTAGGTAGGAGAGGTTGATGCTGGGGTGGTCCAGGGTTAGAGTCTGGGTGCAGCTGGGAGTTACTTGGGCACCATTGATATTCAGTGGATAACCTATCTAGTTAATGTGAGATAGCAAAAATACTGTCTTAAGTTAACCTGGTAGCAGTCTGGGTACCACAAATGAATATTGGTGGTACCTGGGTAACTCCCTGCAACTGCATTGTGCCCAGATGTTCAGTGGTGGTACCTGGATAGTTGTCAGCACTTAGTATCAGGTACAAGGGATGGGATTTGATATACTGCTTTTCTGTGGTTACAATCTAAGTGGCTTACATACTATATACATGTACTTATTCTGTACCTGGGACAATGGAGGGTTAAGTGATTTGCCCAGTATCACAAGGAGTTATAATGGGAGCTAGAACCCAGTTCTGCAGGTTCTCAGTCCTCTACACTAACCATTAGGCTACTCGTCCAGTGTCTAATAAAATGCTGACCACCATTGGCTGACTGTTACCTGCTCAATTTCTAACAAAAAATAATTTGTGTGTATTCTATTTGACTATTCCATAAATACAACAAATATTGTTTTTACAGGTACAGTGTCTGGGGTAGCATTGTGTACTGTGATTACATTCAGGTGATGGAAAGAAAGGAGGGGAAAGTTTCATTATTGTGGAAAAACAGGTAATGAAAATCTCTTTTTTTTTAACTTCAAAGATGCTTCAGTATGGGTTAAGAAAGAAAAGTATATTAGTGTTATAAAAAATCCTTCAGAAGAATAAATTAAGCAGATCTATATAACAAATTGAACCTTTATATAACAAATTGAACACTTGAGAACCACGCAAATAACACTACTAAAAAGATGATTCATGCAATGTGGAAACTAAAAAGAGTCAGACCATTTTTTCCAAGAACTGTCTTTCGCAATCTGGTACAATCATTGGTATTTAGTCATCTGGATTACTGCAACTCACTTTACGCTGGCTGTAAAGAACAAATACTTAAACTCCAGACAGCCCAGAATACAGCAGCCAGACTAATATTCGGCACACCAAAATACGAAAGCGCGAAACCCTTGCGGGAAAAATTACACTGGCTCCCACTAAAGGAACGTATCACATTCAAACTTTGCACCCTGGTCCACAAGATCATCCATGGTGACGCCCCAGCCTATATGTCAGACCTGATAGACCTACCACCCAGGACGCAAAAAGATCCTCTCGCACATTCCTTAATTTACATCCTCCCAAATGCAAGGGTCTGAAATACAAATCAATGCATGCATCTACCTTTTCCTATACGAGCACGCAACTCTGGAACGTGCTGCCACGTAACCTGAAAACGGTCTATGAATTGACCAATTGACCAATTTCCGCAAACTATTGAAAACCTATCTCTTCGACAAGATATATCACAAAGATCAGCATGTGTAACTGTATAATTCAACATGTGTAATTGTATAGTCTTAAAACTTCCAGACTGTCTTATAATGTGGTATAATGTCTTTCTGCTCTAATGCCCTCATCTATCTTACTACCATGTATCACAAAACCCTCTGTAAACCAAATGTATATTCAATGCTATTTCCAGTATCCATAACGAAATGTAAGCCACATTGGGTGGGATAATGTGGGATACAAATGCCATAAAATAAATAAATTGAACCTTTATTAATAGTGCCATATATCAAAATGTTGCCCGACACAGGCTGTGTTTCGCCCAGGGGCTAGAATAAGCAAAACATATACAATCCAAGAATATATAACAATATGTATAAACATGTAAAACTAATATATACATATAAACATGGAAAGCCAATCCGGTAATATATAATTATCAATAATAAAAATATGTTTAGTTAATAAACAATTACATTTAAAATTATAATTAATGAACAAATAAACAATAAACAATAAAAATAGAAATAACAATAAACAAAAGGAGAACCATGAATATACTATACCCACATCCTAATAAATTGCACCAGTGTATATAAATTGATACTTCACTTGCATATAAAATGCATACATAAAAATATAAACTAAAATACATTTTGATATATGGTACTATTAATAAATTTTCAATTTGTTATATAGATCTGCTGTGTTGTTTTCCACGTTGTAGTTTGCAGATTGTTTGCCTTGTTGTTTTTTGGAAGAATAAATTAATACAGTCCATTTTCATTATTCGCATGTTCTGCATTCGCTATTTTGCTTATCCGCGGAGGTGCAAATATAAGAAGCCATTTGCGGTACTGTGTTCATGCTAAAAATCAGCTGACACTAAACCAGGGCTCAACAAACCCTGGGTGCCAGGTCGCAGTGGCGACAAAAAAATCAGACCCGACGCTAAAGTTTGCAGCCGGTACAAAAACATACCCGATGAAGAGTGCAGGCAACCTCTTCTCTCTCTCTTCCTAACAAAGCAGACAAAACTCTTTTTTCTGGCCAATGAGATGCTGCTTTCCTTTGCTTGAGAATGAAAGCAGCATCTCATTGGCTGGCAAGGCAGCAACCAGTGGAGCCTTTTGGAAGCCCATGCCATACGGACTGGGAGAGGACAAAAGACGGATCAGCGGCGGCTGTGCAGAAGTAGAGGACATTTTTTTTCCATGTGGTGTTTGTGCGGTGACCGGCAGGAGCAGCAGAGCAGCATCAGGCAACCAGCAGGAGCAGCATTGGGGGTCCGGCAGGAGCAGCAGCGTCGGGAACCAGCAGAAACAGTGCATGTACTGGCGAGAGCAGCATCGGGGAGATTGGCAAGAGCAGGAAGAGAAGAGCGTTGGGATCAGTGGGAGCAGTACAGCTGGCAGAGGAAGTGTCTCCAACCTTTGGTAAGACTGCTTAAATTTACTTTCAAGGATCCTCTGGTTTGTTGTATGTATACGTGTGTAGATGGGGGGGCGGGGTGGATCATGAGATACTACTGGGTGGCGTAGGGTGGATCATAGGAGACTACTGTGTGGGATGTGATGTGGGGTGAGGGTGGGGGGCCATGAGAGATTACCATGTGGGGTGGGGGGTCTTGAGAGAGATGGTGGGGGGATCATGAGAGAATACTGTGTGGGATGTGATATAGGGTGAGGGTGGGAAGCATGAGAGACTACTGTGTGAGATGTGATGGGGGGCCATGAGAGAGACTACTGTGCAGGTTTGGAGTAGAAATGAGGGATTGAAAATGGCTGCTCCTGTGGGTCCAGCATTTTTCTGTCTCTTCACCTCCCACTCATTCTCTATGGGTCCACAGAGTTTGTGAGTGGGAGGGACAGAGAAACGCGGGGGGGGGGGGGGGGATTGAGCTAGAATAGATGCCTGACTTGTGCTGGAGAGTAGAGGAACCAGATTATTGTTGGGGGGGGGGGGGAGTGTGAGATGCTGACTCTGAGGTGAGACAGGGACATGGAGAAGAAATACTGTATGGGGAAGGAGCATAGAGATAAGGACACACAGGGGTACAGATGGAAGATACTGAACAGGAGACATAGAGGGGCATAATTGAACGCGAACGCCTATCTCCATGGGCGTCTATGTCTGAAAACAGGTACGTGAAGAGGCGGGACAGACCGTATTTTTGAAAAATGGACGTTTTTGAGCTGGGCGTTTGTTTTTTTTTTTTAGCGATAATGGAAACTAAAAACGCCCAGCTCAAAAACGTCCTAATCCGAGCCATTTGGTCGTGGGAGGGGCCACGATTCGTAGTACACTCGCCCCCCTGACATGCCAGGACACCAACTGGGCACCCTAGAGGTCAGTGTGGTGGACTTCAGCAACGATCCCACATGCATAGCTCCGTTACCACGGGTGCTGAGCACCCAACCCCCCTCCCCCAAAACCCACTACCCACAAATGTACAACACTACCATAGCTCTTAGGTGTGAAGGGGGCACCTACATGTGGGTACAGTGGGTTTTGGAGGCCTCCCATTTACCAGCACAAGTGTTACAGGTAGGGGGGGATGGGCCTGGGTCCACCTGGCTGAAGTGCACTGCGGTACCCACTAAAAGTGCTCCAGGGACCTGCATACTCGCAGGCCTCTAGGACTTGTTGCTGCTATATAACATTGGCACACCAGTTGACACCTGAAGACTAATCTCTCCGAAAACATCCTTTATTGGAATAAGCATACTTACTCACAGTTAACTGCAGATCAGAGATTGTGCCCCACTGGCAACGAGTCTCCCTGGTACTGAGATTAGCAGTAGGTCAGAGCTGGCAGAATGGTGTACAATGCCCTCTTTCAGCCACATTCAAGTACATAAGTACATAAGTAATGCCATACTGGGAAAAGACCAAGGGTCCATCGAGCCCAGCATCCTGTCCACGACAGCGGCCAATCCAGGCCAAGGGCACCTGGCAAGCTTCCCAAACGTACAAACATTCTATACATGTTATTCCTGGAATTGTGGATTTTTCCCAAGTCCATTTAGTAGCGCTATATGGACTTGTCCTTTAGGAAATCGTCCAAGCCCTTTTTAAACTCTGCTAAGCTAACCGCCTTCACCACTTTCTCCGGCAACAAATTCCAGAGTTTAATTATACGTTGGGTGAAGAAAAATTTTCTCCGATTTGTTTTAAATTTACTACACTGTAGTTTCATCGCATGCCCCCTAGTCCTAGTATTTTTGGAAAGCGTGAACAGATGCTTCACATCCACCTGTTCCACTCCACTCATTATTTTATATACTTCTATCATGTCTCCCCTCAGCCGTCTCTTCTCCAAGCTGAATAGCTTTAGCCTCCTTAATCTTTCTTCATAGGGAAGTCGTCCCATCCCCGCTATCATTTTAGTCGCCCTTTGCTGCACCTTTTCCAATTCTACTATATCTTTTTTGAAATGCGGCGACCAGAATTGAACACAATACTCAAGGTGCGGGCGCACCATGGAGCGATACAACAGCATTATAACATCCTCACACCTGTTTTCCATACCCTTTCCTTATAATACCCAACATTCTATTCGCTTTGCTAGTCGCAGCAGCACACTGAGCAGAAGGTTTCAGTGTATTATCGACGACGACACCAGATCCCTTTCTTGGTCCGTAACTCCTAACGTGGAACCTTGCATGACGTAGCTATAATTCGGGTTCTTTTTTCCCACATGCATCACCTTGCACTTGCTCACATTAAACGTCATCTGCCATTTAGCCGCCCAGTCTCCCAGTCTCGTGAGGTCCTCTTGTAATTTTTCACAATCCTGTCGCGATTTAACAACTTTGAATAACTTTGTGTCATCAGCAAATTTAATTACCTCGCTAGTTACTCCCATCTCTAAATCATTTATAAATATATTAAAAAGCAGCGGTCCTAGCATAGACCCCTGAGGAACCCCACTAACTACCCTTCTCCATTGTGAATACTGCCCATTTAACCCCACTCTCTGTTTCCTATCCTTCAACCAGTTTTTAATCCACAATAGGACATTTCCTTCTATCCCATGACCCTCCAATTTCCTTTGTAGCCTTTCATGAGGTACCTTGTCAAACGCCTTTTGAAAATCCAGATACACAATATCAACCGGCTCCCCTTTGTCCACATGTTTGTTTTCTCCTTCAAAGAATTGAAGTAAATTGGTCAGGCACGATTTCCCCACACAAAAGCCGTGCTGACTTGGTCTCAGTAATCTATGTCCTCGGATGTGCTGTGTAATTTTGTTTTTAATAATAGCCTTTACCATTTTCCCCGGCACTGACGTCAGACTCACCGGTCTATAATTTCCCGGATCTCCCCTGGAGCCTTTTTAAAAAAATCGGCGTTACATTGGCCACCCTCCAATCTTCCGGTACCACGCTCGATTTTAAGAATAAGTTGCATATCACTAGCAGTAGCTCCGCAAGCTCATTTTTCAGTTCTATCAGTTCTGTAGGATGAATACCATCCGGTCCAGGAGATTTGCTACTCTTCAGTTTGCTGAACTGCCCCATTACATCCTCCAGGTTTACCATGAAGTCAGTAAGTTTCTCCGACTCGTCCGCTTGAAATACCATTTCCAACACTGGTATCCCACCCAAATCTTCCTCTGTGAAGACCGAAGCAAAGAATTCATTCAGTCTCTCCGCTACGTCTTTGTCTTCCTTGATCGCCCCTTTTACCTCTCGGTCATCCAGCGGCCCAACCGATTCTTTTGCCGGCTTCCTGCTTCTAATATACCGAAAAAATTTTTTACTATGTTTTTTTGCCTCTAATGCTATCTTTTTTTCGTAATCCCTCTTGGCCTTCTTTATCTGCGCCTTGCATTTGCTTTGACACTCCTTATGCTGCTTCTTGTTATTTTCAGATGGTTCCTTCTTCCATTTTCTGAAGGCGTTTCTTTTAGCCCTAATAGCTTCCTTCACCTCACTTTTCAACCAGGCCGGCTGCCTTTTGGACTTCCGTCTTTCTTTTCTAATTCATAGAATATGTATGGCCTGGGCCTCCAGGATGGTATTTTTGAACAGCGTCCACGCCTGTTGTACAGTTTTTACTCTCTCAGTTGCCCCCCTAAGTTTTTTTTTTTACCATTCTTCTCATTTTATCATAGTCTCCTTTTTTAAAGTTAAACGCTAACGTATTTGACTTTCTGTGTACAGTTACTTCAAGGTCGATATCAAAACTGATCATATTATGATCATTGTTATCAAGCGGCCCCAGTACCATAACGTTCCTCACCAGATCATGCGCTCCAGAATTTTTCCTTCTCTCGTCGGCTCCTGCACCAGCTGCTCCATAAAGCTGTCCTTGATTTCATCAAGGAATTGTACCTCTGTAGCGTGTCCCGATGTTACATTTACCCAGTCTATATTTGGATAATTGAAGTCACCCATTATTATCACATTGCCCATTTTGTTCGCGTCTCTGATTTCTTTTATCATTTCTGCGTCTACCTGTTCATCCTGGTGAGGTGGACTAAGTTCTGTAACGTGGCTAACACGTGAAAGGATCTAAAACTGGCTTACAAAAATGGCCACTACCTCATGGACTACCAGAAACAAAACAGGGCACAGTCTGACCCAGTAAGCAGGGGGAAAAGCAACATGGAGTAGAGACTACCAACATCGTGAGCATTTGCCACAAGCTAGTGGAATCACGGAGCCCAATACCCTACATCCACCACAATGCATTGCTGATGTGACTCTGCAGTACGCATAACAGAAAAGGTGTCACACGCACCCGAGAGCCACATCAGAACCAGGGAAAGGCTGTCACAGGATAGAACACATTCTGCTGTCATGGAGGTGGGTACGGCATTTGAGGCTGGCATACAGGCTGGAAAAAAAGTATTTAAAGTGGGGTTTTTTTGGTGGGAGGGGGTTAGTGACCACTGGGGGAGTCCGGGGAGGTCATCCCTGATTCCCTCCAGTGGTCATCTGGTCAGTTGGGGCACTTTTTTGGGACCTGTTCGTGAAAAAAAAAGGGTAAAAAAAAGTGACCCAAAATCGCAGTAAAAACGCCTTTTTTTTTTTTCGATTACCAGCTAAAGGCGCCCATCTCTCCTTGGCCGATAACCACACCCCAGTTCCGCCTTCACCACGCCTCCGAACGCCCCTGTCAACTTTACCCATTTCTGCGACGGATTGCAGTTGGAAACGCCCAAAATCAGCTTTCGATTATACCGATTTGGGCGCCCACGGGAGAAAGACGCCCATCTCCTGTTTTTGGTCGCAATATAGGCGTTTTTCTCTTTCGATTATAAGCAGGATAGGTTCACAGAGGGAAGATGGTTGTTGCACATAAAAAGAGGAGAAATGTCAAATGGAGTGGAGATCCTAGAAAGATAGTGAAAACTGAGAAAAGTAGAAAAGAGACCCTGGGACCAAAGTGAATGGGGAAAATATGCTCAGACAACAAATGTAAAACATTTTTTTTTCTGAATTTATTGATATATTTCAGTTTTGGGAAATGCACATTTCTGATATCTTTCATTCCAGTCCCTATGTCTCTAGTATTGCTTTGCATGCAGGGTCTGACTTGAGGCTTTAATTTTTTGAATTGCCTTCACACCTCTATAGTGCTCTTGCTGCCTTGTTTTATATTTGTTGAAGGACCAGGGATACATGTGGCATGATAGAGGAGTAATGTGTAGGTATTACTTATCAATAATTGTAGTCAGCAGCCCCTTCCTCAGGCCTCAGACCCTCCTCTATCATGCCACATTTATCCCTAAAATGCCCTCTTCCCTTTCTGTGAGAATGAAATCCAATCAGTGAGGTTTTTACCTTCCTCATTGTGGTAGTAAATCTCACTCTTTGGAATACTTTGCATACCTTGGTTCTGGTGGAGGTAATGCATTTGGTCTGAATTAATATAAATTTTATAGTTATAGGCCTGCCTTATGTTTTTGTTTGTTTAACAGTATTGCATTCTCACAACAGTTTCCTTCCATCTCAATATTGTGTTTACTCATTTCCCCTTTGTCTAATATTAAATTTTGTTTAAATTTGCTACTCAGTGTGACATATATGCCAGTAATAGGGGAAATCAGGAGAGGGAGAAAACCTTTTTTACATCTCCGTGTTTACTATTGCTTTATACCTTTTTCTTTTTTCTATGTTTAAACTGATGCTGTAATAAGTAGTTTTTTGTATTATGGGAGGACATACGAGAAGTGGAAGGATAGTGGTCCAGGTTGAAAGAAGCTATAAATATGGCCACAAACCTTTATGTAAGGAGAGTAAATAAAAGCAAGAGAAAAAGGAAACCAATATGGTTCTCCAAGCAAGTGGCTGAGAAAATAAAGGCTAAAGAGTTGGCATTCCTGAAATACAGAAAAACTCAAGGAATACAGAGGAATACCAGATGAAACAAAGAAGCCAAGAGAGAGATACGTCTGGCGAAAGCGCAAGCGGAAGAACAAATGGCTAGAAATGTAAGGAGGGGCGACAAAAATTTCTTCAGGTATATATTAGTGAAAGGAGGAAGATTAAAAATGATGATGCAAACTGCTATGTGGATAATGATGAAGAAAAAGCAAATGTGCTAAACAAATACTTCTGTTCTGTTTTCACTGAAGAAAATCCTGGAGAAGGATCTCGATTGATTGGCAAAAGTACATATGAGAATGGAGCAGATATAGCACCGTTCACAGAAGAGAGTGTTTATGAACAACTTGAAAATCTAAGTGGACAAAGCCATGGGACCGGATGGGATCCATCCCAGAATATTGAGGAAGCTCAGACAGGTTCTGGCGGGTCCTCTGAAAGATTTGTTTAATAAATTCTTGGAGACGGGGAGGTTCCGTGGGATTGGAGAACAACGGATGTGGACCCTCTTCACAAAAGTGGTGATAGGGAAGAAGCTGGAAACTACAGGCCGGTAAGCCTCACTTCGGTTATTGGAAAAGTAATGGAAGCAATTCTGAAGGAAAGGATAGTGAATTTCCTGGAATCCAATAAGTTGCAAGATCCGAGACAACATGGTTTTACCAAAGGTAAGTCGTGCCAAACGAAGCTCATTGAATTCTTTGACTGGGTGACCAGGGAATTGAATCAAGGACATGCAATAGATGTAATGTACTTAGATTTCAGCAAAGCCTTTGACATGGTTCCTCACAGGAGGCTCGAATAAACTTGGCAGGCTGAAGATAGGACCCAACGTGGTGAACTGGATTAGGAACTGGTTGACAGACAGACGCCAGAGGGTGGTGGTTAATGGAACTCGCTCGGATGAGGGAAAGGTGAGTAGCGGAGTACCTCAGGGATCGGTGATGGGGCCGATTTTGTTCAATATATTTGTGAGCGACATTGCCGGAGGGTTAGAAGGAAAAGTTTGCCTTTTTGCAGATGATACCAAGATTTGTAACAGAGTGGACACCCTGGAGGGAGTGAAAAACATGAAAAAGGATCTGCAGAAGCTAGAAGAATGGTCTAATGTTTGGCAATTAAAATTCAATGCGAAGAAAGGCAAAGTGATGCACTTAGTGAGTAGAGATCCATGGGAGACGTATGTGTTAGGCGGTGAGAGTCTGATATGTACAGACAGGGAGAGGGATCTTGGAGTGATAGTATCTGAGAATCTGAAGGCGACAAAACAGTGTGACAAGGCGGTGGCCATAGCCAGAAGGATGCTAGGCTATTTAGAGAGAGGTGTGACCAGCAGAAGAAAGGAGGTGTTGATGCGCCTGTACAGGTCGTTGGTGAGGCCCCACTTGGAGTATTGTGTTCAGTTTTGGAGGCCGTATCTTGTTAAGGATGTAAAAAGAATTTAGGCGGTGCAAAGAAAAGCTACAAAAATGGTATGGGATTTGCGTTACAAGACATAAAAGGAGAGACTTGCTGATCTGAACATGTATGCCCTGGAATAAAGGAGAAACAGGGGTGATATGATACAGACATTCAAATATTTGAAAGGAATTAATCTACAAACAAATCTTTTCTGGAGATGGGAAGGCGGTAGAACTAGAGGACATGAAATGAGGTTGATTAGAGTGTATGAGCCGATATGTTATAATTAGGTGTGTGCAACATAAGGTTTATCTTTACATTCATAGTACATTATCACGTTAAGTCTAGAGTGGAAGTCTAGATATTTAAAGATCTTGAATTGTATGCGCATACATTTGAAAGGAGGTGGAACACTCTATGTGCCATGATGGTTCCAACACAGACACTGCCACATGTTTCCCTTGGGGGCATAATGGTTGTAATGGGAATGGACTGAGCACATTTATACACATTTAAAAAATAAATAAAAAAATTGCTTTATTACTTGTGTACACATTTAATGTAGAAATAAGTAGCCTAAGGATAAATCAAGGTCAGGTATACTTATAAATTAGCACATATGAGTTTATCTTGTTGGGCAGACTGGATGGACCGTACAGGTCTTTATCTGCCATCATCTACTATGTACTATCACCTTGGGTGATCCATAAGTATGCATAAGTACATAAATTACAGTTGGTTCAAATCTGGCTCCTAAATTTTTCAGCTGGCTCCTAGGTCCTAAGAAAAATTTTGAGGCCTGCACTAAACGCTGACACGCCCATAGGAATGTAATGGGTGTCTCAATGTTTAGCATGACCTAAAAACGCTAGCGCACATTAGTAAAAGACCCCCTGTTGTTGTACAGCAATGCCAAGGGTGATTTCAAATACAAGCTTGGTGTACCTAGCCCCAAATCCTCATGCTCTTAAAGGAATGAACCTGAACTGCATGCCAGTCCATTGGAAATGGAACCGCAAAGCTTGGATGATGTCCGAATTATTCTGGGATTGGTTCAGACCTGTTTTGTTCCAGAAGTTGAATGGTATCTCAATCGTAAGATCCTTACAAACCATATTCAAAAGCATGGATTATTGAGACAAAGCCAACATGGATTTAGTGAAGGGAAATCTTGCCTCACCAATCTATTACATTTCTTTGAAGGGGTGAACAAACGTGGATAAAGGGGAGCCGGTTGATATTGTGTATCTGGATTTTCAGAAGGCATTTGACAAAGTACCTCATGAAAGACTCCAGAGGAAATTGAGAGTCATGGGATAGGAGGTGGTGTCCTATTGTGGATTAAAAACTGGTTAAAAGATAGAAAACACAGAGTAAGGTTAAATGGTCAGTATTCTCAATGGAGAAGGGACCGCTGCTTTTTAACATATTTATAAATGACCTAGAGATGGGAGTAACTAGTGAGGTAATTAAATTTGCTGATGACACAAAGTTATTCAAAGTAGTTAAATCACAGGAGGATTGTGGAAAATTACAAGAGGACCTTACGAGGCTGGGAGACTGGGCATCTAAATAGCAGATGATGTTTAATGTGAACAAGTGCAAAGTGAATCATGTGGGAAAGAGGAACCCGAATTATAGCTACGTCATGCAAGGTTCCACGTTAGGAGTCTCCAACCAAGAAAGGGATCTAGGTATCGTCATTGACGATACGTTGAAATCTTCTGCTCAGTGTGCTGCAGCGGCTAAGAAAGCAAATAGAATGTTAGGTATTACTAGGAAAGGAATGGAAAACAAAAATGAGGACATTATAATGCCTTTGTATCACTCCATGGTACGACCGCACCTCGAATATTGTGTTCATTTCTGGTCACCGCATCTCATAAAAGATATAGTGGAATTAGAAAAGGTGCAGAGAAAGGTGAAGAAAATGATAAAGGGGATGGGATGACTTCCCTATGAGGAAAGGATAAAGTGACTGGGGCTCTTCAGCTTGGAGAAAAGACAGCTGAGGGGAGATAAGATAGAGGTCTATAAAATAATGAGTGGAGTGGAACGAGTAAACGTAAAGCGTCTGTTTATGCTTTCCAAAAATAGTAGAACTAGGGGGCATGTGATGATGCTACAAAGTAGTAAATTTAACATGAATCGCAGAAAATCTTTCTTTACTCTGCATGTAATTCAACTCTGGAATTCGTTGACAGAAAATGTGATAAAGGCGGTTAGCTTAACAGAGTTTAAAAAAGGGTTTGGACAACTTCCTAAAGGAAAGGTCCATAGCCCATTATTAAATTGGACTTGGGGGAAAATCCACAATTTCTGGAATAAACAGCATAAAATGTTTTGTACTTTTTTTGGAATCTTGCCAGGTATTTGTGACCTGGATTGGCCACTGTTGGAAACAGGATGCTGGGCTTGATGGACCTTTGGTCGTCCCAGTATGGCAATACTTATGTACTATAAGGTACTGCTGATTTTGGATAATGCACCAGTACACTGTCGTGCAGACTTAGAAAATGCATGCCCTGACGCTGAAGTTCTGGTCATTCCCCCGAACACAACTTCCAACATCTAGCCCCGTGATCAGTGAACAAAAAAGGCTTTCAAGTGCCACTACATGTGGGAGCTTTACAGCAAAGCCTATGAAGCTCTAGAAGCTGAGGAGGAAACCACCATGCTGGAGTTCTGGAAGACAGTGACAATACATAATTTAATCGACTATGTTGGGTTAGCCTGGGACACCGTCACACAGGCTGCTATAAACAATTTTTGGAAAAAGACTTGGCTGGAGTGAGTATTGAACTTTGAGGGATTTGAAAGAGTAGCAGAACACATGAGTAGAAATGTGGAAAACATCATGTGCTTTGCGTGAAAAATCTCTGGAGAAGGCTTCTAGGACATGACAAGAAGATGTGGAGGAAATTTTGGCAGAGACTGCAATAGAACCCAGCAGTGAAGACCTGGAGGAGGTGGCACAACAAAGCCTCAGGGGCAATGGTAAGGAAGAAGAGACAGCTGAGACTACAAAAATCATGTCTCTTACTTCTGCTAAAATAGCACAGTGGGCGTCAACACTGGAAAAAATGTTCAGTGGCATGGAGAAATGTGATCCTATGCTGGAGCGCAGTCTAAAATCTAAGAATCTCACAAGCTCTGCATTTACTCCTTACAATGAAACACTTAAGGACTTGAGAAGGAAAGCCAAACAGATAAGGCTAACACAGTTTTTTCAGTCAGTGATGTGGGAGACCCAGACACCTGAGACAGATCACACAAAAGTTGACCTCCCAGGGTTATGGCCATCATCATCTATTATCATTCTGCAAGGCTGTCACTCTCCAAAGGTCCACCTGCCTGCCTCATAGTCTCCATGTATGCAGGAGGAGCAAATCTCCCTGTCCCTGTCCCCCTTCCAAGCAGATCTGTAGTTTTCAAACACTGTTTTCATAGTGTTGGTGATTTAATGTTTATAAAACCAGTACAATACAGCACTTTATTACTGTTGTGTAAAGCTGTTTTTTCAAGCAATGTTTTCATATGGCACAGTACGATGTCTGTAGCCTGGTTATTCAGCAGTGTTTCATATGGTACAGTACCATTTCTGTAATGTTCTGGTTACGCAGCAATGCGTATCAAGCTCTTACGCAGCAATGTGTATCAAGCTCTTTTTTTCTTAAAATGTTATCAACTGCAAGGACTGTAAAATATGGTGGCAAAACTATGGTATAGTATTTATTTTCCAGCACTATTCTGAATAATTTCTTTAAGATTGTTACTGCAGTACTGTAAATGGTTCAGCAAAACCATGGTACAGTATAGTACTTACTGTTGTGCAATACTGTACAGTATTTATTTTCTTTAAGAGTGTTACTACACTCGTTACTACAGTACTATAAATGGTTCACAAATAAAAATATGTATTTTTTGCAACACAGTATGTTTCTCTGGTTTTTGTTATGTGTTGTCCAATGCAGGAACCAAACCCTGTATTTCCTATAGGGCCATTTTTCGGTGCACCTTAGTAAAAAGACCCCCACATTTTTAACTCCTTTTGAAAGTTCAAATGAGAAGATGACATTTTCAACACAGTTGGACAAACACTCCAAATCTGAACTGCTTGATAAATAATGGATTTTTCCAGAAATCGTTTGTATTCCAGAAAAGGAGTGAATGAAAAGTAGCTCTGAGGACCCTGCTTGTGAAATGTTAGTGTGAAGAGGAAATGGAAACAGTCCTATTAGATGTTCTGGAGAAGTGCCATGAAATAATTTAAATATCAAACAAGCTAACTTAAAAATAATACACTGCATTTACACATGCATATCATATCTTTTCATTACCAGTTTCTGAAGGCTGCTATTTACATGTGGAGATCAGCACCATGCAGAGATTTCAAAGGGGTGTGTTTTAGGCAATTCTTGGGTGGGAATAAAATCTACACATTATATATAAGACTAGTAAAAAAGGCCCGTTTCTGACAGAAATGAAACGGGCGCTAGCAAGGTTTTCCTCGGAGTCTGTATGCTTGAGTGTGTATGAGAGATGAAGTGTGTGTGTCAGAGAGAGAATGAGAGAGAGACAGAGTGTGTGTATGTTTGTGTGTGAGAGACAGAGTGTCTGTGTGACAGAGAGATAAAGTGTGATAGACAGAGAGTGTGTCAGAGAGAGTGTATGTAAGAGACAGTGAGTATGTGCCCCCCCTCTCGCAGGGCCCCCTCCCCACCCCCACCTCTCTGGTCTCAGGACCCCCTTCCCACCTCCCTCTCCCCTGCCCCCCCTCCAGCCATCCATAACCAGCGACTCTCTCCTCCCCACCGCACATCAAACCCCCTCGCCACCCGCAGCTGCCACTGGTAACGCTGTCCAGCCGCTGCTGCTTCTCCAGGAGAAGCAGCAGCGGCCGGACAGCGAGGGGGTTGATGTGCTTGGGGGGGGGGGTGTTGATTTATTTCGGGATGGGGAGGGGGTGTTTGATGCGCCCCGGGGGGGGCTTGGGTGATGCGCTGAGGGGGTGTTTGAGTGGCGCACGCAAGTTGCTCCGCGTGTTTCCCTACTCCTCCCCCTGCCTGGGAATCAGCTGTGAGTGACGTCAGCCTAGCTACGGAGCCTAGCTCAGCAACTCCAGGAGCCACGGACACAGGCAGCTACTTTAGAGCATTGGTGGTGAGAATTGTTATATAGGAAACGCATGTGTATGGGTATAAATCTCAACAGGTTTTACATCAGCTCAAAAGCACGCATATATATTACAAAAGTGCTCATTTTGGCCAAGACATAGAAACAGTGAAAAATGAAGGCAGATAAAGACCATATGGCCTATCCAATCTGCTCATCCATGCTATCCACTATCCCTTCCTTTCCTTGAGAGATCCTATGTACTTGTCCCAAGCTTTCTTCAATTCAGATACAGTCTTTGTCTCCATCACTTCCACTGGGGGGCTTGTTCCATTAATTAACCACCTTTCTCCGAGGACAAGCAGACTGCTTGTTCTCACGACTGGGTTGACGTCCATGGCAGCCACTCAAACCAGAAGAAAAATCTCGCTCCTCCGAGGAGTCTGTGGGTCTTCCCTCCGACCCCACACCTTCACCGGAGAGGAAGCTGTCGCCTCCAGAGAGCCTATCCTTCGCCTCTTTTGTCCGGGACATGTCTATTAGCATTCCCTTCCCAGTGGTCACCGTGGATGAGCCGAGGGCTGAGATGCTCGAGGTCCTCGACAATCCATCACCACCTAGAGAGTCTTCCACGGCACCGTTGCACAATGTCCTTAAGGAGACACTGCTACGGAACTGGTTGAAGCCTTTATCTAATCCCACCATCCCTAAGAAAGCGGAGTCCTAATACAGAGTCCACACAGACCCAGAGTTGATGCGGCCTCAGCTGCCACATGACTCAGCGGTCGTGGACTCTGCTCTCAAAAGGACAAGGAGTTCGAGGGATACCGCCTCGGCGCCCCCAGGGCGGGAGTCTCGCACTCTGGACTTGTTTGAGAGGAAGGCCTACCATTCTTCCATGCTCATGACCAGGATCCAATCATACCAGCTCTACACAAGCATCCACATGCAGAACAATGTGCGGCAACTGGCGGACCTGGTTGACAAGCTCCCCCCGGAGCAGTCCAGGCCCTTTCAGGAGGTGGTCAGGCAGCTGAAGGCGTGCAGAAAATTCCTGTCCAGGGGTGTCTATGACACCTGTGATGTGGCATCCAGAGCCGCGGCTCAAGGTATAGTGATGCGCAGACTCTCATGGCTGCGTGCCTCTGACCTGGACAACCGCACCCAGCAAAGGCTGACGGATGTCCCTTGCCAGGGGGATAACATTTTTGACGAGAAGGTCGAGCAGTTGGTGGAACAACTACACCAGCGGGAAACCGCTCTCGACAAGCTCTCCCACCGGGCGCCTTCAGCATCCGCCCCCACTGGTGGACATTTTTCTCAGACCAGGCAGGCTGCACCTTACGCTTACAGCAAGCGTAGATACAACCAACCGGCCCGAAGGCCTCCTCAGGCACAGGGACAGTCCCAGCGCGCTCGTTCCCGTCAACAGCGTGCGCCTAAGCAGCCCCCTGCGCCTCCACATCAAAAGCAGGGGACGGGCTTTTGAATGGGAACATAGCCGCCATCAAAGTAGCTGTGCCGGACGGCCTGCCGGTCGGGGGGAAGTTGACAGTTTTTCACCAAAGGTGGCCTCTCATAACCGCCGACCAGTGGGTTCTCCAAATAGTGCGGTGCGGATACACCCTAAATTTGGTCTCCACCCCACCAAATTGTCCACCGGGAGCTCAATCCTTCAGCTCCCACCACAAGCAGGTACTTGCAGAGGAACTCTCTGCCCTTCTCAGCGCCAATGCGGTCGAGCCCGTGCCACCCGGGCAGGATTCTATTCCAGGTACTTCCTTGTGGAAAAGAAAACAGGGGGGGGGTGGGTTGCGCCCCATCCTAGACCTGAGAGGCCTGAACAAGTATCTGGTGCAAGAAAAGTTCAGGATGCTTTCCTTGGGCACCCTTCTCCTCATGATTCAGAAAGACGATTGGCTTTGTTCCCTGGATTTAAAGGATGCTTATACTCACATCCCGATACTGCCAGCTCACAGACAGTATCTGAGATTCCGTCTGGGGACACGTCACTTCCAGTATTGTCTGCTGCCCTTTGGGCTCGCCTCTGCACCACGGGTGTTTACGAAGTGTCTCGTGGTGGTTGCGGCTTACCTGCGCAAGCTGGGGGTGCACGTGTTCCCGTATCTCGACGATTGGCTGGTGAAGAGCACCTCAGAGGCGGGAGCTCTTCGGTCCATGCAGTGCACTATTCAACTACTGGAGCTGCTGGGGTTTGTGATAAATTACCCGAAGTTCCATCTCCAGCCAGTCCAGTCTCTGGAATTCATAGGAGCTCTGCTGAATTCACAGACGGCTCAGGCCTATCTTCCCGAGGCGAGGGCTCAGAACCTTCTGTCCCTCGCCTCCCAGGCCAGAGCGTCCCAGCAGCTCACAGCTCGGCAGATGTTGAGACTCCTGGGCCATATGGCCTCTACAGTCCATGTGACTCCCATGGCTCGTCTTCACATGAGATCAGCTCAATGGACCCTAGCTTCCCAGTGGTGCCAAGTCACAGGGAATCTGGAAGATATCATCCGCCTGCCCACCAGTTGTCGCAATTCGCTGCGCTGGTGGACGATTTGGACCATTTTGACCCTAGGACGCCCGTTCCAAATTCCTCAGCCGCAAAAAGTGCTGACGACGGATGCATCTCTGCTGGGGTGGGGAGCTCATGTCGATGGGCTCCACACCCAAGGGGTGTGGTCCCTCCAGGAACACGGTCTTCAGATCAATCTCCTGGAGCTCCGAGTGGTCTGGAACGCGCTGAAGGCCTTCAGGGATCGGCTGTCCTTCCAAATTATCCAAATTCGGACAGTAAATCAGGTTGCAATGTACTACATCAACAAGCAGGGGGGCACCGGATCTCGTCCCCTGTGTCCGAGTGGTCTGGAACGCGCTGAAGGCCTTCAGGGATCGGCTGTCCTTCCAAATTATCCAAATTCGGACAGTAAATCAGGTTGCAATGTACTACATCAACAAGCAGGGGGGCACCGGATCTCGTCCCCTGTGTCAGGAAGCCATCAGGATGTGACGATGCGCAGGCCAGCACGGCATGCTTCTCCAGGCCACGTACCCGGCAGGCGTAAACAACAGTCTGGCCGACAGGCTGAGCAGACTCATGCAACCGCACGAGTGGTCGCTCCATTCCCGGGTGGTACGTAAGGTCTTCCGAGAGTGGGGCACTCCCTCGGTGGACCTTTTCGCCTCCCAGACCAATCACAAACTGCCTCAGTTCTGTTCCAGACTTCAGGCACACGGCAGACTGGCGTCGGATGCCTTTCTCCTCCATTGGGGGAATGGCCTCCTGTATGCATATCCTCCCATACCTTTGGTGGGGAATACCTTACTGAAGCTCAAGCAAGACCGCGGCACCATGATTCTGATCGCGCCCTTTTGGCCCCGTCAGATCTGGTTCCCTCTTCTCCTGGAGTTGTCCTCCGAAGAACCGTGGAGATTGGAGTGTTTTCCAACTCTCATTTTGCAGAATGACGGAGCGCTTCTGCACCCCAACCTTCAGTCTCTGGCTCTCACGGCCTGGATGTTGAGGGCGTAGATTTTGCTTCATTGGGTCTGTCTGAGGGTGTCTCCCTTGCTTGCCTCTAGGAAGGATTCCACTAAAAAGAGTTACTTTTTTAAGTGGAGGAGGTTTGTCGTTTGGTGTGAGAGCAAGGCCCTAGAACCTCGTTCTTGTCCTGCACAGAACCTGCTTGAATACCTTCTACGCTTATCAGAGTCGGGTCTCAAGACCAACTCAGTAAGGAATCACCTTAGTGCATTGGAGCCGACTCTGTGGGTGCTGTGGGTGCTTGAGCACCCCCAATATTGAGAAAATTCCTTGTTTGTGTCCAGGGAGGGGTTATTTTCATTGGGCTTAACACCCCCAATAATTTTGAAAAGTTGGCTCCTATGCCTTAGTGCAATTAGTGCTTACCATCATCGTGTAGAGGGTAAAGCCATCTCTGGAGAGCCTTTAGTCGTTCGATTCATGAGAGGCTTGCTTTTGTCAAAGCCCCCTGTCATGCCTCCTGCAGTGTCATGGGATCTCAACGTCGTCCTCACCCAGCTGATGAAACCTCCTTTTGAGCAACTGAATTCATGCCATCTGAAGTACTTGACCTGGAAGGTCATTTTCTTGGTGGCAGTTACTTCAGCTCGTAGAGTCAGTGAGCTTCAAGCCCTGGTAACTCATGCTCCTTATACAAAATTTCATCATAACAGAGTAGTCCTCCGCACTCACCCTACGTTCCTGCCGAAGGTGGTGTCGGAGTTCCATCTTAACCAGTCAATCGTCTTGCCAACATTCTTTCCCAGACCGCATACCCGCCCTGCTGAACGTCAGTTGCACACATTGGACTGCAAGCGAGCATTGGCCTTCTATCTGGAGCGGACGCAGCCCCACAGACAGTCCGCCCAATTGTTTGTTTCTTTCGACCCCAATAGGAAGGGGGTCGCTGTCGGGAAACGCACCATCTCCAATTGGCTAGCAGATTGCATTTCCTTCACTTACGCCCAGGCTGGGCTGGCTCTTGAGGGTCATGTCATGGCTCATAGTGTTAGAGCCATGGCAGCGTCAGTGGCCCACTTGAAGTCAGCCACTATTGAAGAGATTTGCAAGGCTGCGACGTGGTCATCTGTCCACACATTCACATCTCATTACTGCCTTCAGCAGGATACCCGACGCGACAGTCAGTTTAGGCAGTCGGTGCTGCAGAATCTATTTGGGGTTTGAATCCAACTCCACCCTCCTGGACCCGGTTTTATTCTGTTCAGGCTGCACTCCCAGTTAGCTGTTCTTCGTAGGTCAATTTCTGTTATGCCCTCGCTGTTGTGAGGCCCAATTGACCATGTTTATTGTTTTGAGTGAGCCTGGGAGCTAGGGATACCCCAGTCGTGAGAACAAGCAGCCTGCTTCTCCTCGGAGAAAGCGAATGATACATACCTGTAGCAGGTGTTCTCCGAGGAGGGAAGGCTGATTGTTCTCACCTACCCTCCCTCCTCCCCTTTGGAGTTGCGTTTTTTCCCTCATTTCTTTGCTTGTCATTTAACTGAGCAGGAGCGGTCGCGCACGGGCGGGAAGACGGCCGCGCATGCGCGGTGGGCGTGCCCCGCGTGCGGGACCTCCCTCGAGATTTTTTTCTGGTTTGAGGGGCTGCCGTGGACGTCAACCCAGTCGTGAGAACAATCAGCCTCCTGTCCTCGGAGAACACCTGCTACAAGTATGTATCATTCACTTTCCTTGAAAAAGTATTTTCTCAGGTTATTCCTAAGTCTATTCTCTTTCACCTTCATTGTATGCCCCCTCATTCCAGTCTCCTTTCAATTAAAAGAGACTCACATGTATCAAAGTCACAGTAAGGGGCATAATCGAACGGCGCCGGCCAAATCGATGGCCGGCCATCTTCGGGGCCGGCTCCGCGAGCGGGCAGAGCCAAGCGTATTTTCGAAATACGCTTGGCACCGGCCAAATCGCTCGCCGGGTTTGCAACAGGATCGCCAAGTTTAGATGAGATGGCCAGCTCCGATTTTCAGCCATAATGGAAACCGGACCCGGCCATCTCAAACCCAGCGAAATGCAAGGCATTTGGCCGTGGGAGGAGCCAGCATTTGTAGTGCACTGGCCCCCCTGACATGCCAGGACACCAACTGGGCACCCTAGGGGGCCCTTAAAAAATCTTTAAAAAAAAACAAAATTAGCTTCCAGATGCATAGCACCCTTCCCTTGTGTGCTGAGCCCCCCAAATCCCACTGCCCACAAGTCTACACCATTACTATAGCCCTAAGGGGTGAAGGAGGGCACCTACATGTGGGTTTTGGGGTTTTTTGGAGGGCTCAATATTAACCACCACAAGTGTAACAGGTGGGGGGGGGGGGGGGGGGATGGGCCTGGGCCCACCTGCCTGAAGTGCACTGCACCCACTAAAAACTGCTCCAGGGACCTGCATACTGCTGTCAGGGAGCTGGGTATGACATTTCAGGCTGGCATACAGGCTGGCAAAAAATGTTTTAAATTTTTTTTGTGTGTGTGGGAGGGGGTTGGTGACCACTGGGAGAGTAAAGAGAGGTGATCCCCGCTTCCCTCTGGTGGTCATCTGGTCAGTTGGGGCTCTTTTTTGGGACTTGGTCCTAAAAATACATGGACCAAGTCCAGCTGGTGAAATGTTTGTTTGAGCCGGCCTTTTTTTTCATAATAAGGTGAATCCGGCCATTTCGTAACCCCACGCCACCCCCCCCCCCCCTTCCCGCCTTCTCTACCCTACCAACACACCCCCTTGAAGGTTGACTGGCGCTGCAATGAAAAAGCAATTGGGGCTGGCCAAATCGGCTTTCTATAATACCGATTTGGCCGGGATTGAGAGATCGCCGGCGATCTCCCGATTTGTGTCGGAAGATCACCGGCGATCCCTTTGAAAAATAAGCCTGAGTGGTATTTAAACGTCTCTATGATATCATTTTGTTCTTAACTTTTCTACCTGTTGGCCATCTTAATATCATCACACGTGATCACATCCAAGTCCTGCTTCTCTTTTGTGCACAAAGGAGTCCTTTTACCAAGCTGCGGTAAAAAGGGCCCTGGGTAGCGGTTGGGGGCCATTTTACCACAGTGGGTAAAAAGCCCCTAAAAAAGACGTGGCCATGTGGTAAAAATTATTCTTACATATGCACATAAGGGTCTAAATTCTATAAATAGCACCCAAAAAATTGGCGCTGAAAAAAAAATAGCGCTTAGCTGTATTCTTTAAATGGCTCTTAAAGTTAGGTGCCCTTTATAGAATTTTTTAATTTTTTTGTTACATTTGTACCCCGCGCTTTCCCACTCATGGCAGGCTCAATGCGGCTTACATGGGGCAATGGAGGGTTAAGTGACTTGCCCAGAGTCACAAGGAGCTGCCTGTGCCTGAAGTGGGAATTGAACTCAGTTCCTCAATACCAAAGTCCACCACCCTAACCACTAGGCCACTCCTCCACTCCTTGATGCCAGGAACTGTGCAAATCACAGTGCCTTGGTGTAAATCACAGTGCCTAAATTAGTCGCGGATCCCCATTATTCTATAGCAGTACTCATAAATTGTGGGAATGCCTCTGAGTTGCCCATGACCCTCTGATGGCTACGCCCCTTTTTTGACCCACGTGTAAATTTTAATCCACTTAGCACCAATAATTGCTTATTAACAAGCCAATTATCAGCACTAATTCGATCATTATTCAATTAAATTGCACGCTCAAATTGGGTACATTCAAGTTTTAGCAACTTATTATTGAACTTGTGGTGGACACCAGCATTGAATATCCGTGTATCTGCGGCTAGCTGACACTTATCTGGTTAAGGCTAATATTTAGCCCTTAAGGGGGAGATTCTATATATGGTGCCTAAAAAATCAGTGCTGAAATCAGTGCTGAGTAAGCGTATTCTATAATCAGTGCCTAGGCACTTACACTAACGAAAACGTAGCGTAAATCCCAGCGCGTAGATCTGGGCTCACTGGGCCATACTATATAACTAGGTGTGTAAATTTTGGAACGCCAACAAAATGCCCATTTCCATGCCCATAACCACGCCCCTCTTTGCCTGCGCACAGTAGATGTTCGGTGCACATTGTTACAGAATATGCTTCGTGACTTCTGCGCCTAAATTCTAATCAGTGCCAATTAATGCTCATTATTGCTTGTTAAGTGCTGTTATCAGTGCTCATTAACTTGTTAAGTTTGTTAAGTTAGGCGCATTGTTATAGAATCTGCGCCAAATCTTTAGGTGTGCTATATAGAATCCGGGGGGGGGGGGGGGTATGCGGAGAAGTGAAACTGGACAAAGATAGTACCGTGTTTTATGAAATCTGATTTGTCTGGTTACCTTATGTGGTTAATTGCTGAATATCAGCACTTAACCGCGTAAGTGCAGACTCTTCCCTGACTCCGCCCCTGGATCGCTCACAACATAGCTGGTTTCTGCTTAGGTGGTTAGAAGGGATATTCAGCAACTCTGTTCGATTATGTGCTGCTGAATATCCCTTGATAGACCCACACAGGTTATTTTGAGTCCTTTTACAAAGACATACTAAAAAGTGGCCTGCGCTTCTTGTATGAATGATTTTCCCACGTGCTGAGGCCACCTATTAGTGTGTCTGCCAAAAAGCTGAATTTCTATTTATGGCAATAATGGCCAGGCACAAAGTCTAAAATTAGTGCTTGGTCATTTACCACGTGAGCCCTTACCGCCTCTTGTTTATTTGGCATTTAGGGCTTACACACTAGCCCCGTGGTAATTGGGAAGCACATGGAAATGTGGCCACGCTGCCAGTTACTGCTGGGAACGCCCCCCCCCCCCCCCTGTGGTGGAAAATAGAAAATTATTTTCTACTGCAGGAAACCCCATGCCAACTTCAGAATTGGCCTGAGCCACCCACAAGGCAGCCCTACCCCATCTTTGTAAAAGGGCCCCTTAACCAGGCAGGAGCTTCTCTTGCATAGTTAAATCACTTTGAATATCCATCCCAGCATGCCTGCTTTTATGTGATGTATTCCTGGGGGGCATAATTTAAGATGAATGGATAGAGACAGAGTTGAATGTGCATGCAGATTTTTTAGATCAGGCACAAATTTGCCCCTAGGCATTTGCTTGCTGTTAGGCTTGAGTCTGGGAGCCTATTTTGCAGATATACACAGATGGCTATTTTACCTTTATAAAATAGGCTTCAGATTGACACCTTGTGGACTCCTGTTGTACTGGTTCATAGCTGTCACCTTTGCACCAGACAGGTCATCTTAGTATTTGTGTATTGGATTGGTCAGCACTGTTTCTCTAATTTATAGTTGATGCTTTTATTGATATCAGACTTTATTCTAATAAAGAACATACACAATCTAATTATAGCTTCTGAGAAAGAAGAGAGTGTGTGCCAGAAAGATGACAATAGCTTTATTCCATAATTATTTTTTTTATCTTTTCATTCAGAATTGGTACTCTTCTCCTTCCTGCCCACATCAGTTACAGAATCATACAGCACGCTATGGTCCAAATAAACATTCTGAAAAATTGTGTATATGTGCTGTTCGTCATCTTTGTCCTTTTGACTTTTTGCTTGTGGAATGAAACCAGAAAAGTCATCCGTGCATCTTGGAACATGGAAAATATACATTCTGAGAAAACTATATTCTTCAGCATGCAGTGGGATGTATCAGAATTCAACGTGACTAAGAATAAAGATGTCACAGAAATTATTCAGGAGAGAGCAAAAAGTAACATATCCACCACAGATGTACAATATAGCAAAACAGCAAAAAAACTTCTTAAACTTGAAAAACCAAAGCCTAACTTTAAAGTTTGGAACGAGGACAGCTCATCTAACAGTCTCATATTCAGACTCCAAAAGGCCAGACAAAATTACTTAAAAATGAACAAATATAATGTGACCTTCCTTGGCAAAAAACAGAGTAGTAAACTGCATGCTGAGAAGTTACTGTGTGAACTTAAAAACAAGGTGAATGTGACAATGCTCAAAAGGACAGAAATTCCTTCTGATGATTCTGAGTGGAAGGAATATCTGCCCGTGAAAAGCCTTGGTGAAGAAGCGAGACAGCTGGGACGTTGTGCTGTGGTGTCATCTGCAGGATCCATAAAGTCATCAGGACTTGGGTCTGAAATAGGTTTGTATTAACATTTGCATTTTCTCCTAATTTCTATAAATGATTCCTAAAATTAGGCACCCATTTGCAAGTCCTGTTAAAGAATAGGGTCATTTACGCGTGTAACATAATTAGTTGTCACTAAATTGGTTCTTAATTGGGGATAATTACCAATAATTGATCTTAACAAGCACTAATGGGCTCTTTTACGTGCCAAACAGGATTATTATATCCAACTGACCAACTCTCTTGGCTCTAATCCTCGACTTCTCTTCACCACATTGAACTCTCTCCTCAAGGTGCCCCCTCCCCCAACTCCCCCTTCATTATCTCCTCAGACCCTTGCTGAATTCTTTCACAACAAGGTTCAAAAGATAAACCTTGCTTTCTCTACCTCACCAGCTCTCCCTCCACTAGTCCGTTCCCCTCTCTCTCCTTCCCCTCATTCCCTTTCCTCCTTTCCTGAAGTTACTATTGAGGAAACTACACTTCTCCTTTCTTCCTCAAAATGTACCACCTGTTCCTCTGATCCCATTCCCACCCACCTTCTTAATGCCATCTCTCCTGCTCTTATTCCTTTTATCTGTCACATTCTCAACCTCTCACTTTCCACTGCGACTGTCCCTGCTGCCTTTAAACATGCTGTGGTCACACCTCTCCTTAAGAAGCCTTCACTTGACCCTACTTGTCCCTCTAATTACCGACCCATCTCCCTCCTTCCTTTTCTCTCCAAATTACTTGAGCGTGCTGTTCACCGCCGCTGCCTTGATTTTCTCTCCTCACATGCTATACTTGACCCATTACAATCTGGTTTTCGCCCTCTCCACTCAACCGAAACTGCGCTTACTAAAGTCTCCAATGACCTATTACTGGCTAAATCCAGAGGTCAATATTCCATCCTCATTCTTCTTGATCTTTCCGCTGCTTTTGACACTGTCGATCACAGCATACTTCTCGATACCCTGTCCTCACTTGGATTCCAGGGCTCTGTCCTTTCCTGGTTCTCTTCCTACCTCTCCCTCCGCACCTTTAGTGTTCACTCTGGTGGATCCTTTTCTACTTCTATCCCTCTGCCTGTCGGCGTACCTCAGGGTTCTGTTCTTGGTCCCCTCCTCTTTTCTATCTACACTTCTTCCCTTGGTTCATTAATCTCATCCCATGGCTTTTCCTACCACCTCTATGCTGATGACTCCCAAATCTACCTTTCTACCCCTGATATCTCACCTTGCATCCAAACCAAAGTTTCAGCGTGCTTGTCTGACATTGCTGCCTGGATGTCTCAACGCCACCTGAAATTAAATATGACCAAAACCGAGCTTCTCATTTTCCCCCCCAAACCCACCTCCCCGCTCCCCCCGTTTTCTATTTCTGTTGATGGCTCTCTCATTCTCCCTGTCTCCTCAGCTCGAAACCTTGGGGTCATCTTTGACTCTTCTCTCTCCTTCTCTGCTCATATCCAGCAGACCGCCAAGACCTGTCGTTTCTTTCTTTACAACATCCGTAAAATCCGCCCCTTCTTTCCGAGCACTCTACCAAAACCCTCATCCACACCCTTGTCACCTCTCGTTT
Source organism: Microcaecilia unicolor (assembly GCF_901765095.1). NCBI lineage: Eukaryota > Metazoa > Chordata > Amphibia > Gymnophiona > Siphonopidae > Microcaecilia > Microcaecilia unicolor. Next base: position 154,680,124 of record NC_044040.1, read on the forward strand.
AGACTACTGCAATCTGCTTCTTGCTGGCCTCCCACTTAGTCACCTCTCCCCTCTCCAGTCGGTTCAAAACTCTGCTGCCCGTCTCATCTTCCGCCAGGGTCGCTTTACTCATACTACCCCTCTCCTCAAGACCCTTCACTGGCTCCCTATCCGTTTTCGCATCCTGTTCAAACTTCTTCTACTAACCTATAAATGTATTCACTCTGCTGCTCCCCAGTATCTCTCCACACTCGTCCTTCCCTACACCCCTTCCCGTGCACTCCGCTCCATGGATAAATCCTTCTTATCTGTTCCCTTCTCCACTACTGCCAACTCCAGACTTCGCGCCTTCTGTCTCGCTGCACCCTACGCCTGGAATAAACTTCCTGAGCCCCTACGTCTTGCCCCATCCTTGGCCACCTTTAAATCTAGACTGAAAACCCACCTCTTTAACATTGCTTTTGACTCGTAACCACTTGTAACCACTCGCCTCCACCTACCCTCCTCTCTTCCTTCCCGTTCACATTAATTGATTTGATTTGCTTACTTTATTTATTTTTTGTCTATTAGATTGTAAGCTCTTTGAGCAGGGACTGTCTTTCTTCTATGTTTGTACAGCGCTGCGTATGCCTTGTAGCGCTATAGAAATGCTAAATAGTAGTAGTAGTAGTAGAATGGGCACTAATTAACAGTTGCACATGTAACTGACTCTAAACTGAGTGCCTAACTTATCATGGGTACAACTGCAAAGGGGGTGGTGTGGCCATGGGAAAAAAATGTGCAGGTCGGGGCATTCCCAGGATTTAGTTGCAATGTTATACAGTATTGTTATTTCTGTGCTTAAGTTGGGTGCCAGTATTACACCATGTTTTAGTGGGTGTAAATCTAGTGTCCACGGTTAGGCGCAAGATTCACACCAAGCTAGTATTCTGGAAAAGATGCTCTGCGCAGAGTGACTTTTGCAGAATACTAGTTTAGCACGGATCTTCCCAGCACCTAACTTTGGATATTATTTACTAAATTCTCACACATTGTCTTTAAAATTTACCTTTGCCCAATGACACAGGATTGTAACAAGGTCAAATATTTTTCTTTACATAAAGGTAAATTTGGTCTAGTTTGGCCATCACATCTAGATTGGACAAGGGCCTGATTTCGGCAAAAGTTTGCTTACAGGAAATCTCTTTGCTTTCTTTTGTTTTATTATTTTATTAACATTTTAAACAAATAGCCAAGGAATAAATCTTGTCATAAAACAGCACTGGAAAAAATGCTATCCAAAAATGTAAAATAAATTTGACTTATTTTCCTATTCCAGCTACTAACATTGGGGTCCTTTTACTAAGGTGCTCTGAAAAATGGCCTCCAGTAGCAGTAGTAGCAGGTTTTGGATGTGCGCAGAATCATTTTTCATCGCACCTGTAAAAAAGGCCTTTTAAAAAAATTTTGCCAAAAATGGACGTGCGGCAAAATGAAAATTGCCGCATGTCCATTTTGGGTCTGAGACCTTACCACCAGCCATTGACCTAGCAGTAAAGTCTCACGTGGTAACTGGGCAGTAATGACCTACACGTGCCAAACGCCGATAAGCGCAGCAGAAAATAAAAATTGTTTTTCAGCCGCACTTATTGGACGTGCGGCAAAAGTGAAATTACCACAAGAGCCACGTGGTAGCTATGCGGTAACTCCATTTTGGCACACGTTGGGTGTGTGTAGACTCTTACACGGCTTAGTAAAAGGGCCCCTTTAATGCTTAGTGAAAAATCCACCAAAACTCTAAGAAGAAAATAAATAGGTGTAAAGCAAGTTGAAACTTAACATCTCTTGTGAGTGATCCTAACTATCTGGATAGGATTAAATAGTCATCACTGGTGGAGTTAGAGAAGAGACCAATGGAACCTTAGGAATTAACTTATTGTTCAAGAAATAAATCTGATAATATGCTTCATACCAAATGTAATGTATTAAATTTACAGTATATATACATGGAAAATTTGGCTAAAACAGGGCCTCTTACACTCCTGATCATTTGTACTTTTAGCTCAGTTAGGAGAACTGGGATTTGGAGACATGAGTCTTTATAACTGCCCAGAATTTTTGCCTTGTTTCATAATCACACCATCATCACTAACGTACTTAATATAGTTATTACAGCGATGATCCTGACCAAGGGGAAGATGTACCAGAGATTCTTCCAGAATCCCACAATCATAGAACCTGAATCCAGTACTAGGTGTTACCCTTAAGCTATGACCATGAGCCTCGTGCTCTTTCCTCCCCCCCCCCCCCCCACATCCACCAGGTGTTTTGAATATTAGCTCTGTAATATCTTAGCCCAAGCTGACCCAGGGATTGGAAGATTTGACTTGAGGCCCGAATAATCAATTGTATTTAGTCAACAGTGTGCTTCATTATGATTCAAACAGTAGTGCCCATGAGTTGTGGATTCTATCACTTATTTATTTCCTGCTGCTCTAGTCAGATGTCTTAAGTTAAAAAGTGAAGGCCCCTAATTGAAGAAGGGGATGATTTGTACAGAGAAATGGCCCAGTCCTTCAGTACCTGATGGTGATGATAATCACTACTACTACTTAACATTTCTAAAGCGCTACTAGGGTTACGCAGCGCTGTACAATTTAACATAGAGGGACAGTCTCTGCTCAAAGAGCTTACAATCTAAAAGACAAGTGAACAGTCAGTCTGATAGGGGCAGTCAAATTGGGGCAGTCTGGATTTCCTGAATGGTAAGAGTTAGGTGCCGAACGCAGCATTGAAGAGGTGGGCTTTAAGCAAAGACTTGAAGCTGGGCAGGGAGGGGGCTTGGCGTCAAGAGGACAGGTGAGGGGGGCCTGGATTAGGATTAATGTCTCCCGCAGATAGCAAGAGGAGGAGCAAGAGAGTGCGGAGGAGGGTGGGGGAGGTCGGGCGACGAAGACGGGATGCACTTAGGAGGAATGGTGATGGGTTAATGGCAGGAAGGAAGTGTTGAAGGTTAAGAGCTAGGAAGGAGGAGGGGAACAAGAGAGATGGTGAGGTGGTGAAGGATGGGGGTGAATAGGGTATTGCCGTAGCGAGCAGGACGGGAGGGGAAATGGGTGGGCAATGAGTTCCAGCGGTAGACAGCGGTAGGGGGAGGGGAAAAAGATTAGGAAGGGACAGGGCAAGGAAGAGAATGTGGACTGGGGCCATAAGTAGTGATTGCGGTGTAACAGGTGTATGTGTAGTGACTGAGGTGAGAAGCAGATAGAGCGGAAAAGCTGGATTGGAGGCTTGGAATTGGTGGAATTGATGGACTGGAGAGCAGGTAAGTCAATGGCTGACAAGTTAGCAAGCAGGCAAGTAAGGCAATGGCTGCCAAGCTAGCAGGTGGGCTGGAGCAAGCTGGTGCAGATGGACAGGAACGAGTAGGGAGAAGCAGGGAGAAGCTGGAGAGCAGGTAAGTCAATGGCTGACAAGTTAGCAGGCAGGCAAGTAAGTCAGTGGCTGACAAGCTAGCAGGCGGGCTGGAGCAGGCTGGTGCAGATGGACAGGAACAAGCAGGGAGAGGCTGGAGAGCAGGTAAGTCAATGGCTGACAAGCTAGCAGGCAGGCAAGTAAGTCAATGGCTAACAAGCTAGCAGGTGGGCTGGAACAAGCTGGTGTAGATGGACAGGAATGAGCAGGGAGAAGCTGGATCAGGCGGGCTGCAACAGCTGGAGCGGAGGGATTGGTAAGGGATTGATAAGGGTCATTATGACAGTAGAATCAGTTACCTCAGGGAATGAAGTGTTAATGATCTGTTATACATGCAACTCAAAAGAATTTCAAAAATAAGACAGACTTTTGAATGGTTCTAATGGGCTTATACTTTTCTGATAGTTCCAAGTCTTTCTGACCTTTGGCTAGTATCTTCAAAAAATACATGAAGTAGAATAATTGAATGCCATCCAGCAGTATGTTAATAGGGTTATTAGAGTTTCTCTAAAATTGAAGGATGAGCCGTCTGGTATTAGGGAGAGTGATTGTGATACCACAGAATAGCTAAGGGGAAGATAGCACCTGACAGTTTATACAGTGCACATTATTTAGTTCTGACAGGAAATGGGGGCTTTAAAAATAAAGCTGACAAAATTCCTGTATAAAAATGTAAAATGAAAAGCTCAACAGTTTATACAGATATATGCCACAGCCATCTTGTAAAAAGACTGAGGAAGGGAACTGTGGAGTCTTGAAAATGCATGTACTATCACACCTTTCCTTTTGTCATGAAGATTTCCAGAGACCCTGTTAGGCTGTAGCAGCAAAAGAGGCCAAGAGGCTGATGGTGCTTTATAGACTAAGGGGATCATTTACTAATGGTTATAGCATGGTAGTGCCACTAACATGTGTTATGTGTGACATAGTAACATAGTAGATGACGGCAGAAAAAGACCTGCACGGTCCATCCAGTCTGCCCAACAAGACAAACTCATATGTGCTACTTTTTGTACAGGGTCCTATGGCAAATATTGCTTGACAGTGGCATTACTGTACAGTAACTGTTGGTGAATGGCCCTCTAGCTACTTTGTTGGCCCTTTTAAAAAGTATCAGAATTCAGGGAGATAATTACTTCTTCAAAAGGGTTCCCATGTCTTCTGCATCCTTTAGAGGATGTCATATGTCGAATACCATCCATCGTTAAAAAATGTATCATATGGGACCACCACAAAGGCAATGACGGAGCCTCTGCTGATATCCAGTTTGTAAGGATGGCTTTTTTTTTTTTTTTTTTACATTAAGACCGCTCTTTTCAAAAAAACCTTTAACTGCCAGTGGGACAGGGAACGAGACATCAAATTTATCAAACAACAGACCTGGTAGTATTCTTACTGTGGTTGACCACATATTCGAGATAGAAGACAAAAGTTGCTGCCAAAATAACATCACCTGAGGGCAGAGCCAAAACATATGACTCAATCAGGCTTATTTTCCAAAGTGATCGCTGGCGATCTTCCGACATAAATCGGGAGATGGCCGGTGATCTCACAAAAGCGGCGAAATTGGTATAATCGAAAGCTGCTTTTTTGACACCATCGCCGCTTTCCCGTTGCCAAGCCGGCAAAAGTTCAAGGGGGCGTGTCGGCGGTGAAGCGAAGGCGGGCATGGGTGGGGCTACCAGATGGCCGGCTTTTACGGATACACTTGTGGTGGTAAGTGTTGAGCCCTCCAAACCCCCCCCCCCCCCCAAAACCCAGTGGTGTAGAGTTGTGGGGAGTGGGTTTTGGGGGGCTCAGCACCCAAGGTAAGGGAGCTATGCACCTGGGAGGTATTTGTATATTTTTAAAAATTTTTTAAAAGTGCCCCCTAGGGTGCCCGGTTGGTGTCCTGGCATGTCAGGGGGACCAGTGCACTACAAATGCTGGCTCCTCCCACGACCAAATGCCTTGGATTTCGCCGGGTTTGAGATTGCCGGCATTTTTTTCCATTATCGCTGAAAAACAAAACCGGCCATCTCAAACCTGGCGAACTCTGGCATTTGGCCGGGCTAAACTGTATTATTGAAAAAAAAAGATGGCCGGCCATCTTTTTCGATAATATGGTTCCGGCCAGCTGTAGCGCCGCCGCCAAAATAGATCGCCGGTGATCTATTTCGCCGGCGATGTTCGATTATGCCACTCAATGTGGCAGCATCCTGTTGGAACTTAGAACACTTATCTGTAGTGCAATTTATTTATTATTTATTTAGATTTTGCTCACACCTTTTTCAGTAGTAGCTCAAGTTGAGTTACATTCAGGTACACTGGATATTTCTCTGTCCCAGGAGGGCTCACAATCTAAGTTTGTACCTGAGGCAATGGAGGGTTAAGTGACTTGCCCAAGATCACAAGGAGCAGCAGCAGGATTTGAACCGGCCACCACCGGCACAGAATGCCCGCCTTGGGAAATATTAGAGGCGCATGCCAATCTTATATAGCATTTCCCATAGCGTAACATTGTCAGTCATAGCCTTCACACCCCTTAAACATGATTTAATCTCACCCTTTGGCAGATCACAGTGTGACTCAAGTTCCCATAGCTTGGTCAATTTATCATCTACCGGGAACATTAGACTTTTTCAGGAATTTGTGCTGATAGGGAAGATGTACCTTTAATTCTGAGTCAAGTATGTAAGCTGTAGTGAAGTTTTCCTATATGTCAGTATGTAAATAAGCCTTGTCCAAACTCTCCACATAAGGTTGAAGCTGCATATAGATGAAGATGTTCTGATTACCCAGACTAAACTCCTTCCACAATGTTTAGAATGTTTTAAGCTTGCCCGACTCTTCTAACATATGATATAGATAATGCATCTCTTTTCTTTCCAACTTCCTGAAGAATTGGATGTTATTCCAGGCAGTAACACAGGATTTTTGCAAATTGGTAAGAAAGGGGTGGTCTAATTGCTTGCACACTCACCTCCCCGTCGCCCTTTGCAGCTTAAGTAGCAAAGATTACCACGGATGTCTACGATTATTATTATTTTATTATTAGTAGTATTTGTATAGCGCTACCGGACACACACAGCACTGAACACCTGACACAAAGAGACAGTCCCTGCTCAAAAGAGCTTACAATCTAAATAATACAGACAGACAAGACAGTTAAGGGTGAGGGAAGTACTGGGTGAGAAGGAAGGAAGGAGCAAGGGGAGGGCAAATGAGTAGAGGCTAGGAGCCAAAAACAGCAGTGAAAAGGTGGGTTTTCAGCATGGATTTGAAAACAGGTAGAGATGGAGCTAGACGTATAGGTCCAGGAAGACGATTCCAGGCATAAGGTGCCGCGAGAGAAAAGGAACGAAGCCTGGAGTTAGCAGTGGAGGAGAAGGGAGACGACAAGAGAGATTTGTCCAGAGAGCGGAGTTCATGGGGAGGAATGTAGGGAGAGATGAGAGTGGAGAGGTAATGGGGGGCTGCAGAGTGGATGCATTTAAAGGTCAGTAAGAGAAGTTTAAACTGTATGCGGAAGCGGACAGGGAACCAGTGAAGTGACTTGAGTGGGCTAGTGTGGGTATAACGATTCTGGTGGAAAATAAGTCGTGCCGCAGAATTTTGGACAGATTGGAGAGGAGAGAGATGGCTGAGCGGAAGACCAGTGAGAAGTAAATTGCAATAGTCTAAGCGAGAGGTGACAAGGGAGTAGATAAGGGTTCTGGTAGCGTAATCAGAAAGGAAGGGGCGGATTTTGCTAATATTGTAGATAAAGAAATGACAGATTTTGGCGATCTGTTGAATGTGTGCAGAGAAGGAGAGAGAGGAATCAAAGATGACTCCAAGGTTACGAGCTGAGGAGACAGGGAGGATGTGAGAGCCATTAACAGAGATAGAGAAAGGGGGAAAAGGGGAGGTGGGCTTAGGGGGAAAAATGAGAAGTTCAGTTTTGGTCATGTTTAGCTTCAGATGGCATTGAGACATCTAAGCAGCAATGTCGGACAAGCAGGCTGAAATTTTGTCCTGAATTGAGGTTGATATTTCAGGGGTGGAGATGTAGATCTGAGAGTCATCTGCATAAAGATGGTATTGAAAGCCATGGGAGGAAATCAGGGTACCAAGGGAAGAGGTATAGATGGAGAAAAGGAGGGGTCCAAGGACAGAACCCTGAGGCACACCAACTGAAAGTGGGATGGAAATTGAAGAGGATCCACCAGAGTGAACACTGAAAGAACGAAGTGAGAGGTAAGAGGAGAACCAGGAAAGAACAGGGCCCTGGAATCCAAGTGAGGACAGCGTATCCAGGAGTATAGTGTGGTCGACGGTGTCGAAAGCAGCAGATAGATCAAGAAGGATAAGGATAGAATAGAGACCTCTGGATTTAGCCAGTAGCAGTTCATTAGAGACTTTGGTAAGTGCAGTTTCAGTAGAGTGAAGAGGGCGAAAACCAGATTGGAGTGGGTCAAGAATAGGTTGTGAAGAAAGAAAGTGAAGACAACGGCGGTGAATGACACATTCAAGTAATTTGGAGAGGAAAGGGAAAAGGGAGATGGGGCGATAGTTGGAGGGACAGGTAGGATCCAGTGAGGGTTTTTTTTTAAGGAGTTGAGTAACAACAGCATGTTTGAAGGCCGTAGGAACAGTTGCAGTGGAGAGTGAAAGATTAAGGATGTGACAGATGACTGGGATAATAGGAGAGATAGTGTTAAGTAGATAAGTGGGGATGGGATCAGAGGAACAGGTAGTACATTTGGAGAAGGAAAGAAGAAGGGCAGTTTCCTCAGTAGAAACTTCAGAGAAGGAGGAAAGAGAAGGAGAGTAGGGGTGAGAGGTGGGGGAGGGTTTGGATGAAAATTCAAGGTTAATCTTACGGATTTTATCGTGAAAGTGTTCAGCAAGGGTGTGAGGAGAAAGAGATGGGGGATTTGGGGACGGAGGTACCTTGAGAAGAGAGTTCAGTGTGGTGAAGAGAAGTCGAGGGTTGGAGCCAAGGGAGTTGGTCAATTGGGTGAAGTAATCCTGTTCGGCAAGTGAAAGGGCAGATTGGAAGGAGTTAAGCATGAATTTGAAATGAATGAAGTCGGTAAGGGTGCGGGATTTAAGCCAAGAATGTTCAGCAGAGCGGGCACAGGAATGAAAGTAGCTGATTTTAGAGGTTAGCCAAGGCTGGGGTTTGGTACGCCTAGTAGGACGGGGCATGGGAGGGGCAAGAGTGTCCAGTGCAGAGGAGAGAATAGTATCATAGGAGGAAACGGCTTCATTGACAGGTTTAGATAGAGTAATGGTAGAGAAAAGGTTAGAGACACAAGAGGATAGAGTAAGGGGTCAATTGCCTGAAGATTCCTAGATGTGGGGGTTGAGATTGGGTGGGACTGGGAAGGAGGATGCTTAAGTGTGAAGGTTAATAGGTGATGGTCAGAAAGGGGGAGATCTGAGGAACAGAAGTTGGAGGGAAAGCAGTTAGAGGAGAGGATAAGGTGGAGACAGTGACCATTTTGGTGAGTGGGTGCAGAGGAGCATAGCTGAAGATTGAATGAGGACGTTAAGGCAAGGAATTGGGAAGCATAAGAGTCAGAGGAATCATCAGCGTGGATGTTAAAGTCACCAAGGATGATGGAGGGGATGTAGGTTCATGGAAGAAGGAAAGCCAGGCGTCAAAGTCAGTGAGAAAGGATGAGAGAGATTTATCAGGGGGTCGATAAATGACAGCTAGTCGGAGAGGCAGAGGAGTGAAAAGGCGGATGGAATGGACTTCAAAGGACAAAAAGCAGTGAGATTAGTGTGGAAGAAGAGGTTGGAATTTGTAGGAGGGAGAGAGCAGCAATCCCACGCCACCGCCGCGACCGGTAGTTCGAGGGGTATGAGAAAAAAGATAACCACCATGGCAAAGGGCCGCGACAGAAGTAGAATCATCAGGGGAGAGCCAAGTTTCAGTTAAGGCCAGCAGATGGAGGGAACGAGAAATGAAGAGGTCATGAATGTAGGGAAGTTTATTGCAGATGGAGTGGGCATTCCATAGGGCGCAAGAGAAGGGTAAGGAGGAAAGGGGAATAAGAGGAATGGAGATGAGATTAGAGACGTTACAAAGTGGCCTGCATAGGCAGGAAGAAGGCAGAAGAGGAGGACCATGTGATTTGCATAGGCAGGAAGAAGGCAGAAGAGGAGGACCATGTGACTTGCATAGGCAGGAAGAAGGCAGAAGAGGAGGATCAGGATCGGGATTGATATCACCAGCTGGAGTAAGAGAAGGAGTAAAAGAGAGCGGAGGAGAGTAGGAGAGGTGTGGCCACGAAGGCGTCAAAGGCGAGAGGTACTTAGGTAGAATGGGGAAGGCACAATGGAGGGAAGAAAGAGATGAAGATTTTTTTTTTTTTGTTACATTTGTACCCCGCGCTTTCCCACTCATGGCAGGCTCAATGCGGCTTACATGGGTCAATGGAGGGTTAAGTGACATGGGTCAATGGAGGGTTCAGATTAAAAGCTGAGAAGGAGGAAGGGGGTAAAAAAGAAGGTGAGGTGAGTTAAGTGAACAGGAATTGGATAGGATGATGAAAAGGTATATGTATGGGCACTTGTCTGTTTTAAAAATATTTTAATTATGTATTTTGATTGGACTCTGCTTAGTTTATAGGCAGAATAGAAAATTTTAAAATAAATAAAGTAACCGATCCGGGCTGCGTAGGTTTATTGGAGAGGGCATTCAATCAATAAATAAAGTGTCCTCCTGGGACTCATATGTTTTTACTTATGGGATAGAAAAGACAGGGATGTTACAAAACCAATCATTTATGTGCCTTATACAGCAGGCTACCGTCATTTGTCTAAGATTTAAGAGGCCCATCCCCCCAAGTCTTTCATTGTTATGACTGTAAACAAAGGGAATCACATCCTTTTTCCTTGTCATAGGTAATTGTGCACCAACTTATGAAGCCTTTTCTCATCCTTCCCCAAAAGAAACAAAAGGTAACATTTGAAATATATATATAACAAGTGGGGGATAATCATTATGTTGAAAAGAGCAAGCCTGCCCATTAAAGATAAAGAATAGGCCTGCCATATTTGCAGTTTTCTAGAGGTATGAAGCAACAAGGGTTGAACATAGCATTTGAACTAAGGGTTCCAGTGATATAAACAAGAGAAGTGACAGGGGCATCCCTGTTGAGTGCCCCTCTCAATTATGAACATTGCGGTGTGTACCCCATTGACCAGTAAGGAAGCTTTGGGCTACGAATACAAGGTTTCAGTAGCTCCCAAAAACTAGCCTTCTATGCCAATATGGGACAAAGTGTTGGGGGAAAAAAAAACCCCAGGTAACCCTATCAAATGTTTTTTCTGCATTCAGGCCGACCACCAGAGCAATCCTGTTTCTGACAATGAGACATAACCAACAGCACATTTCTGACATTTAAAACGAAGTGTTGTCCTTTTACAAAGCCGGTTTGATAATCACAAATGAGCTATGATAAGTAAGACTAAAACTGGGGTTAAAAAAAGGAAAAATTCCCTCCTGAATTTAAGAGCCCCACAGCTGCTGGCAGGCTTCTGAGGTTGATAATGCCAATGTTTTGAGAGCCTGCAGTTTTGCTCCTTCTGGTGGTGTGGGCAGAGGCTGTAGGTCCTGGCTGTTTCCATTTCTTTCGGGTCAGCAAGCAAAGTTGGGTGTATTTGCATGCCACTTGAGTACACAGACCGGCCACAGTAGAGTCTGGAGCTGCGTTGGGGCCTCCAGATTCATGTTGAAGCGAGACCGGAGAGTTGCCCTCCATGCATGCGCAAAGATCAGGAAGTCCCAGAGCATGTGCGGAGGCATGAGGCTGCATGATTTTCAGCGTTGGGTGACCTGGAGAGGAGCTAAGAGAGGGAGGGAGGGCTCGGGGAGGATGGCAGAAGTGGCAAAGAAGCCCTGGAAGCCTCTCCGGCAGATTCGGAACTATGAGGTCAGGGAGTGTGTGTGCACGTGCTTGAGCTGTGAGGGAAATTGTGTTGCTGGTTCATCTTTAGGCAGAGCCATGCAGTGGAGAGTAGTGCTGGGAATGAGCTGTAGAAAGAGAGTAAAGAGAATTAAGGAGGGTACAGGTGACTTCAGATTGGAGGTGTGCATGCAGCACTGTGTGTGTGCAGCATTTGGCTGTAGCATGTTCTGCCACATGGCTGTCACTAACGCCAAGGGGAGAACTTGAAAATTCTGAACAGCCACTGCCTGATAGTTGGGAGGGACTGTTTACAGAGAACAGATGTGTGACTGGGTGCCTGTCTGTTGAAGCTTTTGAAGGAAGTATTTTAAAGTGAAACTTAGAAGAAGTTGAGTGCCTGGTGGGAAGTATGAGTGACTAGTTAAAGTTTCTGAGTCCGCAGCGATTTTTGGCTCAAGGTTGTATGCTATGAGCCTGTGAGTAAGGATGGGGGGGGGGGGGGGACATAAAAATTTATGTTATTGGTCACACTTAAAGTGAGCTGCCTATAAAAATCCTGAGCTGTAAAACAATTAAGATATTTAAAAAGTCTTTTTAGCCATGTCCTAACATGGATGACAGAAGCTTAATATACAGAGTTACTGGCCTAAGGTTGGGATACTGTCTACATATAAGAGCTGGAATTGTAGGATATCTTTTAGTGAATGAACAGTCCTCTATGTTGCAAGGAAAATTGAACGTGGGTGTGCGGCTTATGTGGGAGTGTTATTTTTGGATAATGAATTAGCCTTTATTTTGGGGAGCTAGTTAGCCGGAAAGTTAAAAAAACAAAACAATTCTTACACGTCTGAAACCTTTAACTAAATAGGTTAGGGAAATAGGTTTCTTTCTGTTGATTTTGTAAAGGTAGGCTAGTAGGATAAGGAAACTTCTTCCAGGCTATTCTCTCTTGCTACCCTACTAGTATAAAACTCATATAAAATATTGGGGCACAAGGGGTGCAATTTCCATGATTGAGAAGCTTATCCACCCTCTAAGAGTAGCCTTTTACCTTAGGGTTGACACTCTGCTTGGGTGAGTTACACCTCTGAGAATTTCTCCTGAATACTTTGATGTAGTTTTTTCTGTTTCACACACATCACTGTTTACATATTGATGTGGATTGTGGAATTTTCCCACGTGTCCTTCATGATAATTATACAGTAAGTACCCTGGTTTTTTTGTGGTTAGTAGGTGTATATACCAGTGGTTTTATTGGGAATTACATATTAGAATCTGTAATATTAGCAGTTTTGTGATTTTGTGCTGCAAACAGACAGAGACTGGATACTGTGGCCTTTTCATTTCATAATCGTAGTTTTCAGTTCCTGAATTGCAATTTGCTGGCTTTTCCTTATGAGGCTTAGACTATGCAGAAAATAAGATACCAGTTTTTGTGTTTTCATCCCATGGTGATTCAGATGGGAGTCCTATTCTGGTTAACTCATTTGATGGCATTTTTGAATTCTAGATCAGTATCCACTGCTTTTGAAATTGCAACTTCACCTTAGCAGGAACATGCCTCTATATAGTAGCTGACTGCCTGGTTCTTCTCTGCTGGATTCTTGTATAAGTTTAACTGTTAGTATCATTTTTGTTATAGTGGATTTGTGTGTTCGGTTTGTGGACTGATTCAGTGATTAAAATTGCATAGAAGAATGGTTTCCTTTCATTATATTGTTTCTTTTTCACTGTATTTTTGTAACAAGTTGTTACTTGAATGTTATTTGAAATATTTCACTAAAAGTAAAATTGAGAAGAAAATTCCTACATGATTCATAAATAATAAAAAGTTTTATTTGTAGTGCAAAAGCAGTTTCATATTTGGAAGGATATAACAGTGTTAAACACAAGTTAGAGAACTATCACATGCATACTGAGGTCAAAGAAGAAAAAGAAAAGGGTTTCACTTTTCTACTTACCTATCAGTAGCACTGTATAAGAGGCACATTACCTTCCTAAACTGCACATTGTGACCTTTGACAAATCTATGGCTTCATTTTATACTACACCTTGTCTAGGATAGCATGGAATATATCATTTCTAAGGGGATTGTAGGGCAGTTGAAGGACATAGAATTAAAAGGACAATTCTGTAAATTGGCATCTAAATATAGGAACCAATTGAGGAAATAAATTATACAATAGCACTCACGCATGTAATTGGCATCACTAATTGGCAATTACACATGTAAGTGGTTGGTGCTATTCTATAAGATACATGCCAGCATCTCGGGGGGGGGGAGGTCTACTGGGGGGTAGAGATGTCAGGGGTAGGGCCTGTTCTTGGGACAGAGGGGGAGGGTCAGAGAGGAGGGAAGGGATGCTGATCCTCTTCGGAGGGGGTGTTGAAGGATGTTGGGAAGGAGGGGAGACCACAACAAGCTGTTACTTGAAGTTAACCGGACAATGGCAGTTCTCTCTCTCCCCTTCCTCTCCCTCCAGCCATTTTCTTCAGTTGCCTGGGTTATAGGCAGCATCTGCAGTGCAAAAGGCTTTCTCTGCTAGCCCCGAGACCCATACTGCAGCCACATCATGCCTCCTCTAATACAACTTCCTGGTTCTGCGAGGGTGGGATGTGGCTGCAGGAAAGCTCTCGGAGTCGGTGAACAAAGCCTGCTTACATTGCAGATGCTTCCCGTAACCCAGGCAACAGTAGAAAATGGCCAGGTGGGGGGGGGGGGGGGGAGAAGGGGAGAGGGAAAGATGCCAGATCACCGAGGTGGGGGCTTTTGAATCCTCCAAGAGCCTTATTTATCATGTGGTCCTCTCTGCCTTTTAGTTATATGGGCACCAGCACTGAATATTGCTGGTACCCACATAACTCTTGGCTCCTTTCTGACCGCATCCCCAAACTGCCCTTCTCCTGTCCAGATTTCACATGGTCATTTAGTGCCGATATTAAGCAGTACTGTCTGGTTAAGTACCGCTAAATATTGGCAACTGGTTCAGTGGACAGGAGCCTCTCCTGCCCATTTTAATCAGTTTTGCATATCAGCCGTGTACCTTCTCCCTCGCTTATCTAAAGATAGCACAATACAATTCAACTATACCTAGTACAACTATACCGTACATAAGAAAGAAAGGATTCCAATGCTCTTGTGTGGTATAGATTGCATCTTTAATGAGATATGCTCCTGAAGATACACTTTGGGTTTATACTTTGTACAGTTATAAGCTACACACATAAATGACATAAGAACATAAGAATAGCCATACTGGGTAGACCAATGGTCCATCTAGGCCAGTATCCTGTTTCCAACAGTGGCCAATCCAGGTCACAAGTACCTGGCAGAATCCCAAATAGTAGCAACATTCCATGCTACCGATCCCAGGGCAAGCAGTGGCTATAGTCTGCTATTGAGATAGACATAGGGGAAGCCTGACATGAAAGTATAGATAAGATGTATGATAGTAACATAGTAAGTGATGGCAAATAAAGACCTGAACAGCCTATCCAGTCTGCCCAACTGACACACTCATCAGTTCATGATTAAATTAACAATGAATGTGATGTAAAATACTTGGCAATCACACATGTAAGTGCTAGGTGCTATTCTATAAGATACACACCAGCATCTCAGTGGGGGGGGGGGGGGGGGCTATGGGGGATTAAAGATGTCAGGGATAGGGCCTGTTCTTGGGGGAGGGGTGTTGGGAAGGAGGGGAGACCACAGCACCTCAGGCTGTTACTTGAAGTTAACTTGGCAATACCAGTTCTCTCTGTCCCTTCCCTCCTTTCTCTCCAGCCATTTTCTACACTTGCCTGCATATAATCCATCCTTTATATTTCTATATGAAATGTAATATTACAAAAAATTAGTAGTTATGTGCTGAGTAGTTTATTCTTAAAAATACTTCTACAGAATGAATATACATTGGCTCTAGAATACCAGCTAGAAGTTGGGGAGCAGCCTTAGTCTTGATACACTGCCACCACTGCTGCAAGTCATTCAAATATTAAAAATCTCAAGGGTCAAAGTATGAAGGAGCTCCAAGTGATTACTGGAGTAGCATATATAAAAAGGGTATTTGTTCATTTCACATAACTGACTCCAAAATCATTTGATCTAATATCTTCCCTTTTCTTGCTTTCTTCTAGAGTAGTGGCTCCCAAACCTGTTTAGCTAGTTTGGTTTTCAGGATATCTACAATAACTATTAATGAGATTTGCATACACTTCCTCTATTGCATGCAGATTTTATCTCATACATATTTATTGTGGATAGCCTGAACTGGCTTGGAGTCTTCCAGGATAGATTTGGGAACCATTGCTGTAAGAGAGTACGGGCCTGATAATTCAGCCGGCAGTGGGCAGCGCATTTGCTATCATCCAACATTAAACCTGGATATTCAGAGTCAGGATATATCTGGCGACCGGCATTGACCGCTAAAAAGTTAACCGGCTATGCTGATATTCAGTGCTAACCGGTTAACTTTTTAGCGGTCAAAGATTATTTTGACTGCTCAACATAGCCAATCAGGTGTTGAATATCCCTGCTATGTCGCTAACTGGGATATTCAGTGGGAGATCTTGTCAGAAAAATAAGTACAGAATACATCTTTAGGGGTAAAGTAACTGGGACTTCCCACAGCTCCTTGAGCCTGTCTCACAATATTGTGTATTGGAGTACGTCCGACTAATGTAGGATTACTGTCCCAAAAAACATTCGTTTTGGATGTTCTACTTATCACTTCTTGAGGATCCACTAGATTCACTTCTTCATCATCAGAAGAATCACTGGATGAGGATGTTTGATTAGCTGGTGGCAGATATTCTTCATCAGACAAAGATAGTTTCACTTTCATCATCGCTTTGAAACATAATCGCTTCAATCTCTTGGTCAGTCAGACACTTGGAGGAAGACTGTGCCATTGCTGACTAGATGTTAGAAAATGAAACAGATTTCCTCTCAACAGCTTATCTTATCACAGGTCCTTCAGCAATTAGCTCACAGTGTATACTGTCCTCAGTGTTCAGAGGACCTGGCCTTATCACTCCCTCCAAAAATCACATGACATCCTCACATGTTATTATCCACACCCTGGCCCCTCCACCAGCATTACTGAGTACAAATAAAGTAACTTGAGACACAAACACTTCTGAGAACATGATAAAAACAGCGGGGGCCTAAAAGGCCCCCAATTCGTACAGATGTAGTTTTCACCAAACAAGCATTGTTACACCATAATGCCTATGAAAAAAAATTATATGAACAACTGGATATTATCAACAATGACATACTTGAGTAATACCTTGAGTTTAAAAATTCTAACTAAAGTAATTTTGCAGATAATAGCAAAAATGTAAGCATGGGGGCCTAAAAGGCCCCCAATATGCGTTCTAGGGTTAACTGGCCAGGAGCCGTTCCTGGCCGTTTAAATAGTTTTGAATATTGGGGGGAACATCTTTATCTGTTTTAGGTGGTTATTTTAGAAACTTTATTCCTGTTTTGGACGTCTCAAAACTGACATTTAGATGCCCATATTGTATGGATGTCCAAATCCCGCTTTTATAAAGCCAATATATAGACGTTTAAAACTGCAGTGCATTCATATGGCAAAGGGACGTTGTCTAGGTGTGTTTTGAGTGGGACTAGGGAGGAGCCAAAGGTTCAATATCCAACTCTGATTGCAGAAGGGGAAGGGATGTCCATGTCCAAAGAGATGGATGTCCATATTTAGATTTGGTACTTGGCACATCCAGATTACAGAAAGCTATTCCAATTGAACAGTTTTCCACTGGAGAAAGTAAGGGAAATCACAGTAGTTATTCTTCTGGAGGGCTCACAATTAAAAAAAGAAAAGAATTTACAGATAACTACAGTGGAATTTGAACCTGCAACTTCTGCTTCTTTGTGTTGATTCTTGGTGTTCTGTTCTATCCATTAAGTTACTTACTCTTCCACATGGATATGGGGCCATTTTATATATGGATATTACTATGCTACCACATGGTTGTCCTATCCCATGTTTTGCCCCATTCATAGTTTGGACATTTCAGTGTGTAAATGGATATTCATGCTGGATGTGGCCAGCATTTGGATGTCCATGCCTCGTATTTTAGAACATGTTGTATTATTATTAGCATTTGTATAGCGCTACCAGACGCACGCAGTCAGTAGATCCTGGACATCCATTTCTGACATACAGACTTAGATGTTTGTATTCTTAGTTGGATGTTCTTTCTAAAATTCCGCTCTTAGACTTTCTGTATATGCCTTATAATGAAGACCGTGTACCATTTAGATGGCCGTTCTCTGAACTGCTTCTGCCTTGTCAATTATCTTTAGGCAGATGTAGGTCTTGAGATCTGAACACAGTTCTCAAGTGGGATCTCACAAGAGACTTCAGGGGAGGTAATAGTGTTTTCCCTTTATCCACTAAATTGTACTATTACCTTAAGTGTTTTTTCATACTGCAGAAAAGTGGAAGTGGGAAAGAAAAGCTGAAGGTGAGAAGAAAATGTTAGAAAGGAAGGGGAAAGAAATAGTGTCAAAAGAAAAGTAAACAAATATAATTTTTAAATCTCCCAAGAGTAAAAAATGGAAAAAGCTTTCCCCCCACATCCTGTGGCTATGGCCTAGGTTTTCTTACTTGTGACATTTAATTTCTTCATCTTTGTTTTCTGCTATAAAAATGGAGAAGTATCAACATAATTACTAGACCAATGTCATAGAGTTCATTAACTATGTTTCATTTTTTGCTCCTTTCAGATAGCCATGATGCTGTTTTGAGGTTTAATGGTGCCCCTACAGTAGGATATCATCAGGATGTAGGAAACAAAACTACAATTCGACTTATTAACTCTCAGGTAATAGGCCAAAATAAATTAGAGGAAGAACACATCAGCCTTATTTGAATGCATTGGGTCAAGCGTCCTAAGGGGTTTCTCTGATTTTGTATTGTGGAAATTGGTTCATACCTCTGGCCTTTCTCTATATTTTATAGCCGTGGTTTAATATGAATTTTCTGTGATTCTATGAATTTTCTTTGAATCTCAGAAATGTCTCCTTATTGACGGTAGTAAATAACCACTAGTGCACCTGAATGGTTTAATTATTCAAATGAGCATGCCATTGTAGAGAGAAATAAATGAGCTATACATATTTTCTGCTGTTCCTGGAGGAAGAGCACAGGATTTGGATTTGAATGTTAGATTTAGTTATTTACCTTTCAAAATCCAAATTCAAAGCAATTTAATGAATCAGGTACAGTAGTCGGATCTCGGTGCCAAAGGACTTGCAAGCTAAGGCCCCTAATCCATTGTAAAACAAAACATTTGTGCACTGATTTATCATGTGAAAAATTACAGTAGAATGTACTTACCCATAGTACCAAAGTTATTTTTGAATTGCTGCAGCTATAAATATTGTAAAGGGCCAGGCCCTGATTTTTAAAAAATTGCCTTACAGCACCAAGTCCCTAAGGAATCTAATGGCCACTTACTTCCAAACCTATAACCCATTCCCGACACCTCCCCTGATACTTTGGAACAATGAAGGAAGCCTCCTAGTATCCATTTTTAAATTTAATTTTATTTTTTACAAAAATCAGGACAGCCTCCCTATCCTTTTTTCACAAAAATCAGGGTCAATCTGCATTCACCCCTACCCTCTGAAGGTGCCATCCCTAACAGTCCTACCTTGATGACTGCCTCTTCAAAATGACAGTCATAGACCCCTAACAATAGTATTGCATGAGAGACACCTTTTATTATTTTAAGACATAGGAGATGGGTTGTGGGTCTTGAAGGGATGCTGTGGTTTAATAAGGCATCAGGGAGCTGAGGGGAACGTTTTCTCATTGTGGTCTTAAATTTGCTCCTGGAATCATTAGCTTATGTATTGTAGGGCTGCTTATACTGGGAGAAAGTTAACAATACTTCTTGAGATTTTGTTAACTTTCTTAGGCAGCTTTCCAAGTTTAACTCAAGCTGCGTTATTTAACCTAAAAATGAGCTGCAATAGAAAAAAAAATAATAATAAATAATAATAATAAATACAAATAAATTTGTGTAACCAAATAATGTTTAAATGTTTCATTTCTAGTGCAAAAGCATCTTCATATTTAGCAGGAAATAACACACATTGGGAAATGTCACATGAATGCTGAGGTCAAGGGAAAAAAAAGAGGAAATTCACTTTTGTACTTATCAGAATTTCAGTGTTATTAAGGAGGTACATTTCTTCACAGACTGCACACACTGTGACCTTTCACAAAACTGAGACTTACTTGTTTACAAAGGGCAATGGGAAGTGGGCTACCATTAGGATGGGTTAGTTTACTGTTAACCCAGGTTATTAATAGCTAGGTCTCTGAATAAAATGGGTCTTGTGCTAAAATAGCCCGGCTTGATAACATCCACCCTAAGTCTTTCCTAGGCTAGCCTGGATTGGAGGTTATACACTGAAGAATATAATACAAACTGTCCAAAACAGAGTGGAATATGAGAAGAAATAACAGCCTAGTGAATTCACTTCAGGGGACTCATTCACTTCAATTCCTCCACCACCACCACTCATCACCACCAACAGCAACAATAAACCCTCCACCTTGAATACTGTGTGCAATTCTGGTCACTGTAATTTCAAAAAAGATATAACGGAAATAGAAAAGCTACCAAGAAGAGTGACAAAAATGATAAAGGGGATGGAATGACTTCCCTATGAGGAAAGCCTAAAGGACTAGATTTTATAAATGGTGCCTAAATTTACCGTTTGGAATTAAATTTCACTGCAGTGTATTCTGTAAATTGCATGCATGATATATAGAATACACTTAGGACTAAGCCTACACTGAAATCTATGAGCGATACAAATATGCCGGGTATATTTTCGTGCTTCACCCGTTATGTAGAATACATGTGGATGTACGCACAGTATAAAGAATATTCCTGGAATTATGCACAAAAAAGATGTCAATGTGTAACGACATCATGACATCATAACATCATATCTGTGGGGACATTTCTCGCTATGGTGCCAAAAAGGAGGTTGCCCAGCTTCTCCCCAGAAGATTGCAAGCTCGTTGCCAGGCTGTTCCTCTGCAAGAAGGAACTGTATTTTGTCCTCCCAGACCTAAGAAGGTCATTCTACCTTTACAGAAGGGCCTGGGAGAGACTTATCAGGAGCTTCAATGAGGAAGCCAAAGTCCGCAGGGATATAAGTATACTAAGTACTGTCCCAAATTTATGTTCATGATTGTAGTGGTTCACTTTCTCCCCTATTAGGCATGATGCATGGATTCCAGTAAACTATAGTCTTGAACACCAAATGAAGTGTATCTAGAAATGCCTCATATTGTTATTATTGCTTTCACAGGTCCTCAGAACATAGGGCATGCTTAAACCACCAAATTATGGTTAGTACAGTACTACCCCACCCCTCATAGATCCAGATACTTTTCAGTTTTTTCTCAGACCCAGATTCTTCAAAATGCTTTTGCAATACTTAACTGTTACAGTAAGATTTCAATGGCTGTTATCGGGACCTTCTGCCAACATGATCTTACTACAAGAGCTAAGTATTGCAAAAGTGTGTTTCAAAATCTAGGTCTGAGAACACAGTTTGTAATGAAATGTACTATCTGGATCCATGCGGGGTGGAGCATTACTGTACCACTGAGGAGTCAAGTGCAAAACGGTGACAGGCTGGGAAGGACAGCTTTTAACCACTCTGCCACCTCCTTTCCTGGGTAAGGATCTCTGTTACAGTGGGACAGCCTGTGTCCAAGATGCCCAACTGCAAAATGAGAGCAGGGGCACAGGCACTGGTGACTAGATTTGAACTGGCTACCCTAGACAGAGGAAGCAAGTAGTTCTAACTACTCTGCCACTTTCTTCCCTAGGGGGAAAGGATTTCTCTCACAGTGTGAAAGCCTGTGTCCATGAGGAGACCTGTGCAAATAATAATAATAAAAAAAGCACCAGTGACAGGATTTGAACCAGCCACTTCAGAGGGGATAAACAAACTTTCTAACTACTCTGCCGTTTTCTTCCCTGGGGACGAATCTCTCTCATAGTAGGAAAACATGTGTCCATGAGGAGACAGGTGCACAAGCAACAGAGACAGGAGGTGAATTAGCTACCCCAGAAGGTGCAAGCAAGGCTCCTGCCACTCTGCCACTTTCTTCCCTGGGGAAGGATCTCTCTCATAGTGAGAAAGCCTGTGTCTATGAGGAGACAGGTGCACAAGCACTGGTGACTGCATTTGAACCGGCCAACCTAGAAGGAGAGAGCAAGCCTTCTAACTTGTGGAACCTTTGATCAGAGATACAAAGCAGCTCTGAGACCAAAAGATAGAATCCCCTGATGCCAAAGTCCTACCTCTCTGGTGGGACTCAAACCTGGAAACTCTGAGTAAAAGGCTCAGGTCTCTAACCTGTGGATTATCATAACTATTGAGTGTAGATAAGCAGTGCAGTAGACATTTGCTTTATATTCCTGTTGAACGGGATACCTATGCTGTAGGCCTGTTCTATATTGGGAAGCCATTTCCTGTCAGAACAGCAGGTGGACGTTTCTGGTATTGGCAGATCCCTCTTATATGTGGGGCTCTCACCAGAGCCTGTCCCCCTTCTTCTAACTGTCTCCTTGCAGTGACTTACTGCTGACTCAGCCTCATCTGCAGCAAGGGGTGGGTGAGTACTAGAACTTGTTCTCTTGACCACATCCTTGGTGCCACAGAAGATCCTAATTTAGTCATAGGCATATTATTATCGGGGATTCAGAGCAGCCAAGTTACCCATTCCAGGAGTGAGATGTTTTTTCTGGTCCTGGTGTTCGATTGGCAGTATAATATTTGTCGTCCCGATTATATCCATTCCAATCAGTGCTGCAGGTCCCATAATGCACTAGGATGAGGTAGACAGACATCCCATACTGGCCAAGAGGTCCCCCTCCAGAGATGGGTAACTTAGCAAATCTGGGTAGAGGATGTGTAACAGTGGGCCATGAGCCTCCCAGGAGTACCACTGCAGCAACCACATGATTCAGGGTACAAAGGGGTAGCTGGCCAGGTGCATTACTGTGCTGTTTTGACCCATTCACAGCTTACTGTCCTCACCCAACTCTTCCCATCATACAAAACCAAATGTCACATTTGGAGGGTTCCGATGATGTGAACAGCGTGCCTCCATAATGGTCCTAGGGTTCTGGATGCTTGGTTGTTTGTTTTCCAAATATAGATGTGCAATTGGGTATGCAATTATAGAATAGGCTCAGTTGTGGATGTAAATTAATTGTCTTAAATGGCGATCAATATTTGGCTTTAACAGTCACTAATTGGCACATAGTAGAAGTTACATGCATAGCTAATCTATGCCCTGTTCTATAAACTACATGCCTAATTTTTATAGCACGTAACTCCAAAGAGAGCATGGCCAACGGATGAGCATTAGCCAGTTGGGGCATGCCCACTATTTACACAACGTATTATAGAATACTTATATTTACGTGCCTAAATGCCAGTAGTTGTAAGTGCTCTCACCTAAGGGTCCTTTTATTAAGCTGCAGTTACTGCATGGCCATTTCAGGGGGGAGCAATTACTGCCACCCATTGAAGTTGACAGTAAGGGCTCCTGCACTAACCCGACAGTAACTGGGTAGCGCATGGCACCGCCCGATTACCACTGGGTAAACACCAGTGCTACAAAAATAGAAAATATTTTTGTAGCACCGGAAGTGTCATGCACTGGGGGTGGGAACTATCACTGGGCTGCTGTGGTAGCCCGGCGGTAGTTCCTGCTTGGCACACAGTGAGCTTGCGGTGGAAAAAGGGCCCCCTAAAGTTAAGCATAACAATGTAGACTTAAGCTAATATTCTATAATGGCAGTTCCATCTAGAACTGCCATTATAGAATTCACGCTTAGAGCTGAGTATCCTGGCGCCTGACACATGGAACACATCGTAATCTTTACAGAATTTTCAAGTGTTTTTTGAGGGTCTGTTTCACGTACACATTTACATTTCGTGTACAGTCTTAAAGACCATCAGTCGTCACTTTTTGTAGCTCTCCACTTTTATCATTGGAGAGATGACTGCAGGACAAGCTCTATCGAGCAGGGACTGTCTCTTCATGTTCTAGTGTACAGTGCTGTGTACGTCTAGGACCCCTGAGACAGGCACGCAGTGACGAAACATGGTGCTATGTCGAGTCTTTTATGTAATTACAACATATGAAGTGTCTCTCTATGCAATTTGTATACCATATATGAATTGAAGTACTGTTTATTCCTCAAGTTTCCTATTTGGTTGAGCTTTCTGCTTCCCACTTTTTTGATGTTTTATTTTTTCCCGTGGGAATTTTGTGTTCAGCAACCCTGTTGTTTTTGGTGCCTGACTTTAGGCACTATTTACTGACTCAACTCCAGTGCATGCTTGCATGCGCGCACTACCCTCTGGCAATATACAGAGAAGCACTCTACTTCAGCTCATTATTATTTAACATGCATTGCATTAAAAATTCCTGTCTTAAGGACAAAAAAATCAGATGTTATATCCAATCAATTGGCAAATATGCTTGTGCTAAGTTTTAGTAAATGGGCCCCTAAGTTTTTACTTGAGGAAAGGGATATTGAAGTGAGGAAAGCAGGATTCAGTCCCTTGCCTTCTATGATCTCAACCAATTGCTCTAAACACGAGGCTGCTGCTCTGTTTTTATTGCTAAGAGAACATAGAAGCACAGTTCATTCTTCAAGGAGTGTGAGAATGTTAATTTTGTTTACTGTATTTAGGCACTATTTTTATTGATTGTAATCAGTGCAAAATGTTTGTTATCAGGGGCGTAGCCAGACAGCCAACTTTGGGTGGGCCTGGGCCAAAGATGGGTGGGCAGAACTCTGCCCTGTCCCACAAGTGATTTGGTCTCTCATTCTCTTGCCTGCATGCCATATGAGTCTCTCAATCTCAATCATCCCCCCTCCCCCGCATACCTTTTAAATAGCAGATTTTCACCTGCAGCAAGCAGCAACTAATGCACACTGCTCATATTGGCCCCACAGACTTCCCTCTGATGCAACTTCCTGTTTACGCATAGGCAGGAATACATCAGAGCGAACAGTATGTATCAGTCGCTGTTCACTGCAGGTGAAGATTTGCTCTATACAAGGTATGCAGGAGGGATGGTTGTTGAGAGTTTTTGGCTGGTGGGCTTGGGGATCCCTGCCAGCCATATCATAGGTGTGCTGCTACTGGGTGGGCCTGGCCCCCCAGCCCACCCTTGGCTATGCCACTGCTTGTTATGCCAACACTTTTAAAAATCTTTTCTATTAACCAAACATTTTGGTTCCTCTACAAATGCAAGCACTGTGTCACTGAGGTTTGTCCCATAATACTTTAAATACAGTTTTAGAGAAGTTGTTAGAAGACTTTTAGGAACTGGAAGTACAATTGAGAATTTTCTGTCACATCATATGGTTGAACACAGTGTTTCCCACTGCTTGTCAGACATTTGTATGATTTTGTGATATTGTTATACCCCTGGTGAATAATTTTCAAAAAATGGCCATGTTGGGTGTTTAAATAGTTTTATTTAATAAAGTTTCAAAATCATTCCTCCTGCTTGTGTACCTTGATTTGCTGTTAGGTTGTGAATCTCCACCTCTTCTGGTTGCACCCTAGGTTTCTCAGACATCCCATTACTTTTCCTATTGTAGTATTTCTCAGGTCAGCCTTGGAGTAACCCCTGGGCAGTGTGGTTTTTAGGATATTCATAGTAAATATGCCTGAGGTTGATTGACACCGCAAGCAAAGCTATCTTATATGTATTTTTTTGCATGTCCTGAAAACCCAAAGTGATTAGGAGGAACTGCAAGATAAGATTGAGAAACACCACCCTATTGGACTCGCTCATTTCTGTTTTTATTTGATAAGCTGCTTGTGCTAAAGTATTAGTTTCTTTTTAGGGCAAATGAGTCTTACATGTTCAAATTGCTTTGAAAAATGTCGCTTTTATGAGATTCTTTGAAAAGAACATGCTTGACAAAACAAATGAAAATGGCAAAATGTGCCCTTGTTCAAGACTTTGAAGTACCAGAGACCTGGCAAATTCTACATTGTTAAAATGTTCTCATTAAATCTATGCTAGATGTTTTTAAAGAAATAGTTGTTAAAGTTTACACATCTTGGGTAAGCATGAGAAGAAATAAGAAGGACACATGATGGCAGTAGACCAAGTGGGTGTCTGTCAACATTTTATTATGGCAAACCCTAAATCAAGGTCACGGGAGTTTGGACAATCTATGTGATATACTGTAAAATTGCCTTGATGGTATTTTATGAGTTTTTTTTAATTTGAACTGCCTTTTTTTGTCATTCTTTTAGCTGGTGACATTAGAAGAGCATCAGTTTCTTAAAAATGACTTGTATAATTCTGGAATTTTAGTTATGTGGGATCCTGCACCATATCATGCTGAACCTTCTGAGGTAAGTAGGAAAAAAATCATTGATCCTCTGGAAGGGTCATTGAAATTTAGGTGCTAGGATGCTGCATTCTAAAGGCACATTCTGTATTGGCAATTGTGCATGTAATTGCGGTTATAGAATACTAGAATAAGTCTACAGTTACGTGCCAACATATAGGTGTGGATACTTATGTCAATGGCTGGTGTAAATGGCTATGTCTAAATGATGCAGTTGTGTGTTAACTGATAGTATTCTAGAATTTTAGCACATGAGTGCTGGTCATGCCCCTGACCTGCTCATGCTCCTCCCACATCCATGTCCCCTTACAGTTACACACAGGGCTTTTTTTGAGGGGATACTTGGGGTACTGAGTACCGGCACCTTTTCCATTGCCTGCTAAAATTGACCCATGGTCCACAAATTTTAATGAAAGAGCTCAGGCTCTACACACTAATTGAACCCGCAAAAAGGTGGGAAAATGTGGGATACAAATGCAATAAATAAATATATAATTTTGCTTTGTCATAGATTCTGTGACTGGTTGCAGGGGGCCTGGCTATTGTGGGGTGGGTTCCTCAGGGATCACCCCAACCCTGAAGGGTGATCTGGCATTTCAGTACCGGCACCTTTTTTGCTAGAAAGAATGCACTGGTTACACACTATCTCCTGGATTCTCGCCCAAATTTGTGCGCACACCCAAGATGAGCACACAAATTAATTGTGTAATGAGCCCTTAAGTATCAATAATTGAGTGCTAACAGCCAATTATTGAAGTTAATTGGCACTCATTAAAATTTGCGGACACATCTGGCTGCACGCTATTCTATAAGGCATGGTGCCTAAATCTACTAGCACATAATTCAAAAGGGGGCATGGCCATGGACGTGTCAGGGGCATTCCAAAACGTTGTGTGCATAGTTGTAGAATACTACCTCAGTGTGCCTAAATTGGGCACCAGCAATTACACCAGGGTTCAGCAACTTAAAGTCTGGTGCCTAAAAGGCACAGGAATGAGCGCTAAATGCTATTCTATAAAGGACATGTGCCCTTTGTAGAATTACTCATAGTACCTATTTTTTCAGTGTCCATTTTTGAGCACCATTTATAAAATCCACTCCCCCCCACCCCATAGCTTTTGCACACTGGGGGAAAATTCTATAAATGACGCTCAAAAATGGGCACCAGAAAAGATTGGCGCGAAATGCTATTCTATAAAGGGCACGCACCCTTTATAGAATGCTGCTTAGCACTGATTCTCTGCGCACCAGACTTATGCCTGTGAAATCTGGTATAAATCAAGGCACCCAAGTAGGGCACACTGACCCATTATTCTGTAACACTCAATGCAACTTTTTGGAATGCTCCAGACCCGCCCATGCCCCTCCCAAGGCCATGCCCCCTTTTTGGTTGCACACTATGGGATTTAGGTTCCCAGCATTATAGAATAGCATGCAGCCAGATGTGTGTGCAAATCCTAATTGGTACCATCAATAACACTGGTCTACAAAAAAAAACTTTTTTTCTGTAACAAGAACAAAACATACTTTTTCTGGAAGATAATTCTTCCCTGAATCCAGATCTCATTTCAGAATTTCTGTATCAGCCTCAGTTTTCATGTGATAATGGTTTTTGTAAATGCTTGTGTCTGCGTATGTAGCTTATATGTATCTGGCAAAATGACACGCTTCTGCTACAAGAGTTCCAAAAAAACTGTGACAGTTCACAAAGAAATCAAAGATATAAGCAACATAAGAGTAAAGAGAAGTGAAGAAACATACCTAAAAGGATTTCCTTCCTGATTTCCTGTGGTACTTTGCCTCGGGAACGTCTCTCCGTAAGGTCCAGCAGTAGTCGGACAACATTGCGGCATTCCATTTGCCTTGATAACGCTTTTCCATTTGAGAAATGTCCTGGTGGAACAGTTCTAACGGATTCGATATCATTACAAAAGACCATGTCACCTTCCTTGGAGAAATATTCAGAAAAAATAGCATGTCGGTCACGAAAAACACTCACTTTCGTATCGCAAGAAAGAAGATTCCATCCTTTTAATCTCGAACCTAAAAGCTCAGCCTGTTGTTTTGACAAATTTAAATCACGAACAAGATCGTTGAGATCCCCTTGTGTCAAAAAGTGGGGCACATTTGATTCACAGAGGTCCTGAAATTATGGGTCGGTATGCATATCCCCTTCTCTGTCTTCTGCATGTTCGTCACTGTATTCATCTTCACTCACTATCAAATTCTCAGGAGGCACTGGTACTGGCAATTCTTCACTGTGACATACAGGTCTTATAGCAGGTGGTAAGTTAGGATATTGCACAGTTTTCCTTGTTTTCGAGGTGATTCCTGCTATTTTTGTCAGACAGAAATAACAGTCTGTTCTGTGATCCGTTGGTTCCCTCCAAATCATGGGAACAGCAAAGGGCATGCGACGTCTTCCTTATAACCAGCCTGTCAGGAGTGTAACACACCTCAAACAGCAAATGTGGGGAGCCCATTTGCGGTCCTGTTCACCAACCTTACACCCGAAATATAGTTCGCAGCACTTTTTTGCAAGAGGATTAAGTTTTCGTTTTTGCGATTTCAGAGTAAACTCTCCACAGATATAACAAAAAGAATTTGGGCTATTTGCACAGGTACGAAGCATTTCTTCTAAAATGACACAAAACACAAACCTTCACAAACGTAGAACTACAAGCAGTCACTTCCAACAGCAATTGTTGACTGAACTCTCAATGCTGAGATACAGGTGGCAACTGACGCAACAGAATGTGTTTGAACATGTTCGAGCATGACTTATGGGCAATGTTGCCAAACCTCCCTTATTTCCTGGTGGTGGCTTTCTAAACTAAGGGTTTTGTATTGTAATTCCTAGTATATTTCAATTGTTGGAAAAACAATTGAAATATACTAGGAATTACAATACAAAACCCTTAGTTTAGAAAGCCACCACCAGGAAATAAGGGAGGTTTGGCAGCAGGGCCGCCGAGAAACTTGGCCGGGGCCGGGACAAGGCCGCCTCGCCCCCGCTGCAGCCCCGCCCCCGAGGTCGCCACTCCCCTCCCCCCTCCTAGGTCGCCGCTGCTGCTGCTCCCCTGAGGGCAGGATACAGGGAGGGAAGGAGACCTGAAGGGAGGAGTTCCGCCTCACAGGGAGGTGAGAGGGAGAGTCGCACCGCGCGGTGATTTAAATACAGGGGGCCGGCCCGGTGGCAGACGGTCAGAGGGCGGGTGAGACTGGCACCAGGCCCCCCTTGAAGGCCCGGGCCCTGGGGATTTTGTCCCCCCCGCCCCCCCCTCTCGGCGGCCCTGCACAGCAGGGTACCAAAATGCAGCGTTTTCAAGGATTTTTAAAAAAAAGGGTAGAGTGTCACAAGAAAACTGAGCCCGATAGGCAAAAACTGATTTCATTTTCGAATTCAGCACTCATGACTTAGCTAAGAACACCATTCACATTCTTTGTAACAAAAATGCCGTTTACCAGTGCAATTGGTTGTTAGTATCCAGCTATTGATGGTTAGCAGCTTGTTAGACAGTTCTGTTGTGCACGCATCTTGGGAGTACACCAATTTGGGTACTCGAATCTGGGCGCCATACATAGACTCTGGGGCTTTCTAGAATAGCAAGTACGTGCAATTATGCACATAACTGCAAATTGGTGCTAATTAGCACCAATTAATTCCAATTATCAGTGATTATTGGTTCTGCCAATTAGTGCCTAATATGCCAATTAACTTATATGAATATCTGGAACTAGCAAGTTTGTGCGCTAAGCACGAAAATGCATGCAAGGTTATAGAATGAGAGGGATATTGTTCAACAGTGCATATGACACTCATTAAAGGTATTATGATTCTCTCTCTTGAGGTAATCTTTTTCCTATCTTTTTATTCTTCTCTTAACTATATACATTTGTATTTCCAGTTGTCTCCATGATCTGATACACATTATGAAAGCAATTCTATAAATGTACCTATTTGTAGTGCCAAAAATTTGCCTAGTTTGAGCCTGTGCTTTTTTTTTTTTAAGTTCAAAATGCTTATTAGAATTTTGTAACAATAAGTTCAATATATAAGCACCTCCAAGGGAAGCACAACAACTCGAAAATTAAAGAGGACAGAGGGTAAAAGCATGATTGCACCAAGTAGATAAGAAATTAAACTGATAATTGACATGCCATATTGTAAACACCATGAAAAAGGTGTTTAAGCATATAAGATAAAGTATTTGAGCAATGATTAAACATAAACAATGTTAATAGAATAGCATGCTATATTCAATTACAGGTTTCCAGTTCATTACATAACTGGATATAGAGTTGCGTTTCTCTGCAGCTACTTGTTCATATTTGGCAATAATGCATACTGTATTGCACCAATCATTGTATTCCAAAATAGTGTTGTCTTTTCAGTTTTGTAGTATTACTCTGACAGCAATAGTTAATAAAATTTTCAATAAGGCAGCTTCATTGTCCATCAGTGGCATATGTAAGCCATCCTTACCTAATATAATGATACTATATGCTAGTTTTTCAGTAATATTCAACAGATTACTAATGGATTTCTATACAGGTTGCCAAAAAGAGTCAAATTGTGAGCACTGGAACTATAGGTATGGCAGAGTTCCTATCTCATGAATACAGGATCAACATTTTCCATTTTCATCTTGTTTAAACTTAGAGAATTTATAAGGCGTCCATGTAGCACTATGCATAAGAAAATAAATCAATTGGGTGACGCTGGCTGCAGAATAAAACACTTTTGAAGTTGGTAAGCCAGAAGTGTTCTTATTATTTGTCAGTTAGTTTAATGTATAGGTTGTTTTCCCAGACACCTTCACTATCCGTAGGCCTTGTGTATTTAAAGCTTTGTAAAAGTTTATACCATTTGGATATGGCACCTTTGCTAATGGAAAGAAAGAACCCAGCCACACCTCCTAAAGGGAGGCTGGGCACAACCGGGCCGATGGCCTGCGACGGGGGGAGGGAGGGGGGAGGCGGGAGGAGGGTGCAGGGAGGATAGAAAGGTAGAGATAGGCAGGCAAAGGGTTAAAGCATGGAAGGGGAGGGGAGGGGCGGAGAGAAAAGTTAAAGGAAGGGAAGGAAAGGGGAATTTCCTTTCCATTCGGGACAGCAAGGAGAGAGCAGCGTTCTTACCTTGATCCATCGGAGAGTACCGCTGTGTTCCTTTTGATCCCCCGTCGCCGCGTGGGTAGACAAGGTCGAGGCAGGCAGGGAGCAGCGCAAGCGTGCCTGGGAAAAACCCGTGGTCGCTCCTCTAGGCGGGCAACGAGTACCGACATCGCGATTCGCGACGTGGTGAGCGGTATGTTAGAAAAATTATAAATGTATTGGATAAGGGCAATGGCCGTCCGAGGGCGCGGCGGCTGAGGGGATCGCTGGGGTGCACGGGGTGCAGCGGATCGCGAGGAGTAGGAGAAGTAAAAAACAAAAGAAATATAACAAGGGAGGGGGTTTTCCGCATCGGGGTGCGGCGTGTGTATGGTGCATGGCGCTCCCAGGAAAGAGACGGGCGAGCAGCGGTGGGAGCAGGGGATAGAGATTTTGCCAGCGCGCGTTCGGCGGTGTGGTCTCGCGACCGCGCGATCGGCGGTGTGGTCTGGCTCTTGCCGCCCGGGTTGTGCTCCGGAGAGGGCTCCACATGTTAGGGGGGAGCAGAGGACAGAGGTGGTGAGCGAGGGCACGGCAGTTGCAGGGCGAGCAGCAATTTCTACAGCCTAGCTCAGGCTAAGGCTAGGGTTACCATATGGCTCCAGAAAAAGGAGGACGGATTGAGCCAGCCGGGTTTTACTTCCATTGCTTTCAATGGAAGTAATTGAGCCAGCCGGGTTTTACTTCCATTGCTTTTCCATTGAAAGCAATGGAAGTAAAACCCGGCTGGCTCAATCTGTCCTCCTTTTTCTGGAGCCATATGGTAACCCTAGCTAAGGCTACTATGGGCTAGAGCGGCGCGTCCAGAAGGTGTGGGGGGAGCTGGGAGCAAGCAGGAGGATTCAAAAAAAAAAAAAAAAGAGAGAGAGAAAAACGTGGTGGCAGCCATTTTGGCAGGGGGAGCTTGGGCTCTCAGCTCCACGTGGTACACAGCATGTTTTCCCAGTTTAACAATTTATATGCGAGGTGGTAGTAGCGCGAAGCAGACACTAGAGGGCGGTGGTACACTAATAATGGGGGATTTAGAATACTCTAAGCATATGTGGCGATTCCACCACTAGAGGGCAGCAGCACTTTACAAAGTGGAATGGAAGGCAGGCAGAGGATTTTTACCTCATAGCAGCAGGAATTTTGTCAGACTGGTGTGGCAGACACGCAGCAGAGCAGGATTCACAACGAGAGGGCATTAAAATAAACATTAAAAAAAAAATAATAATAATATGTATATAAAATTTGTTTGTTGACTTTTAGTTAGTCTTTTGCAGAGCAACTATGCCATCACAACGCGCCAAGAAGCAAGGGGCAGCGAGGAAAGCCGCCACGAAGGCAGCATCGCACAAGAAGAGCAAGGCTATCCAGGAGCGAGATGGAGAGGCGAGCCGAGCGATGCCGCGACGGAGCAGTCGATCAGGAACTACGCAGCAGGCGCCGGCAACACAAGCACAACCAGCAACAGACATGGATGCTTTGATGGTCGAGCTCAGAAGGCAGATAGAACAGCATGGCGTGTCCACGGTTACGCAGCAATTGAGGGACATGGGAGTACCAGAGTCGACTGAGGACAGAGCTGATACGGAGCGGGCATCGCAGCTCCAAGATTCCAGGTTGCAGCATATGCAGGCACGGACGCCAGCACAGATGGCGGCGATTCAGAATGCCCCGCAAATTCCTGCAGGGGGTAAGTCGCAGGACAGCGCCGTACTACACATGGCACAGAGCCAACACACGGCCTTCTTACAGGTCATTAGAAAAGCTGTACAAGATTATGAGGCAGCACTGGTCGTTCCTGCGGCAACAGTGCAGAGTGGACAAGCAGGTGCCCTGGGTGCCACAGAGTCGGGGGCGCGGCAGGGCGGGCACCCAGCGATGGGTAGCGCGCCGAGCGCCGCCGAGTCTGGGGCACAGTCCATAGTCACACATGAAGGGGTAGGCCAAGTATTCAATCCTAGCAGTGACGCTTTATGTGGGGTCTTTACCCTTTCCACTTGTGTTCCCAAGGCTATGAAAGAGAAAATTTGGAGGAATGAGTTCATAGACATTTTTTCTCTGTTGCTACGGGATACCGATGAGGAAAATAGCCTTGGGAAGGACAGCCTTATCCCGCCATGGGAGCGGGAAAGAAAGCCAAAAATTTATAAATCCATTAGCAATTGGTTATCGGCTTTTCACATATTTATGACGGTTATAATTGAGAGGGAGCCAGAATTGGGACCATACTTAGTACGATATATGGATACCATTAAGTTTATGATATCAATTAAAGGGCATACGATAACGCACGAATTGATCAAAGAGTCATGTGCAAGATTATACAGGGCAGATGGAGTACACTTGTCAGACATAGGGCTCGATATATTTAATTCTGACTTACAGGGTTATATCGAGGCGCTTATGTTCTGAGCAGGTCGCAGTCAGGAACAATGGGGGACCACGGCGAACGAGGTGTCGTGGCCGTGGTCAGTGGCGGTAAGAGGAGAGGTTGACGCAATGACACCAGGGGGTACACAGCAACATACCAGTAACACTACTAACTGAGATGCTGATTACAGGGGCAGAAAGACCTCTTGCAAAGTGATAAGCATAAGCAACAGTACGGCTGCATAGTGGCAGCAGGAAAATCTGGACAGCGTGTCTCCTGGCTTAGGCGGCCGGGGGGCCAGAACGCCGTTTTGGATATTATGGCTGGGCATCCTTAAGCGGGATGCGCCAGGAGTCTACGGGTGCTGGTAATTGGCACAGGGAACCCACAGGCTGCTTGGGCGGCAACCTGTGGGGCATACTAAGCATTTGCGAGACCCGAAGCTGTGTACCCCCAAGTTATTAATTGATGATAAATGTTAGTTATGTGGTTATGACAATAATTATGTTATAATATGTTATAATGTTGTTTTGAATTGTAATGTAAAATGTTCCTGGCTGCGGCCAAAAATAAATCCAACATTCTTTAAGATGCGTTTTGGTGTAGTGTTTGCGAGTGAGGCGGAGCAAGTGCCGAGTGCACGAGTTGAGAACCCAGCCACACCTCCTAAAGGGAGGCTGGGCACAACCGGGCCGATGGCCTGCGACGGGGGGAGGGAGGGGGGAGGCGGGAGGAGGGTGCAGGGAGGATAGAAAGGTAGAGATATAGCAGGCAAAGGGTTAAAGCATGGAAGGGGAGGGGAGGGGCGGAGAGAAAAGAAAAGTTAAAGGAAGGGAAGGAAAGGGGAATTTCCTTTCCATTCGGGACAGCAAGGAGAGAGCAGCATTCTCCCACCCACCCGCCCAGTCAGAAGGCACTAATTGTCGCAGCAGGCGGTAAGAGGAGAGGTTGACGCAATAACACCAGGGGGTACACAGCAACATACCAGTAACACTACTAACTGAGATGCTGATTACAGGGGCAGAAAGACCTCTTGCAAAGTGATAAGCATAAGCAACAGTACGGCTGCATAGTGGCAGCAGGAAAATCTGGACAGCGTGTCTCCTGGCTTAGGCGGCCGGGGGGCCAGAACACCGTTTTGGATATTATGGCTGGGCATCCTTAAGCGGGATGCGCCAGGAGTCTACGGGTGCTGGTAATTGGCACAGGGAACCCACAGGCTGCTTGGGCGGCAACCTGTGGGGCATACTAAGCATTTGCGAGACCCGAAGCTGTGTACCCCCAAGTTATTAATTGATGATAAATGTTAGTTATGTGGTTATGACAATAATTATGTTATAATATGTTATAATGTTGTTTTGAATTGTAATGTAAAATGTTCCTGGCTGCGGCCAAAAATAAATCCAACATTCTTTAAGATGCGTTTTGGTGTAGTGTTTGCGAGTGAGGCGGAGCAAGTGCCGAGTGCACGAGTTGTGTTATATAAGGCATCAATGCTTGGAGTGGTATTAGTCATAGATGTAATTGTGTTAGACATTACTAAACAATGAATCAGTTGGAGCCATCTAAAATGCTGCTGATGATGAAGATGATATTTCTCCTGAAGTTTATCGAACGCAAGCCAAGTATCGCCATCTCTTAACTGACCTATTGTCCATTTTACAGCGACTCGACAATTTTTTCAATTAATAGTTTTACTTTGTATTTTAAAGGAACTTTTATTCTATATAGACGTGTGGGTCATCTGAGAACTCTTAATTTGTAATCCATTTTCTATGACTTAAATAGCTATCATTGCACTTGTTGTTATAACATCTTTCATGAGGGGATCTGTAAATGTTGCGAAGGGTATGATATGAAAGCGCAGTGAATATCCATTCCATCTGTCATATTCAAATAATAATCTGGCTGGTTGGGATGTATTATCAGTGTCATTGAACTATAAGATAGTCTGTTTCAAAATAAAAGCAAGGTGGTAGTTGTAGAAATGGGGGAAATTAGCACCTCTGTTTTCCTTGCTTGCTTTCAGTTTTTTTTTTTTTAGAGTACTGCGTGGGGGGTTTGTTTCTCCATGGGAATGCCACCAGCATTTTCGCAATTTTGTTATAGATATCATGATCCAGTAGAAGTGGTAACATGCTTAATATATAATTGATCTTTGGTGCCATCATCTTGATTTGCCCCACCAAAACAGTCTTAATGGGGACCATTCAGATTTTAATTCTTTGACAATCTTAAGCAGTAGATCACTATTGATTCGCTAAGTTTCTCCAATAGTAGGACCAAAATAGACTTCAAGATATTTCAGCTTAGTAGGAGCCCGTTTGAAGTTGCACAGTTGATTGGCATGATTTCAGTTTTAGTTTAGTTTAGTTATGTTTGTATCCAGAGGGCACTGAATACACCCTGATGGTATCAAGTAGATGAGGAATTGAATTTGGTGTTGTGTAAAGCAGAATGTCATCAGCATACGCTGATAGCTGTATAGTAAGTGACCCACATGTAACTCCCTGTATTGATGGGTTATCACATATTGCAGTTAGTAATGGCTAAAGCGCTATATTGAAGAGTGGTGGTGAGAGCGGGCAGCCTTGCCGTGCCTCTTGTTGGATGGAAAGGTCTTGATAACTTGTTGTTGATTTGTTACAAGTTGTTGTTGATGATTGATAGAGGACCTTGATGATATTAATAGCATATTGATTGAAGCCAAACTATCAGAGAGTGTCAAATAGAAAAGGCCATTCCATGTGGTGAAAGGCCTTTTCCATGTCCAGAACAATAGTGACATAAGGGGATTATTTTTGGTAATATAGTTTGAAGGTAGATAGGCAATAATTTGGCAAGTATTTTTGCATCCACATTTATGCTTTGGTGAAGGAACAGAAACCTTATTAATTTCAATTAGATTTCTAAAAGAGGATGTCACTTTAGATATCAGTATTGTTTTGAAAGCCAAGTAGAATTCTCCTGGAAAACCATCAGGTCCAGGAGTTTTTCTTTTTGCCATATTAGTTAAAGCTTCGAAGACCTCTTGTTCAGTAACAGGTTTAGTAATAGTTGGATGGGGTAAGTTTTGTAAGAAAGAAGAGGTAGAAACATTGTTTCTGTTGAGTCATGTATAGTTCTTTGTAGTATATATGAAAGCAGTTCAAAATCACAGTGTCATCTATAACAAGTGCGTTAGACAAAGTTTGAATAGTAGATATATTGGATCTTTTTTATTTGGTTTTTAAGTAGTTGGCCAATAAATGTCCTGCTCTGTCTTGCTCAGTATAGTGTAATGCTGATTGTTGAAACACAGACCCTCCTGCTTTCTTGCTGAGAATGTTATTATACTTAAATTTCTTATTTAAATGTGCAGAAAAATGAGATTATTGCACCCCTTATATAAGTTTTTAAGGTATCCCAAAGACATATCCATCCTACATCTATTAATATATTATATTAAAAAAAGTCATTGATAGAAGACGTTATGTGGAGGAGAAATCCCTGTTCGTCTAGCAAAGAGGAGTTGAAACACCAAACTTTTCTTATTTCATTTAGCAATACCACCAAACTGAACAGATATAGATATTGCAATAGATGCTATATCAGCAGCAGAAACATATTGTAACAATTGGCTAGAGATCAGGAAAAAGTCAATTCAGGAATGAGGAGGTGAAAAGAAGGTGAATTCTTTAGATGTTTGATGTAAAGTTTTCCATATGTCAATTAAGTTCAAGTCATAATATCTTGAAGTTTATACCAATATTTACTCTTTTTGTAAGCTACGGTGGATGTTCTATGAAGATCTGGGTCAACAATTAAGTTAAAATAGCCACCAATTATGCAAGGAGTGCCACCCTCCTCAGTAATTAAGTCAGCTATTTCATCAAAGAATTCAGTACACCATTCTTTTTACCCTCTACTGGAGAGAAGAGGAGAGGCATCACCCAGCGAGATGTTACTTTAATAGCCTCTGAGGAGGGTAAATGAGTCTCTTGTAAAAGAGCAATGTCCGGATTAAACTTGGATATATAAGAAATAATTTTGTTTCTTTTAAATGGGATTGTATATACCCTTAAAATTTAATAAAATACAATTAAGTGACATCATAACACAATTGAGTGAGCATTAGGAGATATGGCATGGAACTGGTTACAGGAAGAGTACAATCATGATTCCCAACAAAACCATGCCAAGTACTACACATGTTGGGATGGTGAACGAGCTATGGGTCAGCAAGGACAGAGATCTCAACTCAAGAGCAAAAGAGCAGACAGTGATTTGTGGCAAAACACATAACATTTTGCTATGAATGTCCAATGTTAAAAACCAAACAACATGAAAGCGAGCAAAATTAACTTCAGAGGAATTTACATAATCACTACTCTTGCTATATGGGTAACTGTAAATCTATGCATTTGTGAGAACAGGTAAGGCAGTACTACTAGTTAATACATAGTTTGTTAGGTGTCACATGCAGTTTTCCAAGCAGTGCAGCTAAGTTTTGTCAATAAAGCTGGGTGCTATGGGTTCAAGAAAATTTGCTAACTCTTTAGGTTCCATAAAGTCTTTGGTACAGTTGTTAATTGTGACCCTTATGTACATGGGGTAAAACATGCCGAATCTGGCATTGATTTCCTTGAGTCGGGGCCTATAGGCGAGAAGCTGCTTCTGCAAGCGTGCAGAGTTTTACTTAAAAAGAACTTCACTAAATGTGTGCACAGTATCTTACATATGACTGATGCTTTCCATTATCATGCAGTACCTGCAAAAAATTAGCTCTTGAGTTATCTCTGCATTATCCAGTTAGTGCAAACTAACCGGATAATGCGGGAATACCCACTCTCTTCCCATGACACCCCCCCCCCCCCCCTGCAAAACATATTTCTAAAAAATTTATAATATGCAGGTTAGTGCATGCAAATAGGCAAAATAAAAATAAAAAGTTTAATGTGTTTTGCGGTAGCCTGTTAGCATTCACTTGTGGTCTCTCAGCATGGGCGTTGCCTGTGAGATCTTCTGAGTGTGTGGCACCCCCTCGGTGGATCTCTTTGCCACTCAGTTCAATCACAAAGTTCCCCAGTACTTTTCCAGGCTCCAGGTCCACAACAGACTAGCATCAGATGCCTTTGTCCTTCACTGGTAGAACAGTCTTCTGTATGTGTATCCTCCCATATCTCTTGTGAGGAACACTTTGCTGAAATTCATGCAAGACCAAGGGACCATGATTATGATCTCACCATATTGGCTCCAGCAGATCTGGTTTCCTCTTCTGCAGTTATCCTCCAAAGAACCGTGGAGATTGGACTGTTTTCTGACCCTGATCACACTGAATGAGGCATCTCTTCTGCATCCTAACCTCCAGTCTCTGGCCCTCAAGACCTGGATGTTGAGCGCTTAGAATTTGCTTCCTTGCATCTTACAGAGGGTATCTCCAGAATTTTGCTGGCTTCCAGGAAAGATTCCAGTAAGAGATGTTACTCTTTCAAATGGAGGTTTGCTGTTTCGTGTGAGAGCAAGGCCCTAAATCCCATTTTCTATCCTGCACAGACCCTCCTTCAATACCTTCTATACCTCTCTGAGTCTGGTCTCAAGACCAACTCTGTAAGCTCAGTGCAATTAGTGCTTATCGTTGTGTAGAAGGTAAGCCCATCTCTGGACAGCCCTAGTTCAATTCATGAGAGGTTTGCTGTTGACAGTCCCCTGTCAAACCTCCACCTGTGTCATGGGACCTCAACGTTGTCCTCACCCAGCTGATGAAAGCTCCTTTTGAGCCACTTGATTCCTGTCAACTAAAGTACTTGACCTGAAACGTCTTGTTTTTGTGGCTGTTACTTCAGCTTGCAGAGTCAGTGAGCTTCAGGCCTTAGTGGTGGATCCAACTTTTACAAAGTTTCATCACAACAGAGTAGTTCTCTGCATGCATCCTAAGTTCCTGCCTATCTGAACTAGTCAATTTTCTTGCCAACATTCTTTCCCAGACTTCATGCCCATCCTGGCGAGAGCGCACTGCACACCTTGGACTGCAAGCGAGCATTCACCTTTTACTTGGAGTGGTCTAGGCCCTACAGACAGTCCACTCAGCTTTTTGTTTCTTTTCATCCCAACAAGATGGGAGTCGCCATTGGGAAACACACCATTTCTAATTGTCTGGTAGGCTGCATTTCCTTCACTTATGCCCAGAATGGGCTGACTCTTGAGGGTCATGTCAAGGGTCACAATGTCAGAACCATGGCTGCGTCGGTAGCCCACTTGAGGTCAGCTTCCATTGAAGAAATGTGCAAGGCTGCAACGTAGTCTTCCGTCCACATTCACATCTCACTACTGCCTTGAGCAGGATACCCGACAAGACAGTCGGTTTGGACAAACGGTACTGCAGAATTTGGGTTCTAAAATCCAACTCCACCCTCCTAGGCCCGTTTTGTTCTGTTTCAGGTTGCACTCTTACACAGTTTGTATGTAGTTTTCAGGTTAATCTCTATGTTGACCTTATCGTTATGAGGTTCAATTGACCACTGTTGTTGTTTTTGATTTGCCTGGTAGGTAAGGATTCCTACATGTGAGAATTATTGACCTGCTTGTCCTCGGAGAAAGCAAAGTTACTTACCTTTAGCAGGTATTCTTCGAGGACAGCAGTCCATGTATTCTCACATACCCTCCCTCGTCCCCTTGGAGTTGTCTCTCTTCTATTTCATTACATAGTGGTCCCAAGCTCTCTTAAAACTGTACTAAGCTTTTTTCAAGCTCCGAACTGAACGACATGGGACATGTCACCCACATGTCAGAATATATGGCCTGTTGACCTCAGGGAATACCTGCTAAAGGTAAGTATCTTCGCTTATTGTTCTTACCTTGTACGTTACAGTATCATAAGAAAACAGAGTTGTTGAATATGTTTCCTTTTTATTGCACAAAAGAGCCAGGTTTCAATTAACAAGGATCTTCCGTTAAGAACATGTAATTCTTA
The DNA here is from genome assembly GCF_901765095.1 of Microcaecilia unicolor. Classification (NCBI taxonomy): domain Eukaryota; kingdom Metazoa; phylum Chordata; class Amphibia; order Gymnophiona; family Siphonopidae; genus Microcaecilia; species Microcaecilia unicolor. The sequence continues at coordinate 154,720,367 of NC_044040.1, forward strand.
TTATTATATTTAAAGTTCACAAACTTTTCTTGTCACTGAATATAGTCAGAGGAGACTTGCAGGCTTATTTTCGAAAGAGAAGGGTGCCCATCTTTCAACACAAATCGCAAGATGGGCGTTCTTCTCCCAGGGTCGCCCAAATCAGCATAATCGAAAGCCGATTTTGGGCGTCCTCAACTGCTTTCCGTCGTGGGGACGACCAAAGTTCATGGGGGCGTGTTGGAAGCATAGCGAAGGCGGGACTGGGGCGTGCTTAACATATGGGCGTCCTCGGCTGATAATGGAAAAAAGAAGGGCGTCCCTGACAAGCACTTGGCCGACTTTACCTGGTCCATTTTTTCTTGCGACCAAACCTCAAAAAGGTGCCCGAACTGGCCAGATGACCACCGGAGGGAATCGGGGATGGCCTCCCCTTACTCCCCCAGTGGTCACTAACCCCTTCCCACCCTAAAAAAAAAAAACTTTTAAAATATTTTTTGCCAGCCTCAAATGTCATACCTAGCTCCCTGACAGCAGTATGCAGGTCCCTGGAGCAGTTTTAGTGGGTGCAGCGCACTTCAGGTAGGCGGACCCAGGCCCATCCCCCCTACCTTTTACGCCTGTGGTGGTAAATGTGAGCCCTTCAAAACCCACCAGAAATCCACTGTACCCACATGTAGGTGCCCCCCTTCACCCCTTAGGGCTATGATAGTGGTGTGCAGTTGTGAGGAGTGGGTTTTGGGGGGCTCAGCACCCAAGGTAAGGGAGCTATGCACCTTGGAGCAATTTCTGAAGTCCACTGCAGTGCCCCCTAGGGTGCCCGGTTGGTGTCCTGGCATGTCAGGGGGACCAGTGCACTACGAATGCTGGCTCCTCCCACGACGAAAGGGCTTGCATTTGGTCGTTTCTGAGATGGGCGTCCTCGGTTTCCATTATCGCTGAAAAACGGGGACGACCATCTCTAAGGACAACCATCTCTAAGGTCGACCTAAATGGTGAGATTTGGGCATCCCCAACCATATTATTGAAACGAAAGATGGACGCCCATATTGTTTCAATAATACGGGTTTCCCCGCCCATTCGCCGGGACGTCCTGCGAGGACGTCGTCGATTATGCCCCTCTTGCTGAGCTAAGAAGCTGATGGGGATGGGGAGGTCTTTTCAGTAGCATCTTAAAGATCCTATTCTATTTTGTTTCAGTGGTACAGAAAACCTGACTATGACTTTTTTGGCAACTACAAGATATATCGTCAAAAGCATCCTGATCAGCCATTTTATATCCTGCACCCCCAAGCACCGTGGCAGATCTGGGATATTCTTCAGGAGAACACTCCAGAGAACATTCAGCCCAATCCACCATCTTCTGGAATGCTTGGTGAGTGCAGATGAGAGGAAAATAACTGTGCATCTGATATCAGAGGAGAAAACAACATGCACAGTTTTGAATTTTCAAAACTATACATGTTGTTTTTGTCAAAAATGTATACATAGAAAAGCAAGTGCAAATCTCTGCAGTTACCACAGGTACTTGAACATAAGCTTTTCCATACTGGAACAGACCAGAGGTCCATCAAGCCCAGTATCCTGTTTCCAACAGTGGCAAATCCAGGTCACAAGTACCTGGTAAGATCCTAAAAGAGTAAAAACAGATTTTATGCTGCTTATCCTAGAAATAAGCAGTGGATTTTCCTAAGTCCATCTTAACAATCGCTTATTCACTTTTCTTTTAGGAAATTATCCAAACATTTTTTAAACCCTGCTAAGCTATCAGTCTGTGGCAACAAATTCCAGATTTAATTACATGTTGAGTGAAGAAATATTTTCTCTGGCTTGTTTGAAATTTGCTACTTAGTAGCTTCATTGCATGCCCTCTGCTTTGGAAAGAGTAAGCAAGCGATTCACATCTACCCATTCCACTCCACTTGGTATTTTATAGACCTCTGTCATATCATTCCTCTGCCATTTCTTCTCCAGGCTAAAGAGACCTAGCTGCTTTACCCTTCTCTGTAACTTTTTTAGTTCCGTTATATCTTTTTTGATATGTGGTGACCAGAATTGCACACAGCATTTGAACAATATAATGGCATTATAAATTCTCATTTTTGTTTTTCATTCCTTTTCTAACAATTCCTAACATTCTATTTACTTTCTTAGCCACCGCTGCCCACTAGGCAGGGGGTTTCAACATATCATCAACGATGACACGTAAATCCTTTTCCTGGGCAGTGACTCCTAATGTGAAACTTTGCATCACATAGAGGGACATAATCAAACGGGGCCAGCCATCTATAAGGGCGGCCATCTCTAATGACAGCCCCGTAAAGCGGCGTACCCGACCGTATTATCGAAAAAGATGGGCGGCCATCTTTCGTTTTGATAATACGGTCGGGGCCGGCCAAATCTCAACATTTGAACCACCCTTAGAGATGGCCGACATTGGTTTTCGCCGATAATGGAAACTAATGGCGGCCATCTCAACCCCGGCCAAATTCAAGCCATTTGGTCGTGGGAGAAGCCAGCATTTGTAGTGCACTGGTCCCCCTCACATGCCAGGACACCAACCGGGCACCCTAGGGGGCACTGCAGTGGACTTTAAAAATTGCTCCCAAGTCCATAGCTCCCTTCCCTTGTGTGCTGAGCCCCCAAAACCCACTCCCCACAACTGTACACCACTGCCATAGCCGTTATGGGTGAAGGGGGTCACCTACATGTGGGTACAGTGGGTTTCTGGTGGGTTTTGGAGGGCTCCCATTTACCACCACAAGTGTAACAGGTGGGGGGGGGGATGGGCCTGGGTCAGCCTGCCTGAAGTGCACTGCAGTACCCACTAAAAACTGCTTCAGGGACCTGCATAGTGCTGTGATGGAGCTGGATATGACATTTGAGGCTTGCATAGAGGCTGGCAAAAAAATGTTTTTTAATTTTTTTTGGGGGGTGGGAGGGGGTTGGTGATGCCCTCCGGTGGTCATCTGGTCAGTTTGGGCACCTTTTCAAGGCTTTGTCGTAAACAAAAAGTAAAGCCGGCCAAACGCTCGTCAGGGCCGGCCATCTTTTTTCCATTATCAGCTGAGGACGGCTATCTCTTAACCACGCCCCCGTCCCACCTTCGGTACACTGCCGACACGCCCCCCTTGAACTTTGGCCGGCCCTGCGATGGAAAGCAGTTGAAGCCGGCCAAAATCGGCTTTCGATTATACCGATTTGGCCGGCCTTAGGAGAAGGACGGCCATCTCCCGATTTGTTTCGGAAGATGGCTGCCCTTCTCCTTCAAAAATAAGCAGGATAGCTAGCTATAATTTGGGTTCCTCTTTCCCATATGCATCACTTTGCACTTGCTCACATTAACCACTGAAATACCCAGTCTCCTAAAGTCATCTTGTAATTTTTCACAATCCTCTTGCAATTTAACAACTTTGAATAACTTTGTCTCATCAGGAAATTTAATTACCTCACTAGTTATTCCTGTCTCTAGATCATTTATAAATATGTTAAAAAGCAGCAGTCCCAGCACAGACTCCTGAGGAACCTCACTATCTATTCTTCTCCATTGAGAATACTGACCATTTAATCCTACTCTATCTATCTTTTTAACCAGTGTTTAATCCACAATAGGACATTACCTCCTATCCCAATACTTTCTAATTTCCTCAGGAGTCATTCATGAGGTACATTGTCAAATGTCTTTTGAAAATCCAGATATACAATATCAACCGGCTCACTTTTATCCATATGTTTATTACCCCTTCAAAGAAATGTAGTAGATCGGTGAGGCAAGATTTGCCCCGTCTAAATCTATGTTTTCTTTGTCTCATTAATCCATGCTTTTGTATATAGTCTTTAATTTTGTTCTTTATAATATTCTCTACCGTTCTGCACGGCACCGATGTCAGGCTCACTGGTTTATAATTTCCTGGATCACCTCTGGAACCCTTTTTTTTAGAATTGTCATTACATTAGTCATCCTCCAATCTTCCGGTACCATGCTTGATTTTAAAGATAAATTACCTATTAGTAACAATTGTTCTGCAAGTTCGTTATTCAGTTCTGTTAGCACTCTGAGATGTATATACCATGTGGTCCAGGTGCCCACATGCATGTTGTATCCCTACTTTCCCCTTAATTTCAATGCCCATATGATGACTCACATATAGGTCACCCCAACTGTTTATGGGCCCAGCATTTCCCTTCCTTTTCCTAGGGCAGCAGTATTTTTTTTTTTGGGGGGGGGGGGGCGCAGCATCACAGGAGTTCATACATCAAAGGTTAGGATTTTTTTTAATATAATTTGTTTACTGAAAAACCAATAGCAAGATAATACACCAACTAATACAGAAGAAAATAGAAATCAAACGTTGATTACTAAATCACAGTATTATTTTTAGCTTCATCAAAATTGTTTGAACCCTCATGGCCCCTTTCCCCCTCCTCCCCCCCCCCCCCCCCGAAAGTCCCACATCAAAACCATAGGTCAATTTTTAATACTCTGAGGTCAACTATTTTGGATAAATAGTTTAATCTACCTCAGTAAATAATACCTATTTGAAAATGTCTTCATTCAGTTTGGATTATGCATATTTGTAGCAGGGTTTAAAATGAAAAATAGGAGTTTCTGGAAGCCTTGTAAAGTCAGCGAAGTAAACAGCACGTATGGATGGGATTTTCAAAAGTGTATCTATGCAAATATTAATAGCAAAATACACGGATGCTTTAAGTACATTAACTTTTGTTTTGATTGAACTACTTGTACCAGGTCTAGAGTGGATACTGTACATTCTGTTTTCAAATACCCCAGCTATGTATATCCTATTACATTTTATTTTTCAAATAAAACAAAAGCAAAATGTTGTTCTGTTTATCACTATCATTAAAAAAATAAATAAATAAACAACAGAACTTTGGCCATCCTCCCTGTAGCCTGCTGGACTCTCATGAACCTCTGCAACCTCCTTTGGTGATTGCCTGTATCTTTCCACCTCACCTATGGATCTTTTTAGTCAAAGTAAAAAAGTCAGACAAAGGGCTTACGTGGAGGGGCATTTTCGAAAGGGATGTCCATGTTTTGATATGGACGTCCTCGCAAAACACCCAATCCAGGTGTGGGGAAACCCGTATTTTTGAAACAAGATGGACGTCCATTTGGTCGTGGAAGGAGCCAGCATTTCTAGTGCACTGCTCCCCCTAACATGCCAGGACACCAACCGGGCACACTAGGGAGCACTGCAGTGGACTTCAGAAATTACTCCCAGGAACATAGCTCCCTTACCTTGTGTGCTGAGCCCCCCAACCCCCCCCCCCCCAAAACCCAGTAGCCCCAACTGTACACCACTACCGTAGCCCTTACGGTGAAGGGGGGCACCTAGATGTGAGTACAGTGGGTTTGTGGTGGGTTTTGGAGGGCTCGCTGTTTCCTCCACAAACGTAACAGGTAGAGGGGAAGGGCCTGGGTCTGCCTGCCTGAAGTGCACTGCAGTACCCATTAAAACTGCTCCAGGGGCCTGCATACTGCTGTGATAGACCTGAGTATGACATCTGAGGCTGGCAGGACATATTTTTAAAGATGTTTTTTGAGGGTGGGAGGGGGTTAGTGACCATTGGGGGAGTAAGGGGAGGTCATCCCCGATTCCGTCCGGTGGTCATCTGATCATTTCGGGCACCTTTTTGTGCCTTGGTCGTAAGAAAAACACAACTAGGTAAAGTCGTCCAAGTGTTCATCAGGGACGTCCTTGTTTTTTTCGACTATGGGTGAAGGACGTCCAAGTGTTAGGCATGCCCAAGTCCCGCCTTCACTATGGCTCCAACACACCCCCGTGAACTTTGGCAGTCCCTGCGACGGAAAGCAGTTGGGGACGTCCAAAATCGGCTTTCGATTATACCGATTTGGATGACCCTGGGAGAAGGACGCTCATCTTCCGATTTATGTCGAAAGATGGGCGTCCTTCTCTTTTGAAAATGAGCCCGATAGTAACATATACTTGCTCTTGAATATTCTTTGTGGATATCGTGAGAACCTGACTGGCTGGGGTGCCTCCGGGACCAGGTTTGCGAACCACTACCTTAGTTCATTTCCAGGGATGACCAATAGCTCTCCTCAGGGCTTTTTTTGAGTGGGTACTTGGGGTACTGAGTACCGGCACCTTTTCCATTGTCTGCTAAAATTGACCCATGGACCCCAAGTTTTAATAAAAGAGCTCAGGCTCTACACACCAATTATGCCTTGTCATATATTCTGTGACTGGTTGCAAGGGGCCTGGCTATTGTGGGGTAGGTCCCTCAGTGATCACCCCATTGCTGAAGGGTGGCCTGGCATTTGAGTACCAGCACCTTTTTCGCTAGAAAAAACACACTGGCTCTCCTAGTCCCCAATAACTTTAGAAATAATTTAATTTAACACAGACTATAATCTTACTGCATAACGCTTAACAACACTATATCTAACCAATAAGAATGTATTCACCCAATGTCTTACTTATAAATCTGTAACTGTTGTCCCACTAATGTTGTAAACCACAATGAACCCTAAACAGGGGATATTAGCGGTATATAAGACCTAAATTGAATTGAAGTAAGTGATGCAGATAAAGACCTGAATGGTCCATCCAGTCTGTCCAACAGGCATATTCATTATCAATTCAAGATTAAAATCAACAATGAATGTGAGATTATACACTGGATACAGAATTTTAATAAAACATCAAAAAAACATAAAACCAGACAGTGCCGTATTTCGACTTGCAGCTGCTTCAGGGGTTTAAAATGTCAGATGTATCTGTCTTTGGAAACAAACAGCTTGGATGTGAAATGATGTAAATACAAATGGATTCTCCAAATCAAGGAGGTTGTGTGTATTACGACTGACAGAAGTCTCTTATCATCCCTTTTACAACTGACCTATCTGAAATCAACGACAAAATTAACATAGGTATGACAACTTTAACCTCTTGGGCTGATGGTTTCAGGATGAAATTAAATAAAGAGAAAACACAGTGTTTAGTCCTATCTTCTCAACATTCTCCATTCATCCCAACTACTCTTAGCACCCCAGAGGTTAAACTTCCCATATCTGACAACTTGAAAATCCTTGGAGTAACGATTGATAGTCATTTATCATTTGAAAACCATGCTAAAGTCATCAACAAGAAAATGTTTAACATAATGTGGATTTTGAAAAAAGTGAAATTATATCTTCCCTTAGACACCTTCCGGAACCTAGTACAATCCACTGCTCTTACACACGTAAATTACTGCAGTAGTGTTTTTCTAGGTTGTAAGTCCCTAATATTGAAAAAGCTCCAGACTTCCCAAAACACAGCAGCCAGACTTATTTTTAGTAAGTCAAGATTTGACAGCGCAACACCTCTTCGAGAGAAACTTCACTGGCTCCCCATCAGAGAAAGAATTAACTTTAAAGTTGTGAAAGATCCGTCCCTCCTTCCGGGGTCCTCAGGATCTTGCCTCTGCCCTGGCCACTCCGGTTAAGAATCAGGAGACCTGGCTCAGCTTCCTGGACCACTGCAGTCCACAGGGCAGGGCTCAAAGAAATCCAAACTCCAGAAAGCAAAATCAGTCAGTATCTTTATTCCCTTGGGATTCACAGTCCAGCAGTTCAGAAATAAAGCAGGCAAAAAAAAAACCACAATCCCACTGTTTCTCCTTTCAGAGCCACAGCACAGTAGGGTAAAAACCAACTCCACTCCACTGCTTCCAGAACTCAGTTTGTTCCACCCTAAGCAGTCCACAGCCCCGTGCTCTCCTTCTCCCCCTCCTACCCTTTGGAAAGGGAGGAAGTGTCCGTGAAGGGCATTCGAAAAAAAAAAACCACAAGAAAAAGAAAGAAACTGCTCCCGGTTTCCTCCTGGTGCTTTGGAAAACAGTCCCCAATAAACAGCTCCCAATAAACAACTACTTCAGGCTTCAGCAAATACTTTCCCACAAACAGCTTCCTCCCGCTATGAACAGTTCACACAGGGGAAGTCGATAATCCCTCTTCAAACAGCACTCTTTAACACACAGTTCAAAACAGCCTGAACTCGCTTTGGGGAGAAAAAAGGTCCCACCCTTTCTTGGGTCACTCTCTCAATACACTGACCCTGCTCCCGCATGACCCTCTCTCTTTCCCTTCGCAGTCCAGCTGCCATACCACGAGTTCACCTGCTTTCTCAGTTTTTTCCCTAAGGAATGAGCCCAGGCTGTGAGGTTCATTGGTTCCTCCGGGCCCTCCTCTCTCTCTCTCCTCGGCTTCTTGCCACTCCATAGGCTCCTCGTCCCACCCACTTTTCAGCTGTTCCTCTTTCACTTGATTACCCTCCAGGGGCCCCTCCCTTGCCTTGTCAGAGTTCTCCCCTGTGGCCTGCTGGGGAAGGTAATCTCTGTACCAGGGCTTGTGCCGGGGCTGCTGGGTAGTGTAGTCTTTTTCTCTCCTCCATTTTTCAGGGGGCACTACCCTTTCTCTTCTCTCTCTCTGGGGAAGTAGTAAAGGCAAGGCTCTGTTCTGTCTCCTTCTGCTCTTGAGCCTCCTCACTTCTTCCCCTTCCACTTCCATCTGCTCCACCCCCTTGTCCTCCCCTTCACAAAGTCCACACAATGATCTACAGAATATTACACAGAGAAGGCCCCACCTACATGAATCACCTTATTGACCTCCCAGCCAGGAACAGTTTGACGTCTTCACGTACTTACCTTAATCTACACCTCCCCAACTGCAAATGTATTAAGTGCAAATCCTTCTACGCATCCAATTTTTCCTTTTTAGGTAGCCAGCTCTACCAAGACCTATCCATACCATTCACGGCCTTTTGCCCTTCAGAAAAGCACTGAAGACCCATCTCTTCAAGATAGCCTACCCTAACGATCCAACTTAACTAAAACTTGTCCACATGATTCTTATTGATAATAGTTATACACCGACCATGTTTCCCATTATCCTTTTGCCATCCCATGTCCATTCCTTTCCATCTTTCTACGCCTACCTCTCAACGCTCATTTCCTTCCGAACCCAATTCCTCCTATGTTTACTTACTTATCCGTTAACCCCATTAGTTTTGCGTTTACCACAAACTGTATATTTTTCTTACGACTCTGTAATTCTTTATATTGTTACTATGTAAGCCTGCCATGTGTGGGAAAGCGTGGGGTACAAATGTATTAAATAAATCAGACCAGACACCTCAGTGCATCATTAGTTGTCCAATATTCAAAAGGATTTTGTAAATGTGCATGAGCCGAAACATGGTCATGTCAGGTTTTATGTTTTGTTTGTTTTTGTAATGGGTTTTATTAAACTTTGTTGTCCACCCTTCGGTCTGACTTTTGTTTTTTATTTTGCTTTGCTTGTTGTTTATATGAGACTCTTCTGCTCTGATTTTTAACCAGGTCTTTTATGAGCAGGAGTGATCCCTTGTGACTCCTGCCCCAGTTTTCAAAATGGCACTGACCAACCCGAGACCAGCACCATTTTCTTTTTCAGTATATTCTGCATGGTATATCCCATCTATGGTACTTGCCCATAGTAGTCTCATTGGCTGCAGATAGGGTATGTAATGGGGCGTGGAAGGTCAGGAGGACTCATTTCTGATCTTTGGGGGCCTTTCTTTTTAAATTTTTGTGGTAGGGGTAAGGGACTATAATTTTGTTTTTATTTTTCATTTTTTGTTTTTCAGTTTGTTTATTGGGTTTTCTTTAGTTGTTTGTTTCATTTCATTACACACTCTTCAAAAAAGAAAATGAAACAAACAACAAAACAGAATTTAAAATTGTTGAGTATACACTCGTACTGTGCAGGCTGAAATTTGACTCCTAAATGGCCTTCACTTGTAGATCTGATTTCTGGTCATTTTCCCACTCAGGTATTCTGCTAATGATGGATCTCTGTGATGAGGTAAATGTGTATGAATTCATCCCTTCAAAGCGACAGACGGACATTTGCCATTACTATCAAAAGTTTCAAGATCGTGCTTGTGTCATGGGTGCCTATCATCCCTTGCTGTTTGAGAAGAACCTGGTAAAGAAGATCAGTCAAGGAGAGGATGAACACATTTATGTGAAGGGCAGAGTGACTTTGCCTGGTTTTAGAAAAATACACTGTTAGCTTCAAAGAGAAAACTTCATACTCCACATACCCTGGCTTAGGAGTGAGGTTCATTACTGTCATGGTTTGCACAAAAATAAAGAAGTCCAAAGACTAGGGTAGATTGGCTCTTCCAAAAAACACCAAAGGAGGCACTTGCTCAAAAGAATCTTTATTTGAAAATCACCAAAGGACTCGACACAGCTGCTGTGTTTCGGCGCAGAAGCGCCTGCCTCAGGAATCTTATGGTGTAGGTTGTACAATTGCAAATGCTATTTTCAAGACCACAAATAACCATAAGCAAATTGTATTTGTCCTAGGTATCAAGCGAACGCTTTCAGCACATGGAATCACAAGCCGGTTTGTGATTAAATGTGCTGAAATCATTCACTTTATACCTAGGACAAATACAATTTGCTTATGGTTATTTGTGGTCTTGGAAATACCATTTGCAATTGTACAACCTACACCATAAGATTCCTGAGGCAGGCGCCTCTGCGCCGAAACACAGCAGCTGTGTCGAGTCCTTTGTTGATGTTCAAATAAAGATTCTTTTGAGCAAGTTTCTCCTTTGGTGTTTTTAGGAATAGCCAATCTACCCTACTCTTTGGACTTCTTCTGCCGATGCTCGTAGGGACTGAGTGTTCCTCCACTTTGAGTAGTTGTTTTCTGTTTTCATGCAAAAAAAAAAAAAAACATTTGGAGACACTGCCCCGTAAAAGAACCTCATGGTGATGAAATTCTTTGGGTTGCAAAGACCTTTGGACCCATTATTCAGCCGGCAGAGGGCAGTGCTTTTGTCTGCCGCCAGTGTTAACCTGGATAATCAGTGACGGGCCATTTCTGGTGACCAGCTTTGAATATCCTGGATTTTTATAACCACTAAAAAATGAACCGGCTATGCTAATATTCAGCGCTGCCCAATTAACTTTTTAGCAGTTAGTTAGGACTGCTATTTGTGCAATCCTGTTTGACCGCTAAACTTATCAGGTTAGGCGCTGAATATCGATGTGTAATTGGATAAGTCACACGATATAGCCAGTTATGCACTAGGTGCTAACCGGCAATATTCAGCAGAGATAACCAGTTATCTGCCGCTGAATACTAGCAGTTAGGCGCCAGTATGCTATTTAACCCATCAGCGGCCGTATCTGGCAGGTTAAATAGCTTTAATAATGGGGGTTGTTTTCACCTTGAATGGATGCCCTGATTGTTTTTGGTTTTTTTAAAGGGGAAGTGTTTGAAAAGTTGGTTTGTAACATTTAAACACTTTGACCTCAAATTAACTTCATTTTGGAAGGATTTTTTTTTGGTTAGTTTTATAAATGTCCTGAGGTACATAAGAGGAAATGATTTATTCAAATGTTCTAAGTGGTATCTGTTCTTCATGTGTTTTGTTTGAAAATACACATTTGTGTCTCACAGTGTAAATTGTTTCATATGAAATCGGGAACATAAGAACTAGTTGCCAAATTCAGGCTTTTCTTAAATATATTTGGTAATTATTAAGCTTGGACATTTTCAAATCATTGAGGCGCAAGGAAATAAATGGTCATGTCAGCATTTCTGTGGTAAACTCAGAGGCTCTTTTACTAAGCTACGTTAGGTACTAACACGCACCCAACGCAGCAAAATTGGCCTAACGCAGAATGCACTAATGCATTCTGTGTTAGTTTTGCCATCTGTACGTGCTAACACGTGGCTTTTTTTTTTTTTGTACAATTTTTGGAGGGGCCATGTTGAGGTGGAGAATTGTCATGGTTCATTAATCAGCTAGTACACAGATATTACTGCTGCACTAATTGGTTAGCACATCTATAACATGGGAACCCTTAGTGTCTAATAAATAGGAGGCAGTAAGTGTTCCCTGGGCCACCGAGAGACAAAGGCGGGCCCAGGTAGGGCCACTGAACTTCCCGCAACTCGACGCTGGACGGGACTTCACACCGTATGAAGGAGAAACTCCTTTATATGGTGTGAAGCCCCACCCAGTGCATCCCAGTGCTCTGAGCTGGCGTAGGGTTTGCCATGTCCAGCGAGCCAATGTTTGGCACGCTAGTCGCTGATGGGGAATAATAGGTTTAACATGCATTTGAATGCTACTTGTGCAAAGAGCCCTGTTTTGCATGCATTTGCATGCTAGTTGCATTCAGAGCCAGCAAGCTCGTTGTTTCACGTGCTCGGGGGCTCTAATCATGGGGCAGTAGCAAATGCAGGTGCTAGTATGGCGCTAACAGCCTCTAGCACCTGAGTTTGCTTCTGATCATCGGCCCATAAGGGAGGCAAATCTGTATATGTCACCAAAGTTTTGGTGCCCAGTTTACATGGACTGTGAGCCTATACAAACAGCAATTATGCATGCAATTTCCATTACAGAATACTAGCATAAGCAGGCCCTAATGTGCCTACATTTATTCATGCCCATTTACGCCAGCTCTATGGCAGTTGTAAATGCATGCAAATAAATGTGGCATTTGTGTGCATCACAGTATTCTGTAAGTAATGCACATAAGTGTGGGACCAACCCATGTCCTATGTATTAAATTTATAGAATACAACTTAAGGGGGAATTCTGTATATGGCACCAAATGTTAGCCACTACTTCTACGCCAACATTTCTCCACGGAAAGGCGAATGCATGGGTCTGCCACATTTAGGCGAATGCAAGGCGCCTAAATGTGGCAGATTCATGCAAAAACACACACGCCCATTTGTAGAATAGTGCCTAAGTGTTTCCGCTCAGATACGTAAAAAGGGCATTGCCATGGGAGGGACAAGGGCAGGTCAAGGGCATTCCCTTAAAATGCATGCAATGTTACGGAATAGTGCAGATCCGTACCCAACTTGCACACCAGGATTTACACCTGGGTTGGTGCAATTCCTCATGCCAAAGTTGGGCATGGATCTAGTGCTATGTGCTATTCTACAAAGGGCACCAATCCTGGAATGCCCATTATAGAATACTGTTCAGTGCCAGTGTTCTTGGGCGTCAATTACTGAATCCAGCCCTTAGTTCCCATCTCGTACTTATGCATGTAACTACAGCAGTCTCATGCATAGGTGCTAGTATTCTATAATCTTAGCATGCAAATAGTGCTTACATTTAAGTGCTATAGGGCCCTTTTACCAAGCTGCGGGAAAAAGGGCCTACGCTGGTGGCGGGGATGTTTTTCTCCCACGTCAGGGCCCTTTTTATCGCAGCAGGTAAAAAAGCCCCCAGCACACATGGCCATGCAGTAAGAGAACACTTACCGCATGGCCATGCGACGGGGAGCCCTTACTGCCACCCATTGTGGTGGCAATAAGGGCTCCCACACTAACCCGGTGGTAACCGGGCAGCACGCGGCAATGTCTGATTACCACCGGGTTACTTCTGCACAAGCCTTTCATGGGGTTTTCTTTTTCCCCCAGAAATGGCGTGCACTCAGGGTGGGACTACCACCGGCCAATGTGTTGGGCCGTGGTAGTCCCAAAAGAGCGAGCGGTAAAATTGGCCAAGTGTCTGCATTTTCACATGTAAGTTGGTATTGCAGAACTTAGACATGTAAGTGCCGACAATTAGACATGCATCTGTGCCATTTTGGAAACCTACACATATAAATACTCCCAATTACGTACAGATCTTGCAAATCAGCACAGTCAGTTTGGAGGGGGAAGACACTGGATGATTAAGGGCAGTGACCTCCTCTAATCCCTTCTATGGAGCACTGCCCAACACAAGCACCTTTATAAAACCTATATATATCTGGGTGCAGCTACAAATCTTGACTTTGGTCATGCATGTGTATTTTTCTTCTGAAATGGGGAAGACATAAGTACTTTTTGGTCCTGCTCTAATCTCACCCAAACCACATCCTTTTGACATATGAATGTATTGCTGATATACACAAGTATAATGTAAGGTTTCTAAAACTGAGTTTTCAATGTTTATTTGATATATAGATGTAAATGCCACTCGCTGTGGCGAGGGTGTTAGGAAGATATAGTCGCTATAAGCACATTACACCTGTGCTCAAACAGCTACATTGGCTGACTGTAGAGTACAGAATTAGATTTAAAAACTTGTATCTGATTTTTAAAGTGTTGCAAAATAGGATACCAGCTATTTTCAATATGAGGCTATATGTTTACCAGCCAAGGCGAACAAAGCCTTACTGGAAGTACCAACATGTCAATGTTAGCAGGGCTGCTGAGATGGGGAGGGGCAAAATTGCCCGGGCCCGGCGCTAGGGTCTCTCTCTCTCCCCTGCTCCTGATGGGACCCGGGTGATCGTGTCCCGACAGGAGCAGGAGAGAGAAAACTCTGGGGATGACCTGGAGGAACAGACACAGCAGGCTGCTCTTCTTCACAGTCTGCCGCATTGCCTTCCCATGCAGGCTGCTTTTCCCCTCAGGCCATGCATGCACAGCCTGAGAGAAAAAGCAGCTGCAGGGGAAGGCCACACGGCAGAAGGAAGAAGAGTGGCGCTGAAGGATGAACTCTTCTGCTGGCGGGTCCTTGGGATCCCCGCCAGCCAAGGAACCTAACAGTTATATGGCAGGTGGGTGGCAGCAGCGATTAGGGAGAATGGGGAGGTGAATCCTGGGGGGTCAGCGGCGGAGGTGACGATCCTGAGGGGGGGGGGGGGGGCCCGGTGGCAGCAACGATCTTGGGGTGGAGGGCCCGGCTCAGTTTAACATCCAAGGCTTTCGGTGGCCTTGGATATTAAACTGGAAGAATTTCAAAGTTCCATCTTTTATATTGCTGGGCACAATTATAGAATCAGCTGCATCTATGTGTTAGAGAGATTCAGGAGATGGGTGCTTTCAAAACATTGTTGAAAACGCATTTATTTAGACAGGCATGTGAAGCAGTATAATGTTAGGAGATAAAGATGCTGTATTGAGGATGGAGGACTGGTTGCAGTCTCAAAATATGATAATGAGTAGTATGTGATGCACTATTTGTTCTGTTTTGTTTGTGTATGCACTAGATCAGTGGTTCCCAAACCTGGTCCTGGAGGCACCCCAGCCAGTCAGGATTTCAGGATATCCACAATAAATATTCATGAGAGAGATTTGCATGCAATGGAAACTGTGCATGCAAATTTCTCTCATGATTATTCATTGTAGATATTCTGAAAAACCTGACTGGCTGGGGTGCCTCCAGGACCAGGTTTGGGAACCACTGTACTAGATACTATTTGTTATATCAAATTATTATATCTGTTAATAGTGTACTCCGCCTAGAAGTTTGTTGATAGAGTGGAATATTTTAAATAAATAAAAATGTATACCTGGAAATTGTGAAGAGGGCTTCTTTTAATAAGGTCCCTAGGCACCTGTGTACCTTTACAAAGCCTCATGAAACCTGCACAACCCCAGCTAAAATGCTCTAATATGCATTTACCCCTACTTAGGTGTAAATATAAGTAGTGAATTATGCATATATATGTATGTTCTAAAGCACACATGTACTTTGTGACTCCCCTTGTGTTCCACACGAGGTCACAAAAAAGTATGTACCTTGTCACTGCTCATACTTTTACACACATACTGCCGGATGCTAAATAGTGTGCCTAGGGTTTCGCTTTGAAATCTAAGCATATTCCATAACCGCTTGTAACTTAATTGCCTTAGCAGGCTAATCAGCGTTGATAACAGCACCTAACAAGCAATAATGAACACTAGTTGCAATAATTAGAATTTACGCGCACAGATCACTAAGTGTATTCTATAATGAACTGCGCTTAAATTCTATTGTGCGCAATTTAAAAGGGGCATGGTTAGGGGACAGGGAAATGGGTGTTTTGTGGCTGTTCCAAAATTTATGCAAGTAGTTGTTGAATATGGCCCAGTGTGTGTTAATCTACACAGAGGGATTTACACCACATTTTTCTTGGTGTAAATGGAGGCGCTTAGTTTTAGGTGCTGGGATATCAACTAAATGTATTCTATATACCACGCCTAAATCTAGGCGCCATTATAGAATACGCTTAGATGGAAATGTTTACCATGTGGATTTTTTTAGGCGCCTTATATAGAATCTGGCCCATAACCTATGAGTCAGTTTTACAAAGTCTTTTACATGTGCAAAAATCCTTTATTAAATTACCCCTTCTCCCCTCCCATTCATAACTTATACTTAAAGCTATACATATATTTGGTGCCAGTTAGACATCTAAGTTTTTCTAATGTATAACAACCAACTATACATTTAGAGCAGCATTTTATTTTTGTACTCAATCTTTGTATTGAAAATGTTCAAACACAGAGAAAAACAAAAGTTAATACAACAGTAAAAAGAGCAACAACATATCATCATTGTATAAGGAAAAAGGACCCTGTTTACTAAGGTGCACTTGCGTTTTTAGAGCACACTAAAATTAGTGCGCGCTAAATGCTAGAGACACCCATATATTCCTATGGGTGTCTCTAGTGTTAGTGCATGCTAATTTTTAGCGTGCACTAAAAACGCTAGCGCGTCTATAGTGTGGCTTAGTAAACAGGGCCCAAAGTGATTTAGCAGGAGAAAAACGTCCAAATCCAATTAGAGTAAACTACTTGTCATTTTACAAAAATCATCCAATGATGCCCAGATTTTCAACCTAGAAGCTACATTGCACCTTTTAATTGCAGCAACTTCTTCATATTTCCTCATGAGACAGAGTTGACCCTACCAGTCATTTACTGATACAGTAGCCCTTTCTTTCGGTCTATCTAGTTGGGTAATATGATGTAATACTTTTACTATTCATGTGGCAAAATTTTTCTTGTATGTTACTTGGTTCTAATGCTTTGTTTTTATGATTGTAAGGGGTTTTAAAAAATATTTATGTATTTGATTTTACTTAGGATCCCTGATGCAGGCATTGTGCTGAAACACAGCCATGTTGGGTCAGTATAATAAAGACTTTCCATTTGGATCTGTGTGGCCAGTCTCTGTTTGTTCAGTCATCTCCATTTTGTGCTATTCCTCAAGTTGGAAAATGAATCATCCTACTTGTGCATTGCATCATTGCTCTATATGAATGAATTACATTCTGTTAGCCTGTTATTAAAAGCCAATTACTACAACACATTAGCCTATCCATGTATTTTCAAAAAGAATATATGGATAATATCAGCTAGATATTAATCATATATTTGTGGGACATGTTAAAGGAGGAGAGAGGGAGACCAAAAGCCTCTCCAGATAGCTGTGATATTCAGCCACTATCACAATAAGTTATATGACTGCAGTCACTGCATTGTCTGTATATTCAGTGTTACTGCCTATAGAGATAGTGGCAATGAATATAAGGATTAAGTTAAACCATGGCACTAACATTTAACAGACCAGTAACCGTGCCAGCTGATTGATCATTATATACACAGCTCATACCACGAGATTAGGTCTGAAATTTATGGGGTGGGGGGGAAGAAACAAAAGTTGGCTCAGGGCGCTACAGCCCTTTGAGCCGGCCTGTTAGTGTGATATCCTTGCTTCAGTCCCTTTAGATCATTCCTTCTGCAATCAATTCACAGATTATACTCCTAACCAAAAGATGCACAAGGGTTAAATTCTTAAGCCCGGCCAGCTGAAGAGACTGTGGCATCCTGAGACAACTTTTGCTTTGACACCTCCCCACTTCCCCACATCAACTGTCAGCTAGTCAGCCCACCTGCATAATCCCGACACACCCCAGGGGCATGATGGATCCTGCACTGGTGGCTGTCTTCTTCAAAATGATTCTGCTAGGGAGCTCAAGCTGCTACATACAGAAAAAAAAGACCTTATATGGCAGCTTGAACCCCTCAGTGATAATACCATGAAACTGCCACTAGGGGTCCTTTGCACCATTACAAAGAAGGCTCTAGACTAGAGTCTAGAACATCAATACTCCTACTGGGAAAATTAAACAAGTTGGATTACTAAACATCCCTACGTAGAATCTCAATGCTAACAGAATACCTGAACTCAGTTATACACTTAGACATTCAGAGAGTACAGAATAAATTACCACAAGTAAAAATATAAATATATACACAAAAATTAAACTGAACCCCCAAGAAGCCACACTCTGCATGCAGTACAACACCAGAGAAATAGATGCAATGCTTCTGTTCTGTACAACTATAAAGTTAGCAGATGTAAATTCCAATAAGGAGGATATTTAAATCACTAATTTGAAAATAAGTTTTTCTATGTTCGTTGTCTGGCCATTTTTTTATATTCAAAATTTATCTTATTGGTTACTGACACATGTATATATAAGACATAGAGTATTAATTGAACTGTAAACAAATCACAACCTATTTTGTGCTATTATTTGGAACGCAATACACTTTATCCCCATCCTTATCCAGTTGTCTCCTTCAACCCCTTCCCATCATATGAAAATAACAGTTATCTAACCATCTTATAACATTGCCACTCTATGGGGCTCATAAGGTGGCAAGGACATTTTTCTGTCAAAAACGTCCAAGTTGCAATTTTTGGCACCCCAATTTTAGATGTTTTGCTCCACAGTTTGTCCAAATTTCAAGGGGGCATGCTCTGGGTGTGCTTTTGGAGGGACATGGGCGACCCAAAAGATAAGATATTTTTCTGCAATAATGGAACAAAGTGAAAACGTCTAGGGCCAAAATTAAGACATTTTTGCTAGACCTGTTTCAATCACAACCAAGTGACCAAAATGACCACTGGAGGGATTAAGGCATAACCCCCTTACTCCTCCAGTGGTCACTGACCCCCCTCCCACCCCCCAAATATGTGAAAGAAACAGTACATACTAGCCTCTTTGACAGATTCAAATGCTATGGCCAGTCCTATTAGAGCAACAAGCAGGTCCCTGGAGTAGACTAGTGGTCGGTGCAGTGGAGTGTAGAGAAAGGAACCCAGGACCATATGTCACTCTTTGCTGGTACACTTCCCACTCCAACTGGTACACATGTGGTGGAAAGGGTGAGCCCTCCAAAACCACAAAAAACCTACTGTACCCACATAAAGGTGACATCTAGAGACATGAGGTCAATTGTAGTGGTGTACTGTTGGGTACAGTAGATTTTTGGTGGGTTTTGGAGAACTCAACACAATATAAGGGGATAAAAGTGAAATGTGTACTTTGGACCTTTTACGTAATGTCCACTACATTGCCCCCAAGGGTGCCCCACTGTTTTGCTGGTATGTCTGTGTGGCTAGCCTACTAAGACTGCTGCCCCCCCCCCCCCCCCCCTACATCCCAATGGCTTGTTTTTGTTCATTTTTCCTTTGGACATATTTTTTTTCAAAAATGGTCCTAAAAGAGAGATGCGCTGGGCCCAATATTCAGCCTGTGGCGGGCAGACAATTTATGGTAAAATGATCTAGTGCGCTCAGAATAATTAGGTATCCACAATCAACAGAAATTCAACATACCCAATATGCCTCTAAGTTCAATAACAGTGGAAAGCATATTCAATTTAGAAACATGTTTCAAAGCATCCTGTCCTAGGGCACGTTTCTGGACACCAATCTCATGTCCCAGAAAGGTAACCTGTGTCTGTGCAATTCTCAATTTCTTTCTATTAACCTTATAGTCTTTGTCAGCTAGGAAGGCTAAAAAATCACAGGTAACTTGCACACAAGTGTCAAAATCAGGCGAGGGTATTAACATGTCATCCACATATTGCAGCAAATGAGTGTTGTCGGGTCAAGTGTATCGCAGTGTTTTAAACTCATTAATATGCTTTGCCAATGTTTGTGAAAATACTTTGGGACTGTCAGTAAAGCCCTGTGGTAATCGTGTCCATTGGTAAGTGACATTGTCGAATTGAAACGCGGTGAGGGGTCTACTCTCAGGGTGTAAGGGAATGGCAAAGAAAGCATTAGACAAATCAATGGTGGAATGGTAAGACTGCAGGGTGACATTCTGTAGCAAGGTAGTGGGGTTCTCAGCATTAGGGTAAATGTGTTTCACTACATCGTTTAAGGCTTGCAAATCTTGGACAATTCTCCACTGTCCTGGCTCTTTCTTTTTAACAGGGAACAGTGGGGTATTGTATGGTGAGTGACTGACTTCTATTATACCCTGATCTAGCAATTGCTCTATCTGGGCTTTAGCCCCTCGTAGAACCTCGGGTTTCAAGGGATATTGCCCTATTTTAGGTCCCTCGCAATCGGGCTCTATCTCAATGTGGTGTAATTCAGTATCAGCGTTACTGTATGGTGCATCTGGAGAAGCCCACAAGAAAAGTGGCAATTTTTCCAGAGCGCGTGATGTGATTTGTTCTGTAAGGGTTGTGACAGAGAATATAAGAGAGGTATTCCGAGTAAGCTCTGGAATGTCAAAATTAATTTGGAATTTGAATTGTGTTAACAGGTCTCGTCCTAGCAAGTTAACGGGGCAGGAAGGGGCGTACAACAAAGGGGCAACTATGTCCTGACTTGCAAAATGAATTGTCATGGGTTGTAACATAGGAGTGTTAGTTGGCACTCCATAAAAGCCCATTGTAGTAATGTTTTCTTTAGAGAATTTCAGCAACCGCTGTAATTTTTCAGGGGCGTTAGCTAAAACAGAATGGGAAGCTCCAGTATCAACTAAAAAGTGTACAGGAATGCTCTGAATCTGCAGTGTTATCATGGGGTCAGTGTTCGAATCACGTCGGAGTCACAAGTGTTTTTAGGTCTTATTTTAGTTCCCACTCCAAATCACTAAATATCCGCTATCCAGTAATTGGAATGAGGAAAGACAAAGGCTGCGTATGAGAAAGATATATAGTTACTTTATTGATCAAGTTCAGATCACAAGCTATAGTTTCTCATGGGAGATCAGGCTGTTACACATCAGTGTTAGCTGCACAGAGTCTCCTGGCATATATCTGGTACAATCATTTTTATACAGGTATCTTAAAGCAACGGTTCTTAGGCGGTTTATATGTTAATAATGTGGTTACATGATAATATGTTGGTTAGCACTTCTTGGAAACTTGGTCATTTTCTTGTTCTGTAATTCTCCTGAACATCTGTTACAACAAGTTTGCCAACCCAACGGTTTCTGCTCTTGCACCCCTGCTCCTTCCTTGTTCTTGCTGACAGTTGCATGTCTCAGTAGATCATAAGATCTTGAGTCACACTGGAGTTTAAGCTAGTGTCACATACACTTGGGCCTACAGGCCAACTTCTCATTTCTGATCCTTAACCAAAGTTCTTTGTGTGGTTCATTATATACAATATTCAAGGTGCGGTTGCACCATGGAGCAATAGAAAGGCATTATAGCAGCCTCATTTTTGTTTTCCATTCCTTTCCTAATAATACCTAAAATTCTATTTGCTTTTTTA
Organism: Microcaecilia unicolor; assembly: GCF_901765095.1. Lineage (NCBI taxonomy): Eukaryota > Metazoa > Chordata > Amphibia > Gymnophiona > Siphonopidae > Microcaecilia > Microcaecilia unicolor. The sequence continues at coordinate 154,741,690 of NC_044040.1, forward strand.
GCTGCTGCTGCCACACAATGAACAGAAGGTTTCAACATATCATCAACGATGACACCTAGATCCCTTTCCTGGTCGGTGACTCCTAATGTGGAACCTTGCATTACATAGCTGTAGTTCAGGTTCCTCTTCTCCACTTGCATTACTTGCACTTCTTTACAATAAACGCCATCTGCCATTTGGATGCCCAATCTTTCAGTCTCGTAAGGTCCTCTTGTAATTTTTCACAATCCTCTTGCGATTTAACAACTTTGAATAACTTTGTGTTGTCAGCAAATTTAATTACTTCACTAGTTAATCCCATCTCTAGTTCATTTTTAAATATGTTAAAAAGCAGTGGTCCCAGCACAGACCCCTAGGGAACCCCACTATCTATTCTTCTCCATTTAGAATACTGACCATTTAACCCTCCTGTTTTCTATTTTTTAACCAGTTTTTAATCCACCATAGAACACTACCTCCTATCCTATGACTCTCCAATTTCCTTAGGAGTCTTTCATGAGGTACTTTGTCAAATGCCTTTTGAAAATCCAGATACACACTATCGACTGGCTCACCTTTATCCACATGTTTGTTCACCCCTTTAAAGAAATGTAGTAGATTGGTGAGGCAAGATTTCCCTTCACTAAATCTATGTTGGCTTTCATACATTCTTTTGAACAGGGCCGTGCCTAGGGTCTCTGGCGCCCCCCTGCAGACTATCAGTTGGCGGCGGCGGCCCTCCCCCCCCCCCCCCCCCCCGTGAAAATGATCGCTCACCACTTGCCACACTGACAGGAATTGTCAGCAATATTCTTAGAAACAAATTGCTATACATTGCAAAATAAGATAGCAGATGTAAATTCTCAAAGTGGACATATTCCAAACAATAAAATGAAAATAAAATGATTTTTTTCTACCTTTGTTGTCTGGTGACTTTCTTTTTCTGATCATGCTGGCCCAGTATCTGATTCTGCTGCTATCTGTCCTCTTAACTCCGTTTCCAGGGCTTCCTTTCCATTTATTTCTTTCCTTTCCTCCTTTCTTCTTCATTTCTGGTCCTCAGCTTCTGCCTATTTTCTTCATCCATGTGCAGTTTTTCTCCTCTCTTCCTTTTCCCTCATTTCATCTCCTTCATCTTTCTTCCCTCCCCTCTATGTCCAGCAATTTCTCCTCTCTCCCTGAGCCCTGCCCTGAAATCCATATCCATCCATGCTCTTCTGTCCCCTGCCCCCTCCATTCATTTATATCCAGCAATTCCCCTCTCTCCCTGAGCCCTGCCCTCCCAATCCATGCCCATCCATGCTCCTCTGTCCCCTGCCCCCTCCATTCATCCTTTTCCAGCAATTCCCCTCTCTCCCTGAGCCCTGCCCTCCCAATCCATGCCCATCCATGCTCCTGTGTCCCCTGCCCCCTCCATTCATCCTTTTCCAGCAATTCCCCTCTCTCCCTGAGCCCTGCCCTCCCAATCCATGCCCATCCATGCTCCTGTGTCCCCTGCCCCCTCCATTCATCCTTTTCCAGCAATTCCCCTCTCACCCTTCCATGATCCCCCCTCGCATCCATGCTCTCGTCTCTCCCCTGCCCTCCCGCTCCCATTGTTCAACTGCCCGCCCTCTTCTCTCCCCCCAACATCCCTTTTCTTTTTTTTTCTTTTTAAATTTACCTCCGTGGCGGTTCCGGCAGCGCAGCGTCAGTGAAGGAGGTGGCGCTCCCGACGTCTCTAGCCTTCCCTTCGCTGTGTTCTGCCTTCTTCTGACAGTGGGAGCGGGAGGGCGAGCGAGGTGAGCATGGTGTGGTGGCGCCCCCCAGAGGGAAGCGCCCCCCTGCCATGCTTACCTCGCTTACCATGTTGGCACGGCCCTGCTTTTGAATATGCTCTGTAATTTTGTTCTTTAAGAATCCTCTTAAATTCCTTGGAGGATTCTTCTCTTCCTTACCACCAGCTGTGTTACCTTCACATAGGTTCCAACTTCCAATTTGTCTCTAGTCCTGTACCACTAGGATCCTCACTGTACTTCCATAGTCTCCTTTTGTGGAAGTTTCCCTCTGACTCAGGCTTCTCCCGGTTCTATCCATCTTCTATGACAGTCCTACTTATACTTTGTCCTGGGACTTGGGTGGTACTTCAGACTCACCTTGCATAGACTTAAGACTTGCACCCTCTCACCTAGGCTGGAGTTAGGGAGGCAAAAAAAAAAAAAAGGAGAGAGAATGAAAAGAAAAAAACCCTAAAAAGATTCCTCTCTGCTGCTCCCTTTTCCCTTTGTTCTGGAAGCTGGGTGGTGATTCAGGACCCACTTTCCACAGGACCTGAGGCTTCCCACTTTTCAGCCCTCAGCCTGCTATCAGGGAATTAGAAAAAAAAGACAAAATGTTTTTTTTCCTTGATAACTGGAGCCTTAAATAAACTAAGAGACACATGTAACTTCATTTTTGGGGAATTAGGGTCCCAGCTAGAACAGATCATAGGTTTTATTCCCTTATGCTGCTTCCAGAGCAATTCCACACCTGAAAGGGCATGACAAACTTCTCTTTTAGCTGTAAAGCTTTAAGGACACTTGAGTCACAAATGCATACTAAATGGAATTGTATCCTGTTGCTGATGAAGAAACATCAGTGCCATGTAACAGCTGTGTATCCATAGTCTGAATGAAATGGATTATTCTGGGAAGGGTGGTATGGTGACCTTCATGCGGTATCAGGGGCCTATGATTCAGGCCATAGGAATCCTTTAAATAACATCTGTTGCCATATGAAGTGTCTCTTTAAATGTTTTGCTCATTGCTGCTAATATAAATGCATGAAGCTCCCAGCTGTGGAAATATGTGAAAAATTTCTTGCAAAATTTATTTACTGGATGAAGATGTATCATGAATTAATTTGCATCTCATAGCTAAATTTTGCACAGAAAGAGTACTAACCTGCAAACATTTTCTCTGGTTAGTACATGTGGCCCTAAATTTCATCTGCCATTTAGATTCCCAGTGTCTTAATCACAACAAGATCCTTCTGCAGCTCCTCACAGCCTTCTGGCTGTTTAAAGAATTTGAATAATTTTTGTTTCTCATTGCTTCTTTCTCCAGATCATTTATGAAGATTAATATCTTTGCAGGTCCTAGTATAGCACTCCACTTTTGAACTTTTCCTCTTTGGGAAATTGATCATTTCATCCTCTATGTTCTTTTCCTATTGTATCCTTATGTATGTATGTAAACCCCTGAGGAGGTATGTCGATCAGCAGTATATAAAAACAAAACAAAACTTGAACTTATCTGTTTACTGTCTTTTAACCTGTTTCCAATCTATGATAGGGCAATGCTATGACTTCTTAATTTTGCAAGAAGTCTTTCATTTTTTAAAATTTCATTTATATCCCACATTATCCCAATAGATTGGCTAAAAACTTATTGTAATTAAAAGTGATGCAGGATAGTATATATTAAGCAGTAATAACAAAGTAAGAGGGCCTTTTACTAAGGCATGCTCACATTTTTGGCGCACGCTAAAATTGTGAGCGCACTAAACATTAAAGACGTCAATTCATTTCTATGGGAGTCTCTAAAGTTTAGCGCGTGCTAAAAACATGAGCGCACCTTAGTAAAAGACGCCCTAAATGAGGATTGATTATTACAATATATAATATGGAAACAAATACTAGACACAAAAAGGTAGTGAAGGATTATATCAAATTCCTTCTGAAAATCCAAATACACTATAGGGGCTGTTTCTGTAAATAACAGAATTTCAAGGGAGCATGTCAGAGGCATGGTTTGGGTAAGCCTTGGGCAGGACAAAAATCTGCACATGTATTCCCATTTTACAAAGGGAATGCACATTTATGGGGGAAAAAATTCCCCACTGGGGTTTGCACCAACTGAAGGACACACAGATTTTTAAAAAGTGTTGTACAACATAGAAATACACATTAAGGAGCCCTTTTACTAATCTGCGGTAAGCACTAATGTGTGCTTACCGCAGGTTAAAATGCAGTATCACGGGGCATGCTTGGGTAGGTTTTGCATGTGCGTGTGCTACCCCATGTGCTACCCCGTATGCTAAAAATTAGTTTTTATTTTTTAGTGCTGGCTGGGGATCTGGGGGCAGAGATGAGGCATGTTCTGCGCTAATCAGCACAGCTACATTGCCGCACGCTAACTGATTAGCACATGAGCCCTTACTGCCTACAAGATAGATGTCAGTAAGTGCTCACATGCTAATGGTCACATGCTAATGAGAACATTAGTGCATGGCCATTATTGCCGAAATAGAAAAATTGGCCATTTCCTGGCAGCACTAAAAATGGCCTTAGCGTTCAGGAAAGACCCGCTCTGGGGATAGCACAGGCTACTTTTTAGTGCTGCTTAATAAAAGAGCCCCTAAAACCTGCCCACGTGCTAACCAATTAGCATAGCTGTGCCCACTCTCTACCCACAAACACGCTCCCCGTGTTAAAAAATAAATGTTATTTTTAACTTGTGGGTAGCGTGCACACATGTAAAAGCTATCACGTATTGTACTATACTGATAAAATAAAATGTAAGAAGTGGAAAATGGCAAGTTGATGTTTTGACACAATGGAGGTTTTCCCTTGATAAAGGTGAAACGAGAACCCTTTAGGAAAGACCAGATAAGTGCCATATTGCCGATGAGACATTTTGAATGCATAAATGCATGTCCGATAGTTTGTGGCATTATTTTGTTACCTACTGATGAATTAAAAGTTAAAGGAAAAAGAAAAAGAGAATATAATAAAATATGTGGGATATGTGGAGGTTTTTCTGGCTGATGATGAAGTAAACGTCTGTTGTAGTACTAAATATTATGAAGTTTCATTAAGTACAGAAGACTTTTTGCCAAGTCTAGCATTGGGTTTTGTATACCACAATGTTGCTGATGAAGAGTTTCTCTACATGATTGGACAGAATTTCTACATAAACCCAATGGCAGCCCTTGCCCCAGAGACTGCTTTCAAACAGGCCAGACACTTTGCAAAACAACACAAAACCCTGCAAAAAGACACTCAAAGCCTATACGGGAAAAACCTACCAATCCATAACAGTCCTGTCCCACCTATGAAAAGACATTGTTATAATATTAGACTGGGCCAAGGAGCATCAATATATCTACTACTGGGAAGCAAACAAGCTGGACTGTTACACATTCCTACAGACACTACATACTAGCAGAATCCTTCACCTCAGTCACACATGTGGTACATAGACAGATCCTCAACTGCACAAAATAGGGAACCACAAAAAACATGCAGACAAAAACTGAAATGGAGACCTCCAAGAAATCAGACTCTATAAGCAGTAAAAATACTGGTAAAAGGGACAGAAGAGACGGCTGAGGGGAGATATGATAGAGGTCTATAAAATACTGAGTGGAGTGGAACTGATAGTCATGAATCACTGCTTTACTCTTTCCAAAAATGCTAAGACTAAGGAGCACACAATGAAGCTACTAAGTAGTAAATTAAAAAAAAAAAAAAAGGAGAAAATACTTCTTCACTCAGCATGTAATTAAACTCAGGAATTCATTGCCAGAGAATGTGGTGAAAGCAGTTATCTTAGCAGGATTTTAAAAGGGTTTGGATAATTTCCTAAAAGAAAATCCATAAGCAATTATTAAGATGGACTTGGGAAAATCTACTGCTTATTTCTAGGATAAGCTGCATAAAATCTGTTTTACTGTTCTGAGATCTTGTCAGGTACCTGTGACCTGGATTGGCTACTGTTGGAAACACGATACTGGTCTTGCTGGACCTTTGGTCTATCCCAGTATAGCAACACTTAGGGGTCCTTTTACAAAGGCACGTTAGTGTTCTTAGTGCATGCTAAAAATAAGCACACACTAAACGTTAGAGTCGCCCATATATTTCAATGGGTCTTACTAGCATTTAGCTTGCGCTAAAGATTAGTGTGCCTTTGTAAAAGGACCCCTTATGTTCTAATGAAATGCATTTTCTCCTGTACTCTGCTAAATACAAAAAATAAAAAAGATATACATTTCCCAAAGCAGACATATACCAGTCCATAAAAAGTACTCTAGGCCCTTCTCTAATAGGGTTGGTCCCAATTTGATCTACTTTTGTGTATGTTTTCTACATTCTTTTCCAGGTTTGCCATTTCATTTTCTTAACTTCTTGTCCATTTTCCTTTCCTACTGCCTGGTACTGATCTTTTTTTTACGTATCTCTTCTCTGCTACCATATCCACCCATATAAGATTTTTAACCTTCATTCTCCCTTTCTTTCATCCTCTAGTACTTAGTCACCTTCTTTTTACCACTCATCTACCTACCAGCTTTTCTCATCTCTCTCTCTTTTATTCCCTCTCCAGCAATCCCATTGCCTCCTCTGTTTTTCTCCTTTCAGTCAGCTAATCCCCTTCTTTCACCCACTCTCTAATCTCCCATTTTCATCTTATGTACTCACTATCTCAGCTCTCATATACCCTCCACTGCTTCTCACCCCTCATCAACTCTAACTTCATCCCTGTCTCTCCTTCTTTCACTTGTCTCCAGGCCATTGTGTCTCTTACCTTCTACGCCATCTCCCCTCTCTTTAGACACCATTTCTACCCTCACTCAGCCCCTTGGGACTTATGTCCTTCCTCTCTCATACTCGTCTACAGCACCCCATCCTGGCTTTGGTCATACATGTAGAACACAGAGAGCCCCTGTTCAAATACAGGATAAGTAACCACAAAACTAAAAGTACGAATGTAGACAAAAATTAAACGGAAACCCGAGATGCCAGACTCTGCATGTAGTGCAACACCAGAGACATAGAAAGAAATACATTTCCTCCTGTACGGTGCAAAAGAAAGCTGGCAGATGTAAACTCTCAAAAATGATATAACTCAATCACTAATAGAAAATAAAATAGTTTTTCCAACTTTTGTTGTCTGGTGATTTTATATTTCTAATTATCTTGTTCCCAGTCTCTGGTTCTGTTTCCCTCCCTCTGTGTGCTTAACTACTTCCAGGACCTCCTGTCCATTTTCTATTTCTTTACTCACCTCCTTTCTTCTTCACTTCCTGCCCTACAACCATCTTTAGCACTGATTTTTCAGCTTTCTTCCATTTTTCTGCTTCCTTCCAAATCTATCTAGTTTTCCACCTCTTTCGTTCCCTTCCATCTAAGTGCAACATGTCCCTCTTGCTTCCTTTCCATTCATGTGCAGCTCTCCTCTTTCCCTTCCCTTCCATCCATGTGCAGCATGCCCCCTCTTCCTTCCCTTTTATCCATGGGCACCATATCCTCCTCCCCTCTCCCTTTCCTTCCATCCATGGGCACCATTTCCACCTCTCCTCTGCATTCCCTTCCTTCCATGTGCAGCTTGTCCCCTCATCTATCCATCGGCACAATGTCCCCTTCTCCTCTCCCTTCCCTTCCATCCATGGGCAGCATGTCCTCCTCTCCTCTCCCTTTTCTTCCATCCATGGGCACCATTTCCCCCTCTCCTCTGCATTCCCTTCCATCCATCGGCACAGTGTCCCCCTCCCCTCTCCCTTCCCTTCCATCCATATGCAGCTTGTCTCCTTTCCCTTCCCTTCCATCTATTGGAACCATGTCTCCTTCCCCTCTCCCTTCTCTTCTATCCATGGGCAGCATGTCCCCCTCTCTTCTCCTCTCCCTTCTCTTTCATCTATATTCAGCATGTCCCCTTCTGCTCTCCCTTCCCTTTCATTCATGGGCACCATGTACCCCTCTCCTTTCCCGTCTATGGGTATCATGTCCCCCTGCCCATCCCTTTTATCCATATGCAGCTTATCCCCTCCCCCTTCCCTTCTATCCATGGGCACCATGGAGACTTGAATATTGTGAATAAAAGAACTTTTAAATTTATAGAGCGTCATCCGGTGTGTGTTAGTCACCTTCATTGTGTTTTTAACACCATGTCCCCCTCCCATCTCCCTTCCCTTCTATCCATGGGTAGCATATTCCCTTCCATATACATCCAAGTGCAGCTTCTCCCCTCTCCTTCCCCCTGCGAGTCCAGCATCACCTCCTTACCTCTCTCTGTCCTCCATCTTTCCCTGCAGGCCCTACAGATTTGCAGAGTTCACCAGCACTGCCAGAAGCAATTACAACAAACTCTCTTCAGAGGCTCCTAGACTTTCGCTCTGCTGTGTCTTTCCCATGCAGCAACAGAAAGTTGCAACAGAGGGAAGGACCCCTGTGCTTGCCAGCTAGGGCTTGTTGTAATTGCTTCAGGCAGTAGTGGTGAACTCTGCAAGTTTGTACAGCCCGCAGAGAGAGAGAGAGAACAGAGAGAGGTAAGAAGGTGATGCTGGACTCATGGGAGGTGTGCAGATTTTGGAGTGGCAAGGCAATTGTTTGGGGAGGCACTTGCCACCCCGTGTCACCCCATAGCACTACCTATGTGTTGAAATCATTTTAATTTTAAAATATGCTCTTAGTTCCTTATTGTGTATGACAAATCAAGCCTCAAACCGGCTACCTGAGGTTATCAGTACCTATTCTTTAGAGCAAATATTATAAAAGTGACTCAAAAACATGTCCAAGAGGCCCATGTTTTGAAACCAACTTTCAAAACACACAAGCAGTGGATCCAAAAGAGTCCTCTCACAAGTGGTGTTTTCTTAAACAAGGTTTTTATTTCAAATCAGTAAAAGCAGGTTGCTTTTATTGATTTGAAATAAAGACCTTGCTTAAGAAAACACCACTTGTGAGAGGACTCTTTTGGATCCACTGTTTGTGTGTTTTGGCTTTCGTTTCTCCCATGGAGAGATCATCTTCTGTGGGTGTTGGCTTCGTTTGAAACCAACTTTCATCAGAAGCATTCACATTTAAACCAAAATTCTTTGGTCATGAATACATCTATCAAGATTGTTATAGTCTGTTAGCACTATGCAAAATCCCAAAGAGACAGGATTCAAAGAATGTATTTTTTAATGAAATGACTATAATAACAGGTTTAATCATGGGTTAACAAACATTGGGGCCCTTTTACTAAGCTGCACTAAAAAGTGGGCTGCAGCATCGGTAGCGCGGGGCTTTCCCACATGCTGAGACCACTTTTAGCACAGCTGTAAAATGGTTACATTTCTTATTTCTCCCATTAATGGCCATGTAACACATGAACTGTACTCTACTACAACATCACTCTGTATTTGCTCATACCGGTATTGGCGATCGCCTGTACGGTACTATGTAAGCCACATTGAGCCTGCAAATAGGTGGGAAAATGGGGGATACGAATGTAACAAATAAATAAATGTGCTAGTTTCCCAATTAGCATGTGGTGATTAGTGTGGGAGCCCTCACTAATCAGTTAGCATGCAGTGATGCAAGTGTGCTAACCAATTAGCATTGGGCATGCCTACACTCCGCCCCCAAACATGCCCCCAGCGCTAAAAAATATTTTCTATTTTTTAGTGTGTGGGTAGCATACGCCGAACACAAAACTACCGCAGGACGTCTGAACGTTCCCCCCAGTAGTGGACTGTAACCTGTGGTAAGCATGCTTTAGTGCCTACTTCAGCTTAGTAAAACAGCCCCATTATGAAACTACAGTGGAAAAATCTGCATCAAAGACACAGGCACAGAATGTATAACAGTAAAGATAATTGTACCCAGTATTACAGAGCACTATAACAGAACATATCACATGATCCAAATGAAATGGAGTTGCGGTCATGTAAAATTGTTCAAGTAGACCAATTAAAAGTTGCTAGAAACCTTTTAATTAAAGATCTAACCTCTAGAGTACCTAGGACAGGGTGGTAGAGGCGGTCCGCCATGGGTTTTGGCAAAAAGGGGGTGAGTGGAGCAGGCATGTGCTGTCGGCTCTGCTGGTCCCCTCCACTGGAACAGAAAGTTGACGTCTGAGGGGGCAGGGGACCAGCAGAGTTGACAGCGCGCCTGCTTTGTGCACCCACTTGCTTGGAGGTGGGGGTGTGCGTTGCCCAGGAGATGCTGCACTCTGGGTGCCATATAAGGTAGGTACACCGCTGTGTCTAACTAAATCAGGCAACAAATAATTTACACAGGAAATTGGTTAAACTATGTTAGGTGAATTCGCCATTGACATGAGAAAAATATCTTAATACAACTTATTCCATTTTATTCCTAAAGTACAAAACCTTTATGCAATGAATCATCCCGAGGTAGAGCAGGAGGACCAATCTTTGTGATGCAAAGCCATATTGAGGGAGAGCAATTTTTAGACTACTAATTTTTATGCGTAAATCACTAGTTACCCATGCAAATGACTTACAATATTGTCCTTTGTAGGCATTCATTATAGTAATGTACTACCTTATGTAACTCTGTATAATTTTTCATCTGCATATGCACAAACATATCCATAAATTTCCTGGTTGCAGAAAATTATATGGGTAGCATAAAAGTTTTACCTCCATGTTTCTGCAGCCAGGAAATGTATGCATATATGTGTCACGTATTTGCAAGTGACAAATTGTACAGAACAGCAGAAGCAGCTGAAAGTTTTAGCACATAAATGTGCACATGTGCGCACACACACACACACATAAATGCATTTCTCTAAACACCCTTCCCTCCCCCACCACCACCACCAATAGACACACTTACCTTAACATACAATCCCTCTTAACTTTTTCTTACATCTTTTCCTCATAGCTCCTGCAGGGTCTGATAGAGAGTTGGTCGTTCATTTCTGTGTGTACATTTTTTTGCAGTTTTTTTTTGCTTATGTGAATTCTATGTCCAAAAAATGAAAACTCGTAAAATTTAATTTGTGTGTAGTGAAATGAAATGAAAAAAATGAAATAAAAAAATGCAGCAACTAAACCAGAGGAGCTTTAAATAAACTTTATACTTCATCATAAAATGAGTTCTCTTCTCTGGACAATTAAATACAGAATATTCTAACACCCCCTACAGAGGGGTTCAAGCTAGCTGAGTTTATCTGCCTTGGAATCAGGGCTGGTGTTAGACATTCAAGGGCCCAGAGCAGAAACTGGGGAGGGGGCCCTAAAGCTGGTCTTCAACCTATGCCTTCTTCAGTTTGAGGCAGGTTTGGGGGCCCCTGTAGTATAGGGGCCCAAGGCAATTGCCCTGTTTGCCACCGCCTAATGCCAACTGTGCTTGGAGTTTCCCCTGGATGAAGCACAGCAGGGAGATTGTTTTAAATTGTGTGCTTTTCTATTCCCTATTGAAGAATTTGATTACCTTTGATGAAGGCTATCACCAAAACTTGGCCAAGTTGAGTCCTTCTTCAATAAACTTTTTTATGATTTTATCATTGTGTCCCTACTCTGTCGGACCACCTTTGCTGTTCCTTGTGTTGCTTGCTAATCCTGCAGAGGTCATACTCCTGCCCTTTTGCCATACTTCTGCTTTAAGTCAACTCTTAGCTGAAAGAAAGGAAGGAAGAGAGCCACTACTGCCAGCGGAGAGCTGCCTATCTTCCCTAGCTACTGTCCATTATTCTGTAGTCCACAAAAGAGTTAGTGCCAGTGGCGTAGCTATGGGGAGCCATGGGGTCTGGGCCCCCCAAAATTGGCTCTGGGGCTCCCGTTTGGCTGACAAGGGTCTCCAACCCCCTGACAGCTAAGGCATTTGTCCCACGCTAGTCTTACATTGCCTGGCGCCCTGTCCTGTCTTCAGTGCAGTGCATGCTTGTTTTAATGAAACTGAGCATGCACACTCAATTTCATTAAAATGAGTGTGCATGGCGCTGAAAACAGGACAGGGTGCCAGGCAATGTAAGACCAACGCGGGACAAACGCCGGTATCCCACCCAAATCTTCCTGGGTGAAGACCGAAGCAAAGTATTCATTCAATCTCTCCGCTACGTCTTTGTCTTCCTTGATCGCTCCTTTTACCCCTCGGTCATCTAGCGGCCCAACCGATTCTTTTGCCGGCTTCCTGCTTTTAATATACCGAAAACATTTTTTACTATGTTTTTTTGCCTCTAATGCTATCTTTTTTTGTAATCCCTCTTGGCCTTCTTTATCTGCGCCTTGCATTTGCTTTGACACTCCTTATGGAAGTTGCTACTTCTGTTGCAATTTCACAATTCATCTGATATGGATCAATTACCAGGTGGAAAGAAATGGGGACATGGACATCCCAGGAAAACTGTATCCAAAAGGCATGATGGACAAAAACAACAATAGTTTCTGTTCAGTGATTATACAAATATATAATTATACAATTGATATGCTACATTGTTCTTAATAATACTTAACAGCATGCAGTTTGGTTGAATTTAGTTTTGTTAGAAGAGTGTTATATTACCATCTTTTACTTAACAATTTCAGGGGTCCTTTTACTAAGATGTGGTAAAAAGGGCCCTAAAGTAGCAGCAGTGGGCATTTATGCCTTGCGCTGAGGCCCTTTTTACTGCAGCAGGTAAAAAGGCTTCAAAAATACATGGTCATAAGGTAAGATTGCTCTTTCCATGTAGACATGCCAAGGGGGGGGGGGGGGAGCATTTACCACCACCCATTGAGGTGGTGGTAAGGGCTCTCATGCTAACCATGTGGTACCAGGTAGAGTGTGGCGCTGCCTGAAGCCGGGTAAAATAAAATTGAGCCCTATTTTCCCCAGCACAGGAAATGGCATGTGCTGGGGCTGGAGCTATCATTGGTGCCTGCATTGGGCCGTCAGTAGCTCCAAATTGGCGCACGGTAAGCCCGCGTTGGGCTTACTGCCACTTTGTAAAAGGGCCCTCGGTGTCTTATATGATGAAAGAGGGTGACAAACTATCGCATTTTAGTCTATACAGATTCTTGTATTCTACACCATCTCCCACTGGATTCAATATGGATCACAAACAAAAGAAACACCTACATCTGAGGGAATTACAAGTGAAGTACATATTACTTGACAATAAAGAAAACAACTGAATGTGTCAAATGAAATCGTTATAACTAACACTAAACAGATATGTTTTAAGAGCTGTTTGAAAAGGAAAGTATTTGCCTAACACAAAGAGGTAATGAGTTCCATACTTTAGCACTCTGATAACAAAGGTAATTTCTAATTGCTTCTTCCTAGAAATATTTTCGCTGATGGAAAACTTAATTTCAGATGTTGTTGAGTATTTCGAGATGAAGAAAAATTCCTAGGCAAATGCAAACAGTGCACTAACCTATCATAAGAAGCACCATAAATTGATTTGAATACCAAACAAGCTATTTTAAATTTGATCCTAGATCTTACAGACAACCAATGCAATCCTTTCAGCAAGAGGGATTATCTCTCAAATTTCTTCTTAGGAGAAAAAAGTCTAGCTAAAGTATTCCGAAACAACTTTAGTCTAGTTAGCAATTTATCAGTAACTCCACCATAAACAGAGTTGAAATAATACAGATAGGGAAGAAGAGTTGACTGTGCAAGACTCATAAAGCTACAGGGATTCAAACTGACCATACGGCTTTCAACTATCTCAGCCTAAAAAGAGCTTCCTTGACAAAGCCTTTATCTGATATTCAAACTCAAGTTGTAACTTTTCATGCAAAATTTTCCCCATCAAGGGGTCCTTTTACAAAAATGAGCTAAAAAGTGGCCTGCGCTACTGTTAGCTCATGATTTTCCCATGCACTCAGGCCACCTCTTAGTACGTCTGCCAAAAAGCTGAATTTCTATTTATGCAATAATGGCCAGGTGCTAACTCCAAAATTAACTCCTGGCCATTTACCACGTGAGCCCTTACTTCCTCCTATTTACTTGGCAGTAAGGGCTCATGTACTAACCCACGGTAATCGGGTCACAGGCGGCAATATGCCTGTGCTGCTGATTACTGCTGGGAATGTCCCTGCAGTAGAAAATAGAAAATTATTTTCTACTGCGGGACAATGTACACACCAACTTCAAAACTACCTCCAGGCTCCTGCACTCCCCAACAGTAGGGCTGATTTGGTGCATGTTTCCCATGTGGTAGCCCTACCAGGCCTTTGTAAAAGGTCCCCTGCTGTATATTTTCAAAAACAGGAGAGATTATTCTTTAATTTGATATATCACACTAGCATATGAAAATTTTCAGTAGAAAATTAATGTGTTTCAAACGCTTCTGAACTTTAGTGCTCAGTTTCTCAAAAATTACTATTTATACAGTTGTATATTTGAACATCTGTGACTTTGTTATTTTTTCACATAAAAGGATGGGGTATTACAAATTGTTTGCTCTAACATAATTCATTCAAACATCATTTTTTTGTTTCCAGAGACTTTAGTCACCTTTTCCCCAGAGATGGTCATGTATGACCATATCAAATCTTACCTGACATCGCATCATCAGTTCTTATAAAACTCCCAAATGTATTTTAAATGTTTAAATTCAGACAATTCTTCAGTTATAAACAATTCCTATCTCTATATATTCTGTGCATTACGGACCATATACAGTGAACATCTCAAAGTAAAAATAGTTTAACACTGCATAGGAGTATTTCAAGGACCTCTGCCCTAGGTTCTGTATCAGAGAATATTTAGTGATACCCTTCTTATCTAACTATCTATATACACACATTTTTTTTATTTTATTTATCATTTTACTTAATTACATTCACATTTATCACATAAATGTAAGGAAATACAGAAATTAATATAAAAAGGAAAACATTTTCTCTCAACAATATATAATTACATAATGGTCCACAATTGGAAGATCCAAGATCAGGAAAACAATCTTAAAGAAAATAAGAAAAACTCAAAATGGTTAATCTTACACTTCACATTTTCTGAGGGAGGAAGGTTAATCGGTTATTGCAGCCGGTACAGTGGTAACTGAAGGAAGTTGCTGCAGAGCATTCTTCATCTGTTTCCACAAACTCTTATAATTTCTTAGGTTCAAACAAATAAGTAATAAGGAAATAAAACACTTACAAGAGAAAAGCGCTAGGAAGGTCCCACCTAGGGCAATGATTCCTGGCTTAAAAGCCAAGACTTCACACCTCCCAGTCTGCGATTCCCTTGATGTGTCAGGGGTGTGCTGGTAAATTTTTAACAACAGGCTCTTTCTCCGGACGTAGCCAGCTCTGCAGTTGGAAGGGCCAGGGGCGGCTGGGGTGGGGGGGGGGGGAGCAACACTTGCCTCTCTCTCCTCCCTCCCTTCGTGCGGGCACGCTAGGCATACCTTTGCTGGCAGCCAATAAATGGACTGCCACCACTCCCAACGTCTTGCTCTGAGCAGCATGCTGGAACTTCTCTCACATGCTCGAGAAGTCCCAGCCTGCTGCCCAGAGCTGGAAACAAGGAGCAGGGAACAGCAGTAGTCTATTTACTTGGCCAGCAGGGCTCAGCATCCCCACCAGCAAAGTAAAAGAGAATTCAGCAGGTGGTCCAAGCCCACATTTTGGGAGCCAGTTGTTAAAGTAGCCATGGAGGGCCCTACTTTAACAACCAGCTCCCAAAATTCTTAAAAGCTTAACAACCGGCTCTTACGAGCCTGTGAGAGCCTGCTCCAGCACACCACTGCGTGTCAAAAAATATATGCATCTTTGAACCCAAAAAACTATCAACCATGTATCGGAAATACAATTTCAAAACATTGTTCCATCTAAATCAAAGACGAAAGTCACTAATAATATAACTCTATCTATAACTTCTGAATTTTCCAAAATGTCGGTTAAACTTACATCTCTTTTCTCTGATAAAAAAGATTTTATAGGAAATATAATTTTAGTCACCAAAAGGTGGCTATCAGAAGGTATTAGCAAAGTATCAGAGAAATATTTCTTCAAGAATTCAGTAGCTGATATATAGGAAATTATAGGTAAATTTATCATTCTCAAGTTTTTTTTTCCCTTAATTGGTTCTCCAGAAAGTCCAGTTTTTACAAGAAAGATAACTATTCTTCATTACCAAATTGTCTGATTTTCATAGAGAAACCATTTCCGTAATCAAAGTCTCTATTTTTATATCTTGGACTTCCACTTTGTTAGATGGGTATTAATATAAATTCTTTAACTCACATAGTGAAAAATTTTAAACATCTGAAGAAGAGAGTTATTCACATTCTGCTGCAGTTCCTATAGTACGTCCATTATGACATTATTGGCTTCACCAAGTCCAATTTCTCCACAGAAACCGCTCCAGATATCTTCGGGGGGAAGAGCTCACTCTCCAATCCCCCAGTTGGTTTATTATCCGAGTCGATGCTGCACCAGGACCTCCTCGGGTCACATGAAAATCCTAACCCACGTCGGGCGTTTCCATTATTGACCTCCATAGCGAAGCATTACTATTTCTGGGTCTTGGAGGGGTCGTGCCAACAGGGGGACTCAAAGTCACTTCCTCCACTGAGATTCGGCAATAAAGCCTTGCTGTTCCCCGAAGCAAGAACCGATATCCCCGACGTTATGACCCCAAATCTCTCCAAAATAGACTGAGAAGTGGTGGGAACCTCAGCCGTGTTCGAGGAGGACAGCACCACGGCTTTGCCTTTTCTCTTCCCCATTCTCTGGGGAGCACACCCTCTTCTTCAGGCATTCTGGTGTAAAGCGGGAACTCAACTAGCGTACATCCTCCCTCAACACCATCTTGGATCCTCCAGGTTGGGACACTCTTTGTCTGGTTTCTCCTCAGAGGCCTGTCTGATATGGATAACCCTACAGCATAGCCCTCTGAGTCATTGAAACACGGAAGCCCCTCCACCACTTACAAGGTGGTGTCCCTTCGGAGGAGCACACATTTTAATTATAAGATTGTCATAATAGTTTTGTTAAGCTTTAGAGGTCCTTTTTCCAATCTGTGGCAAGCACTAATGTGTGCTTACTGTAGCTTAAAAGGGTATACTGTGGGGCATGCTGAGGTATCCCATAGAAAAATCCTGATGTGCGTGCGCTACACACATGCTAAAAAATATATTTTACTTTTTGGCTGAAGGGGCATGTCTGGAGAGTGGAGAGTAGGTGTGTCTGCATCAATCAGCACAGCCACATTGCTGCACACTAAATGATTAGCCTGTAAGCCCTTACTGCCTACAAAGTGGCAACATTAGCACATGGCCACCAATGCCAAAAATAGAAAATCAGCCATTTTCGAACCACAGCAAAAAGTGGCTTTAGCGCATTGGAAACACCAGGGATGGACCGACCATTCAGGCAACCAGGCAGTGCCGGAAAGCTCAGAGACTCTAGGGGGCCTAGAGGCTCTCTCTCCCCTGCTGCTGTACACTACGGCCTCCTCAGCCTCAGTGGGTCCTCCCTGGTCCCACCTTGAATGGACCTGGTGGTCTAGTGGACTCTGCGGGGGGCAGAAAAGAACAATACTCTTTCCTATTCTGCTCGGTGCTGCACTGTTGTGTTTTTAAAATGGTTGCCGAACCTCACTGTAGGAAGTCTCGGCACCCATTTTGAACACACGGTGGTGCCAGGCAGAATAGTGGTAGTGGGCAGGAAAGAGTGGGGTTCTTTCCTGCCCCTGAAGACACCACTAGACCACTAGGCCCCTTCAGGGTAAGACCGGGAAGGGCCCACTGAGGCTTGGGGGACTGTAGTGTGCAAGAGGGAGGCACCAGCTGCA
Organism: Microcaecilia unicolor; assembly: GCF_901765095.1. Classification (NCBI taxonomy): domain Eukaryota; kingdom Metazoa; phylum Chordata; class Amphibia; order Gymnophiona; family Siphonopidae; genus Microcaecilia; species Microcaecilia unicolor. The sequence goes on from NC_044040.1 coordinate 154,759,154, forward strand.
ATGGTAGGGGGACTGTAGTGTGTGGAAGGGGGCGGTGGCAGCGAGGCAGTGGGGGAGCAACATGGCAGTAGGAGGGTGGTGGGCATTGGCCTGGGGGGCCCAATGACCTTTATTGCCTGGGGGCCCAGATCACTGTCAGTCTTTCTCTCGGAAAGACCCATGTAAGGGTACACTAAGGCTACTTTTTGCTACAGCTTTGTAAAAGGTCCCCTTAATGATGCAAGGAAGAACTATTTTTGTTTTTGCAGTAGAATACAGTTCCATATTATAATAGCAAAAAAAGTAAACAATAAATGCAACTAAAGATAAAATAGGAAGAAGAAAACTATAATGGCCTTTCTTTTAGAATTTATTTTATCATTACAACTATAAATCATAATGACATATTTGGAAAATGATAAAATGTAAAACAGGTTGATTTTTTAATATAAGTATTTAGGATGGTTGGCTCTATCTTTTGAAAGCTAATCTGTCACAAGTTAATAATTACTTGCTCAGGAAAGGAATCAGATACATATCACAAAACTAATTTCCCCAGAAAATAACCTGCTGCTGATTACTTTCTTAGTATTTCAAGTTAAAAGGGGTTTCATCTTCTTGAAGTGTAATGAGAAATTTTCTTTATATTATGTTTTCTAAAATCACAGTTAATCCTATTAATCAAAAGATGTTATGATTGGAACAGAACATTAGAAAAAAAAGAAACCTAAGAGATTTTTAAAAAAGGTATCATTTGTTAGTCAAAAATTCTGTTGTAAGGGATCAGCTCAAGGGCAAGTGGTGGTGATGTCCTGCTGTACAGATCAGGATTTGACTGCCATAACAACTGAACCCCAAATTGTAAGGCGTTCTGGAATTTGAATCAGAGTCTTCGGTCTGCCTCTGATGTTCTTCTATATTACCATTAGCAGATAACTTTAGCTTCTCAGTTGGGTGACAGCAATTGGGAAAAAATGACAGTTCCTTCATCTAATAGGCCATTAACCATTTTGAAGGCAGTATGCAAGTTCCTGAAGTATTAAATTATAAAGTCACTGGCAGCCTCTTTAAAGAAGCTATATAGAGGTAGACCTGCAAAAATATGCTTTACCTTTTTATATTTTATATCTGACCCTAAATCACAGATTGTATCTAAACTGCTTTTTTGTGTCTATCTATATAATAGCACCAGGGTTTTGTCTGTTTGATGTCACAGGTATGCATATAGCCCAATGTGCATACCTCCTCTATCATTTTCTGCTAATCCTGTCAGGTACCTTGGTATGACTGAAGAAAGAGGCACTTTTACTAAAGGGTTGCCGCATAGCAACCCAGAACTACCGCAGGCCCAACGCGGGTGCTGGCAGTAGTTCCTCCCCCAGCGCATGCCATTTCTGGCGCTCCCTCTGAAATGGCCCTGTAGCAAGTGCAAACTTACTGCACAGCCATTTCTTTTTTCAGGCTTTTTACCCACTGTGGTAAAGGGGTCCTGGCACATGGCAAAAACAGCCATCACTGCTAGTGCAGGGCCCCTTTTACCGCAGCTTAGTAAAAGGGCCCCAAAGTGCACCAAATATTGGGAAGAACAGTGAGCCAACTGCAAGAGTTGAGAAAGGTTCTCAGCCCCTGCCAACAAGACTGTACTGGACCATAATGCTGCCTATGAATGTGCCAATGGAGATTCCCACCCCTCTGCTATAGAGGATTGAACTAGACCTCATAATTAATGTAATAAATAGTCCCAAAATCCCTGGAAACTCACAATAGTCCACCCTACTCTTAAAAAAACAACCTTGGACACTTCAGTAAGTAGTCATTACCGTCCTGTTTAAAATCTTTGCTACATGTCAAAAATTCTAGAAAAAAAACTGTTTTTGATCAATTAACTTCTTTTGTACTACTACTGCTACTTATCATTTCTATAGCGCTACTAGACATACGCAGTGCTGTACACTTTGAACATGAAGAGACAGTCCCTGCTAGACAGAGCTTACAATCTAATTAGGACAGACAAACAGGACAAACAAGAGATAAGGGAATATTAAAGTGAGGATGATAAAATAAGTGTTCTGAACAAGTGAATAAGGGTTAGGAGTTTAAAGCAGCATCAAAAAGGTGGGCTTTTAGCTTAGATTTGAAGACGGCCAGAGATGGTGCTTGACGTACCGGCTCAGGAAGTCTATTCCAGGCATATGGTGCAGCAAGATAAAAGGAACAGAGTCTGGAGTTAGCAGTGGAGGAGAAGGTTGCAGATAAGAGAGATTTACCCAGTGAATGGAGTTCCCGTGGAGGAATGTAGGGAGAGATGAGAGTGGAGAGGCCCTTCACCCAAGACAATCCAAGTTAGAAAACATTTCAGTACTGCACTCCTTAGCAAGCTACATTCATATTTTGAATGCCATAAAATTGTGCTTGCAGTCTCTCTGGATCTATCTGTAGCCTTCAACCTCCTCTAGCGGCAAGAGAGTGAGAGGAGCCGAGGCCAGCAAAGCTCTCCAGACGAGAGTGGAAACGAGGACTGATGGGCGATCCCACCTAAGACCATCAAAGACCAGCAGGAATCACCTGACGGTGCCACGGTCGGGGTGGTCGAAACGGCGGCGGTGGAGTGAGGTGCGTGAGACAACCCCCCGGATACAGTCCCGAGAAACTGCAGTACGACGTCAGCGATGGCTTGTAACTACTGCCCCAGGCTGACTACTGAACGGACCCTGCCTCAAACCAACAAACTATCACCCTCTTTATGAAGCCTCCCTGCCCCCAACCGGCAGTACGGTGCCCAGAGTACACGTCCAGGACATCACTCCGAGCATCAGACCAACTCGAAACACGGTGACAACGACGGCCCATGATTGCTGCTCCAGACTGACTACTGACCGGTCCCTGCCTCAAAGCAACAACATAACGACCTTTCTAATGGAGCCTCTCTGTCTCCAACCAGCAGAACAGTGTCTAGAGCTACAGTGCTCTGTGCCCAGGACATCGCTCCCGAGCATCTGACTGTGCGTAATCTATGACCTCTCTAACGGAGCCTTCCTGCCTCCAACCAGCAGAACAGTGTCTAGAGCTACAGTGCTCTGTGCCCAGGACATCACTCCCGAGCATCTGACTGTGAGTAATCTATTTATCCTAAACTGTCACCAAAATAAGCACAATAAAAATACTTCTGGTAATCTGTTCCCTTTCACTGATCCACCTAGCATTATCCATCCCACTCACAGAACATTACTTCATACCCATCCTACAAAATCACCAAAGACTGATCAAACATTCCACACTCCATCAAACTGTCACTCACCACACTAAAGGAAGATTATTTAAACATGGACATCACCAACAAAACAGGAGGAATGACCACAACAAACACACCACCCAAGGAACAACAACTAACAAAAATCCACATAACACCAAACCTAGCAGCCTCATACCAAAATATCCAGGTGGGCTACATCAATGCTAGGTCCGTAATTAACAAAACAACAACAGTATCAGACTGGATCACCTCAGAAAACCTCGATCTTATCTTTATCAATGAAACATAGATCCACAATCAAAAGGACCTCATAATCCTTGAATTATGTCGTCCAGGTTATAAAATCACTCATTGGACCAGATTGGAAAAGAGAGATAGAGGCATAGCACTAATCAGGGGCCCTTTTACTAAGCTGTGTAGGTGCCTACGTGTACCCAATGTGCATCAATTTGGAATTACCGCCCGGCTACCACTTGGCCCTTGCGGTAATTTCATTTTTGACACACGTCCGCTATGCGCACCGGAAAATAATTTTTATTTTCTGGCATGCAGCAGAAACCGGGCAGTAATCATCATTCTACACATGTAGATGGTTACTGTACAGTTAGCACGTGAGACCTTACCGCTAAGTCAATGGCTGGCGGTAAGGTCTGAGACCCAAAATGGACTCATGCCAATTTTTATTTTGCCTCACATCCATTTTCGGCAAAAATAAAAAAAGGCCTTTTTAACAGGCATGCTAAAAAATGGATCTGCGCGTGCCCAAAACACGCGCCTACACTAGAGCAGCCCATTTTTTGGCACACCTTAGTATAAGAACCCCTCATTTTATACATTACCATATTATTAGGATTTTCTGACAGTAGAATATATTCATGGGATGAAAGAGTAGGAGAACTAGAGCATGCTTTTTTGAGTATACCATTCACACACACTTTACTGTTTCTAAATTATATTCCATACCAGGATAATACTAAATTTCAGGATGACATATTGATATGGACAAACTAACAAACTGTGACTATAAAATAGAAAAAGGGTTCAGGCAGTCACCGTGATTAGTACAGAGGTGTCCTGACTTTGATTAGTGAGTCTAACTTAATGACAGACTTACTCAAAATTGTAATGTAAATATATCACATTCTGGAATAGCTCCTTCTTAAAAGGAAATTTTTAGTGTAAATAGTTAAGTAGATACACACTTCAATTGGGATTTTCTGGCTAAATTGGTCTTCCTTTGTCGGTAGACCTCATTTGAACTAGGGGTAGTAGGTTAATAATTATTCTATAAGTATTGATACATGATGAATGGTAAAAAGGAGTAAAATGTGGTTTAAGGGATGTCTCTAACTTTAGAGACTTTTCCCATTAATGATGAGGTGCTGGTTATAGAAGTCTTTACAAATGACTTAGTAAAGTTGATGGTGTTAAGTTGTTTTGCATGAGCCTAAGAGTGCAACCCCAAAGTGTTGGATTTTTGAGTACAGGTGTCATGCTCTTCTGCACTCACTCCAGAGTGGTAGGCATTTGTGCCACAACTTTTTTTGAATGAGCATTGTGATCATTTCTCACACATGGTGACACCTACCTTAGACTTTGAGATGGTGAATAAGTCCTCCAGTTTTCTGATGGGACTAACACGTTTAGGGTTAAAAGATATTTTGATGTGTCCAGCAATGAACACTAACACATTGGTGGATACCTACATAATTTTTGACACATTCTTTTTGTACTTTTTGGTCAGCCTTTGGTGACAGTTGCACCATTGGCCTGTGGTTAGCCCCTCGCTATTACTATGGACCTGTGAGTTGACTAACCCCAAGTTTGAGAAATACTGTGTTATCACCTCTCACACGTGGAAGCATATATGATTCTTATTTGGATATTTCAATAGTAAGGAACTAAATTTTTCTAAAATTGATTTTTTTTCCTTTGCGTGACTACAGCAGTATAGGACCTGAGACTTGCACCCAGCAGTCCCATTGACATTCTGAATTGGCATTATGAAAGGTATCTGTTCACATGAATAAGTAGATGTAATAGAAGAGCCCCCTAGCACATTTCTCCACTTGATTGTGATATTGTTGATCAATGACTGGTTTTGAGGGCAAAACAAAATATGGTCCACACGATTCCATTTTTTCAAAAGGGTGGCGGACGAGAGTGTAGCCCAAGTCAATCAGAGGACAAATTGTGTATGCAGTGACATAATCTGTCAGTGGCAGAACCACAGCTCTGATTTTTCCTTTCTTGTCCTACCAGGAATGAGGGATTAGATAGTCAGTTATTATAATTAAAGGAGAAGTTTTGTTTAGGAAGGAATTTTCTTTAGATATAAAAGAGCATAATTCAAACCTTTCATCTTTTGGTTTTCCCTCCCACCAGGACCCCCACAGTTACGGAGGTCTTCAGACCTAATGCCTTAAGGGCCAGAAGCAGCACAGCAAATTGTTAGCTGTGTTTTACTTCACAGTGAATCTTAAAAATAGCTAACAAGGAAGATAAAGCTATCAGGTTTTAGCCATCACACAGATACTGCCTACCTACTTAATAGATATGAGAGGAAGTAAGCTACTTTATTTTTTGTAACTTACATACTTGGAATCCAGCTGAAATTTCCACCCTTGACTGAGGAAATGAACCCTCACATACCTTCCAGAAGTGCCCTGGCAGGTCCCAGAGGACACCAGCTTATCCCCAGCATGAGGAGTCCCAAGTACAAGAGAGATCATCAGAGCTAAGTGAGTGTGGTTCACTTATTATAATCAGTACTGCTATGAAAAGTAATGATAATTGCAGAAGTGAATTTTGGGAAATGATCTGTTTTTCCCATGGAGTCAAGGGAGTTTTTCTATGTGAGAAATTTGGAGCCTTTGCATTTGTAAATATGTTTGATGCTTGCTTCTGCTGAAGAAATGTCCATTTTCATTTACTTGAAGTTATTCAGTAAACAAAAGTGGTTCAGAGCATATCTAGCATATGGTCTCTATTATTTAAGAAGGAGAGTGTGTGAACTATGCATGAAGAGTACCGGCCTTTTTTGGCCTCCTGGAAAGGTCTCCAGTCCTGGCTCAAATATTATGTACCTGGCCCACCCTCATGCTTTGAAGTAAACACTAGGCGCTCTGTTTACTAAACCACGCTAGAGGTGCACTAGCATTTTTAGTACACGCTAAGCATTAGCGCACACTAAGCGTGTAGATGCCCATAATATTCCTATGGGTGTCACAGCACACGCTAAAAACGCTAGTGCACCTTAGTAAAGAGGGCCCTTGGTGACTACCCACAGTGACTCTGTATGGGTCAGGCTCGCACAGGCATGTCACCCATTACTGACAACATATATTACAACTACTATCACAACCCATATACTACCTGTTCACCTTTTCAAAATACCACACAACACAACTTCCCATCTAGTGTAAACCAACTACTTCCCCCTCATCTAATATATACTGCACATATCACCCTTTACTAAACACATATCATAGAAACACTCATTCAGCATACAACTGTAATGGAAAGGTTTATGCTTGATATTGAGTTCTGCCTAAGTATTGTTATCATAATTAATGTTTATTGAAAGTGCATAATGAAGTAATGATATCATAGTTAATGCTCTCTTGAAAGTACATAATGGACTCTCAGGACAGGAATTATAGCATTATCATATTAAATGATGAAGTGATTTGTACTAAATGGAATGACAACATGCTTAGGGCTAAGGATGATGTTTCACATGAATCTCTGGAAACCTGGCCAGTTCCTGGGGATGCATTAAGAAACTGTTACATCCTTAACTACACATCAGCCTTATTCAATTGAATGAGATCATGTTTATTGGTCAATATAAAAGCTGGGAGCTAGGGCAGAGAGGTGGAGATTTTTTCAAAGGGAGCAGACGTGCTACCCAGGCCCTTTGTGCCTGCTGAGACTCTCTGCCTGGCTGCAATCCAAGCCTCCCCAGCTGCTGATGGAGATGTTGGCAACTCAAGCGGTGATGTATGATTTATGATTTACTTATTTGAATAAAGTTTATGTAATAGCCTTTGACCACCTCTATAGTATATATCTGACAGAGATATACTTGAAAGAACCTAAAGCAGAACAACCCACTCAGCCTCATAAAAAGCACATACTCAATACATATCTCTTAAAATAACATGCCATATATCATACCTCATTAAAAATTTTAGTATCTTAAATTGATATCCCTGATTGATGGTAAGTTATAGTTTATTTCAGATTGGCATCTTATAAATTTAGTTATTCTGATAAAGAATAAAGTTTCTTCTTGGATGCTCCACAATTGAAAAAAAAAAAATATATATATATATATATAGTCTTTGTATTGGTGCCATCCCACCATATGATTACACGAGCACAATATATATAAATAAGACTCCTCAAAAGATAACATATACAAATTTGATGTGCCTGGAGTTATAGCTGTTCCCATAGCAGTACCATAGATTTACAAACAAATTTGACTAACCTCCCTCCCCCCCTCCTAAAAAAGATTGTGGTATAGGGACAATAGATCCTAATTCTATAATAAACTCTATGGGGGCAAAAAATTGTCCTTCTATTCAGTTTTGATGAAGAGTTAGAAGGAAAGTATGCCTTTTTGTGGATGACATGAACATTGCCAACAGAGTGCATACCCTGGAGGGAATAGAAACCATGAAAAGAGATCTCCAAAAAAATAGAAGAATGGTCAAAGGTCTGGCAGTTAAAATTTAATGCAAAGAAGTACAGGGTGATGCACCTGGGGTGCAGAAATTCAAAGGAGATGTATGAGAAAGGAGGTGAGAAACCAATAAACACAGTTCAGTAGAGGGACTTTGGGGTGATGGTGTCTGATAATCTTAAGGTGCTGAAACAATGTGTCAAGGCAGTAGTGTATATTATGGGTATTATGCAGGCCTGACAACCTACTTTGGTTCAGGCTCTGAAATGACAGTCCTCAAACCTATGTTTTAGTCAGATTTTTCCTGGCATGTTTGTAATATCTTTTTGTCTGCAGTCTCCCAGGAAATGCATTAGAAATAAAACAGGAGTAATCTAGATTCTGCAAAATTCTGAAATTGTTCCTATTCAAACAAACCCTCACAAAGAACCATATCTCAAACAACTAATTATTAACTGAATTGGTTATTACTCTATTTATCATTAACCTTCTCTTTGTTTCATGTACAATTTCTCATTCATAACAGATTTTCTAAAAGTTAAACATCCATAGCTATCCCAGTACGTTTATGATACTGTATTGTAAAATTGGATTCTTACAACAAATTACTTTCTTATGCATTATTCTTTGTTATGTATCCTATACTGTTTATTGTAAGCCACATTGAACTCAAACTTGTTTGGGATAATGTAGGATATAATAGTCACAAATAAAATGTGGTAAAGGCAGTTAGCTTAGCAGAATTTAAAAAAAGGTTTGGCCAGCTTCCTAACGGAAAAGTCTATAGACCATTATTAAATTGGACTTGGGGAAAATCCACTATTTATGGGATAAGCAGCATAAAATGTTTTGTACTTTTGGGGGGATTTTGCCTTGTGATTGTAATCTGGACTGGTCACTGTTGGAAACAGGATGCTGGGCTTGATGGACCTTTGGTCTGTCTTAGTATGGCAATACCTATGTACTTATGTACTTAGTAGCCCTCAAACAATTTTAAGTTAAAACAATACAAAAAAAGAAAGCTCTTATAAAGTACAATTAAATGAAAACAAAATTATTTATTAAATTGAGAAACAATCACATCTAAAACACACCCCAGAAATCTTAATGACTTGGTCATTATACTTGCAAATCATGATCGGCATAGCAAGAGCAGATAAACTCAAAACAACTGCAACCTGAAGGCTAGAACCAAATGTCCAAATTGCTATTTTCAAAACACATTTTTTAGATGTTTTTCTATGCAGTTCATCTGCTGTGTGTCCAAATCACAAGGGTGCATGTTGGGGTGTGTTAGAGGCAGGATTTTGGCATTCCTAACTTGGATATTTTTCTGCCTTAACCTAGACCTTTTGAGCTAGAGCGGTTTTAATTATGACTAAGTCACAAAAAGGTGCCCCAAATGACCAAATGTCTACTGGATGGATTAAGGCATGGCCCCCCCTTATTACCCCAGTGGTCACTGACCCCCCTCCCATCCCTTAAAGATGTAAAAGAAACAGTACAAACCAGGCTGTATGACAGCTTCAGATGTTATGCCTAGGCTTATAAGAGCAGCAAGCAGGTTCCTAGAGTAGATTAGAGGATGGTGCAGTGGTCTGTAGATATGGGTACCCAGGCCCATAACCCACTCTATTACACTTGTGGTGTAAAGTGTCTGCCCTCTGAAACCTAGCAAAAACCTAATGCACCCACATATAAGTCACGCATAGCCTCCCAGTCAATTATTTACTATATTTTTGATAAATGTTTTACAATTAAATTCTTGAGGAGGACAGCAAATCCCCTTTATATTTCTACTTATAGATATACACCTCACTTTTAAAAGAACTGAAGGAGTAGGTGGTTTCATGTCCTGAAGGTGCTTAACCTGGTTATCTGAAGAGGAAGTTTTGTATTTTCAAGGAGAATATCAATATATGTGTATATGAAATGCTCCGGAGAAGAAATATTTGTTCTCCCCTAAGGGAGTCAGACTTCCAATGAAGATGAGTTGAGTTTTATACTTTAGAAGAAACTAAAGAGTCAGAATTGGAGAGAACAAGTACTATATACAAGGAATAGAAGAGAAACCTGACTAGGATAGAAGAATGAGTAGAGAAAAGCAGAACGTAGAGAAATAAGAAGGGAAAGCTAAGATAAAGAGGAAAGAGGCAAAAAGGAGGGTAAAAGTAAGCAAATTAAAAAAGAAGGATTAGGCAAGTAAGTGAGGAGCAAATAACAGAAAATTGGATGAGTAAGGAGGAAGCATGAAAATGATACAGTTCTCATTTAATTGTCCTTCAGATCTGATTAAGATTGTATTTCAAATTCTTCTAAAATAAATGAAATTAGTTTTTTCCTCATGATGAAAGCAGATATGTGAAAAATAAAATGGAAAACTTCCAAACAAAGCATGACCACAGATAAGAGAATGCAAAAAACCTGAAGAGAGATTTTTTCAAGTTTGTAATCATTATTTTTAGTTTACTATTATTAAAAATCCTGAAACAATGTTTCTGTTTTCCAGTGTACACAAGGATTGATTTTTTTTTTTGTTACATTTGTACCCTGTGCTTTCCCACTCATGGTAGGCTCAATGTGGCTTACATGGTACAATGGAGGGTTAAGTGACTTGCCCAGAGTCACAAGGAGCTGCCTGTGCCTAAGTGGGAATCGAACTCAGTTGCTCAGGACCAAAGTCCACCACCCTAACCACTAGGCCACTCCTCCACTCCATTGTTGTGTTCCATTTATGTGTTATCAGTCCACCTAGGTGCAAATTTTGTACATAATTTCTTAAACATTTATGGAAAGCCTTTATTGAATCAAAATAAGAAGGCTAAAAGGGTAAGTAAATGCACACTTTTTTGGGGAAAATATTCCATGGGTACAGAGGTCTCAGAAACTTTGCACTTTTTTTATGGACTTGATAATCCTACTGCTCTATGAAAGTAATGCAAACCTAATGCAGATTTTTATTTTAAAAATGTTCTTCAAGTTCACATTCAGGGGCATAATCGAACGTCGCTGGTGAAATAGATCGCCAGCGATCTATTTTGGTGGCGGCACAACAGCTGGCCGGAACCGTATTATCGAAAAAGATGGCCAGCCATCTTTTTTTTTTCGATAATACGGTTTAGCCCGACCAAATGCCAGAGTTCGCTGGGTTTGAGATAGCCGGTTTTGTTTTTCAGCGATAATGGAAAAAAAATGCCGGCAATCTCAAACCCGGCGAAATCCTAGGCATTTGGTCATGGGAGGAGCCAGCATTTGTAGTGCACTGGTTCCCCTGACATGCCAGGACACCAACCGGGCACCCTAGGGGGCACTTCTAAAAATGTTTTAAAAATACACAAATAGCTCCCAGGTGCATAGCTCCCTTACCTTGGGTGCTGAGCCCTCCAAATCCCCCCCCCCCAAACCTACTCCCCACAACTCTACACCATTACCATAGCCCTTATGGGTGAAGGAGGGCACCTACATGTGGGTACAACGGGTCTTGGGAGGGGGCGGTTGGAGGGCTCAACACAGCACCACAAGTGTAACAGGTAGGGGGGGATGGACCTGGGTCTGCCTGCCTGAAGTGCACTGCACCCATTAAAAACTGCTCCAGGGACTTGCAAACTGCTGTCAGGGAGCTGGGTATGACATTTGAGGCTGGAATACAGGCTGGTAAAAAAAGGTTTTTATTTGTATTTTTTTAGTGTGGGAGGGGATTGGTGACCACTGGGGGACTATGGGGAGGTCATCCCCCATTCCCTCCAGTGGTCATCTGGTCAGTACCTTTTTGAGGCTTGGTCGTGAAAATAAAAGGACCAAGTAAACCCGGCGAAATACTGCTTAACGCCACTTTTTTTTCCATTATCCATGAAAGCTGGCCATCTGGTAGCCACGCCCATGCCCACCTATGTCCCGCCTTTGCTACGCCGCCGACACGCCTCCTTGAACTTTCGCCGGCACGGTGACGGGAAAGCAGCGATGGTGTCAAAAAAGCCGCTTTCAATTATACCGATTTGGCTGCTTTTGAGAGATCGCCGGCTATCTCCCGATTTATGTCGGAAGATCAGCGGCGATCACTTTTGAAAATAAGCCTGATTGTCACAGTCTTGACGCTTCCTCTTATTGTTGTAATAATTTAGCTACTCTGTTAAATCATTTAATAACAGCACATCTAGCAGTGGGCTCTGTGGGTAATTCAGTAACTCCAAGATTGAACAAACTCCTTGACTCTGTCGGGGGAGATGTATTTCTGTTGGGTTTAGCACCCCCAATCATTTTTGAAGCATTGGCTCCTATTACAACAGCAGCAATCTGATTGTATATAGCTTCTATAGCCTCGTGATCAGCCTTATTCCTCTCTTTTATTTATTTATTTATTTATTATCTCATTTATATCCCATGTTCTCCCACTGTGTCAGGCCCAATGTGGCATACATTGCACCGCAAAGGCGGCCGCCAACACAGTAAATTACGCTAGTACATCTTTAAACCTGCATAAGAAATAAAGGAGAGGATGGGGAAAGAAAGAAAGGAACAGGAAACCATGGGAGAGAAGGGAAGGGTTGATGAGTCCAAAATTGTCATTATATTGATGTGACTCAAGAGGTGGAGACACATGCTGAGTCCTTGGTGTAGGCTTTTCCAGATAATGAAGTCTTAAGAGATTTCCTGAAATTTAGATGATTGTGAATTGTTTTTAAAGCTTTTGGTAAGGAGTTCCATAATTGTGAGCTAATGAAGGAGAAGGATGAAGCATATGTGGATTTATACTTAAGCCCATTGCAGGTTGGATAGTGAAGGTTAAGATATGAACGGGATAGTCTTAATGCATTCCTGGGTGGCAGGCTGATTAGGTTAATCATGTAATCAGTGACTTCACCATAGATAATTTTGTGTACTAGGGAGCAGATTTTAAATGCAATTCGATCCTTGACAGGAAGCCAATACAATTTCTCACGGAGCGGTTTTGTACTTTCAAATTTGGTTTTTCCATAAATTAATCTTGCCGCTGTGTTTTGGGTGGTCTGCAGTTTCTTAATAAGTTTCTCTTTAAATCCTGCGTATACTCCGTTACAATAATCCAAGTGGCATAAAATGATAGACTGTATTAGATGTCGAAATACCTCTCTCGGGAAAAAAGGTTTTATCCGTTTTAGTTTCCACAGCGAGAAGAACATCTTCTTTGTAGTGGAGTTTATTTGGCTTTCTAGTGAAAGGTTGTGATCAAGGGTGACTCCCAATATTTTTAGGCTCTGTAAGATTGGAAGGTTAAGGGTGGAGGTGTTTAAGGTTGAAGGTCTGTACTTGTTGTGTAGAGATGATAGAAAAAGACAGTGCGTTTTTTCAGCATTTAGTTTTTGTTTGAAAGAAGATGCCCAAAAGTGCATTGTGTTTAGACCGTGATTGATTTCATTAGAGATCTCGGACAAATCATACCTGAAGGGAATATAAATTGTAACATCATCCGCATATATAAATGGGTTAAGTCCTAACTTACTTAAGGTCTTGGCCAATGGAATCATCATTATATTGAAGAGTGTGGGCGATAGAGGAGAGCCTGGAGGAACTCCACAAGTTGATTTCCACAGAGGTGGAAATTCAGCACTAACAATGAATAATAGGCTAAGAACTGTGCAGTATCACTCCTTTATATTTTACTGCTTGTATTACGTTTCACACTTGTAATTCGGTATCATTACTCTAAAGCCATGAATAACCTGTATAGATTAAAAAAAAAAAAAAAAAAGAGATTGCCCCATCTCTACCCATCTCCATTGACTCAGTTCTACCCACCTTTCATGATTGCTTGACCATCTGTATACTGGCCTGTCTTCACTATGTCTTTAACATTATGAACAAAAAGTCCAGTTCAGCACCCTTCTTATTGATGTCATACTACAAAGCTAGTCTTTTGACATCTTCCAGTAAGAACTTGTCTCCATTATGCCTTTAATATTTGGATAGCAAGTAGTGCTACTACCTTGTTACTAACAACAATGCTGTTATTTTTGTTCAGTGTCATTCTATTTTCTTTGCACATCCCCTAGTGTGCACACAGACTGAACTCCCATTACCAGTGCTTTTTTTGTGCCGGTACGCGGCGGTACGGCATACCGGCACCTTTTTTTTCAGGTCCCGCTCCCGTCCATTTAATTTTTCCAGTCACGATTCCCCTCTCTCCCCTGCCCTCCCCTCCATGCCAGCAACTCTCTCTCCCCTGCCCTGCATGTCCGACATGTCCCCTCTCTCCCCTCCCCTTCCCTCTCCAAGTCGCGACAAACTGGCCGGCGGTGAAGACAGAGGTACTCACTGATGCAGGCACACAGAAAACGCAGGGCGCGCGCAAGCAGGTTAGTCTTCTCCTCTGATCTCGCGTTGCTTCCCTCTCAGCCTTCGAGGGCGGGACGCACTGAGAGGGAAGCAACGCGAGATCAGAGGAAAAGACGAACCTGCTTGCGCGCGCCCTGCATCTTCTGCATGCCTTCGTCAGTGAGTACCGCTGTCTTCACCGCCGGCCGGTTCGTTGCGATTTGGAGAGGGGAGGGGAGGGCAGGGGAGAGAGGGGACATGCAGGGCAGGGGAGAGAGAATTGCTGGCATGGAGGGCAGGGGAGAGAGGGGACATGTCGGACATGCAGGGCAGGGGAGAGAGAATTGCTGGCATGGAGGGGAGGGCAGGGGAGAGAGGGGACATGTCGGACATGCAGGGCAGGGGAGAGAGAATTGCTGGCATGGAGGGCAGGGGAGGGCAGGGGAGAGAGGGGACATGTTGGACATGCAGGGCAGGGGAGAGAGAATTGCTGGCATGGAGGGGAGGGCAGGGGAGAGAGGAGAATTGCTGGGCATGGATGAGGGGAGGGAGGTGACATGCTGGGCATGGAGGGCAGGGGAGGGGAGAGAGAAATGCTGGACATGGAGGGGAGGGCATGGGGTAGAGGAGACATGCTGGCCATGGGCAGGGGAGGGAGGAGAATTGCTGGGCATGGATGAAGGGAGGGCAGAATCGCTGTACATGGAGGGGAGGGCAGGGGAAGAGGAGACATGCTGGACATGGGCAGGGGAGAGAGGAGAATTGCTGGACATGGATGAGGGGAGGGCAGGGGAGGGAGGCAACATGCTGGGCATGGAGGGCAGGGGAGGGGAGAGAGAAGTGCTGGACGTGGAGAGGAGGGCAGGGGGAGAGGATACATGCTGGACATGGGCAGGGGAGGGAGGAGAATCACTGGGCATGGCATGGGTGGCTGGAGGGGGGCAGGGGGAGAGGAGGGTTGCTGGACATGGGTGGATGGAGTGGAGGGCAGGGGGAGAAAAGAAATGCTGGACATGGATGGAGGCGAGGGAAGAGAGTGAGGAAGGAGATGAGATGACGGAAAAGGAAGAGAGGAGAAAATCTGCACATGGATGTAGAAAATAGGCAGAAGCTGGATCCACTGGACAGTCAAGTCTGCGGAGGACCCAGCTTTTACATACGGATGTAGGGCAAGAAATGAAGAAGAAAGGCGAAAAGTAAAGAACTAAATGGAAAGGAAGCCCTGGAAACGGAGTTAAGAGGACAGATAGCAGCAGAATCAGATACTGAGCCAGCATGATCAGAAAAACAAAGTCACCAGACAACAAAGGTAGAAAAAATCATTTTATTTTCATTTTAGTGTCTGGAATATGTCCAATTTGAGAATTTACATCTGCTGTCTTATTTTGCACTGGGTATACTGGAACTGTAACAGTTTACAGAAATTATTTATAATGAAAAAAAAATCACATTATTTTTTTCTCCTATACTAGTATAATATTTTCAATGATGTCACGGTCTGTGCCCTGAAGAGCACAGGTACAAATCAAAGTAGGGTATACACAAAAAGTAGCACATATGAGTTATCTTGTTGGGCAGACTGGATGGACCGTGCAGGTCTTTTTCTGCCGTCATCTACCATGTTACTATGTTTATATGCGCTATGGCTGGTATAAGGGGTGTGGCTAATGTGGGTGTGGTTATAATAGGGGTGGGGGTCATATGTGATGACTCCGCCCACAATGAGTACCGGCACCTTTTTTTCTACAAAAAAAGCACTGCCCATTACAAAACCACCTTATCCAGAGTGGACTACTTGTATTTCAGTTTTCAACTGTTAGAGAATTTTACAGCAAACCTTCCACATGATTATGATTCTCTTGCACCATAACTTTTTTTCTTGTATTCATTGACAGATTCCATTTATTGCCAGTATGCAAGTGATCATTTTATCACTGTTACTGTACAATTTATAATTTGTATACAATCTATCTTCTTATAAATATTCAAACGGTTTCTGTCAGAACATTATAGTCCTTCAACTATTGTTCAACCATTTAACATTTTGCTTCTTTTCTCCCTTAGCATGACTTCACATCATACTTCCAGTACTTACCCATGTATCTTTAAAACTTTTCAGCATTTTTTGCTAGTTCAGTTAACACTTTATTTTTCCCTTAAATATTCACAGGGGTTGTGATTCCTCTAGAGCAATTTACTAATATCAGATATCTCTTCACAAGACTACAAATTGCTTTGTACTTTCATGTGGCCAGACTAATTGGACAATATGCAGTGTATGCAAAACTTCAGTCTCTTAACTGAGGGCTATTTCTTTAGCTTCCTGTGCTTTCACAACATTACACAACTTGTTTACCATGAATTATGCCAATAAGTAGGTGATCACACACACTCTTGTTTACTCAGCAAACAAGCTAATCAACTTCTCAACATTTATCACTCTGCTACTTTCTGTGGGCAGAAAATCACACTATCATGAATAATAATTTTATCACCCTATTACATTTCTGATCATGGACTCAGAACTTTCTACATATAATACAATTTGTTTGGATTTTGCTTACACCTTTGTCAGTGGTGGCTTGGAGTTCCATTCGGGTACACGGGGTATTTCCCTGTCCCTGGAGGGCTCATAATCTGGTTTTGTACCTGAGGTAATGGGGGTTGAGTGGTTTGCCCAGGATCATGGGTGGCAGCAGTGGCACAGGAAGTGACCGCTTCTGGATGTCAGGGACTGTGCTCTGGCTGCTGGGCCACTCCACCATTCAAATAGCAAAAGAAAAAGTACCAGGAGCCTTCAAAAAAGCTTTACCTACTCCGTGATTGGAGGAGTGCGTCTTTTCACTAAAGTATTTCTTTACTTGATTTTGTGCAAAGGGATAACACGGCGTTGCAACATATTGCTTCTAACAACTGTATTGAGTTTCACAATACTGCCGCATGTTTTCTGCTACTCTTCATGACCCCTGACGCAGGCGTTGCGTGCCGAAACACGGACTGTGTCGGGTCCACCCAAAGATTGTTTCACCAACGCATGTGATTAAAGGTCTTAAGTCCCCTTTTTTGAAGGCTCCTGGTACTTTTTCTTTTGCTATTTGGACTTTTGTTTGTACTTTGCTCCCTCTCTCTGCTACCACTCCACTATTCCACATTAAATACATTTATGTAATGGAATCGCAACATTACATCAGGGGCGTAGCCACGGGTGGGCCTGGGCGGGCCTGGGCCCACCCACTTTGGGCTCAGGCCCGCCCAGCAACAGTGCACCTCAAGCCCAAACGACGTTTCCCTTGCTGCTGCTTACCGTCACTTCCGCTTTCCCTCCTCCCAGCCACCTGCCGGCATGCAGGTTTTGTTCCCTCCCTGCTCCCTCCCGTCATCCGCGTCGTCGGGCAGCTGTGTGTTAGCTGCACGCTGCTACAAAATATGCTTCTTCTGCCGCGGCGCTGGCCCCGCCTCCTCTTCAGAGAGTTCAACTTCGGACGGGTCGGAGAATGTGAAGCCAGCCAGAAGGAAGGAGGCATGTAGCGGCTCGGCTCCGCTGCACTGCTGCAGAGTTAGATCGCCGATGGATGGAGGTGGAAGGGGAGTGAGGGGAAAGTAGGCCTGCAGCGCGCTGGCGGGTCACGGGTGGCTGGAAGGTGGGAGAGAGCAAAAACTGCAGTGGTTGGCTGAGGGGGGGAGGGAGAGAAATAAACCTACAGCATGCTGGCAGGTTTTCTTGAGGGATCAAGGAGAGAGGGAGAGACAGGAGCACTTGGGATGAGGGTAGGGAGTGAGACAGGGTAGTGCTAGATGGGGTGGAGGAATAATTGTTCAATGTGGGGGGAGGGATGGAGAGATGCTGCAAGGGGAAAGAGAGGGAGAATTGTTGGATAGGGGTGGGATGGGATGGAGAGAGGGAGGGAAAGGCTGCATAGGAGTTAAGTAGTAGTAGTAGTAGTAAAGGACCAGAGAGAAAACAAAAAGTGTTGGACATGGAAGTGGAAGAAAAGGAGGGAGAGAAGAGAGGGGAAATGTTGAACATGGCATTGAGGTGAGGGGAAGGAAATATGGAGAGATGCTGTGTGGCGTGGCGTGGCGGGGCGGGGCGGGGGTTGTGAGATGTTAGACCAGGGGCTCAAGGCAGGGAGAGGGAGAAAAGTTGGACATGAAGGTGGAGGAGAGGAAAGGAGAGATGCACAAGCGGGGGAGGGGAGAAAGAGGGAAGATGAATCTAGGGAGAGAAGATGGACAATGGATGGTAGGGAAGAGAAAGGGCAAAATGCTGAACAATGGAGGAGGAGAGGGGAGAGAGATGGGACAGGAAAATGCTGGTGGTAAAAGAGATAGGGAGATATCAGGCTATGAGAAGGAGGGAACAGATGCTGGGCTGGAAGGGTGGAGAGAGGGAGACACTGGGAATGGTGGAAAGCATGGGGAGAGGCCCAGGGAGTGGAGATGGCAAGGAAATAAATGAGAGTACAGAGGTATATGGTAATGGTGCGTAGATTGAAGATGGAAAGGAATGATAGGCTGGGAAGGAGAGATGCTGCGTATGCCTTGTAGCGCTATAGAAATGCTAAATAGTAGTAGTAGTAGTAGAGATGGGGAATGGGAGAGCTAGTGGGTGAAAGGAAATGGAAATGTGATAGATATCTGAAGGAAAAGATTTAGAAAGAGGATGAAATTTGAGTGTACAGAAGCAGAAAAGAAAGAAAGAAAAGAAAGATCAATATTTTAGAGGCAGGTACAGTGAGGAAATGAAATGACAGGAGAAAAAAGACAAATGGACAGCCGCTTGAAGAATTAGCAGAAGACAGGAAAGCGGGAAAGAGAAATTGGAACCAACATGATGGAAAAATAAAATGTCCAGACAATAAAGGTAGAAAAATCACTTTATTTTGAATGTTTTAAATGGAATATGTTAACTTTGGGAAATGTGCATGGTGGATGTCTTTTTATCGTGTTAAGTAGAAAAGGAAATGCACTTTTGTTTTTGGGTTTTTTTTCTCCAGTGTTGCAGTGCATGCTGAGGTTCCCAGTTCAATTTTGTCTACATATTTTTATTTTTAATTTGTGATCCCTTGTTCTGTAATTTGTGAGGGTCTGTCAGTGTGACTGTAACGGCAGATGAAGAGATTAGAGAGGAGAGGGAATTGGGGAGGGGCTTCTTTATTTTCTGCCCTGGTCACCAGCATGGTTAACAGCAGCCCTGACCCTTGCTATAGCTAGTGGGGATCCCCAAGCTCTACCAGCTGGGGATCTCTTCCGAAGCTGGCCAGAGCTGCCTTCCACCGAGCTTGGCAGATGGGGCAGCATCCTGGAGCCACTGACAACTAAGCATGTATGGGGTGCTGGCATCAGTGGCTCGAGGAATTGCTGCTGCCTGCTGGGCTTGGCGGAGAGGAGTTCTGGCCATCTCTAGTGGAGGACCCCAGCTGACAGACATTGGGGATCCTCATCAGCTAAAGTATTTATATTTTGAGTTGGGGAAGTGCTGGGGGAGAGGGGGAGAGAGAAAATTTTGTGCCCACCCACTTTGTGCTCAGGCCCACCCAAAATTGGTTGTCTGGCTACGCCACTGCATTACATTGTAAATAGATGCTGAATTTTCATACCTCAGTATCACCCCGTTTTCTTTGCAATGGTACTGATTTTCATGCCACAGACACTTCTCTATTCAAGATTTCCAATCTCTCCCTACCAATACGGATCATCACTCATTCAATTTAACTGAATTTCTTTGTTCTTCAATCTACTCTTTTGGTACAGGTCGATACCTCACCAGTTTAATACCTTCTTCAGATGTCACTGATTATATTTTTGCATGTGGTATGTCAGCCTGAATCTGACCACATATATAATTTTACAGATGTTGAGTACTTTACTTGTCTTTCAAAACAGTATTTCTATTTCCAATCTGAGTGGATATCTGCCTACAATTACAGTATTCCACGTTTCCATGGCTGATAATCCTATAAATCTTCAACAGTTTACTCAATGTTTTTGTGACACCTCTTCCTTTTTCTGGCCACAGTATGACCTTTCAGTTGTGCATTCGAACTTCTTATTCTTTCTCAATATTTCTTATTCCTACAGTTATCTATTTTCAAAAATATGACTGGGAAAGTGTTCTACAGTAGCTGTTCTATTCTTACTCCAGCATTGTCTATTACCAATATGCTGCCCATTTCCCTAATGTTGGGTTGGTTAGCACAGGAATGCATATCTCTCTATATATTCATCCTTTTCATCTATATTTTGCTTTGTAATACATCCTTTGACCTCCTGTCTCATAGGACATCTTTTTTCTCGGTGGACTCACGTCTACCATTTTCCTACTAGGGCTTTACTGACCGTTATCATTCTGTTCAAACAATCCTTATCTCAGCACATAGAAGAAGAACTATGTGGAGATCAGGAGTTCTTCTGACATGTTTTTACTAGATAATACTAAAAGCAAATAGATCTGGTTTGTTTTTTGTTTTTTTTACAAAACACTCTTATATTCTGGATACCTATTCAGTAGACTCTGCAACAAATATTTATTTTCATTAAATGGAGGCATGAACTCACTACCTCCTCCACTTCAAGGAAACAGGCCTATTAACAGTGCATATGCATATGTTTGATACACTTGTTTGGACTGTTCCCTTTTATAGCTTGGGAGACTTCAACTGTGTGGCTAGATGATCAATGTCCATGGAGTAAAATAGTTACTTACCTGTAACATTGGTTCTCCGTGGAGAGTAGATCATCTAGCCACACAGACCCACCCTCCCATCCAGAGTTGCCACCAGCTTTTTCATTAACTAAGGCGGGATGATTGAGCATTCAATATATATAGTGGCTATTAGTGGCGAGAAGGCAGGGACCTGCACAGAGAGTTCCGTTTGAGTTTTCTGTGCTTTGAGCAAGACTGGGTTGGTGACGTCACTGGGGTGAGGTCCTAGTGACTCCTCCCCTGAAAGCAACAAAATGTCATAATGAATTGTATTTAGACTATGGGTAGATAGCATTTGTTTGGCCAGCAGTGGTGTTATACCCAGATATCCAATGCCAGGAACATGTCTAGCACTTAATATCAGGTCTGTTCAGCTGGTTATCACTTATCCAGATATGTGCAATATTCAACACTTAAAGTTAAACCAGACAAACACAGGACTGTGGGGATCGATATTCAAAAGAGTTTAACCAGAAAGGAGAGGCTCCTACCTGGATAACCCCCACTGTGCTAGTCAATTTGGGATATTCAGTGGCACTTAACCAGTTAATGCTACTGAATATCCCTATTAACCAGCCATTCCCTAACTGACTAGGTTAGGGGCAGGTGGGAGTGGAGGTTGGGCAGAAAATCAACTTAGCCATTTAGGACTAGATTCTATATATATCATGCCTAAAAATTCAGCACCAAAATGAATTTTGCCTAAGCGCATTTCAAAAAGTATGCCTTAATTTACGACTTTATTTTATAGAATAAGCCTAAATTTCTGCATGGTTTATAATATATGCTGAGCTCCAGTCCATGCAACTAAATTTAGTTATGGGCAGTTATGCCAAGTAAAACCTGGTGTAAATGCTGATGCCTAAATTATGTGCATACAAGGTGTATTTTATAACCATGCGCATAGATTTTAGAAATGCCCATGACCTGCCCATTCCACATTTATGATCACACCCCCTTTTCAACCATGCAACTTAGAATTTACGTGCAGCACGTTATAGAATATGCTTAGACATTTCTGCATGTAAATTCTAATAATGCCAATTAGTGTCAATAATTGCATGTTAATTGGCAAATATCAGCACTGATTGTCTTGTTAACTAATTAGGTTATACACATTGTTATGGAATACACTTCGATTTTTGCATGGAAATCTCGGCACGATATATATGGAATCCAGGGGTTAGTGGAGATTTTCAGCCTGGTAACCGGCTAAGTAACTGCATAAATTTAGCACAACAAAACAGCTGTCCTAACTTTATACAGTGAGTTAACTGGGCACCAATCTGAATATCGGCCAGTGCCTGGTTAACTTCCGAGTCAGCAGACATATCCAGATATTCAATGCTGGGAGCTGTGCATGCCCCAGCACTGAATAACCAAGATAAGCTTAGCCTGCTTTTGGAAGCGGCTTGCAAGCCACGTACCACCATGGGCTGAATTATGTATTATGCAGTCCTATTTGTCCAGAAAAGACTAGATTCTACAAATGGTGCTGAAAAATCAGCACTGAAAATTTTAACTGCTAACTCCCAGATTCTATATAACGTGCCTAGGGATTTGAGCCAAAATCAGCGTGTATTCTATAATAACTAGTAAAAATGCCCATTTCTGTACGAAATGAAATGGGCGCTAGCAAGATTATCCCCCCCTCCCTTGCTGTCTTCCTCTGTCCCCTCCGAGTCCCACGGCCCCCTTTCCTCTCTTCTGATTTACAGGCCGTCCTCCCTCCCCTCTTCCACTCCCCTGCAACTCACCACTTTGTGCACAGGTTTCCAGGTGTTCTCCACGGCCATGTGGTTGGCCGCCACCTGCTTGTGCCCCACCGCCTTCAGGTCGTGTTGTGGGTTGTTGTCATTAGTGAAGTGTTTTTGTGTGTGTGATAGATATTGTGCTTTTGTTTTCAGAATGTTGTTTGAGGTTTGGGAAAGGGAGGGGTGGGTGGGGTTGGCTAGTTGGGAGGATGTGATGGTGTGTGTGAGTGAGAATGTTAGGGGGAGGGGGTGGGGGATGGTGAACTGTGAGGGAGTGGCGGGAGGGCTTAGAAGGAGGGGGTCTGTGTTCCTGTGGTGATGGGTTGAAAGTGAGTAGGTGCTTGGAAGGGGGGGTCTGCGTTCCTGTGGTGATGAGTTGAATGTGGGGGATCCTTCAGGTCGTGTTTGTGCTGGCTGTCAGTGTAGGTTTTTGGTTTTTGGTGTGGTAGAGATTGTGCGTGTGTGTATGTGTGAATGTTTGAGGGGGCGGGGTTTGTGTGTGAGGGAGTGGCGGGGTGCTTGGAGGGGGGTGTGAAAGTGAGGAATCGTTCATGCCATGTTTGTGTTGGCTGTCATTGTGGTTTTTTTGTTGTTGTTGTGCTAGAGAGTGTGTGTGTGTGTGTGAATGGTTGGGGTGGCGGGGCGGATGGTGAACTGTGAGGGAGTGGCGAGGGGTTTTGGAAGTGGGGGTCTGCGTTCCTGTGGTGATGGGTTGAAAGTGAGGGATCTTTCAGGTCGTGTTTTTGGTGGCTGTCAGGTTTTTTTTTGTGTGTGTATGCTAGAGAGAGAGTGTGTGTGTGTGTGTGTGTGTGTGTGTGTGTGTGTGTGTGTGTGTGTGTGTGTGTGTGTGAATGTTTGGGGGGTGGGCGGATGGCAAACTGTAAGGGAATGGCTATTGGCTTGGATGGTAGTCAGGGGCTTGGAGGGGTCCAAATGAAACAGCTTTAGAGTTGTTACAGATGGACCAATAATAAAGAATGACAACCTGGATGCAGCAGCTCTTAAGTTTGCTTGTTGTATTTTGAGTGTATAGCAATGACAGCTGCTCGGGAGAGTGGAAACAGAGATCAACCAAATTGGCTTCCTTGCTTACATGAAACTAAATAGGCTCACCTCTTTTTTTCTGATTGGATGAGCTCTGTTTTCTTTGTGTAGTAATCGGGAGGACTGGGAGGGGGCAGGGTGGGAGGTGTGTAGCAGCAGCGGTGGGGGTTTAGAGGGGGTTCAGGGGCTTTGAGGGGGGTGAGCGTTGCTTGGGGGGGGGTTGGCGGCGCCTCTCAACTCCGTGAAACACGTCTCCGACAGGCAGCTAGCATTTGCTGTTGTCTCTGCAGCCGCTCCTCTCCCCTCAGACGTCGCTGTACTCCTCTGGTGTTTCCTCCAGGGGCAGTGATGTGCAGGGGAGAGGAGTGGCTGCAGAGACGACGGCCAATGGCAGATGTCTTTCCGGAGCCCTGTTTTAGTTTTGTTCTGTTTTTTTGTTTGTGTACCGGCTGCTGCGTCTGCTTGTGGCGAGAGGGTTGATGTGGCCGAAGGGGTGGGTAGGAGCTTGGGTGATGTGCCGAGGGGAGGGACTTGGGTGCTGCGCCATGGGGGGGGGGGGGGGTAGGTGCTTATGTGATGCGCCGTCGCGAAGGAACTTGGGTGTTGCGCCGAGGGGGGGCTATGTGGGTTGTTTCCCTACTCCTCCCCCTGCCTGGGTCGCGGTTTGTTGCTGTGCGCCGGGCTGCTGACGTCATCCGAGTCGCAGCCAATCAGTGGGATGATCTACTCCATCTTTCCACGGTTCCAGGCAGCCTCAGAACGTTGGAGGTGAGAATTATTATATAGGATGTGTATAACTTAACAAGCTAATGAGCGTTGATAACAGCACTTAAAAATCAAGAATATGAACTGATTAGAATTTAGGCATACAACTCGCTAAGTGTATTCTGTAATGAAGTGCGCCAAATTTCCAACAAGCACAAGCAAAAAGGGGCATTGTTATGGACAGGGAAATAGACAATTCATGGGTGTTCTAAAATTTACACGCCTAGTTATAGAATATGGCCCAGTGGACCTAAATCTATGCACTGGGATTTACACCACATTTTGATTGGTGTAAATGGATGTGCATAGATTTAGGCACTGAAATCTCAACTAATCATATTCTATAATCAGCGTGATTATAGCATACACTTAGTTGTTGCCGATTTTTTGGGCACCATATATAGAATCTCTCCCTAAGCATATTCTATAAAGGATCCAAATTTTTTATAGAATAGTGCTAAGTGCAAACAACACCTAACTTTAGGTGCAGAATATTATGCCTGCTGAAAGCTGAAAGTGTGTAAATTCTGGGAATGTCCCTGGAATGCTTCCAAAATGCCCCTGTCCATTCCCCCTTGAAATTATGCACTATAGGGGTTCTGCACACAGCATTACAGCACACGATATGTGCGTAACTCCCAATTAATGCCTATTAGTGCCCCAAATTGGTTTTATCAGCTAATAATTGGCACCGATTGCCTCATTAATCAATTAAGTTGCACACGCAAATTGGCTATGCACACTGATTTACCATGCAACTATAGTTGTCATATATAGAATCTGGTGGTAAATGTTGAATATCAGCACGACTCTGCCCCTGGACTACCCAGAAAATTGCTGACTTTGAGTTAGTGCTGACATTCAACAGCACTGTCCAATTAAATGCCATTGAATATCAGCAGATAGCCCCACAAAAATGATTTAACCATGCAGGATCCTCCCCTGCACGGTTAAATCGCTTTGAATATTGACAAATGATGGGAAATAATGGGTAGAATGGATAGAATGCCATGTTTGAAATCATTTATTAATTTTATTTATTTATTTATTTGTGACATTTATATCCCACATTATCCCAAACTAGTTTGAGTTCAGAAGATAGGTGTACACTTTTGAGGTGGCTTATACATTCAGGGGAAGATATGTTCTCTACTTCCAAGTTAAAATTCAGAGCTTCCTGGGTCCTAAGACCAATGTATTTCTTTGTTTTATGCTCCACCATGTGGCCATTTAGTAGCTGCTGTTTTCTTGCCTTCTCATGCTTGCCAGATGAGCAGGCAGAAAAACAGAATGGGAAAAACATGGTAATTAAAAGTAGGCAGGGGAATGAGTCCAGGGAGCTGCAACTAATAATAGCAGAGGGCTGGACTTTGTTGAACTGAAAGCAGGTGCTGAAAGACAGCACTTTGCCATATAACTGTTCTTTTATGATTCTCTCAGTCATGAGCGAGAATTTTGTTTCTTTATTTATCCAGGTCTCAAAGATTCTTACAGGTTGTATAATTTCTTTATGAAGGCAGTAAATTAAATAAAGCTAACATAGAGCTTCATCATTCAAAATCAACAGCCCCATAAAATCTTAATAGATAAAAATAAAGCAAAACAGTAGCAAAAAAAAAAAAAGTATGACTGTTATGGGACTAACAATATGTTTTTTGCAACCCCCTTCTTCAAGTCAGATCATCTTATATTCTTTTTGTTGTTGCTATTTTCTTGCTCTCTATGAACCTTCAAAGTGGACTAACATGGCAACCACATTAAAATCTGTGATAGAGCTATAGAAAGTATAGAATGACATTGCAATTTATTCAGTTTTTAGAGAGCTTTTTATTAAAAAAAACATTAAGAAATGGGCTCAGTGCATGATTTTCCAGAGGGATTGGCAAGACGGATGTTGAGAAAAATTCAAACCGTTCAAAATGTGGCAGTTTATTTGATCTTCTCTTTAAAGAAATCAGATAAAATTACACTTCACTTTGTGAAGTTACATTGACTTCCTATTGAGGATGGTTCAAGATGGAATGTCTGTTATTTAAGATTACTTATGGATTGATCCCACAATATATGCTTTCTTTAGTACACTACTCAATCACTGACCAGTTTTATAATACCCAAGTTTCATCTTTATTTATTTTTCCTAGTCTTCAGGGGATCACCTCTAAGAAAATATTCACTTGCCTATTTGCTTATCAGGCAGCTAGCTTCTGGAATTCCCTTTTTCTTAAGGAACCTGCCCACTTATGGTCTTTTAAAGAAAGGATTGAAGACTTTGCTTTTTAATAAGTATGTATTAAGGAAATGATTTATTATAGTTTATATTTTAAGACTATGGTTTTTTGTTAATACAAATTATTTTAGTTGTTTGTAACCATATTTGACCAACTTTGTCATCCTAGATTTATTTTTTCTAGCTTCTTGGTTGTAACCCACTATGAGCTACGATATTGGTATTAGCGGGCTGTAAGAGACCTAACTGTAACTGTATGGTGGCATGAAGCTGGTCCCATTTGGAAGGGCTCTACATTTCTGCTGGTCTTCCTGTTTCTTCAAATAATTATGCCCCATACCAAACGAAAAGGGACTATTAAGGTGGCTTCCTCAACCACCAAAATTTTATCCCCTCATCAGCAGAAGATTGAGTGCTTCGTGTCCAGAACCCCCCCCCCCCCCCCAACTACTGGAGAAGAAATATCCCAGGCACTAACCTAGAATGAATGAGCACTTTCGGTTTCAGGGTCTGAAATGTCACTCTCTACTCCAGCGTGCTACCCACCACCCCACCCATCAATCTCAGTGGCAGCTGTCGGGGGTCTACATGCAAAAAGTGCTAGTTTGGAGGCTCCAGTCAGGTGCAATGCTGCTGCTTGACCTGCTGGAGGTACTGTCAATGTTGGGGAGCAGTCAACAATGGGTGCTGGCAATAAGACTCCTTGGGCAGTGTCTCTGGAGAGTATTTGGGAGACTTTGTAGAGGTTGGACTCAACACAAGAAGTTTCAACACTTGTGAGTAAAACTGATGATTTCACTAAGAAAATGGATGAACTAACAGTGAGGGCCCCTTTTCCTAAGCCACGTAGGCGCCTACGCACACCCAACGTGCACCAAAATGGACTTACCGCCTGACTACCATGTGGCTCTTGTGGTAAGTTCATTTTTGGCATGCATCCAATATGCGTGTCTGAAAAATAATTTTTATTTTCGAACGTGCATAACGGACGCACACCAAGTGGCATCTGACGTTCGTTGGTCCTTACCACCCAAATTCTTTACTGCTAGGTCTATGGCTGTCGGTAAGGTCAGAGACCCAAAATGGACATCCATTTTCGCGAAAAAAGAGGCCTTTTTATAGGTACGTTAAAAAAATAATTCTGCGCACACCCAAAACCTGCGCCTACACTACCGCAGGCCACTTTTTACCGTGGCTTAGTAAAAGGGCCCCTGAGTTTTCTAGCCAGATTACGTCTTTTAAAAGCAAGGTAAAAACTTTGCAAGATGCATCTGCAGTTATAATTAAAGATAAATTAATTATCCACAGAAAGATTAAACTTATTGAGAATTATAATAGAAGATTAAACCTCTGTTTTTTGAAATTTTCAAAGTCTCCTAGATCTACTCCTGTTAATGTGTTTAAAAGATACTTAGAAGTTTTAAAGTTTCCCTCTGAAGCTATTCCTCCATTAAATAAGATTTACTATGTTCCATCAAGATTATTGTCAGGGGACCAGCCAGAGACTATGAGACTCATTTTCGAAATAGAAAAACATCCAAAAAGTGTCATAAAGCACCATTTGGATGGATTTCTTCTCAAAACGTCCAAATTGGCATTTTTGAAACCTGTTTTGCAGACGTCTATCAATGCATTTCATCTGCAGTGTGTCCAAATTAGAACGGGGTGTGTTGGGGCATTTTAAAGGAAGGATTAGGGTGGGCTTAGGGCATGCGTAACACTTGGATTTTGATAGCATTTATTTATTTATTTATAGTACATTTCTACCCCACATTTTCCCACACACGCAGGCACAATGTGGCTTACATAGGAGAATTAACAATGACAATGCAATAAGAGAAAATGGTAAGAGACAAGAATAGGCAAGGAAGGGGAAGGGGGCATAACAGATGCAGGGGTAAGAAAGTGGGACTATTGATCGGTAAGAGAGTGGGGGGAGTAGACCAGTCCAAATAGGTGGGTTTTCAGCAGCCTCTTGAACAGCTGGTGATCATTTTGCAGCTTTAAGCATTTCGGCAAACCATTCCAATTCTTGGCACAGGAGTATTGGAAGGACGAAGTGAAGATCTTCTTGTATCTAATGCCTCTGCAATTTGGAAAGTGCAGGTTGAGATATGACCTCGAGGTGGCAACTGCATTCCTGGGAGGCAGGTCGATAAGGCGAAGCATATATTCCGGAGCCAACCCATATATTTACCTTCAGCTTATTATCGTCTGTATTTAAGATCATGTAATAACTGCATCATCACAACACTCTGTAAGCCACATTGAGCCTGCAAAAAGGTGGGATAATGTGGGGTACAAATGCAATAAATAAATAAATAAATAAATATATGATTTTGTGAGTTAGGGAGCAGATTTTGAAAGAGATACATTCCCTCACAGGCAACCAGTGGAGAAGGAAACGCAGAGGTTGAGCATGCTCGAAACGCGATTTACCCAGGATTAGTCTTGCCGCAGTGTTTTGTGCAGTCTGGAGTTTCTGCAAAAGGTATCCAAGGCAACCTGCATAAATCCCGCTGCAGTAATCCAGGTACACGTTGTGTCCTCCAGGGCACGTTGTGTGTCCACCTGGCACCAACCAATGAACAAGGGTGCGAAACAGTTCTCTAGTTAGGCAGTATCTGACCTGCCGAAGCCTCCACATTGCATTGAACATTCTCTTAGTGACAGCTCGTACCTGGTCATCTAGAAGCAAATGCTTATCCAAGGTCACCCCAAGGAGCTTCAGACTGCTGGATAGAGGGCGAACATAGTCATTTATAGTGAGGGTATCAGTAGGGACAGAATAGTAAGGGGAGTGGAGAATTAGGCACTGCATTTTATCCTTATTCAACTTGAACCGGAACACCCTCGCCCAATGTTCCATTGTAGATATGCTTGTAGCAATCAGGTCCGAGATTTCGGCAACCGTGTCATGGAAAGGGATGGAAATGGTGACATCATCAGCATAAATGTAAGGATTTAGGCCCAGGTTGCTGAGGGCGGTAGCAAGTGGGATCAGCATGATGTTAAACAGTGTAGGTGAGAGGGGCGAGCCCCGAGGCAAAATGTTTAGGGTGAAAACTTCAATGTTTTGGTCTAGACCTGTTTTTCTAATGAATAAGACACAAAAGGTGCCCTAAATGACAACTGAAGAGATTCAGTGATGAGTAATTACTCATTACTCTCTAGTGGTCACTGACCCCCTCCCACCACCAAAAAATGTGAATAAAAATTATACTCACCAGCCTCAGATGTTATAGCCAGGTCCATTAGCGCAGCATGCAGGCCCCTGGAATAGTGTAGTGGTAGGTGCAGTGCACTATAGACAGGTGGACCCAGGCCCATACCTTCCCCTACCTGTTACATTTGTGGTGGAAACTATGAGCTGTTCAAACTCACCAGAAACCCACAGTACCCATATATAGGTACCCCGTTAACCCATAAGGGCTATTGTAGTGGTGTACAGTTGGGGGTAGTGGGTTTTGGGTGGGTTTTAGAGGGCTCAGCAGACAAGATAAGGGAGCACCAGTGAGATGTGTACCCCATTGCTCTCCTGGGATGTCTGGAGAATCAGTCTGCTAAAAATTCTGGCCCTTCCTATATCCCAATGACTTGATTTTCTAAGTTTTTTTTATGTGTGAGCACAAAACCTTGTTACAAATGGTATTTAAAAAAATAGACACTTTGCTTTTTCGAAAATGTTTATATTTGCTATTCGGATTTGGGACATGTAGCTCAAAGTGTACAAAGTTCAACTTAGACATCATATCAAAAATGCCCCTCCAAAGTTCAAATTCCAAGAACTGAGAATCTTAATATATCTGCAATACTTGAATCATCTGTGACTGAATACTCAGAAAAGGCAACGTTGTTGGCATCATTTGTTTTTGAGCAGGATTTGAATGCAGTTATGAAGTTATATTTCTGGAATGCTCAGGCTCTTTTTTATGGTAAAAAGGTGTGGATATATCTTGATGTAACAAGGCAAACTCAAGAGCGAAGGAAAGCTTTCTAGCTATGAGGCAAGAATCATTGACTTTGGGAGCGCCTTTTCTTTTAGAGTACACCTGTAAATGCCTGATAAGATATTTGGGTATAAAATCTGTGTTGTTGTTGTTGTTGTTTTTTCAGCTGGAGCAATTGAGAGCTTTCTTAAATGTTACAAAGATTGTCATGTGAAAGAAAGGTCCAATATGGATTCTACTGCATGACTTATATAAATTGGAAGGGTTCTATTTTCATGCTAATGCCTTTTCTTTAGTTATTTTTCTTTATTACGGTTTCCTTATCTTGGTGTTCTGGTCTCCCTCTGATGTTTTAAGTCTAAGAAAGAATGACATTGGGGGTTTTTTAATGCTTATGCTTGTGGTTCCATGTTGCTTATTCAAGTGTATAACTTGTATGTTATTTTCTAAAATTACAATAAAAAAAGAAGAAATGAGCTCTGTGCATTTTACCACAGGGCTTTCCTATGGGCTAAGCCCATTTTTAATGTGGCCCAAAAATAGGGCTTTTTTTTTCTTTTTGCAGGTCCAGTGTTAATTGTTCCATTAGTGTGTGAGACCAGCTAGCTGAATAACTCTTCCATGCCAATTCCCTGTCTATGACACGCTCCCTCCCCAAAAAATAGCAAAAATTAATAAATAGCATGGAATGGTCCAGGGGTGGAGGCCTAGCTGCAGGAGGCCCTGGTGGTGGAGAGTCTGGTGGTGAGAAACTGGCTAGGGGATGGAGAGCTGGGAGGGATGCAGGAGGGGCCTTATGATGTGGCTTGGCAGAGGAGCTGGGGAGAAAGGTGGTGAGGACCATCTGGGTGTCCTCCAGGGCACGTTGTGTGTCCACCTGGCAGTTACAAAGGGAGGTGAGGCAGGAGATACATTCCTCCTCAAATGGCCTCCTGGTTCTCAGTTCCCTAATGAGGGCATTCAGATGCTAGTTGAGCTCCTCGACCTCTTCCATGAGCAGGCTTTGCTCATAGTCGATGTTCTGAGTGGTGCTTACCAGGAGAGTGTCAGCCTGATATAATTCAGGGCTCTCATCTTTCCTCCTGCTCCTCCTCCATGGGGCCTGGGTGATCCCACTCCAACTCTTCTTCTGGCTGAAGCGCTTCAGCTCCCTCCACTTCCTCCACTTAGAGTTCTGCTGCTGCTGCTAGGCCTCCCTCCTTCTCAGCAGCCTGCTCTTGGGCAGCTTGACCATCAGCATGACATTAGCATGGGTAGACATTGGTTAAGTGGCTACATAGCAGGAATATCTTCTGTTCTCTCTTGTCCTCACTGAAGGTGACTGTGACTATCCACTAAGGAACTGCCTAATGACCCCCCATAGTGAACCCCTAGAGCTCAGCAGGGGCGTAGCCACGGGCGGGCCTGGGTGGGCCTGGGCCCACCCAATTTCGGGTCAGGCCCGCCCAGCAGCAAAGTTCCTGACGGCGATTCCAGTCGCAGGCTCTGCTCGCAGTCGCAGCGATTCCCTCACGCTGCCTGCCAGTGCCGGCTGCCGCTCAATCTCCTTGCGCTACTAAGCGTTAACCCGGAAGTCTCTCCTCTGCAGGAGAGACTTCCGGGTTAGTGCTTAGTAGCGCAAGGAGATTGTTGAGCGGCAGCCGGCAGGCAGCGTGTGGGAATCGCTGCGACTGCGAGCGGAGCCTGCGAGTAGAATTGCCGTCAGGAACACTGCTGCTGGGCGGGCTTGCAAGGAGGGTGAGATGCTGCAGCTGCACGGGGGGGGGGGGGGGGGGGAGGGATGATGGGGGAAAGATGTCGCATGGGGGAGGGAAGACGGGGGACATAGCAGCTGCACATGGGAAAGGGAAGATGGAAAGAAAGATGCTGCACAGGGGGGAGGGAAGATGGAAAGATGAGGCTTGGTTGGTGGGTGAGGGAGATGCACGGGGATAAAGGGAGAGATGCAGCAAAGGGGTGGAGGGGTGAGGAAGGGAGAAGTCTTGGCTGTGTATGAGGTGGGGGGAGGGACACATGCTGCATACAGAGGGGATAGGTGGGGAGGGGGAGAAATGGTAGGCATAGGGGTGGAGAGGAGGGAGAAATGGGTATAGTGGTGGAGGGAGGGCGGAGCAGAGAAACGTTTGTGCCCACCCACTTTGGGCTCAGGCCCACCCAAAACTGGCTGTCTGGCTACGCCACTGGAGCTCAGAGAAGCAAAAATACAACAGGGTCTAAGCTTCAACCCAGGCAGTGATTTAATGGGCATTTAGACTCCTAAAGTCCCAGTTCAGATGTCTCAACTGCTCTGGAGGTGAGCTATTGTATAGCCCATCAAAGGTCTGCAACATCTTCATTGCCTGCTGCATGCTGCACAGTTTGGCAATATCCCACCATATGCCTGAACCCCAGGAACAGGTCAGAGAGGAAATTGATGAAGAGGAAAACCCCCAGGGACCCTGAGATGATCTGCCACCTCAGCAAGTAAGACAAAGAGGTCAGGAGGTCTGGAATCATTTTTTTGTGACAATGGTGAGATATTTATTAGTGACGAGCACATAGCTGTCAATTCCATGCCACAATTCCCCCTCTTCCCTCTTCTGTTTCACCCCCATTGTGTAGTACAGTCAAATAAGTGATACAAATGAACATAAAGAATGGCCCCCCGTGTTTCCCCACCCCCTTCCATTGTTTCTGTTATCTCCTGCCACACCCCAACCTGCTCTTGATGGATATCACCAAGCTCCTCCCACATGCCAGTGACCTCTTCCCTGAGCAGGACCTGCTGTTGAATTATATGTTCCCTGCACTCTAACATTCACTCCATCTTCTTCTTGATCCTGTTCAGGGTGGGCAAGAACTTCCTCATCATCATCTTCATGCAGCTTTTTCTCCTCTGGTGGCTGCTCCTGCTCCTGATCCAGATCAGCTTCTTACTTCAATGCCTCCATGCCTGTGTCTCCAATATATTCCTCATCTGCCTTTGGCAGCAGGATGTTGGCATCCTCTGCCAATGCTGCTCCCTGCTCACTGGACCATGGGGTTGGGGTGCATGCTGTGAAAAGTTTGAGGGTAGGAATATAAACTCCACAGTAAATCAGCAATTTCATGTTTGAGTTCTTTCAGTACCCTAAAGTGCATGCCATCTGGTCCAGGTGATTTACTATTCTTTAATTTGTCGATTTGTATGTGTTCCAGGTTCACCGAGATTTCTGTCAGTTTCTCCACATTGTCACTCTTGAAAACCATTTCTGGTACAGGTAGATCTCTTGCATCTTCTTCTATAAAGACCAAAGCAAAGAATTAGTTCAGTCTTTTTGCTTGGGCCTTGTCCTTCCTGAGTGCTCCTTTTGCACCTTTATGATCTAATGGTCCCATGGATTCCCTCACAGGCTTTCTGCTTCTGATCTACTTGAAAAAAGTTATTACTGTGAGCTTTTGTCTCTATGGCAAGTTTTTCTTCATATTCTCTTAAAATGGTATACTGCAGGGTGCGCTGAGGCATCCCACGATAATTTTGCCATCTGTGCTTGCTACCCACCCGCTAAAAAATACTTTTTTATTTTTAGCACTGGGGGAGTGTTTGGAGTTAGAGAGTAGATGCATTTTACGCAAATTGGTTAGCGCAACTACTGAGTAGCTCGTGGTTAGTGTGTGGTTCTTGCCGCCACCAAAAAAGGTATAGTTAAAGGTTCATGTACTAATAGCCACACACTAATGGTAAAATTACCACATGGCCATTAATAGAGAAACTAGGATTTTTGGCCATTTTACTGCTATGGTAAAAATGGCCTCAGTGCACAGGAAAGACCCGTGTAAGGGTGCACAGAGGCCAGCTTTTACCACAGTTTGGTAAAAGGGCTTCTCTGTGCATCAACCTCAGTGAATAAGCATGTAACCAAAGTTCTAAATAAATAAATAAATAGCAATATATTTATTTGTTACAAATGCATGTAGATGACCATCTTATATAGGGTTACCATTTGTCCGGATTTCCCCGGACATGTCCTCTTTTTGAGGGCGCTGTCGGGAGTCCGGGCGGATTTCTTTGTTTGCTGGCTTTGTCCGGGTTTTCTCCGAGTCCTCCGCTCCTCCTCCTGACTTTCAGTCTCCTCCCCTCGTCCGACGTGCAGCGTCCGTGCGTGATGACGTACATGCCCCAGTCAGCTGATTAGTTGATCGATCCGCCCTCCCTCCGTCCTCAGTCCTCCTGCACGCACGAGTCAACTAGTAGTGCCTGCTGCAGCCACGAGGTAAATTTGTTTTTTATCCGAGTTGTGTGGGTCTGGGTGAGGGTCGGACGGACTGAGCCACTTTCTTGATGTAGCTGCTACTTCACTTAGTTGGCAGGCAGTCGCAGTAGTGTGGGGATTCGGGGGGGGGGGGGGGGGGGGGGGAAAGTAATAAAACCGGAGTAATAAAACAAGTAGTTGTTCAAGTAAAAGAAAACTGGGGCCCGCCTGGGGGGGGGAGACCAGAATGGAACTGGCTGGGTAATTCAATTGGTTTCTCTCTCCCCGTTGGTTAAAATAAATCCTCCTGTTCTCGATTTCATTTGGATTAGAACAAAGGTGCACAAATGTCGGGCAGCTTCTCTGTGCTATCTTTTTCAACTCTCCAGGGCTTCCTTACTGTTCCTCTCCTCATCTATCTGTACAAGTGGTATCCTCTGTCCCTATCACGCTGGCTGGGTTTTTTTTTCTTTTTCTGTTAAACGTTTTATTGCCCAATGTTGTTTCTCTTAAAAGTGCCCCGCCCCCTGGCCATGCGGAACTAATCATCTTGTTGTGGGTTGCAGGGTGACTTGTTATTCTGTGTCTCCAGCTTTTAAGTGCTGTCTAACTTGCCTGCCTGCAACGGGAGCGGAATATACAGAAAAAAAGAATAGAAAGGCTACAAAGGTTTGTTCTAACTTCTCTCTTTCTTTCCTTAAAAGACAAGCGTGTTAACACTGCAATGCTGAGGTAATAAAAGAAAACCCCAGTTTTATTACATCCAGTAGTGTTTGGTGTGATTTTAGATGCCAATTAAAGCTGAACCCTTGTGTTCAAAATTGCTGCTAACAGTTCAAGCGGCAGCTTCATGAGACTTCCATTGAAGTCTTGAATAGGGGGCGGGGCAAGGGGTGGGGCATGGGCGGGATGGGGGCGGGGAAGAGGTGTGTCAAGGGGCGGGGCATGTGTCCTCTTTTTTCTTAGGGCAAATATGGTAACCCTAATCTTATACATCTTGACTATTTCTCTCATTCTTGACACATATTAGTGGGGAAAATTGAAAGGCTCACCCCTTAAAGGGGGGCCGATTACAACCGGGCTGAAGGCTCAGGAAGAATATGGGGGGGGGGGGGGAGGAGGGGGAGTAGATAGAAGGGATAGGAGAATGAAGGGTTAATGGGAAAAGGGGCGGGTAGGGAGGAGTGGTGAAGAAGGGGTTGGTAGGGAAACACAGCGCCATTTGGTTTTCAGCAGGCGAAGCAGGCGAAGGGATCAGTGCTGACACAATTGATTGGTGTGGTATCAGCAAGCTCCTTACATTATATACTCATTGCAGTTGGTGGGGCAGTGAAGATAGTGTTTTCAATATTGTGCTTTGAAAGCTGTTCAGGTACGGTGTGGGGGAACAGTTTAAAAAAAAAAAAACATTTCATGCTTGCTGTACATGTGGGTGTGGGGTTAACATCTCGATATAGGTTTTGGGGATGAGGTACGGGGGGGGGGGGGGGGGGGCAGACCTGAGGGTGATTGGGATAATGCTGTGAAGTTTGGGGAGCAGGTTAATCAATATTGCTGCTGCTGCTGTTATTATATGCATAGATCTTACCTGCCTTATGGACAGCTCCCGGTGGGAATTTGGGTCGGTTTTGCGTCTTTGTTTCAGTTATACACCGGGTGGGAGACGCCAGCAGGGTTTGTGAGCTGCGCGGGTGTGTTGCGCCTATTTTCAGGTTGCCCTTGTCCTTTCCCCTTGCGGACGTTGCGATGCTGGTTCTAGGGTCAGGGCGGTGATTTTGGGGTGATTGGAGCGTTTCGCGCCATTTTCTGCCTTTGTTTTGGTGACCTGCGATGTTGCAGCGGCCATTTTGTGTCGCCGGCAATTTCGTTGGGGCGCAGAGGATGAATTTTTCGCGCCACGGGAGATCATAGGCCAGGTGGGGTTTTCCGCGGTGTGGACTGCATTCCCCATTGCGGCAGAGCTTCTGTGTCGCTCCGATGTTAGCAGTTCTTTAGTTTAAAATATATGATGAATCCTAGCTTTGCAATGCACTGCAATAAGGCTATAAGGCAGTGCTGCCATCTAGTGGAGATGTCTGATGTTATATTTCCATTTAATGCTGGTGCTTTGCTGACATCTAGTGGTTATTTATATATTGGCAGCAGGGCTAGTTGCAGACATTTCCATTTCTGGTGATGGTGATGCGTTGCTGACATCTAGTGGAGATTCTTATATTAGCAACATGTGGGTTTAATAGGATTTTTGCCTTGTTATTAGTGCAATGGTTAATCTAGAGGATAGGTAATATGAATGGGTATGTTTTAGTGATGGGATTCCAGTCGGGCGATTGGGGATAGTAAGATGCGACTTTCAGCTTTGGGGGGCAATGTTAGTTATATTATTTTATTTGTTGCATTTGTATCCCACATTGTATTGAAGGGTGTCTGCTATAGGTCACTATTATGTTTCGGAATAGCTGCAGATATAGCAGGGTATAGAGAGCAGGATGGGTTACAGCATGTGTACAAGCTTTGTTTAAATTGTGTCATATTAGCTCTGTTTTGCAGATATGCCATCTCAGCGTAAGTCCAGATCGGCAGCACCAAAAAAGGGAACAGTTCCAGTGCCCAGGAAGGCGGTGGCTAAGAAAGGCACGGCGGTGCCTGGACGGAGCAGACAGGCTACAGGGAGTTCCGGAAAGAAAAAAGAAGATTTGGATGCGTTGATGATAGAGCTCAGGAAGCAAATAGAACAGTATGGAGTGTCATCTGTTACTCAGAGATTGCAAACTATGGGGGCTCCGGTGCGCCCATCTGACTCATTGGCTGATGACTTTGCGGAGGCAGGGCCGTCGTCCAGGCAGGATGGTGCGGCGCCGCTGCAGTCGGCTGGTGAGTCTGGGTGTAGCGGTGCTTTGCCTACTGGTCAAAGTAGTGGTACTCTTACCACTCTGGCACATGATATTAATAATAATATTAATAATGATGTCTCACTAGCACAAGGCATTCGAAATGCGCTGCTGGAGTATGAGAGGGGTCGGTCCTTAGGAATGACTAGAGGGCAGGTGGGGGAGGCAGGGGAAGGGTCGGGAGTGCAGGTAGGGGGGGGGGGGGAAGTGAGATGGGAGTACAGCGTGGACTTAGTCAAGAGGTGGCAAGAGGTGTCATAGATCCAAAACGTGATGTGCTCTGTGGGGTATATACTTTATCATCTTGTGTTTCCAAGAGTTTGAAGGACAAGATCTGGAAACGTGAATTCATAGATATCTTTTCCCTTTTGTTAAGGGAGGAGGAGGATGAGAATGCTTCTTTGAAAGACAAGCTCACCCTCTTTTTGGAAAGAGAAAAGAAACCTAAAATATTCCGGTCTATTGCCAATTGGACATCGGCATTTCATATATTCATGACCGTGGTTATTGAAAAGGAGCCGGATATGAGTCCGTACTTAGTAAGGTACATGGATTCCATTATTCGGGCTCACAGGAGATATGGGGGGTGGGCTTGGCTAAACTATGATATTAAGTTTAGGAAAAGCATGGC
Source organism: Microcaecilia unicolor (assembly GCF_901765095.1). Classification (NCBI taxonomy): domain Eukaryota; kingdom Metazoa; phylum Chordata; class Amphibia; order Gymnophiona; family Siphonopidae; genus Microcaecilia; species Microcaecilia unicolor. Next base: position 154,797,543 of record NC_044040.1, read on the forward strand.
TGATAATCCCGATATCTCCTGGAAGCATCGAGTAGTGGATTTATGGTTAGATGAGATGTCCGTACAAAGGCCTTTCATACAGGTTAAAGGGTTTAATTACATGGAGGGTATAGGGTGACGGGGTGGCCAGCCCTTTCAGTCTGGGCCGGCATCTCAAAGACAATTTGGGGCGCCGGCAGGAAAGAGAATCTGTAGACAATTCAACAATGGACATTGCACTTGGCACCCCTGCAAATTCAGGCATGTCTGTGCAGTGTGTGTGGGGGGGACATTCAGCAGGCCAATGTCGACAACAAAGGGACAGGAAGCAGCAGCCAGGGTACTCGAGTCAGCAGTCAGAGTACTCTGGTCAGTCATTGGGGTCAACTGGCTCCTTCGCCAATTAGGTTGGAACATATGAAAGTATGGCTCGCACGGTACTATGATAGAGCAAGTGCGCAGGCCATAACATCAGGTTTTGCTTTGGGTTATGTCATTCCTTATCAGGGCCCTCTACTACATTCCACACATTACCCCAGAAATGCGGTATCAATACATACTCATCATCAGATAGCAGCAGACAAAATACGGAAGGAGTTGTTTATGGGTAGGATAGCGGGGCCGTTTCGGGAGCCACCTTTTGAGGCCATGATAATATCCCCAATTGGGATTATCCCCAAAAAGGAGCCTGGGAAGTTTTGCTTAATACATAATCTTTCTTATCCAGTGGGACAGTCGGTCAATGATTTTATTGATCCTATAAATTGTTCGGTGCATTATGCTTCTGTGGATAAGGCGATAGAAGTAATCAGGGGTCATGGTAGCCAGGCATATTTAGCTAAGGCTGACATGGAGTCGGCCTTTAGCTTGTTACCGGTGCATCCAGATTGTTTTCCGCTGCTGGGATTCCAGTTCAATGAGCACTTTTACTTTGACAAGTGTGTCCCAATGGGCTGTTCCATTTCCTGTGCCTTTTTTGAGCAATTTAGTTCCTTTGTACATTGGGTGGTTGAGCAGGTGGCTTCGGCTGGGGCAGTAGTCCATTATTTGGATGATTTCTTGTTGGTGGGTAAAGATGTAGAGGACTGTGAGGCTTTGTTGATCACCTTTAAGCGAGTGGCGACTCATTTTGGGATACCTTTGGCTGAGGATAAGACTGTTGGACCTGTGAATGTTATAACGTTCCTGGGTATAGAATTGGATGTGCTGGCACAGTGTTCTCGGTTGCCAGCTGACAAAATTAGGCGCCTGCTTGAGGTGGTACGAGGGATGCAACAAGTTAAAAAAGCCACTCTTAGGCAGTTTCAGGAGCTATTAGGCTTGTTATGCTTTGCGACCAGGGTAATGCCAATGGGCCGCATTTTTGCTAGAAAGCTAGCTTTAGCGACTAAAGGGGTACTGAAAGCCCACTATCATATTCGAGTGACTCAGAGTATTAAGCAGGATTTAGAGGTCTGGGAATTATTTTTACAGCAGTTTAATGGCAGAACTTTTTGGCATGACCTTCCGCAGCCCGCAGATGCATTGGAACTGTTTACAGATGCGGCGGGGGGTGAAGGTTTTGGGATTTATTTTCAAGGGACTTGGTGTGCAGAAAAGTGGCCGGAGTCGTGGATTCAAGCAGGGATTTTCGGGATATCACCTTTTTGGAATTGTTCCCTATAATGGCTGCTTTGCATATCTGGGGACCGCGATTAGCAAATAAAGCCATTGTCTTTAATTCCGATAATATGGCAGTGGTAGTGGTGTTGAATAGATTATCCGCTAATACAGTGCCAGTGATTAATTTAATAAGAGCAATAGTTTTGCAGTGTCTTTGTAGGAATATATCGTTACAGGCGAAGCATATTCCTGGAAAACAGAATATCATAGCGGATGCTCTTTCTCGCTTTAAGTTTACAGATTTCAGATCCAAGGCTCCCATGGCAGACGACAGGCTGACGCCGGTGCCAGGCATCGTCTGGACATATGACCCCGTGAAGTGTGGGAATTAGCTCTGCAGGCATTGTCATCGGTGACGAGGAAGAAGTATATCTCAGCTTTTCTCTGTTATATGCAGCATGTGACGGAGCTCGGTAATGGAGGGTTGTTCACCACAGATGCATTAGTGTACTTTATCTCAACGGCTCAAAAGGAGGGTCGCAGTAGGGCACAGGTGGCTATTACAATAGCTAGTATTAATTTTTTCTCCAAGTTGTTGGGCTTAGAGAATCCCACCAAGGCCTTTGTAGTGTCAAGGATGATGAAAGGGTGGCACAGGGTGGTAGGTTCTCCGGTGGATAAGCGCCAGCCTATCTTGCATAGTGACATGTCTGCCTTGTTTGCAGCGATGGATGGGGTATGTGACTCTCCATTTGAGGTACGGTTATTCCGCTGTGCCTTCACATTGACTTTTTATGGAGCACTTAGGGTGAGTGAGTTATTATTATATTATGGTGGGTGGTCTTTTGCATTTTGGGGTTACTTGTGTTGCTTTCCTGTTGTTGTCCTAGTTGATAATATGTTAATTGCATGTGACTTGCAGGTGACGTGGTGGAGCAGTACCAGATATGGATCTGTGGTCACTCTTATGTGCATTGGGCGCATAAGAGGGCAGCTGTACGACCGGATGGAGTAAATTTGGGCTTTCCCAGGGGGAAGGTGGATGTCCGATGGTTGGGTAAGAGAGGGATGCTGTGGGCTCAATTGCTGCCGACCATCGGGTGGGAGTTGAAGGTTGCAGTGGCACCACAGGTTCTTATTCTGCATTTGGGGGGAAATGATTTAGCGGGGATGAATAGTGTTTTATTGGTGAAGACGATACAAAATGATTTATTAAAATTGGCATGTTTGATGCCCCGGACCAGGCTCGTTTGGTCGGATATTATTCCACAGCGAGTTTGGAGGGGCGAGAGGTCACACAAAGCGCTTGATGGTACGCGCAAGAAACTTAATAGGTGGATGGGAAAATTTATGGGGTTAATTAAAGGGCAGGTGATTGTGCATGAGTTGCTCAAAGAATCCTGTGCTGGCTTGTATAGAGCGGACGGGGTCCACTTGTCTGATGTGGGTCTGGATATCTTCAACTGTGATTTACAAAATTATATTGAAGCCATTACGTTAGTGGTAGGTCGCAGCCAGGGTTTGGGGGGGGGGGGGGGGGAGCCCACGGCAAACGAGGAGTCGTTGCCGTGGGCAGTGGTGTAAGCTATGGGAGTTAGGTAACATTAGCGACGAGTACACAGCACCTCAGCGGATAATATGGCAAAGTGAGTTACTATATATATGTTAATGAGCTGTTGAAAGTTACAATACTGAGCGAAATGGTATGCCTGCATGCCGGCAGGCTTACAGAATAAGATGGACACGGCTAGTCTCCTGGCTTGGACGGCCAGGGGGCCAATAGCTTTGGTTAAACTGGTAAATGTATCCTTGTACGGGATGCATTTGAATTGACAGCGTGTGCTATAGCAGACAGCACTGAGGAGGAACAGGGTGCTTGGACGGCACAGCCTGTGGTAATATAAGAAAGAAGGGCTGTGTACTCGGAGTGAGATGTTTATCAATGATGTTTATCAAAGATTGCTTATGTGAAGGTTTATGCTAAATAAATTGTTGCGGACCTGGCTGCAGCCTAAATAAATCCACATTTGTTAAAGAAATTGGCTTCTGGAGTGGTGCTGGATATAGAAGGGGTATGACTGAGTGAGTGCCGAATGCCCGTGTTGTAGCTTTCCATGCATACAATAACTGCTTAATGAGAAATGAATTAACTTCAAGTAGGTTCTGCTGTAATAGTCATTTTGGTTTAAATTGTATCTTATGCCCTGGAAAGATTTCCTTGTGCTTATAATCATGACAAATAACATCACCCTGTTGTATACAGTTCTACAATTTGAAACAAATGAAAATAAAGTCACCCAGACAGGGGTGTAGCTGCGGGTGGGCCCAGGCCCACCCCATCACAGCTCAGGCTCACCCAGTTTTCCTTACTCCTCCAACCAATCAGTGCACAGCCAACAGGAAAAAGAGCAGCTCTCGAGAATGCCCAATTGCCCCCCCCCCTAAACAAACTGCAGCAGCATCCATCTTTCTCTCCTTCCAGCATCACAGCACCCGGTATTGCTCCCCCCCGTCCCCGAATCCTCCAATCCCCAAGCCGCCGGCAGCCTCAACAAGAAAGCAGTACACATGCTGCTTTAGACCTGCCGCCAGAAGCCTTTCTTTCTGCTTCAACTTCCTGTTCCCGCGTAGGAGGGAAACTGTAGGAGAGAGAAGGACTTCCGGGGTAGGTCTAAAGCAGTGTGTGTACTGCTTTCTCACTGAAGCTGCTGGCGACTCGAGGGATTGGAAGACGGTGGGGGGATACCGGGCACCACGGGGCTGCAAGGAGAGAAAGAACTGGAAGACTCCAGTGCTGGCGGCGGCGACGGGGGGGGGGAGGGGTGCTGGAAGAAAAGCAAGAAAGAGACAGGGGCAAGACCGGCTGGCGAAGGGTAAAAAAAAAGACCATGGGGGGGGGGGGGGAGAGTAAGAGATGGAGAAGGAGCACAAGATGGATGGGACTAGGGGATGTGAGGGGAGGGAGAGGGAGCAGAAGATGAATGGGACTAGGGGTGGGGTGGGGGAAGGGGAACAGAGCAGAAGATGAGTGGGACTTGGTGATTGAATGGGAAAGGATGATGACAAGAGGAGAGACAAGAAATGGAAAAGCCAACCTGGAAAAGAATTTAGAAGACTGACACATGGAAAGTGGAAGAGAGTGGGACCAGTTCCCCCAGAAAAGTAAAGTGTTCAGACAACAAAGGTAGAAAAGAAAAAAATTATTTTTATTTAATATTTTTTATTTATGTATTGATTGATTGATTGATTTTCAAATTATTACAAACGAATAACAGTTTGTAAGGCAATACAGAGAAATAATTATTAAAAGGAAAATTCAAAGATTTTTAAACAAAGTAACATTTTAACTCTTCCTTAGACCACAACAATTTCTTGGGGGGGAGGGGTTAGAAAACTTAAGGAGATTTAACAGTAGAAAAATTATAATTAAAGTCCAAATTGGCATAGTCCTGTTCTTTATTAGCTGATTCAGTTGTTCCAATCCATTGGCTAGATGGTTTTTTTTAGTCCAGAAAAATCCTTAACTGGTTTGGCTCGAAAAATACATATTTAATTCCTAACAAACATTTCCAAGGATATGCTAATGTAAAAGTTGCTCCTAGGTCTCTCACTTCTCTCAGAATCAGAAATTGTTTCCTTCTTTGTTGTGTTGTTTCGGTAACATCTGGGTATACCCATATTTTTTGACCACAGAATAGTGCAGAAGAATTTTTTAAGTACAGTTTCATAATCATATTTAGATCCTGCTCAAAAACTAACCAACGTGGCTGCTGGTGGTAGTTCTGGCTGAAGCGCATGCCATTTCCGGTGCTCTGCAAATTTTTTCTGTAGCACAGCACTAACCTGGAGGAAATCGGGCATCGCCACGCGCTGCCTGGTTACAGCTGGGTTACCTTGGGAGCCCTTACCACCACCTCAGTGGGTACCAGTAAGTGCTCCCCACCGCATGGCCACACGATAAAGGTTATTTTACCACGTGGCCATTTTTTGGGAGGCATTTTACCCGATGTGGTAAAAAGGGCCCTGGCATACAGGAAAAACATTCCCCCCTGCAATAACAGGGCCTTTGACCCCTTCTTACATTTGAGTGAAGTTGGGAGAGATTACCAAATTGAGGGGCCCTTTTACTAAGCTGCATAGGCACCTACGTGTGCCCAATGCGCGCCAAATTGGAGTTACTGCCCGGTTACCACTTGGCCCTTGCAGTAATTTCACTTTTGGTGCACGTCTGCTACGCACATCTGAAAAGTATTTTTTATTTTCTGACGTGTGGCAGCTACACACATCAAGTGGAATTTGACGTGCATAGACCATTACCGCCTGGTTACCGCATGAGACCTTTCCACTAGGTCAATGGGTTGCGGTAAGGTCTCAGAACCAAAATGGACACATGGCAATTTTCATTTTGCCGTAGGTCTATTTTTGGCAAAAAGTTTAAAAAGGCATTTTTTTGTAGGTGCACTAAAAATAATTCTGTGTACGCCCAGGACCCCTGAAAGTTTTCCCTTCTTACAAATGATCAAAATGGAGACACCAACATAGTAGTACACTCAGTTCTGCTGGCAGAATAATACCTCAAATATCTAAGAAACCTGCTAACCCCTTCATTGCTCCATCCCTGCCTGCAGAGATAACACTGATAATGTCAATGTGATGACAGTTTGGATAAGAAAGTGTGTTTTTATACACATGTCATGACAAACTGATGGCTTTTTTAAAGGTCATGGTAAATTATATTTATTCGCAAAGCCACATCTTGCCACAGTCATTCACCTACTATTAGCTCTGTTATAGCAAATGAAGAGAAAGTGCATTATGGGTAAAAATATTTTGCATCCTCCAAATGACAGAAAAAGCTGCCTGATTCCATTCACATCTGCAATTTTAAAGCAGCAGGTAAGCATCATGAACAAAAGTGAGAGAAAGACCCAGAAAAGATTAATTTTAGCAAAGAATATTCACAATTTATATGAAAGAGATTGCTAAAACCAAGAGTGTTTTTTTTTTTTTGGAAGAACAATTGATGGCATCTAATAAAAAACTAGAGTAGGACCCAAAACAACTTCTTCACCAGCACTGACACTGAAGGGTCCTTTTACTAAGGTGTGCTGTTTTGGGCGCGTGCAGATCCATTTGTCAGCGAGCCTGTAAAAAAGGCCTTTTTAAAATTTTTGCCGAAAATGGACATGCAGCAAAATAAAAATTGGCACATGTCCATTTTGGGTCTGAGACCTTACCACCAGCCATTGACTTAGCAGTAAGGTCTCAAGTGTTAACTGTGCGGTAATCGTCTACGCACGTAGAATTATGATTGCCGCCCGGTTTCTGCCATACACCAGAAAATAAAAATTATTTTTAGGCGCACGTAGCGGACATGCATCAAAAATGAAATTACCACAAGGGCTACATGGTAGCTGGGTGGTAACTCCAAATTGATGCACGTTGGGTGCACATTGGTGCCTACGTGGCTTAGTAAAAGGGCCCCTAGAGCTCGTGGGTAACAGCTCTCAGCTGTTACCAACACTAGTATTTTTTAAAATTTGTATCTAGACTTTAGAAGTTCTTAAATTACAATACTGTAATTCTTCTGTCTTGCTCAACTTATACATTTTAATAGCACTTTTTATATCAATATGGAAATTTTGATGTTGTGAGAAAAGGTTTGTGAGCACCTAAGAAGGTCTATATTTTAGAAAAATTTATACTCAAAACATTATTGAGTGCTAAACACTGATGGAAGAAAGATAAACTCACTGAATAAATAACACAAACCAAAGGATTCTATTTTGATTAGTTATTCAAAAAAGAGATTCAATGGTAAATATCCTTGTGCAAAAAGTAAGTGAACCGTTCACTTTATTACTGGGCGGCACCTCCCTGAGCAGCAATAATTTCAGCTAAATATTTCTTGTAAATGTTGATCAGTCTTGCACATCACTCTTGAGGAATTTTGACCCATTCTTCCACACAGAACAGTTTCAGCTCTGATACTTGATGGTTTCCTTGCATGAACATCTTACTTCAGGTCTAGCTACAACATAAACTTTATGGGACCCATAAAATAAATTTCTTGATTTTAAGTAGAATTTTTTTAGTAATATGCAAAAAAGAAATACAGTAATCCTTGGCTTTGAGGCTGTAATGTTCTCATTAGCTGATGAAACCTCAGGACCACCTGGTATGGCAAAGGGCAGGCTAAGTGAATCACCCAAGGTAGATCATGGTGGGACCAATATTCAAAACCATTTAGCCAGGTAGGAAAAGCTCCAGCTCGGGTAAATGGCACTCAGCCGCCTATCCAGGGATATTTAGAGGGGCATAATCGAACGGCGCCGGCCATCTATATGGCCGGCGCTGCAAAGAGCGGTCCTGAACTGTATTATTGAAAAAGATGGCCAGCATCGGTTTTTGCCGATAATGGAAACTGATGCCGGCCATCTCAAACCCAGCCAAATCCAAGACATTTGGTCATGGGAGGAGCCAGCATTTGTAGTGCACTGGTCCCCCTCACATGCCAGGACACCAACCAGGTACCCTAGGTAGCGGTGCACAGCATAGGCGCCGACTCTGTGGGTGCTGTGGGTGCTCAAGCACCCCAAATAATTAGGCAGTGGCACGTGGGCATAAAGCCCCTCCCGCCGGTCCTGTTCCCTGCACCGTCCCGACTCTGAGTCGACTCCCTGCCCTGCACCGCTATGCCGTCCATCTGCTCCTACGTCCTCAATATTCCGACCGCCTTCAGACCCCACCTGCCTACCACAGCTCCGTCGACGGGTTGACGACCCTCTTCTGATTCTCCTGCCACCTGGCACCCAGGCCCAGCCTTAAAGAACAAAACCGGTGAAGCGCCTTGTGTCTGCTCTGCGCTGCTGTAAAGCAAGCAAGCAGATCGTCTCATCGGCTCTTCAATCACTGTGTCCCGCCCTCTAAAATTCTATTTCCGCGAGGGCAGGACACAGTGATTGAAGGACCGATGAGGCGATTTGCTTGCTTGCTTTACAGCAGAGCACAGCAGACATGAGGCGCTTCACCGGTTTTTTTCCTTAAGGCTGGGTGCCGGGCTGGTGGCAGGAGAAGAGGGTCGTCAACCCATCGACGGAGCTGGTAGGTAGGTGGGGTGGAGTGGGGAGAGGAGGGGCTCAGATGGGAGAAGGGGACCGGGTCTGGGGTCTGAGAAGGGGACAAGTGGGACTCAGAGAATGGGGCCATGCCTGGGGCAGGTGAGAGAATGGGTCTGGGGCTGAAAAGGGGGGTCCTAATGCAAGGCATGTGGATAAAGGGAACTGGGGGCTAAAAAGGAGGGTAGGTGGGATAAGGGGGCTAGTACTGGAACTGGGGGCTGCAAAGGGGCAGGGCCTGAAACTGTGCGGACTGGGGCCTGAAAAGGGGACAGAGAGAAGTGGCTGGGGCTGAAGCTCGGGACTGGTGGGAGAAAAGTGCTGGGGTTGAAATTGGGGACAGGTGGGCTAGTGGGGCTGAAACTGGGGGCTGAAAAGGAGGGGCAGGTGGGAGATGTGGGCTGGGACTCGAACTGGGGGCCGAAAAGAAGAGGCATCAAGAGGGACGGCAGACCCTGGATGGATGGGAGAGGGAGGGCAAATGGTGGATTGAAGGGGCAGAGAGAAAGGGCAGACAGTGGATGGAAGGGATGGCAGAGAGAGAGAGAGAGAGAGAGCGAAGACAGATGCTGGATGGAAAGGTGAAAAGAAGATGAGGAAAACAGAAACCAGAGACAACAAACTGTAAATAAAATATATATTTTTATTTATTTTGCTTTAGGATAAAGTAGTATTGTAGATGTGTTAATAAATGTTTATAAATAGAACATGTAAATAAGGTAATCTTTTTATTGGACTAATTTTAATACATTTTGACTAACTTTCGGAGAACAAAACCCCCTTCCTCAGGTCAGGATAGGATACTGTAACAGCTCTATACTGTATTGACCTGAGGACGGAGGTTTTGGCCTCTGAAAGCTAAATGTATTAGTCCAATAAAATGGTATTATTTTATTTTCTGTATATGTTTTATTTCTATTTGTTAATTTGTAAAGTGGTGATTGGTATTTGTTAGTTTTTTCAAATTTACATTTTGGATTTGTCCTTTGATCAGTCTCTACTTTTTCCTCTTTGCTCTTTCTGATGTAGAGGTTTTTCCTGTTTATGTAACTGAGAGTCACTATTTCTTTCACACAATTATATGATTTTTTTTTGTAATCTCTTGCATCCCTTGCACTGTTGTTATATTTTGGGGGGATATTTTCTCTTTCATATATTTTGTGTATTCCTTGTTTTTGGTTTTTGATTTTGGTTACATGTGTTCTGTGGCTGTACTCCACATGGGCACTCTCTGCATTTAACATTTTGGCAGTGTGTATCCTGTACTAAATACAGGCCTGTGTCTTACTGTAACCAACACAAACAATGAGAACAGTATGAAAAAACAAACTTCTCTGAGCTTCCTCTTCCTCATAGATGCCCAACAATAGATAACACTCTCTACTTTATACAAGGGTATATTTATTTGCCATCCAAATGTTTAATGGTTACGTGATATGCATCTGTACAGACAGTGGTGTGCTGGTAAATGTTTAACAACAGGCTCTCTCCCCAGCCCCCCTCTGCGCCTCCCCCCCAAATTGCAGAGCTGGCTATAGCTGGGGAGAGAGCCTAGGGGGAGGTGGCAATGCAGGAAAAAAAATTAAATGATCCCAGGTTCCAATCTAATTCATGTTTAATGTGCGATAAAATGCCATAAATAAGTAAATAAATATAAACTTGTAATATTGAGCACCTGATTCTCAAAGTGAACATATTCCAAACACTATAATGAAAATAAAATGATTTTTTTCTACCTTTGTTGTCTGGTGACTGTTTTTCTACTACTACTACTACTAATAACATTTATATAGCGCTACCAGCCGCATGCAGCGCTGAACACTTGACATAGAGAGACAGTCCCTGCTCAAAGAGCTTACAATCTAAGTAAAACAGACAGACAAGACATTATGGGCAAGGGAATTACAGGGTAAAGAGGAACAGGGAAGGAGGGCAGAAGTCTCGCGAGGCATTTTTAAAGCACAAACCGGCAGCGGGGGAGAGTCAGCGCTGGCTGCGGGCAGGCAAGACTGCCTGCCCCGAAGAATTCGAAGGACAAGGGTGACTCCTCAGAGTCAGGTCGGTGAGGGACCGGATCTGGAGGGAGGGAGGAGAGCCGGCTCGCTCTTTTTAACAACCGGCTTGCAAGTCGGAAGACAATTTAACAACCGGCTCTTACGAGCCGGTGCGAGCTGGCTCCAGCACACCACTGTGTACAGAACACCAGAGCCAGAAGAGCTCATCCTGTAGCCAGGTGAGCCAACACAAAGGTCATCCTGGGAGGAGGTCAGGCCACAGGGGTCTGAACCTGATACAGAAAGGAGCAAAGCCTTTGGAACACTACCTTTGGGGATGGGCATGGACTGGGGTGTAAATAGCTGTATTTTAGAGTACCTTGTAAAATATACCCTAAAGAAGGAAAATACAGGTGTTTCATTGGAGGAATTCTATAGGAAGACTTATTTAAATATTGCACTATTTGATGAAGAGTTCATGCTTTGAATGTTCCTGATGTTTCAAGTTGGAGAATAAACTGAGTTTTAAGCTGCTCACTACAGAGTGGCCATTTTGGACTAGACTGTGTGTGGCTGTCCCCTCAAGACAGCCTATGCTTAACTGCCAGCTTTGCTTCCCACAGAGGGTTTGAACCTGATTTTGAGTGTCCTGGGGGAGAAGAGGGTCACCCCGCCCACTAACCTTTCTCGAGGTGGAGGCACCGCGCGGCAAGTGACTAAGTGAATGAGGGTCCGATGGAGTCCGCCCTTCATGGAGGCTCAAGCCCATTCGGACCCCGGACCCAGAAGCACCAAGGCAAAGGAGCGTTACATATGTAATGAATTTTACAAGTACAAGGAAACTTCCAGATACAGATCACAAAAGACCAAACAGAGAAGCTCAAAATGAATCTGGGGATATAGGATCAGCAATCTTTTTGCTCATTAAAAGATTAGCTGCAATATCCTCAGTTGATATATAGGGAGATCATAAAGGCTATTACAATAATCTATTCTTGATTTAGCATACATAGAAACATAAAGATAAAGAAACATGACAGCAGATAAAAATCATATGGCCCATTGATCTGTTTATCCATACTGCCTACTATCCCTTAGAAATCCTGTGTGCTTGTCCTATGCTTTTTTGAATTCATACAATTTTTGTCTCCACCACTTCCACTGGGAGGATGTTCCACGCATCCACCACCCTTGCCTTAAAGAAATATATCCTTAGATTTCTCCTGAGTCCATCCCCTTTCACATTCATTCTTCGCCCCCACATTTCAGTTGAAAGAGGGCTGCTTTCTGTGTATTTATGCTATATGGCAATATTTAAATATCTGTATCATATCTCCCCTCTCCTACTTTTCATACATATTGAGATCTATAAGTTTGTCCCTATATGCTTTATGAAGAACACCACTGACCATTTTAATAGCTGCTTTCTAGACTGACTCCATCCTTTACATATAGCCAAGATATGTCTAAGAAGTCTCATGCTTGCAAAAGAAGAGCAAACAACCAATGCAATACAGTTATTTAAGGACACATCATTGTCAGATCTAACACAAAGATTCTTTACAACCTCTTTCCCCAACAAAGGGGTGCCCTCGGCAGATGGAAATATAGGGACATGTTTACTAAGGTGCGTTAGCATTTTAAGCATGTGCCTAAAATTAGCGCGCGCTGTGTAGGTGCCCATAGGAATAGTATGGGTGTCTACATGGTTAGTATGCACTAATGGTTAGTGCACGCTAAAAACACTTGTGCGTCCTTCACGATGCTTAGTAAACAGGGATGATAGTGAGTACATGTTGATACCTACTAATCCATATATAATGGGATTTTTCCAAATTAAGTTTGAGTTCAGCCTTCTTAAACCACTGCAGTACTTTCCATCTCTCTGGAATTCATATCTCATTCTCTCCCCCTCATCCTTTCTGACATCAGCGTCATTTTCCAATCTTTGCCAATCCTCTGCCATCACAGAAAAATCGATCAGGTAGTGCTCCTTACCTGCTGCTGCACTCTCATCTGATGGTTTGTTTCTGAAGTTGGAACTGCATGGGGCCTCACCGTCTTATAAGAAATGCTGGACCAGCATGGTTCTAACTTCAGAAGAAATGCTGGCAGAGGAGACAGGAATAGATAAGGAACCCTGCTCACTGACTCCTCCTGCCAGCAGGAGGCCATGAAGCAAGAGACTGGGCTTGAATGTCAATGGTCTGAACCTATGGAGATACTCAAATTTTCACTTAGGGTAAGGTTGCTACAATACACAGCAATTGAGAAAAACTATTCTATCTCTTCTTTATTATCTCATTCATTGACTTGGCTAATTGCTACCTTCTCTATAAATATCTCCAGAGTCTAAGGTGAAGCACATGTATTATCGATTTCATGACCAAAACTATTTCTTGCAGCAAAACTATATCTGCTATTACTTCCACTTCAAGACCCATCTTTGTTTGTTCTGAACAAGCTTTTTTAAAGAAGTACCTCATGAAAGACTCCAGAAGAAACTGGAGAGTCATGGGATAGGAGGTAGTGTACTATTATGGATTAAGAACTGGTTAAAGGATAGAAAACAGAGAGTAGGGTTAAATGGTTAGTATTTTCAATGGAGAAGGGTAGATAGTGAGGTTCCCCAGGGGTCTGTGCTAGGACCGCTGCTTTTTAACATATTTATAAATGATCTAAAGATGGGAGTAACTAGTGAGGTAATTAAATTTGCTGACGACATAAAAGTATTCAAAGTTGTTAAATCACAAGAGGATTGTGAAAAATTACAAGAGGACCTCACGAGACTGGGAGACTTGCGCGTCTAAATGGCAGATGATATTTAATGTGAGCAAGTGCAAAGTGATGCATGTGGGCAAGAGGAACCCGAATTATAGCTACGTCATGCAAGGTTCCATGTTAGGAGTCACTGACCAAGAAAGGGATCTAGGTGTCGTTATTGATGATACCTTCTGCTCAGTGTGCTGCTGCAGCTAAGAAAGCACATAGAATGTTAGGTATTATTAGGAAAGGAATGGAAAACAAAAATGAGGATGTTATAATGCCTTTGTATCGGTCCATGGTGTGACCGTACCTCAAATATTGTGTCCAATTCTGGTCGCCGCATCTCAAAAAAGATATAGTGGAATTAGACAAGGTACAGAGAAGGGTGACAAAAATGATAAAGCGAATGGGACGACTTCCCTCTGAGGAAATGCTGAAGCGGCTAGGGCTCTTCAGCTTGGAGAAAAGACGGTTGAGGGGAGATATGATAGACGTCCATAAAATGAGTGGAGTGGAACGGGTAGATGTGAATCGTTTGTTTACTCTTTCAAAAAATACTAGGACTAGGGGGCATGTGATGAAGCTACAAAGTAGTAAATTTAATATAAATCAGAGAAAAGGTTTCTTCACTCAATGTGTAATTAAACTTTGGAATTCGTTGCCAGAGAATGTGGTAAAGGCGGTTAACTTAGTGGGGTTTAAAAAAGGTCTGAACTGCTTCCTAAAGGAAAAGTCCATAGACCATTATTAAATTGACTTGGGTAAAATCCACTACTTAGTTCTGGGATAAGCAGCATAAAATGTATTGAACTTTTTCAGGATTTTGCCAGGTATTTGTGACCTGAATTGCCCACTGTTGGAAACAGAATGCTGGGCATGATGGGCCTTTGGTCTGTACCTGTGTGGCAATACTTATGTACATATGTACTAGTTCATTTCAGTTTCCCTGCTTGTTCAGACTAAAGAATATCAACGGATTTGATTCTACAGTCTTAAGCAAATATGTTTGGGCATTCTTAGAATCTTGGTTTAGGAATAAAGAATATTTTAAAAGAGATAGCAGAAGAAGATGAAACATGCAGCTTTTGCTATAGCTTTGTCACATCATGTCATGTGACCACAGATGCTGCTGAATTTCTAAGAAATGAAAGTTCGTACCATAGCAGGGCAAAGTTTATTCTAAGAAGGTTAGAAGCTGCAACAAAATTCTTAACTGCAATATTTAAGATACACCTGTGGCTGAAATGAATAAGGCTACTATATTTATCTGGATTTGTTCATGCCTATTAAATGTTAGCTCAAGGAATATTACAATAGGTGTTCCTCTACTCCCAGAAACCTTACAGTCTGAGGTAATGGAGGATGAATTTACTTGCCCAAGATTGCTAGGAATATCAGCAGCATGTGAACCCTGCCTTCCCCTGTTTCTAGCATGCTGTGCTAACCATTAGGCTACTCTTCTACAGTCTTGTCTTGGTTTCCTGGATGCCCTAGAAAACCCATTGGTGGAAAAGGAGGAAGCAGAACGTAACCAAAATAAATGAATATTGAAACTATGTTATCTTTCAAACATTCAACCACATGCAAAACCTGTTAGTAAGCAAAACACACTACTGCAGACCAACTCAAGAACAGCGGAACTGAACCTTTCAGTGGAAAAAGTCATAGAAAACAATCCAGAATCCGGTAAGTATTATACTTTTCTTGCCATATTAAATGTTATCCAGACTTAAACTTTGTAGGATTTTAAATGACAATTCTTTAGTAGTGTTTACTATAGCTCTATGCATTCAGTACACACCCTGCCACTATAGCGTTCATTACCACAAGCCTTATTAAAAAAGGATGGTTCTCATTCTGAGTCCATGGAAAAAAATATTTATTGAATAAGTCCCATAGATTAGTCATTAATGGAGTAATTTTTTTAGTTGACTTGAGCACATAGAACAGCATTTTATACGTTCAAATAGGTGCTTATAAATTTGCCTGCAGATATATGCCCATAAATGTAGATGTTCTGACAATATAGCCCTGCTGTTTTATGATGCATGCATAGGCATTCCCTGGAGCAGAGAATGGGTGCATATTTTTACCAGCAAAAAGACACCTAGGACCCCTTTTACTAAAACATGGTAAATAAGTTACTACGGCATAATGCCAGAATACACCTTGTGGTAGCTGCAAATTTTACATAGCACTCAGTAGGGACAGAACCAGTGTTTTCTAATGGTAGTCTCACATTAAAGTGGCAATTAGCAAGCAGTAATGTGGGAGTACTTACCACTTCCCATTAGGATGTGCTAAATACATAAATATGTTAACTGTGTGTTAGCCAGATAGTACATGATAAATATAACACACTAGTAAAAAAAGGCCTGTTTCTGACACAAATGAAACGGGCGCTAGCAAGGTTTTCCTCGAAGTGTGTATGTTTGAGAGAGTGTATGTGAGAGTGACAGTGTGTGAGAGAGGGAGTGAATGTGTGAGTGTGTGAGAGAGAGTGAGTCTGGGTGCGAGTGTGTCTGTGAGAGAGAGAGGTGAGAAACAGTGTGAGAGAGAGAGTGTTTCACACAGATACAGTGTGTGTGAAACACAGATTCTCTGTGAGACAGGGGCGTAGCTACGGGTGGGCCTGGGTGGGCCCAGGCCCACCCAGTTTTGTCTCAGGCCCATCCTCACCTTCTCCCACCCCCGCCGTAGCGCTGCCTCCTCTCCTGCACTTCACGGTCTCTGTCTCCCACCCTCGCGGCAGCGCTTTCAATTTGCTATCAGCGCTGCCTGCCTGACAGCTGACAGACGCAGCGCGACGTCCTCCTGCTCCGGGGCCTTCCCTCTGCCGCGTTGATTCAACTTCCTGTTTACGCAGGGCGGATTGCACGCGGCAGAGGGAAGGTCCCGGAGCAGGACGTCATCGCACCGCGTCTGTCAGCTGTCAGGCAGGCAGCGCCGATAGAGCGCTGCCGCGGGGGTGGGAGACGAAGACCATGAAGTGCAGGAGAGGAGGTAGCACCACGGTGGGAGAAGGTGAGTGGAGGCAGCGCCGATAACTTGAAATGTGCTGGACCGTGTGTGTGTGTGTGTGGGGGGGGGGGGTTTGTAGTGCCCACCCATCCAACCCGCTGGCCCACCCAAAAATTGTCTTCTGCCTACGCCACTGCTGTGAGACTGAGTGTATGAGAGTGTAAGAGAGTGTGTGAGTGACTGTGTGACATAGAGAGTGAATGTGGTACAGTGTGAGACATAGAGTGTGTGAGAGACACTGTGTGAGAGTGAGAGAAAGACATTGTGTGAGAGAGAGAGTGTGTGTGTGACAGATACCTCCCCCCCCCCCCCCCTCTCTCTGGTGTCTGAGCGTTACTGTGCAGGACGCTGAGCTCTGGCTGTGCTTCAAGGAACTGACCAATCCTATTTAATAGAATGCACCTCTAACATTCTGAAGCCGAGAAACCTCGTGTCGTTGGTCACTTCTGCTTGTGACGAACCCAGAAGTACGTGATGTCAATTCAGGAGATGGATACAGAGAGCAGGAATGCCTCAGCCATGTAGTCAGCTTCAGAATGTTGGAGGTGTGTTTTATTATATAGGACTAG
Source organism: Microcaecilia unicolor (assembly GCF_901765095.1). NCBI lineage: Eukaryota > Metazoa > Chordata > Amphibia > Gymnophiona > Siphonopidae > Microcaecilia > Microcaecilia unicolor. The sequence goes on from NC_044040.1 coordinate 154,814,592, forward strand.
CTGGCTAGTGTTTTCACGCCCACTGTAAGCCCATGCCACACCCCTACCTGTAAAACAGGCAATCTACCACAAAACCCCTGAATGCAGATGTGCTGTAGCCTATTTTTGTGTATTTACTGCACATTAACCCCCCTAATTCTATAAAGGTCACCAAAATTTGTGTGCAAATTCGGGTACATGTCCAATTTGTGTATGCAATTTAATTGAATGACAAACTAATTAATGCCAAGAATTGGCTTTTTAACAAGCAATTATTTACACTAATTAGATTGAATTGGCATTTACACATGCAAATTTAGGCATGGGAGTCATGTCTAAAATTTACAAATGATCTGAAAAAGGGGGCATGGAAATGGGAGGGTCATGGGCATAACAGAGGTGCTCCTACAATTAATGCGTATTGTTATAGAATAACAGGGATACGCATCTAATGTAGGTGCGTACATTTGCACTATGTTTCAGTTGGTGCAAATGGCCATGCCTAAATTTAGGCATGATTCCTGAGTGCCAGTGTTTTTCTATAGTTCTTTTTGGCACCATGATAAAATCTAGAGCTAAGTACTTAATGCACGTTAGAAAAAAGTTCCATAGTTCCTTCTGCCTCTCAGTAGGTGTAACTTTGTATGGAATCTTTTCTAGAGCCAATTTTATAAAAGGCATATAGAGGGGCATAATCGAAAGGCGCCGGCCAAATAGCTGGCCGGCCATCTCCAGGGCCGGCACCGCAAGCGGGCAGAGCCAACCTTATTTTCGAAAAAGATGGCCAGCCATCTTTTTCTTCGCTAATACGATTGGGCCTGGCCAAATGTCAGAGTTTGCCGGGATTGAGATGGCCGGCCTCGGTTTTCAGCCATAATGGAAAAAATGCCGGCGATCTCAAACCCGGTGAAATCCAAGGCATTTGGTCGTGGGAGGATCCAGCATTTGTAGTGCACTGGTCCCCCGACATGCCAGGACACCAACCGGGCACCCTAGGGGGCACTGCTAAAAATAAAAAAAAATAGCTCCCAGGTGCATAGCTCCCTTCCCTTGGCTGTTTAGCCCCCCAAACCCACTCCCCACAACTCTACACCATTACCATAGCCCTAAGGGGTGAAGGGGGGCACCTACATGTGGGTACAGTGGGTTTTGGGTGGGTTTTGGAGGGCTCCCATTTACCACCACAAGTGGAACAGGTAGGGGGGATGGGCCTGGGTCCACCTGTCTGAAGTGCCCTGCACCAAACTGCTCCAGGGACTTGCACACTGCTGTCAGGGAGCTGGGTATGACATTTGAGGCTGGCATAGAGGCTGGCAAAAAAGTTTTTTTTGTTTTTGTTTTGTGTGGGAGGGGGTTGTTTTGTGTGGGGGAGTAAGGGGAGGTCATCCCCGATTCCCTGCAGTGGTCATTTGGTCAGTTGGGGCCCCTTTTTGAAGCTTGGTCGTGAAAAAATAGGGACCAAGTAAAGCCGGCGAAATGCTCGTCAAGCCTGGCTTTTTTTCCATTATCAGGTGAAGCCGACCATCTCGTGAGCATGCCCCCGTCCCACCTCCATCTCGCCTTCACTACCCTGCCGACACGCCCCCTTGATATTTTGCCGGCTCCACGACAGAAAGCAGTTGAACCCAGCCAAAATCGGCTTTCGATTATACCGATTTTGCCAGGTTCAGGAGATCGCCGGCCATCTCCCAATTTGTGTTGGAAGATGGCCGGCGATCACTTTCGAAAATAAGCATGATAGGCACCTACCCCTTAATCTATAAACTTGCTCACTCAAATTGATGATTAGCATGCAAATTTGCACACTCAATATATAGAGTAAAGCCAGTTGCATGCACAACTTAATTTATTAATTGGCTATTAATTGGATTTAACAGCCAATTATTGGTTTAAATTGGTGATAATTGGTGATATTTGGCACCAATTAGCAGTTGCATGCACAACTGTCCTTAATCGCTATTCTAAAAGTTGCATCTGCAGTTTCTATCATATGCAACTTCTATGGGGAGGGAATATGGGAGGGGCATGGGTGGGTCAAGGCATGCCTAGGATTACACACACAGGTTATAGAACACTAGGAGTTACATGCCTAACTGCCAACAGTTAGGCGTATGCACTTTCTACGGCCTTTGACATGGCAAAAATGCTCGTATCTATACTGTGGATTTACGCTAGTACTCCATAACACAGTTCCACACAGAACTGCCGTTATAGAATTTACGCTTAGTGCACATCATCCCAGTGCCTAAAGTTTGGCATTCATTTTTGAATCTACCACTTACAGTGCATATTGCCTTTATAAAATAGACATAGCATTGCTACCTATGGTTCTTGACTCTTGACTACCGAGGCATCCTTTTATAAATTACAGGGATGTCCAAGTAGCAAAAAGGAATATAGACTATTTTATAAAGGCAAAAAAAATAAAAATGTGACAGTATTCTTGACACAATGAAAAGCTAATATATAAATACCAAACTCAAACAAAAAGATACTCAAAAATCCTTTTGTATGTATAGGGTCCTGTTTACTAAGCTGCGCTATAGGCATGCTAGCATTTTTAGTGTGCACTAAAACTTAGCGTGTACTAACACTAGAAACACCCATAGGAATATATGGGTGTCTCTAGCATAAGCATGCACTAAAAACGCTAGCATGCCTTAGTAAACAGGTCCTATATATATATATAGAGAGAGAGAGAGAGAGAGAGCCAGAGTAATGAAGAGCTGGCCAATATTCAGCGCAATTTAACCATCCAGGAATGGCACCTGGCTGGCAGTGCCGTAGCAAGGGCGGCTGCCACCCGTGGTGGTTTGCCGCTGTGCACCACCCCCCCAGGTGCAGCACGACACCCCCCCAGGATGCAGCACAACACCACCACCCCCCTTGGCGCATCGATACCCCCCCTTGGAGTGCACTTACCTGCTGGGAGCTGCGTCGTTTCCGCTGGTTCCCTGTTCTCTCTGCCCCGGAAGTAACCTGTTCCAGGGCAGAGGGAGTAGGGAACCAGCGGAGCCGACACCCCCCAGCGGCGTGCACCCGGGGTGGACCGCCACTCCCGCCTCCCCTTCCTACGCCACTGCTGGCTGGTTAAATAGCACTTAACCAGCTATCTATGAATATTCAGAAGGGAATAGCCGGCTATCTCCTAATGAATATTTGCAGTCAACACAGAGCGGCTAACCGGCTATATCACACATTATAGCTGACTAGCCGTGAATATTCAGCACATCACTGGTTAAGTTTAGGGGTCAAATTGGGCAACTCAAATAGCAGACCCATCTTTGGCTACTATAAACTTAATCGCCCAGTGCTGAATATTGCATAGCTGGTTAAGTTTAAGCTGTCCCCAAGAAACCCCAGATATTCAATGCCGGTCACCAGAAATGGCCCTGCATTTAATATCCAGGCTTAGCGCGGGCATTGGACAGACAGCGAACTGCCCAGTGCCAGTTGAATATTGGCCCGGAGATCCATTTTCATGTGCACAGTTCTATTTATTAATTGTAGTTCCTGGGAAGCATGGTTTGCCCATCAACAGGTGTATTCCTTATAATAAATTTGAATTTTTAGTCTGTCTTTCTAAATAGTGATTACGATGGTTTACAAGGTACTGCAAGTGTGATTTTAACATATTTAGTAATGATCTAGGAATGGGAATGCAGATGGCACAAAACTATTCAAAATTGTGAAATTGCATACAGACTGCATAAAATTGCAGGAGGACATTGGGAGGCTGGAAGACTGGGTATCCACGTGGCAAATGAAATTTAATGTGGATAAGTGCAAAGTGATAAACATTGGGAAGAATAACCCAAATTATTGCTATATATTGCTAGGATCCACATTAGGAGTTACCACTAAAGAAAAAGATTTAGAGGTCATTGTAGACAATGCATTTAAATCTTGGGCTCAAATGTGCAGCGGTGGCAAAACAAGCAAACAGAAAGTTAGGAATCATTAGGAAAGGAGTAGAAAATAAATCAAAGAATATCATAATGCCTCTATATTGCTCCATGGTAAGACCACACATTGAGTATTGTGTGCAATTCTGGTTGCCACATCTTAAAAAAGATATAATGGAACTGGAAAGGGTGCAGAGCGGGGCAACCAAAATGATTAAGGGAATGGAAGGACTTTTCTATGAGACAAAATTAAAAAGATTGCTGAGGGGATTTATGACTGAAGTCTATAAAATCCTGAATAGAGTGGAATGGATAAACATGAAATGATTGTTCACTCTTTCAAACAGGTTTGCTGACCCCTGAGGCATGCTCACATGCCGAAACATGGCCGTGTCGGGTCCTTCAATGACTCGTTTTAATAAAGGTCCTTGAATATTGAACATCCTCTTTGTATTCACCTTACCTATTTGTTTGGTGTTTACCCATCCATAAGGATTTTGTCTTCTTCCTCCTTTTTTTCCTGGAAACATTTAAAAGCTGATTTTGAATGTTGTCTAGGGAGGAAAAAAGATGCTCAAAAGTCAGTTTCCTGAGAATTTTATAAAAGGCTTGATAAATGTTAAACCTCTTGCAATATCTACAAGGATGTTGGAAATATAGATGTAGTTTTCAGCACACGCAGGGTACACAGTTTAACAAAGGAATACATTCAAGAAAGAGTAACTTCGCTCAGGGCTTTAAACGTGTAAGTGATGATTTATTAAACTATGCATGTATATGCTAGATTTTATAAACATGGACATCCAATTAAGAAGCTTACAAACTTTACAAAATGCATCCACCAAACTGATTGTGGGAGCCATAAAAAGTTTGACCATGTCACCTCCTTGCTCAAGTCAGCCCATTGGCTACTAATATCCCACAGAACCACTTACATGTGAAAAAAAAGCATCTTTTCTAAAATTGCTATTTACACACAACTAAATTTAGTGGATCACATGTTAGGCTAAACTGAGGGCAGTGTTAGGAAAAAGAAAGTTAGCTAGTTTGCACTGATTTTCACCACTAGCCATGCAATTTGGTCAGCCAAATCTGTGTTGTAATAGAAGGCTTAAAATGTTCCCTCCCTCTCAACTTTTCAAATAGAAAAAAAAAAAAGACCCAGCAAAAGTGGGACCCTTTCCTCCTCAACTTCCACTCTTAAAAAAGAATTTGTCCAGTAGCATAAAGGTCCCTTCCCTCCCCCTGCCCTATCAAAATATTAAAAAGGGCATATAGTGTGGGGACCTCTTTCCTCTCAACATCCCTCCACTCATTAAAAAAAATTGACCTTATCATAAGTACAATTTATCCAGTTAGAAGGAGCTTCCTTTGACTCAAAAGTCCATATCAGGCTACTTCTAGGAACTCCTCGTATTGGTACCTGAATCTGCCCAAGTTATTCTTCTCCTCTGAAATTCTCTGAGTCACAAAGTAGATTCCCTTTGTCAGAATTAAATGCTTCTCCTGATTATGGTTTCTCTTCTGAGAATGCTCTGAAACATTCCCTTTAGTATAAGTCAATACTGCTCTTTCTTAGCTAAAGAACCTCATTTGAATGACATTCTGGATACACTGGTTTCCCCTCATGAAAAGAATCTTACCAAGATTTCTGTTTAAAGCTCATAGCTGTTTTAAGCACTAACCCACCTTTTGTAATGCCAGAGTCTCACCCTGAATCTGAACTACTTGAGAAGAAAAAGAACAGAACTTTCTATATTCTCTGGTTTGATTTCCTTTTTCGGAATATTTTAGTACCTTCTATTAGGGTGTGTCTGACTACTACCAACACCATCTATAACCTCATAACCATGTGCCTCTGTGGAGACATGCCTCATTAGTAAAGGATCCTTAACCTCCCTTACAATAAAATGGTCTTATGGTCCACTTCTGCTATCATATGTTGCTATAGTAAAACATAATATGATGGCAGCTCATGAATTTGCTTATTGCATGATTTCAGAGAAATAGTATACATAAATACACTTTGAGTACACAGCAAGAGGGTAATTTTATAACAGGGCACCACGAGTAGGCACATACAGAGGTGCCTAGGTAGTCAGTATTTTATAAAGCCAAGTGCCTATCTTTTTACAAAATACTAGCATATGTGGCAAAGAATGTGCCTTAAATGTAAGCTTAAGCACTTACATCTGCTCATGAGCTGATGTAAATGAATGTGTTTGCTTTATATCGTTGTGCCCTTAGATTCTATTCCCCCGATATTCAAAGCTATTTAAGTAGTGTATCTAGATTTTCAGAAAGCTTATGACAAAGTTCCTTATGATAGACTCATGAGAAAATTAAAAAGTCATGAGATGAGAGGCAATGCCCTTCTGTGGACTGAGAATTCATTACTGGACAGAAAACAGAGGGTAGGAATACATTTTCATTTTTCTCAATGGAGGAGGTGAATAGTGGAGTGCCGCAGGGATCTGTACTGGGACAAGTGCTGTTTAACATATTTATAAACTAGTAAAAAAGGCCCGTTTCCGAAACCAATGGAACGGGCGCTAGCATGTGGTTTTTTTTGTGTGTGTGTGTATGTGTCACAGAGTTATTGTGTGTGTGTGTGTGTCAGTGTGTGAGGGTGCGGTGTGTGTGCAGGTTGTTGATGTGTGTCTTTTTTTGTTTTGTTTTGTTTTGTTTTTTGCTTGGGGGTTGGGGGATGTGCTGTGCTGTGCTGGCAAAGTGAGTTGGATTGGTGTGTGGCTTTGAGGGTGTGTTTCTGTTGTATTGTGTGTGTGTGGTTTTGTCTGTCAAGGAGGTTTGTGGAGGGGGGTCTTTCTGTTGGTGAAATGTAAATGTGGTTGTAGGGGGGTCAGCCTTTGTTGAGTGTTGTTTTTTTTTCCATGTTTTTTTTTGTGTTGTGCTGAGGCAGCAGTGTTGTTTTAGATGGGCGGAAGGTAGAGGAGCACGTTCTTTGTCTGTCTGTATTTTTTGGCCGTTTCAGGGCTGCTGTAGGAGAATGCTGGAAGAGAAATGTGCTGTTGGAAGCAGCGCCATCTTTTTCCATTGGGCTGGGGTTCTGGGCATCCTGGAGGTGGGTGACGGCTTGCCTGAGGACGGGGATGGTTGTTTTAAGTTGGTGGAAGGGAGAAGAGCACGGTCTCGGGCCGTCGGGGGGGTGATCCGGTATGTTTGGTCCATTTCATGCCGGCTGCAGGGGAATGCTGGAACATTTATGCGCTGCAGAAATCAGCGCCGTCTTTTTCCGGGTGCTCGGGGAATCCCCGAGGTAGGAGACAGCTTGCCTGAGGCTGGGGATGGTTGGGCACGTCCTTGGCCGCTTCGGCAAAAGGGGAAGAGGAAGGGGGTGGGGAGTTACCTGTAGCCGCCTGAGAAACCATGTATTCTTTGTTTGTTTTGTATTATTAGTTTGCATTTCTGTTGAAGAAAGAGTGGATGCCTTTTGAATGATGGAGGTGGTGCATCGGTGTGCGGTTGTTTCGTTAGTTTGGCAGCCAGTCTCCAGCGATTCCTAGGCAGGGAAGGAGTACTCCTCCCCCTTCCTTGGTCGCTGTTTGCTGCTGGCTGGGTCGCGGGTAATCCTTCCAGCTGGGCCGCAGCTTGTCCTGTTCGCCCACGTCCCAGATGGTGACGGGCACGTTGTTTTCCGGCTCCTCTGATGCCATGTCAAGCGATCCCAAATATAGTCTGTGCTATAGGCCCTCTGGCACTCTTCAGTACTGGCATTAGGCATTTAAAAATTTCTCCCCCCCCCCCCCCGGGGTCTATTTTTGCACATACCCACAGCAGGAATATTCTTCTCTCGTTCCAGCGGTGGTTCTGTGCTCTCCGTGCTGCACAGATAATGAGCCATTCTGCTGGGGAATGCTCCTCCCTTATTGTCATGTAGTTTCCTCTGATTGGTCTGTCTTACGTTGCCTAGTGTTGCCTGGGAACGGTGTTGTGATGGTCCTTTGTGTTTCAGAATGTTGAGGGTGTTTTTTCTGATTGGTCCGTCATGCGAGGGCGGGGCAGAGAGACATGGTCAGTGTTGTGGCTTCACCACCATGAATCCATGAACCCTTCAGTGAGTGACTGAGTGACTTCAGAACGTTGTCTTCAGAACGTTGAGGGTGAGTTTTAATATAGTAGATGATCTGGAAAATGGAACGAGTGAGGAAAACTCCGTAGTTTGTTATTGAGATGGACAAGGGGAAAGCCATTGCTTCTCCTGGGATTGGTGGCATGGAATGTTGCTACTAATTCAGTTTCTCACAGGATACTTGGCTAGATGGACCATTGGTCTGACCCAGTATGGCTGTTCTTATCTTCATAACCAGTCAGACAAAGCTGATGACCAGCTAAACAGCATATAAGTGCCCAACTGTGGATATTCATTGGGAGATAACTGGTTAACTCGCTAACCAGCTATTTTGCTTGACATAGCCAGTTAGAAACAGATATTCAGCGTTTTACTGTCTATGTTCAGCAGTTAAAATAGACTGCATAAATAGCAAGCCTATTTTTAACTGCTAAAAAGTTAATTGGTTTGTGCTGAATATCGGCTTAACTTGTAAATTTTTTAGCGGTTACCCCCCCCCCCCCCAGATATTCAATGCCAGTCGACGGAAACAGCTCGGCATTGAATATCCAGCAGAAGAAAAGAGGTTTTAATGCCCCTCTATAAGTCGTTGGTGAGGCCCTACCTGGAGTATTGTGTTCAGTTTTGGAGGCCGTATCTTGCTAAGGATGTAAAAAGAATTGAAGTGGTGCAAAGAAAAGCTACATGAATGGTATGGGATTTGCGTTACAAGACATATGAGGAGAAACTTGCCGACCTGAACATGTATACCCTGGAGGAAAGGAGAAACAGGGGTGATATGATACAGACGTTCAAATATTTGAAAGGTATTAATCCGCAAATGAACCTTTTCTGTAGATGCTAAGGCGATAGAACTAGAGGACATGAAATGAGATTGAAGGGGGGCAGACTCAAGAAAAATGTCAGAAAGTATTTTTTCACGGAGAGAGTGGTGGATACTTGGAATGCCCTCCCGTGGGAGGTGGTGGAGATGAAAATGGTAACGGAATTCAAACATGCATGGGATACACATAAAGGAACCCTGTTCAGAAGAAATGGATCCTCAGAAGCTTAGCCGAGATTGGGTGGCAGAGCCGGTGGTGGAAGGCGGGGCTGGTGGTTGGGAGGCAGGCTAATGCTGGGTAGACTTCTACGGTCTGTGCCCTGAAAATGGCAGATACAAATCAAGGTAAGGTATACACAAAAAGTAGCACATATAAGTTTATCTTGTTGGGCAGACTGGATGGATCGTGCAGGTCTTTTTCTGCCGTCATCTACTATGTTAATGCTTATTTTCGAAGGAGAAGGGCGCCCATCTTCTGACACAAGGTCACCCAAATTGGCATAATCAAAAGCCGATTTTGTGCATCCTCAACTGCTTTCCGTCGCAGGGACGACCAAAATTACAGGGGGCGTGTTGGCAGTATACCGACGGCGGGACGGGGGCGTGGTTAACAGATGGGCGTCTTCGGCCAATAATGGAAAAAAGAAGGGCGTCCCTAACGAGCATTTGGCTGACTCTACTTGGTCCATTTGTTTTCACGATCAAGCCTCGAAAAGCTGCCCAAACTGACCAGATGACCACCAGAGGGAAGCAGGGATGACCTCCCCTTACTCCCCTAGTGGTCACCAACCCCCTCCCACCCAAAAAAAAATTAAAACACATTTTTTTCCAGCCTCTATGCCAGCCTCAAATGTCATACCCAGCTCCATGACAGCAGTATGCAGGTCCCTGGAGCAGATTTTAGTGGGTGCAATGCACTTCAGACAGGCAGACCCAGGTCCATCCCCCCCTACCTGTTACACTTGTGGTGGTAAATGGGAGCCCTCCAAAACCCACCCGGAACCCACTGTACCCACATGTAGGTGCCCCCCTTCATCCCTAAGGTAGTGGTGTACAGTTGTGGGTAGAGGGTTTTTTTTTTGGGGGGGGGGTTGGGGGTTCAGCACACAACATAAGGAAGCTATGTACCTGGGAGCAATTTATGAAGTCTACTGTAGTGCCCTCTAGGGTGCCCTGTTGGTGTCCTGGCATGTCAGGGGGACCAGTGCACTACGAATGCTGGCTCCTACCATGACCAAATGCCTTGGATTTGATCATTTTTGAGATGGGTGTCCTCGGTTTCCATTATCGGCGAAAACCGAGGTCGCCCATCTCTAAGGCTGACCTAAATGTCAAGATTTGGGCGTCCCTGACCGTATTATCGAAATGAAATATGGACGCCCATCTTGTTTCGATAATACGGAATGCCCCACCCCTTCGCCGGGGCATCCTTAGAGATGGGCGCCCTTAAAGGTGGGCACCCAGTTCGATTATGCCCCTCCATCCTGCTTATTTTTGAAGGAGAAGGGTGCCATCTTCCGACACAAATCGGGAGATGGGCATCCTTCTCCTAAGGTCGCCCAAATCTGCATAATCGAAAGCCGATTTTTGGTGTCCTCAACTGCTTTCCTTCGCAGTGATGACCAAAGTTCAAGGGGGCGTGTCGGCAGTGTACTAAAGGTGGGACGGGGCGTAATTAACAGATGGGCGTCATCGGCTGATAATGGAAAAAAGAAGGGCGTCCCTGACTAGCATTTGGCCGACTTTACTTGGCCCCTTTGTTTTCACGACCAAGCCTTGAAAAGGTGCCTGAACTGACCAGATGACCACTGGAGGGAATCGGGGATGACCTCCCCTTACTACTCCAGTGGTCACCAACCCCCTCCCACCCATAAAAATAAAAAATAAAACACATTTTTTTCCAGCCTTTATGCCAGCCTCAAATGTCATACCCAGCTCCATGACAGAAGTATGCAGGTCCCTGGAGCAGTTTTTAGTGGGTGCAGTGCACTTCAGACAGGCGGACCCAGGCCCATACCCCAATACCTGTTGAACTTGTGGTGGTAAATGGGAGCCCTCCAAAACCCACCCGGAATCCACTGTACCCACATGTAGGTGCCCCCCTTCATCCCTAAGGTAGTGGTGTACAGTTGTGGGTAGTGGGTTTGGGGGGGGGTTGAGGGTTCAGCACACAAGGCAAGGGAGCTATGTACCTGGGAGCAATTTATGAAGTCCACTGCAGTGCCCCCTAGGGTGCCCGGTTGGTGTCCTGGCATGTCAGGGGGACCAGTGCACTACGAATGCTGGCTCCTCCCACGATCAAATGCTTTGGATTTGGTCTTTTTGAAATGGGCGTCCTTGGTTTCCATTATTGGCAAAAACCGAGGTCGCCCCTCTCTAAGGCCGACCTAAATGTCAAGATGGTCAACCTAAATGTCAAGATTTGGGTGTCCCTGACCGTATTATCGAAACAAAAGATGGACGCCCATCTTGTTTTGATAATACGGGATACCCCACCCCTTCGCCGGGGCGTCCTTAGAGATGGGCGCCCTTAAAGATGGGCGCCCAGTTCGATTATGCCCCTCCACGTTATTATGTTACTAATGCCGGCAGAGGACAGCAAAAGCGTTGCTCACCACCAGCTGAATATTGGGGCCTATATGCAGTGGCGTACTAAGGGGGGGCGGTGTGGGTGGTCCGCCCCGGGTGCACGCCGCTGGGGGGGGTGCCGCGCGTCTGTTGGCAACGCTCGTTCTCTGCTCCTTCTGGCCCCGGAATGGGTTATTTGCTGTAACGGGGCAGAGGGAGCAGGGAACGAGTGTTGCTGACAGAAGCGCGCCACCCCCTCCAGCAGGTAAAGATGCACTGGGGGGGGGTGTCGTTTCGCTGGGGGGAACTGCCCCTTTCTCATCCCCTGTCCCGCCCCTTCCATGCCCTCACCTCCTCCCTGTCATCTCTCCTCCCCCCCTCCCCTCCCCTTACTCTGCTATCCCTGGTGGTCTAGAGGTACCTCTTCGGGGCAGGAAAGAGCCCCCTCTTTCCTGCCCGGAGCTGCTAGCTGCCCTGCATCCTCCTGTCCTGTGGTGAGTCCAGCTCTTGGCATTCAAAATGGCCGCCGAGAGTTGAAGTCTCGCGAGGCTGCTTCAACTCTTGGCGGCCATTTTGAAACGCCGAGAGCCGGACTCACCACAGGACAGGATGCAGGGCAGCTAGCAGCAGCAGTCCGGGCAGGAAAGAGGGGGCTCTTTCCTGCCCTGAAGACGAAGAGGTACCTCTAGACCACCAGGGATAGCAGAGTAAGTGGAGGGGGGATAGTCGCATTTCGCCGGGGGGGGGGGGGGGGTTGAGCTGCACTCGGGGGGCGGGGGCACTGCACCCGGGGGGGGGGCGCATCGGCGATCCGCCCCGGATGTCAGCCCCCCTAGGAATGCCACTGCCTATATGCATATTTATAAATTCCACCCATGTTCTGCCCAAATTCCATCCCTGTACACACTTACAGGCAAAGCACCCACCATCATGTCAAAAGCATGTACCTTTACACCAGTCAGTGTTTTATAAGAGGTCATTTATACATGGATGTGGCCACAAATGCAAGTGCTGAATGCATTTACTACACACTAACACATTGTCACAGCTTAGTTAACAGGGGTGTTAAAGAAGGCCATTTACTGATCCAACCCCTTCCTGACCCCCCTCCAGAACAGATTTGGATTTCCCAATATCTCCTTCTTGATCAAATACCAGCTTTTCAGGCCTGTGAAACCCCTACTTACAGGCTTATAGATGCCTCCAAATCTTCACTTTCAGGAGAGAGCCAATTTCCCTCCTGTTGGACACAGCAACAAATCCAAAATTGTACTGCTGACTTGAAATATTGTAGGGCGTGTTTGTTTGGGGAGGGGTTAGGGGAGAAAAGCTTGTCAAGCTACAGGAAAGGGAGATCTAGGAGGTTCTTCTTAGACTGAGGCATCTTAGAGGTTTAGGATTGCCAGAAAGACAGAGTTGGGAGAAGTGTTTCCAAGAAGGCAAGTAAGATACCAGTTAAGGTTCCGATGGCCTTCACTCTGCCCTGGACACTAGAGATATTACAGTGCTGGTATCTCTGGACCTCACTTTTGCTTTGTTTTTACCAATCATGATCTATTGCTTTCACCTTTAAATCATTCCTGTCAAATTGTTCTTTTGGTGTTTCATATGCTTCTTCTGTCTCGTGTTCACTCTCTGTCACTTGTGATGTTCCCCTGGTTCTGTTCTGGTACCATTGCTCTTTAACATCTTCTTAAATCCCCTCACTACTGTTATTCAGGACTCAGGTATACATGCCTTCTACTATGTAGATGATATCCTATTACTTCATCTAATCCCCTCTATCTTGACTTGTCTAAACTCAATTTGTCTCTCTCCAAGATTGCATACTGGCTTAAGGAAAATCAATTTTTTTGAATCCATCCAAAACTGTTGCATGTTGGATCACAGGTAACTCCTGTCTTCCTTCTCTTAATCCTACTTTGAATGGTACCCAGATTACTGCTGTCTCATATTTAGATATCTTGGCGTGATCTTAGATCAAGAATTTTCGCTGTCTCATCATGTTGTTTCAGTAGCTAAAGCATGAATTCTTTCCCTTCGCCAGCTTAGAACAGTTCACCCATTCCTTGATCTTCCCTCTCAGAAAACTATCCTCTTAACATCAAGCCTGAACCATTGCAATATAATTTATTCCAGCCTTCTGCAACATTTACTTCTTCACCTTCAGACCATCAAAAATGCTGTCACTTTTTGTGTCCAGTTTAAGACTCTTATTCTTATGCACAAGTCCATTCATTCTGACAATCCCCCTTATTCATCCTTGTCGGTCCAACATTACACTTCATCCAGGGCTCTCCATTCTCTTAACGAATTTTGCTTAAAACTTCTATTGCTGAAAATAGTACATTATCAGGCTACAAGAGAGAGAGATTTTTTCTACACTGCACCCTCTCTCTGGAATTCTGTTCCCTCTTCCCTTAGACTTGAAACTTCTTGTCAAAAATTCAGGTCTCTTTTAAAAACTTACCTTTATGAGAAAGCTATTAATGTGCAGACCAATAGGTTTAGTAAAAAGGCATCATAGCTTGTCATATTTAATCTCTTAAACTTTTACTAACAAAAGTTTAAACAGAATTTTCACCAACAAATCTAACTGTTATAGATTCTTATTCCCTCAGGGGAAATCCCGGGACAATAATCAGATGGACAGTCCTTTAAAATTAGTCTCTTTCAGTGTCCATTCAGCTCTTAAACTTCCAAATCCATTCCACCCAGCAGGACAATTCAGGACTTCAACTTGTCCTCTCCCTTGCCAGACAAGGATCATGCTGGGTTTCCCCCCCCCCCCCCCCCCCAGATGCTGATCTGTATTCCGGACTGGACCTCCCTGTCCATCCTTCCTCCCCAGAGCTGTGGTTCCTCTCACCCACCTCCGGGTCTGAACAGGTCTCTCCCTGTTCCACTTGGGGGGGAGGGGTATTCTCTCTCTTTCTCTCCCCCCTGGAGCCTTCTTGTCTTAACCTCTGTCTTTTTCAGCAGAGATTACTTTGTCACAGCAGGCCCCTGCTTATTATGCCGGTTAAGATACTCCCTCACTCCACGGGTCTTGGGGGTTTTGGGCAACCAAAGACGTCATGCACAAAATGGCAGACACTTTTATTTCTCTTCATTTCTCCTCCCAATTACATTTCCCTGTCAGTCATTACAGTAACAGTTTTTCCTTGCACCTATTACAGTACCAGAATAGTACTCTGGCACATCCTACTACTACTACTACTTACCACTTCTATAGCGCTACAAGGCATATGCAGCGCTGTACACCATACACGAAAAGACAGTCCCTGCTCAAAGAACTCACAATCTAAATTGGAAAGGTCAACAGAGAACAAATAAGAGGTAGGGGAATTAAAGAGGAGGGGATAGAAGGGTATAGGGCAAGTCAGTAGTAGAACATGATAGACTAGTGCCTAAATGCAGTTACGCACATAACTATAAATTAGGACCACTCTGTGCCAAGCAACTCCATTTTTGATGGTCAGTCAAAACTGCTACTATTGTATATTACCCGCACGCAAAGGTGCATAAATTTACACACAAGATATGGAGAGGGCAAACACATTTAGAGCAGCTCAAAAACCCGGCAAAAACCTGCTCTTGAAAATAAATCCATCACAAGTCAATCGGCTGGGTATACTATACACCTCTCCCTCAGCCAATAACCACTCCAATTACTCCTCCTTTAGTAAATCTGTCACTGAAACTCAGTTTAATATCACCGTTTAAATTAGCAGGAGATTTTTATTACCATGCCTGTTTTGACACTGGTTAGGATATAGACACGGAAATATACGCAGTACATTGGGTTAGAAAGAAGTATTTTGGTCAATGTTCAGTTATTTACCCAGGTAAGTGGGCTATCTTAAAATCACCCTTCTTGTATGCATGGGAATCAGTAATGAACTTTTAGGCATAGGAAGACAAGATTCAGGGTTAGGTTGGGGGAGAGAACTACATGCATAATTTTCCATTTTCAGAATAATGCATTCTGTTTTGCAGGGCAAATATATGCAGAAAAGCAGGTGCAAATCACTGCAGGTATTTTATTTCATAGCAATTTTCAAAGGAAAGGACTTACATACGTTTCCTTTTGAGAACTGATGCAAATCCCATATATAGTCCCCATTAACTTTGTATCAAAACACCTAGGGGCCCTTTTACAAAGGTGCGCTGAAAATGGCCTGCGCTAGTGTAGACGCATATTTTGGGTGCGCACGGAATCATTTTTTAGTGCACCTGTAAAAAATGCCGTTTTTAAAATTTTTGCCGAAAATGGACATGCGGCAAAATGAAAATTGCCGCACGTCCTTTTTGAGTCTAAGATCTTACTGCTAGACATTGATCTAGCAGTAAAGACTCTTCTGGTAACCGGGCGGTAATGACCTACGCGTGTCAAATGCCACTTGATGCATATCCGATACGCGCATCTGAAAATAAAATATATTTTTCAGACACTTATATCGGACGTGTGCCAAAAATGAAATTACCGCAAGAGATACGCGGTAGCTTGGCGGTAATTTTGGTGCACGTTGGGGGTGCAAGCAGCTTAGTAAAAGGGCCCCCCCTAGTTTTGAAAATTGTCTGATAAATGGATATTGCTATATACATGCAAAATAATAGACAAAAGTGATGAAGTAGTTTGAAGCTTTTGGTCATCAAATACTAAACAGTGGATATTGTTTGGCAATTTCTGTGACACTTTCCAAAGGTTCCGATTCTAAAAGTGTCATAATAAAAGTAGAGTTAAGCGAGCTCAAGCCAAGTTGAAGATAAGGCTATGCCTGATTGAACTCAAGATCTTCACAGATGACTCAGACAATAACTGAACCACAAAAAAATCCCCCAGCTAAACAGAAAATAAAAAAATACTAGCCCACAAAGACCAGAAAGCTTTGGCATCCCATGTAAAGGGCCAATGGCCTGATTCTGTGTCTGTAGAGAGGAAGTGTGATTGTGTGTTATCAAGATTTTAAAAAAACAAAACCATCTAGTATGATAGATGATAGGCTGTTCTGCAGGCTGAGAAAACTTACTGCAGCATGAACTCAACCGCATAGAACTTTATTCTGTAGAAATTGATGAGAAGAAAGGGAAGAGAATGAATTCATTAATAAGGAGAAAAGTGCCAAAACTAGGAAGGAGGGGCAAAGTACAGGATGGCAGCAAGCAATGAATGAGGCATAAAAGGAAAAACATGACAAGGCTGTGAAAAATGGAAAAAGTAAGAGAAACAGAACAAGAAGGAACAGGGAGAGACACATCAGAAGACAAAGAATGTTAGGAAAGTAGTGGGGAAAAAAGGTGAAAGGAAAGAAATGAGACAGGCAAAAAAAAGCTAATTTAAATATAGAAAGATAAGAAGTTTTAAAAATAGAAATGGTAAAATATGAGAGGAAAAAGCTGTAGAAAAACATAAAGGAATGAGATGCATGGATGGATGGAGAAGAGTGAGGAAAAAAAGATCACATTGAGATAGAGGGAAGTTTTGCACTTCTTTGTACTGAGTAATCTAGATTTCTGTAATTCACTTTTCTCAGGTATTCATTTCAAAGATCTTGGGCATTTACAGCTTATTCAGAATACTGTCGTTAGATTATTATTGGGCAGTAGTCGTTAGGATCATGTCACTCCTTTATTGAAACAAGAACACTGATTATCAGTCCCTGTGAGAATCTCCTAAAAAAGATTATTCCTGATCTACGAAATTCGTTCTACTGAAATTCCATTATTCCTCTACCAGTTTCTTGTACTTTATATTCCATCACGATCTCTCCAGTCTTTACAGCAAGATCTGCTTTATACTCCTTCCATACATCAGTTTTGTATGGGGCATACACACTCCACAATTTTCCCAGTTGTAGCCCCTTCATTATGGAATAATCTTCCATTATCTTTATGTAAAGAATGATCTCTTGCTTGTTTTAAACATAGTTAAAAAACTTAAGGTCTCTTTTACAAAGCTGCACTACCAATTCTTGGTGCGGCAAATGAGAGGAAGCCCATTAAGTTCCTTTGGGCTTCCTCTCATTTGCCATGTGGGAATTGCAAGCGTAGCTTTATAAAAGAAGCATCTTTTTTTTTATTAAGAAAGTTGTCCTGGGTGAAAGTTGCTCAGTTCAAAGCTCAATTCACTGGAATATAGATGGATCTCTGCATGTTTATTGTAATTTTTATTTTTATACCTATTCTTAGATTATGCAATTTTCCTTTAAAACTTTTATTGTAAACCGCTCAGATGGCACTGTTGATGGGCAGTATATCAAATGAGAAATAAACTTGGAACTTAGGGACGGAGTTATCAAGTTGCATTAGGGCACTAACCTGTGTAATTTGTTCCTTAACATATGTTAAAAGGCTCTAACACTGGTTTTGGTGCCCTAACAATGTTAATTGGGTTATCCTGTGGTACACAGTAATGAGATGCAAAACATGCAAGTAAGTGATCTTGTCTAAAATATAGATGCATTTCTGACCTATTACAACAGTATTCTATAAAAAAATGTAGGTGCCTACTTTTCTTTGAAAAAGAGACCCCAAATAAGTACGTTCTGTACCTAAAAATAGACATCGCTTTATACAATTACCCTCTTAGTGCCAATATTCAGGGCCAGCAAATACACAGCTAACCAACTAACAGTGAGTGGGTAAGTTAACAGGACAACTTCAGCTGATTAACTTTGGATGGGCATTTTCACACCATGTGGATATGAACAATTGTCCAGTTAATTTTCCAACTCAGTACCTATCTGCTTCATATTCATTCATCTTGTAAGAATATATTATTTTAAGTCACTCTTAAGAGTGAATTTTATTCCAAAACAAAACCCAAAATCATGTAAAAAATTATATTGTAAAAGAAGAAAAATCTCAGAAGCCACAGACACATTAATATTGTGTATACTTTAGGCTAGATCTCTTTCATCAGTCAAAAGCCTCTATTTTTCGAATTCAAAAACATATTCAACAAAATGATAATGAGGGGCATAATCGAACGTTGACGGCGAAATAGATCGCCAGTGATCTATTTTGGCAGCAGCGCAACAGCTGGCCGGTACCGCATTTTCAAAAAAGATGGCCGGCCATCTTTTTTTCCGATAATACGGTTTAGCCCGGCTAAATGCCAGAGTTCGCTGGGGTTGAGATCGCCAGTTTTGTTTTTCAGCGATAATGGAAATAACTGCCAGCCATCTCAAATGCGGCGAAATGCAAGGCATTTGGTCATGGGAGGAGCCAGCATTCGTAGTGCACTGGCCCCCCTGACATGCCAGGACACCAACTGGGCACCCTAGGGGTCAGTGCGGTAGACTTCAGAAAAAGCTCCCACATGCATAGTTCCCTTACTTTGGGAGCTGAGCCCCCCAACCCCCCCCCCAAAACCCATTACCCACAAATGTACAACACTACCGTAGCTCTTAGGGGTGAAGGGGGCAACTACATGTGGGTACAGTGGGTTTTGGAGGGCTCCCATTTACCAGCACAAGTGTTACAGGTAGGAGAGAATGGGCCTGGGTCCGCCTGCCTTAAGTGCACTGCGGTACCCACTAAAAGTGCTCCAGGAACCTGCATTCACGCAGGCCTCTAGGACTTGTTGCTGCTGTATAACCTTGGCACACCAGTTGAGACCTGAAGACTAATCTCTTTGAAAAAGTCCTTTATTTGAATAAGCACGTTTACTCACAGTTAACTGCAGATCAGAGGTTGTGCCCCACTGGCAAAGAGTCTCCCTGGTACTGAGATTAGCAGTAGGTCAGAGCTGGCAGAATGGTGTACAATGCCCTCTTTCAGCAACATTCAAGGTAATAACTAAGTTCTGTAACGTGGCTAACACATGAAAGGGATCTAAAAGTGGCTGACAAAAATGGCCACTACCTCATGGACTACCGGAAACAAAACAGGACACACTCTTGACCCAGTTAGCAGGGGGAAAAGCACCATGGGAGTAGAACCCACTACCCTACAACCACCACAATGCATTGCTGATGTGACTCTGCAGTGCACCTAACAGAAAAGGTGTCACACTCACCCGAGAGCCACATCACAACCAGGGAAAGGCTGTCAGAGGATAGAACACATTCTGCTGTCATGGAGGTGGGTGCGACATTTGAGGCTGGCATACAGGCTGGCAAAAAAGGTTTTTAGTTTTATTGATTTAGTGTGGGAGGGGGTTGGTGACCACTGGGGGACTACGGTGAGGTCATCCCCGATTGCTTCCGGTGGTCATCTGCTCAGTTGGGGCGCCTTTTTGAGGCTTGGTCGTGAAAATTAAAGGACCAAGTAAACCCGGTGAAATACTGCTGAACGCCGCTCTTTTTTTTCAATTATCCGCGAAAGCCGGCCATCTTGTAGCCACGCCCATGCCCACCCATGTCCCGCCTTCGCTACGCCGCCAACACGCCCCCTTGAACGGGAAAGCGGCGATGCTGTCAAAAAAGCCACTTTCGATTATACCGATTTGGCCGCTTTTGCGAGATCGCCGGTCATCTCCCGATTTATGGCCGGCAATCACTTTCGAAAATAAGCTTGAATGTGGCTTAATACAAATACTTAGGTACGTCTATCAAACTCTGACCAAGAACTATGGGGTCCTTTGACTAAGCTGCAGTAAAAGGGGGCCTGTGCTAGCATCAGTGTGTGTTTTTCATGTGCTGAGGCCCCCTTTTATTGCAGCAGGTAAAAGACTCTTTATTTCAACATGAAATAGCTGTGCGGCCATTTCGGGGGAAGCACTTACCGCCACCCATTAAGGTGGTGGTAAGGGCTCCCGCAGTAACCCAGCGGTAACTACTGCTAGGTAAGCACCGTCGCTGCAAAAAAAGAACTATTTTTGTAGCGCCAGAAATGTTGCGTGCTGGGGGTGAGAACTACCACTGGGCTCCTGCGGTAGCCCGGTGGTAGATCAGGATTGGCGTGTGGCAAGCCTGTTGCCATACACCAACCCTTTAGTAAAAGCACCCCTATATATTGTAAACACAGATTTAATTTAGCTGCATCTAGACTTAATTGCACCCTAAAAACAAAAACACACTGTCAATACCAAGCCTTTCCTCCAAACTCAGGGCTCCTTTTACTAAGCTGCATAAGGCTCTATGTGCACCCAATGTGTGCCAAAATGGACCTACCGCTCGACTACCACGTGCCTCTTGCCTTCATTTTTGGCACGTGTCTGCTACATGCATTTGAAAAATATTTTTTATTTTCGGACCCGCATAGTGGACGTGCGCCAAGTGGCATCTGACACACGTAGGTCATTACCGCACAAATTCTTCACCACTAGGTCTATGGCTGGCGGTAAGGTCTCAGACGCAAAATGGACGTGCGCCAATTTTGATTTTGCTGCACGTCTATTTTTGGCAAAAATTTAAAAAACACATTTTTTGTAGGTGTGTTAAAAAATTATTCTGCATGCGCCCAAAACCCACGCCTACACTACCGCAGGCCATTTTTTATCATGGCTTAGTAAAAGGACCTGTTAACAAATTATGGAATCCTTTTACAAAGGCACTCTGAAAAATGGCTTGCAGTAGTGTAGGCACGGATTTTGGGTGCACACTGATTCATTTTTTTAGCACACCTGTAAAAAAGGCCTTTTTTGCCGAAAATGGATGTGCAGCAAAATCAAAATTGCTGCGTATCCATTTTGGGTCTGAGACCTTACTACCAGTCATTGACCTAGAATCCTGGCGGTAATAACCTGCGCGCATCAAATGCCATTTGGCGTGTGTCCGTACGTGTGCACAAAAATAAAAAATATTTTTCAAACACACATATCAGGTGCAAGCCAAAAATGAAATTACCGCAAGAGCCACATAGTAGTTGGGCGGTATTTACATTTTGGCGCACATTGGACGCACGTACACACTTACACAGCTTAGTAAAAGGGCCCTTATATTAGCATATAACTCATATTTGTAGAGCTGCTTGCCGTTTTCAGTGTTTCATGGATCATACAAACCTCAGGTTGGCAGATGCATTTAAATAAAACATCATCACTGTGTCAGCCAATCATCTTCTAAGATATCATAGTTTAAATCTCAAAACTATACATAGATTTTACATTTTTGAAAATCAATAATTTTATTCCATCCATAAAATTCTTTTTTTATGATATGTATTCACCCAATACTTTCACTTTCATTCAGCTAAAACTACACATATCTGTTCATAATGAGAGTAATTTCATAACAGGTCATCTTTTTGAGGCTTGGTCGTGAAAAAAAATGGACCAAGTAAAGTCGGCCAAGTGCTCGTCAGGGACGCCCTTCTTTTTTCTATTATCGGCCGAGGACAACCATCTCCTATTCACGCCCCAGTCCTGCCTTCGCTACCCTGCCGACACGCCCCATGAACTTTGGTCGTCCCTACGACGGAAAGCAGTCAAGGGTGTCAAAAAATCGACTTTCGATTATGCCAATTTGGACGACCTTGCGAGAAGGATGCCCATCTTCTGATTTGTGTCGAAAGATGGGCGTCCTTCTCTTTCGAAAATAAGCGTGGCAGAGAATCATCACTAACTCAATAGAACCATTTACAGATAACAGATAAATCAATAGCACCTTACTGGACCCCAGTGCATTGCAGCTTTTGGCATAATATTGCCTTTTCCTGAGGCCCTATCCTATAAATTATCACCTAAGTGTTTTAACACATAACTGCAAATGGGGAGTGCATGTGGGTAGAGCTTGAGCAGGCCTGGGGGGAGGGGGTCACACACTGAGGCACCAACTTATAGAATTCTGTAAGCTGTGCACCTAGACGCCAACATGTAGGCACTAACATTTACACTGGAAGTACTGGCACCTGAATAGTGGTACCCAAATGCCAACATAGGCTCTAACATAATCTGGGCACCCAGATGCCATTATAAAATAATATCTTAGCACATAGCTTTTGGGCACCTAACTTTTAGCACCCTTTATAGAGTTGCCCCCATTGTATCCTAGGGCCAATTTTTCCAGTCTATGTAACACACATTTTTTTCTCTCAACTCCTCTGAGAACCAAGGAGCGTAATCCCCCTGATTCCATAGCGGGGCACCCACATTTACATGCCACTTGGGCACGTAGGTATATAAAATACTGTCAATTTTATGAGTAGGTGTACACTTACAAGTGAAAGTGGCAGCAAAATACCTAAGCACTGTTTTGTAAAAGTAAGTGAAAGTGGCATGGGAGCGAATGCTATATATGGCACCAAAAACATCAGCGCAGAAAAGAGCGCTATTCTATAAACAGTGCTTAAAGTAAGGCGTGGTTTATAGAATAGCCCTTTATGTGGCAAAAGTAAAAGAGATTACAGAACAAACTTGCCTGCACGATACCGAGCCATCTTTGGCTCAGGACTTTAGTTCTGGAAGCTTCTGAAAGGGAAAATATTCCACAAAATGCTACATACCAATGTTTTTCTTTATTGTTACTGTTTCATCAATATACACTCTCCTCCTAGATGGATAAGGTTCTTGAAAACCTTTACCAGTCCAATTGATGGAGAGAACCCTGCTCTATGTGCTCAGTCCTATCCTTTGGCCAACTAGTAGAAGTCCTAATCCTTCCTCCCCTGTACTTGGCACACCCAGACCCAATTAGCCCTACCTCCTCTCAAATCTCCACTCTACACATGTTGCAGTACATTAACTAGAGAATCACTGGGCAAGCGTAAGCTGTTGATTTTTCAGGTAGCTGATGCAAAGAGAGGAAGTCTGTTACCTTGCTGGTCAACTCCACAAATGTCTCTGTGCTTTGGGTACGTGTTAGATTCAGGTTTCGGCCCATATCAAACAAAGGAAATGAAATGTTGATTGTTTGTAACTGATAATGTGAAATTAGAAACTATTAGGAAGTAGAAGTTGTAGAAAAAAATTCCAGAATTACGCTTAGAAGAACCAGCTCAGAAAAATAATTGTGTGGCTAGTTTGGGAGCAAAAAGGTGAAGCAAAAAACGAGGCTCATTTTCAAAATAGAAAAATGTAAAAAAAGCAGCACAAAATAGAATTTGGATTTTTTTTTCTGAAAATATCCAAATTGCTATTTTCAAAACCCATTTTAACTTGTTTTTCTATGTAGTTCATCTGAAGTGCATCCAAATCACAAGGAGGTATGTTGGGGGTATGTTGGATGCGGGATTTGGGTGTTGCTAACACTTAGACATTTTTCTGCCTTAATGGAACAAAGCAAAGACGTTCAGAGATAAAACCAGTGCATTTTTACGAGCATAAAAAGGTGTCGGTACTGAAATGCTAGGCCACCATCAGGGGTGAGGTGATCACTGAGGGACCCACCCCATAATAGCAGGGCCCCTGCAACCAGTCACAGAATCTATGACAAGGCAGAATTGGTGTTTGAGCCTGAGCTCTTTCATTAATACTTGGGGTCCATGGGTCAAGTGTAGCAGACAATGTTAAAGGTGCCGGTACTCAGTACCCCCAAGTACCCCTCAAAAAAAGCCCTGGCTAAAACCTACATGTTTAAAACCTGCAATTGTGGAACAATAATGTAAAAAATGAAGATGTAACTACTAGGATTAAATATCACAGCAAGACACATTGGAGACAATTCTATAACTCGGTGCCTTCTTTTAGGTGCCCTGATTGCACACTGTAGAGTCTATTCTATAATGGCATCTGAACACCTAGATTCTGTTATAGAATACTAGTATTATGATGTAACTGCAGGTGCCCAAACGTGTAAGTTACTGTAGTCTAAAAGTTGCACACATGAGTGACAACCCTGCCATAGTCCACCCATGTGAATGCCCCCTTGCAGTTACACACTATCCCCCGAATTCTATAAAAGTCGCTAAAAATTGTGCACACAAATTTTGGTGCATCCTCAATTTACATGCACATTTAATTGAATAATGAGTTAATTAGTACCAATAATTGGCTTGTTAACAAGCACTTATTGGCACTAATTAGATTTAATTGAAATATACACACAGAAATTTAGAATTGGGATCCATGCCTAAATTGTACATGTGAGTTCAAAAGGGGGATGCAGAAATGGGAGGGTTATGGGTAGAATAGGGGCACTCCTAAAATTTATGCACGTAGTTATAGAATAAGGGTGATAATGCTTAATTTGGCCTTCAGCTAGAACATCTAGGGGTCCTTTTACTAAGGTGTGCTGAAAAATAGCCTGTGGTAGCGTAGGCGCGGGTTTTGGGCGCACACAGAATTATTATTTAGCGCACCTACAAAAAATGCCTTTTTTTACCGAAAAAGGACGTGCAGCAAAATAAAAATTGCCGCACATCCATTTTGGGTCTGAGACCTTGCCGCATGCCATTGACCTAGTAGTAAGGTCTCACACAGTAACCAGGCGGTAATGGTCTACAAGCGTCAAATTCCACATGATGCATATAGCACCTGTGCACCAGAAAATGAAAATATATTTTTCAGAGACACGTAGTGGGCATGCGCCAAAATTGAAATTACCACAAGGGCCACGCAGTAACCGGGTGGCAACTCCAATTTGACGTGCATTGGGTGCACATAGGCGTCTATGTGGCTTAGTAAAATGGCCCCATAATAAGTAAATATAATAAGATGTTGGATAATACTGTAACTGATAAATCAGTATGCACATTGAATGCTTCTAGATTTGTATAACAAGTTCATCTTTGTAAAATATTGCTTTCCAGCATTTGTTTAGCAGTCAAGTCAAGAATGAATTGCAGCAACAGCACAGTGGGGGAAAGAATTCGGCTTGTTCAGCTGGCTCTTTATATCCCTATATTTGTTTTTGGGACCATATTCAATGCCTTGGCCATGTGGATATTCTGTTGCAAGCTGAAAAAATGGACTGAGACGAGAGTGTACATGACAAACTTGGTGATTTCTGACTGCAGTCTTCTCTTCACAATACCTTTCCGCTTATATTCTTTCCATGAGAAACTGGGAACAGAGCTGTGCACCACTGTAAAGATTATCTATTATTTAAGCATGTATATGAGCATCTCTATCATCACTCTCATAGCTATAGATCGATATGTTGCAATTAAGTACCCGATGAAAGTAATAACTTTAAGATCTCCTTTGAAAGCAGCTATTATTTCCGGACTCATCTGGATAATACATACTGCGATCCGCATACAGCAGCAGTTACAAACCACAGAAGACAGTTCTGCTACATGTTTTGCTGTGAGGGACCCTCCTCATTTCCTAAGACCTGTCTATTATGCCATTTTCGGATACCTAATCCCTTTCATCATCACGAGCTTCTGTACTGTGGAAATTATCAGAACCTTGAAGAAAAAGGAAAATACAAGTTCACAGGAAGAAAGATCCACTAAGAAAGTGATACGTATTGTGACCGCAAATTTATTAGTTTTTATTATCTGTTTTTTACCTCTTCATGTTGGGAACATTATTAAGTTTATAATAGGTTACATGAATATTTCCTGCGTTGTATATGACAGTATTAACTTATCTGTTCAATTGGCCAGAATTTTTGCAGATTCAAACTGCTGTTTGGATGCCATTTGCTATTATTTTGTGGCCAAAGAATTTTGGGAAGTGTCCTCTCTTCTATCAAAGTTCAGGTCTCCAAAGAATCAAACTCAAGAAACACAGACACTGTAAGACGGGGGGGGGGGGGGGGGGGGGGGGGTTCTGTAATTGTATATTTATTAAGCTCTCTGCATTTTGTGAGCATATATTAATTCCACAGACATAAGCATACTGTATGTTTTAATTAACCAAATAATGATAGGTTTGATTTTTCTGTGTTAAAGTTATCAACAACAAATAAGCAATGAATTGTTTTGTATTGTATTGTTTTGTATTTATTTACTTCTATTTCACCTTTGTTGTAAATTGCAAAGTGGATTACAATAATAAACTTCTACATTCAGAAGGAGCTTATATGCAATTGGAAACAATACAGTAAGAGAATGACATCATAAAAAATATACATTTTTATTGGAAAACAAAAGATTTTCTAAATAATAGTGTAGTGGGTGAGAAATTCAGAGCGCAATGGGAACCTCTGTGGTTGACCTTACCTTCCAGGGGACGAAGTTATATTTTAAATATTTGAACAGCTCATCGGGAGGGGAGGGGTTGGGGTAAGATAACTGTTAGGGAGTTGGGGGGTAAATAAGTTAATGCTTGCTGGTTGGATTTGCCTACTATTTGTTCAGACATTATGATATGATGGTTTTCTGTGGCTGTCAGAGAGTTTGTATTTAGCATTACTGGCACAGATGATTTATTAAAAATGGAACATGAAACAGAACGGAGTAGTGGGGATAAAATGTTAAAAGTTTGGTGGCAGATTGTATCATTTTGATTTCAGGAGTACATACTTAATGTTGAATTTTCATGTTTTTCATGTTATTGATATATTTCTGTTATATTGTCATCAATAAAAATAATGAATCATAAATAATAAGTATGAATCAGTTTGCCGTAAATTGCCATGTAGGCTGTTCCAGAACCTTATACTTTGAAAGTCAATTGATTTTTCTCTCATAGAAAATGCTAAATAGTAGTAGTAGATTTACAATTAACTCCTTTCAGAGATGGGAAATCTAATATCAATTGTTGCTTATTTTGTGAATATAATGTCCTACTTGGAACAAGCAATAACTGATTTACACTATCTGAATTAAGCCCGGAAATACTTTTAAAAACTGAGCAAGCATGTTCAAAATGAATTCGATTCAACTTTATGCAAATTGCTCAGTGATGGAATAGACTCAGTATATTTTCCCTTCCTATAGATTAGTCGAGCTGTAGTTTTCTAGAGCACCTGAAGTCTTCTTTTTTGTTGACCCATAAGTGAACAGTGCAGGGAGTTACAATATTCCAGATTGGGTAAAAGAACTGTTAGGCGATATCTTTATATTGAAATAATTATACATTTCTTGAGCAAAGGGCTGTTAGCCAACATATTTTTTAAGTTAGCCCAATAGAAATGTTTAATTTTTGGGGACCTTTTACAAAGCTGTGGTAAGAACTAACACGTGCTTATCGCACACTGAAATTGCACTACCGCAGGACGTGCTAAGGTGTCCCACTGTAGTTCTGGAATTGGCACATGCCAATTCCATGCAAAAAAATATTTTAAAATATTTTGTGCAAGGACATGTTTGGGGATAGAAGGTAGGCATGCCCTGCACTAATTGGCAAATCGCTGTGCACTACCAATTAGTGTGTGAGCCCTTACTGCCACCTAATAGGTGGCAGTAAAAGCTCATGCAGTAATGACCATGCGCTAATTGGAAAATTAATGGAGACATACAAATTATGGCCATTTTACTCCCATGCTAAAAGTGGCCTTGGTGCATGGAAAACTCACAGACTAAAACTAGCAAGAGCCACTTTTTAGCATGGCTTTGGAAAAGGGCCCTTATATCTTTCTTTGTATTTATTTGTTTAACATTTATTTTTGTGCTTTAAGTTGAGTAACCTGGCAACTACACTACTTTTTCCATCTGTAGCTACAGAAATTAATAGTGTCTTCAAACCTTAAAGAAGTCCATGTTTTTTTTATAGAATTCCATGAACCAAACAGGCATTTGAGATTCTGAAAATTCTAATTTTGGTCTATGTATTCAACAGGTTGCCTTCCTCTAGAAAATTTTCAGAGTAACAAGTTAAGCATCTACCGCTGGATTCTACATATCAAACAGATATTTTTGCATGGAAATTGAAATGTATTCTATAACAATGTGCATAACTTAATTAGTTAAGAAAGCTAATCAGTGCTGATAATTGAATGTGAACAAGCAATTATCAGCGCTAATTGGCATTAATTAAAATTTATGCACACTACCTATCTCTACTTCAGGAAGCAGGTGAAAGCTTAGCTCTTCAACCAAGCCTTTAATGGAAGAAGTAACTAACTTGTTAGTCTCACTCACACACACAAGGATTGACTCGGGCTGCACATACTGCAGTGGGACATGTTTATCCACTCCTACCCTAGCTGAGATAGTATTTAACCATCTCTCTGACCTCACGTGCAACTTTCTTCAAATCAATCACCTTACTTTCTAATTCTTCCTACTTTCTTACTCATCTATATGTTACAACTTTGCTTTACCCTTCACTACCAATTATAATGTTCTATTACGTATTGTGCTGCCATTGCAAGTAGTATACCATGCCATATTTTGCATTGTTACTTGACTATTTTTACTGCTGTAATTGCCTATTGCTCATGTTTGATCTATTCTTACTGTACACCGCCTTGAGTGAATTCCTTCAAAAAGGAGGTAAATAAATCATAATAAATAAATAATACCTACTAAGCGTATTCTGCAACGTGGTGTGCATAAATTGTAATGCGCACTGCCGAAAAGGGGACGAGGCTATGGGCATAGAATGGACAGACTGTGGGCATTCCAGAAAATATGCACAGGGTTATAGAATACACCTGATCTGCACCTAACTTAGGCATCGGTATTTATACCAAGTTTTACTTGGCATAAATGACCATGGCTAGAGTTAGGCGTTGTCATGGCTGCTTGCTGTATTCTATATGCTGCATGGAAATTTAGGCAAATTTCATTTTGACGCTGAATTTTTATGCATGATATATAGAATGGGAGATAGATGCCTAAATATAGATGTCAAAAAAGCGGGAGGCCAAGAGTTGTCTCCTAATTATATGGCCTCTGTTAATTTCCAGTATTTGATGTCTAAATTGCTCAATCACTTTGGGCTCCTTTTACTAAAGTGCTTTAAAATTTGTAGTTAACATTGTTTAGCGTGAGATCTTATTGTGTGTTTGTTCCAAATATAATGCCACAATTAGCAGAGGTCAGAGAGTAGGCGTGTTCTGTGCTAATTGATAAGTACAGCTACATTGCCACGCGTTAACCGATTAGCACGTGCCTACAAAATAGGCTATTTTACCTATGCTGTACAAATGGCCTTAGCACATGGAAATGACCTGCGTAAGCACACACAAAGCCACTTCTTACTGCAGTTTGGTAAACGGGCCCTTAAATATATAGGGGGCCAGAGCTATGAAGCACTCAAGGGTCAATGTACAAAGACACCCATTAAATATGGGTGCCACTGGAAAAGTTACCGAGTCGCAACCAGCGACCAATGCACAAAGGCAATCGCATGCAAATGAGATGCACGGATCCCCCTTTGTGCATCAGTCGCTGTTTACAACTCGGTAACTTGCACATGCACAGACAGCACCTGGCAGCGCATGTCAGCACCAGTCACTAGCCACCACAGAGTTTTTTGAGTTGTATGAAGGGGGGCTTGAGGGGGGGGGGGGGTCCATTGGAGTCAACTCAAAAAACTCCTTAGTGGTCTAGTGACCCTTCTCCATCTCCAAAAAATCCCTGGTGGTCCAGTGGACCACCTTCTGACCTCCCTGCGATTCCCAGAAACCAAAAGAAAATCTATGGTGGTCCAGTGGACCCCCTCCTGACTCCCCCCAAAGGACACCCCCAACCTATGTCTGACCCCCACCAACCCAACCCAGCAGGCCCTAGGCTGGATTGGACCCCCTAGTAGCAAGCCCTGGTGGTCTACTGAGATTTCTTCCTCCACCACCACCCCCAGACCCTACCACATGTTGTAAAAGTTGGAGGCAGGAGGACTGCCTCCTTCCTCCTGCATCTGGCCCATCCAGAACAAAATGGCAGCGTCCATCCCCTTCAGGGTGCATCCATGCACTGGGATGGGCCTAAGTACCATATAAGGAGTGTTGTAACCACTTTCTCCCAGATTCTATATAGTGCGCCTAAGATCGGCGCCAAAATCAGCATAGATTCTATAACAAAGCACATAATTTAAGCTTAACAAGCTAATGAGCACTGATAACAGCACTTAAGTAATAATGAGTACTAATTGGTACTGATTAGAACTGAGGCACACAGCTCACGTGGAGGGGCATTTTCGAAAGGTCGTCCAAGTCAGAATTAGGACGTCCTCATGAAGTCATCCAAAATCAGGTAGGTATAATCAAAAAATAGTATGGACGTCTTTAGACATTTCATTATCGCAGTGCGAAACATCCAAATCAGGGACGTCCAAATTATAGTAAAAAAGGACGTCCATCTTTCAGAACCGCCAAAGGAGTTCCCAAAACAAATGCTAGCAAATACATTTATTGTACTTGCTAACATTTGTCATCTGAACATCCTTCGGTAGTTCTACGAGAGAGACATCCTTATTACTATACTTTGGACTTCTCTGATGTACCTGGTTGTTCCGCAAGTACAGTGCTTGTAGTTGTGGACATCCAGGTACGGGAAATATAAGGAACATTCATAAGTGCAAAGTACAGTAACAAGGACGTGTTTCTTGCAGAACTGCCGAAGGACATCCATCTTACAGGCCCGCTGAAGGACGGCGGACCTGTAAGATGGACGTCCTTCGACAGTTCTGCGATAAACGTCCTTTTTACTGTACTTATCACTGTGAATTTTCCATATACAGTGGTGGAAATAAGTATTTGATCCCTTGCTGATTTTGTAAGTTTGCCCACTGACAAAGACATGAGCAGCCCATAATTGAAGGGTAGGTTATTGGTAACAGTGAGAGATAGCACATCACAAATTAAATCCGGAAAATCACATTGTGGAAAGTATATGAATTTATTTGCATTCTGCAGAGGGAAATAAGTATTTAATCCCTCTGGCAAACAAGACCTAATACTTGGTGGCAAAACCCTTGTTGGCAAGCACAGCGGTCAGACGTCTTCTGTAGTTGATGATGAGGTTTGCACACATGTCAGGAGGAATTTTGGTCCACTCCTCTTTGCAGATCATCTCTAAATCATTAAGAGTTCTGGGCTGTCGCTTGGCAACTCGCAGCTTCAGCTCCCTCCATAAGTTTTCAATGGGATTAAGGTCTGGTGACTGGCTAGGCCACTCCATGACCCTAATGTGCTTCTTCCTGAGCCACTCCTTTGTTGCCTTGGCTGTATGTTTTGGGTCATTGTCGTGCTGGAAGACCCAGCCACGACCCATTTTTAAGGCCCTGGCGGAGGGAAGGAGGTTGTCACTCAGAATTGTACGGTACATGGCCCCATCCATTCTCCCATTGATGCGGTGAAGTAGTCCTGTGCCCTTAGCAGAGAAACACCCCCAAAACATAACATTTCCACCTCCATGCTTGACAGTGGGGACGGTGTTCTTTGGGTCATAGGCAGCATTTCTCTTCCTCCAAACACGGCGAGTTGAGTTCATGCCAAAGAGCTCAATTTTTGTCTCATCTGACCACAGCACCTTCTCCCAATCACTCTCGGCATCATCCAGGTGTTCACTGGCAAACTTCAGACGGGCCGTCACATGTGCCTTCCGGAGCAGGGGGACCTTGCGGGCACTGCAGGATTGCAATCCGTTATGTCGTAATGTGTTACCAATGGTTTTCGTGGTGACAGTGGTCCCAGCTGCCTTGAGATCATTGACAAGTTCCCCCCTTGTAGTTGTAGGCTGATTTCTAACCTTCCTCATGATCAAGGATACCCCACGAGGTGAGATTTTGCGTGGAGCCCCAGATCTTTGTCGATTGACAGTCATTTTGTACTTCTTCCATTTTCTTACTATGGCACCAACAGTTGTCTCCTTCTCGCCCAGCGTCTTACTGATGGTTTTGTAGCCCATTCCAGCCTTGTGCAGGTGTATGATCTTGTCCCTGACATCCTTAGACAGCTCCTTGCTCTTGGCCATTTTGTAGAGGTTAGAGTCTGACTGATTCACTGAGTCTGTGGACAGGTGTCTTTCATACAGGTGACCATTGCCGACAGCTGTCTGTCATGCAGGTAACGAGTTGATTT
This sequence comes from Microcaecilia unicolor, assembly GCF_901765095.1. Classification (NCBI taxonomy): domain Eukaryota; kingdom Metazoa; phylum Chordata; class Amphibia; order Gymnophiona; family Siphonopidae; genus Microcaecilia; species Microcaecilia unicolor. The sequence continues at coordinate 154,846,704 of NC_044040.1, forward strand.
GGAGCATCTACCTGGTCTGTAGGGGCCAGATCTCTTACTGGTTGGTGGGGGATCAAATACTTATTTCCCTCTGCAGAATGCAAATAAATTCATATACTTTCCACAATGTGATTTTCCGGATTTAATTTGTGATGTGCTATCTCTCACTGTTACCAATAACCTACCCTTCAATTATGGGCTGCTCATGTCTTTGTCAGTGGGCAAACTTACAAAATCAGCAAGGGATCAAATACTTATTTCCACCACTGTATTTCCCATGCCTGGATGTCCGCAACTACATGCACTGTACTTGCGAAACATGCAGCTATGGGAAATATAAGGAACATACATATTTTATTGTGTATATATGAAGAGGTTCACGATGGAATCACGATGGACTCCACCAGGTATCACTGATAAATCACGATGGACTCCACCAGGTATCACTGATCCATTAATACAAGCCTTCCAGAGTTGTGTGATGCGTGATTTGACAGTATAAGAGAAGAAAAAGAAAAGACTTTTTTACAACCTAACAAAGAATGAGAAAGAGGCGTTACAATCTCTAAGATCCAACAGAGAAATTGTCATCAAGCCTGCAGACAAGGGAGGAGGTGTTGTTATTCAAAATTCGACAGACTATATAAAAGAAGTAATACGACAATTGTCTGACACTAATTTTTATCAACTTCTAGAAAATGATCCTACTATGGAATTAAAAGCAGAGATAGATTTCTGGATAAATTTTGGCTTTGAGTCTGGTTTTTTAACAAATAAGGAGAAAGATTTTTTAAGTGTGCCGTATCCGATTACACCAACAATTTACATGTTACCTATGGTGCATAAAACACTTCTTAATCCTCCTGGGAGACCGATTGTTGCAGCTATTGGATCACTTTTAGAACCTTTGTCTAAATTTGTAGACTTTTTTTTTTTTTTTTAAACATATTTTATTAAAGTTTTTGTATTTTTAACATCCAACTGGAAACATCTCTGATCAAACAGTCACATAAGGACTAGCTTACAACAACAAAGCGTCACTTATCATAACAAACAAGCAATATAAAATTCCCTCTTCACATCTTTTCCAAGTTTCCCTTCCCCCCTCCCTCCCTCTCATTTCCATCTCCCCCCTCTGGAAGCCAGATTCTCTCTCGTTTCTTCTCGTATGGGCCCCAAACTTTTTGAAACATCACTAGCAAGCCTTTCCGCATTGCAGTCAGTTTAGCCATTTGATAAATATACTCTACTTTATAGCCTACCCTCTGTAAGGGGGGTATTTCCAATGATTTCCAAGCCCTCGCCAGCTGCATTTTGGCCGCAGCAAATATTTGAACCACAAGCTTATGTTCCTGCACCCTCGTTTTTTTAGGGCGGGCATGAAGCAGGCAATATTCTATCTGACGTGTGTAGCCACCTTTACCCAGGCAATTGACCACATTTACTATCTGTTCCCAAAATGTACACACCTTGGGGCATTCCCACCAAATGTGTAGAAAAGATCCCTGACCCCCACAATTACGCCAGCAACTCTTAGATACATTTGGATAGATCCTATGAAGGTGCATTGGCGTATGGTACCACCAGAATAACATCTTATACCCGTTTTCAGTCACCGGCTGAGTGATTGATGAGCGCAATAAGAACCTAAAACTGTTGGCCCACCAGCTTATGGAGAAGTTCTTTTGCATCGCTTTCTCCCATCTGTCTGTATAGAATTCTAGCGGGGAGGACAGGAGCAAAAGTGCTTTATAAAGTCTAGTTATGCATCCCTTCCCTCCTCCCTCTTTTAGCGCCCGTTCTAAGCCCGTCTCTGTCAGCTCAAGCTCATCCCTTGCTTTCCTCTGAATGTAATTCCTCACACAGTGGTAATAAACAAGGTTCTTGTCAGACAGATCATATTCTTCTCTCACTATTTCAAAATCTTTAACCTCACTCTCCTCCCATAGTTGACCCAATCTATATAACCCTTTACGGGCCCACACACCTGGTAGGTTTTTTCCTCTGCCCCTAGAGGGAAACCAGGGGCTTCACTTATAGCCGTTTGCAGAAAATATTGTCGCTCAGGAAACACTCTAGTTCTAATTTGCAGCCACGTGGCAAGTAGATGGGCCATCCCCACCGGCAGCCTGCGTATTGCTGCCAAGATCTGTTGCTTTGGCCCCCACAGCACGTTACCCAAAAACTTAGTGCCCATCCATGCTCTTTCCCAGCGAAGCCATTTCTTATTATTACTGGGCTGCCATTCAGCCAGGATTTTCAACTGGGCTGCTTGATAGTATAAAAAGAAATCAGGGACGCCCATCCCCCCCATCATTGGTGGATGGTGCATTGCTCTCCTACGGACCCTCGGTGGCTTCCTTTTCCAGATATAAGCAAATACTTTTCTATGCAATCGCTGGAAAAAGGAACGTGGTATTGGCACCGGAAGGGCCGTAAACATATACAATAACTTGGGCAATATAATCATTTTTATTGCATTAATTCTACCCGACCAAGACACTGTCATAGCTTCCCATCTATCTAATTCCAGAAAAAGTTCTTTAACTTTAAGGGGGTAGTTTGCCTGATAAAGCTGGTCTATTTTAGCTGTTATCTGTACTCCCAAATATTTGATAGATTTTTGCGCCCAAATAAATGGGTATCTCTGTTGTAACTCTTGCACTTCTTTTTGGTCTACTGACAAATTTAGGATTTCAGATTTTGCCATATTGATCTTGAATCCTGACATCTTCCCATATTGCACAAACACCTTCATCACCCTCTGTAGTGATATGACCGGGTCTGAAATGGTCAACAAAATATCATCGGCGAAGAGCATTATCTTATGCTCGCGTGCGCCCCTAATCACTCCTCTAATGCCTGCATGCTCTCTAATTTTCCTGGCCAGGGGTTCTATAGTCAGTGCGAACAGCAAGGGGGAGAGGGCACAACCCTGTCTCGTGCCTCTATAAAGTTGGACCGGATTGGATAACCCACCATTGATTTTTAATAGGGCTAGAGGCTTGTCATATATGAGGCGTATCCACTTACAGAATCTATCTCCCATGTCCAGCTTCGCTACCAGGGACTGCAGGAAGGCCCAGTCCACCCGGTCAAAGGCCTTCTCCGCATCTATCGATAGCAGCAACACCGGGCTCCCTTCCTCCTCAATCTGCTATCACATGCAGCAGGGTTCTTATATTGTCACTGCCTTGGCGTCCCTCGATAAACCCAGTTTGATCCTGATGAATCAGGTGAGGCATCAGCCCCCCCAATCTATTGGCCAGAATTTTAGTGAAAATTTTATAATCATTATTTAGCAGGGATATGGGCCGGTATGACGCGCAATGTTGTGGATCTTTCCCTGGCTTCAAGATCAACACTACCTCCGCCACTCTCCAGGAATATGGCAATGTATTTTCCTCATCAAAGGACCTAATCGCCCTTAATAACAGGGGGGCAAGCCACTTCCTAAACATCTTATAAAATCTTATTGGGAAGCCATCTGGGCCCGGTGCCTTATGCGTAGGCATTCCTGCAATCGCCTCTTCCACTTCCTCTACTGTTATTGGCGCTGACATGCCCTCTCGTTCCTTCTCTGAGATCCCCAGGTCATTTATATACTCTTCCTGTTCTTCCCTATTAGCTGTTTGCTCCCTCTTATAGAGCTGACCATAAAAGTCCCAAAAAGCTTTTTGTATAGCCTCTGAGGAGGTGAACAATTCACCCTCTGTAGATTTTATAGCAGCTATAGTATTGCGTTGTGCTCGCTTTTGTAGTTTACAGGCCAGTAATCTGCTAGCTTTATTCCCGAACTCAAAGTGTTCCTGCTGAGCTGCCTGTAACTGAATTGCAATCTCAGCCAGCTGTAATTCATTAAGTTGTCTACGTAGCTGTTGTATCTCACCCTCTCGTGTACTATCCGTGGGGTCTGCCTTATGGGCCTTTTCTAAATTATCTAGATGTTGGCGTATTGTGGCTTCCTTATTTTTCTTTTCCTTATCTATATGGGATTGCAAGGCAATGATATGGCCCCGTACAACCGCTTTCATACCTTCCCATATATTCACAGGACGGACCTCTCCATTGTCATTCAACATAATGTACTCCTCAATACACTTTTCTATTATTCGTGCATGCTGGGGGTCTAACAATATTGCTTCATTCATACGCCAATTCCTATGACCCCTCTGTTCCCTCCCAAGGTTGATCACCAGACTAACCGAGCAGTGATCCGACCAGGAACAAGGCTCAATCCTGATCTTGCAAATTTTACCTCTAAAGGCTTCCTCACCTAACCAATAATCTATTCGCGAGTATGTTTTATATTTAGGAGAGTAATATGTATAATCCCTTTCAGTCCCATGGACTTCCCTCCAGATGTCTATAAGACCCTCCCGAGCCATCCATTCACACATTGCGGCTCTATCCTTCTGAGCATACCCCGCTGTCCTCCCCGAGTTATCTACACACGGATTTAAGGTGACATTAAAGTTGCCTCCAATCAAAAGATGGCCTTTAGCTTTCTTCTGAATTACCCCTTCTAATTCTTTTATGAACCCCCTTTGATCTTCATTAGGAGCGTAAACATTTATCAGAGTGTATTGCACATTAAACAGTGAAGCCACAAGAACCAAGTACCTCCCTCCAGGATCTCGTGTCATTTCTTGCACACTCCATGGGCACGCACTGGAAAGCGCTATTAGGACACCCTTGTTTTTGGTCCCTGCAATATTGGATGCATAATATATTGAGGGATATCTCTTATGCCTGACCAATTTTTCATGTCCACGCTTCAAGTGCGTCTCCTGGAGAAACACAACATCTGCTTTCAAACGTATCATCTCTCTAAACATCTGACTGCGTTTCTGCGGAGAGTTAAGACCTCTCACATTCAACGTTACACAGTTAAGAGCCATGATATCTAATCTCGTATTGTTCGCATAACCAATCCCCACTTTGCAGTCCCAGCAAGAGTACCCACATTTTGATTATGACATATCTGACTTCCCCCCCCCCCACCCTCTCCCCCCTCATTCTTCTCTCCCACCCACCCTCAGATCCACCCTCATACATCTTAAGCACCTCCCTTCTCTTATTTTTGACAGGTGCTACCCGTGAAGGAAGTGACTCCCCCACACCCCATTGCCTCTCTTTCTGACATCAACTCATATCTTCAACTATACACATGTGAGATTGAAACTTAAGCACAATATCTCTCCTCCCACACAACTCAACAGTTCTCAACTTCTTATACCAATCAGCCATCGTTTCAGCCCCATCAGCAGGCACCGGAGGCTTAGACCTCCGCTAGCCAAACCAAATCCAGTCAGCCTTGGGGATCTCATGTCATTCGATTTGCTGATTGTTGTCGCTGCAGCCTATTGCGTCCGGCTCGCTGCCATTTTGGCTGGGTGCCCCCCCCCCCCTGAGTTTCCTCTTCTAACTCCTGCGGTCGATGGTACCTCTGCCAATCCCTCTGGAAGAATTTTCTGCGCTTCCGCCATCATTCAAATCTGCTGTAGTTTGCCTTCCTTATAAAACACTAGCGCGAAGGGATGTCTCCATCTATAGCGCAGGCCCATCTCACGTAGCTTAGCTGTAACCGGTTTCAGTTCAGCTCTCCGCTTTAATGTCACAGCCGCCAGGTCTTGATACACCTCTATGCGGTGAGCATCCCATTTAAAATCTGTGATTTTGCGAGCTGCTTGTAGCACTTTCTCCTTCATCACATATTCGCGGAAGCACACAATTATATCTTTAGGCAGATTCTGCCTTGACGGGCCCAACGCCCTGTGTGCCCTCTCCAGCTTGATATCATCCGGATTCACCTCAGTTCCATCTGCCGATAGGAGGGCACTAGCCACTTTTTGTATTACTGTCTCAGCATCTTGGTAGGCAGGAGTCTCCGGAAGGCCTCGAAAACATAAGTTGCATCGCCTGCTCCGGTTCTCTAAGTCCTTGATCTTATCATTTATTTGTTGTTGACCCAGTCTGATATCAGAGACCTGTAAATTGAAAGCTGTCAAGGCTTCCGTGTGATCTTCCATCCGCATTTCAACTTCTTTGACTCTTTGGCCTATCTCCGCGATTTCTCCTCGCAAGCTGGCTCCCAGGGTCGTGAGTTCCTCCCAGACCGCTTTCAAATCAGATCTTATTTCCTGCAGCCAGTCGCGTAGCTCAGGCAGGATCTCTCCCAGCCTGTCCGTTTGCTCTTGGGAGGAGAATAGCTCCGTCGCCGAGTCTTGTGTGCACGAGGCCATCGCTGGTTGATCCGCCATCTTTTTTTTCTGCGTCGCACTGCCCTCAAACGCGAATTGAGTGAGGTTCACTACTCCTCCACTCGCCTGCATCACGAACACTCCTTTCGGCGATCGGGATATCACTTTTACCTCAATTGGCTACAACTTCGCCACTGTAGGAAGGAGAGAAAGTGCTTTTCAGTCGCGGGTGTGCTGGAGCTCAGCGTTTAGGCAGCCATTTGCTCCGCTGACGTCACTTCCTCCGTCTGTAGACGTTTTTTTGAGACCTTTTATTCCATATGTTAAATCATATATAGGAGATTCTACACATGTGATTCAACTTCTGGACGAGTTTGAAGGTTATGATGAAAATATTATATTAGTGACCTTTGACATTGAAAGTCTGTATACAAATATCCCTCAGGATAAGGCCCTTAATATTTTAAAGGATATTCTCGATAATCACACAGACAACATGCGGATTCCAACATCCTTTATTATTGAATTAGCAACACTAGCATTAAAAGAAAATTTTTTATGCTTTCAAGGAAAATTCTACAAACAGATAAAGGGAACTGCAATGGGTGCAACTATGGCCCCAGACATCGCTATTCTCTATGTAGCGCAATTTGAAAAAGAATTTTTGGAAACAAATCCATTTCAAGATGAAATTAAACTGTGGAAACACTATATTGATGTTATTTTGATGTTTTGGAAGGGGGATCTTGAAAGACTGCAAACCTTTTATACCTGGCTCAACTTCCTAGATCCTAATCTCAGATTTACAATGCAATTCCATCAGAATTCTATTGCTTTTTTGGATATAAATATTATTAAAAATATGGACGGGTTTGACACAACAATTTTTAAGAAACCGATTGACAAAAACCAGTTTTTGCACTTTGACAGTTTTCATAGTAGAAGTCTCAAGGAGAATCTTCCACGATCACAGTTCCTATGGCTCCGGAGACTGTGTAGCCAAATAAATGATTTTGAAGAACAATCTAAACCTCTACAGAAAAAATTCCAGGATCAAGGTTACCCTTCAAAATGTATTACTAAAGGCGTTCAACAGGCTAGAACATCTGACAGAGAAAAATTACTCAAACCACGAGATGTTAGAAAAACACCAGATATTGTTTGCAGCCTACAGTTCTCAAACTATTCAAGAGATATTCAGAAAATTATATATAACAACTGGCATATCCTTGAAGAACACAGTTGCTTTCGAGATAAAAAAGTTACAATTGCACACACACTAGAGGGAGGAATTTAAAAGAAATTATTGCCCCATCTTCACTGCCTCAAACTAACAATGATCAACGATTAGAACTGGATCATTTTGTTACTGGCCATCATCCATGCAAGAGTTGTTCGGTATGTCAGTTGTCAATGGATATTGTTTCCTTTGAACATCCGCAGACTGGCAAAATTTATAAACTGCTGTACCACACTAATTGCAATACCACACATGCTGTATATGTTATTATGTGCCCTTGCTCATTACTTTACGTGGGTAAAACAAAGAGAAAAATCAAGACGCGCATAATTGAGCATAGGAGTAATATCAATTGGGGTAATCTCACTGCCCCACTTGTGCAACATTATATGGAACAATCGCATTCCCCTTCTGATCTCCGGTTTTTTGTCTATCAAGTGGTTAAAAAGCTGTGGCGTGGCGGTGACCTTGATCTGCTTTTGTTACAATGAGAACAAAGAACTGTTTTTGAATTTAATACAGTAACTCCTGCAGGACTTAATCTAGAGATAGACTTGTCTGTTTTTCAATGAATATTTAGACAATATGTTGTTTTCTTTCTTTTTAAACATTGGAAGGATGTTCTTTGCAGTTTATTTTAAGGAACATTTATATATGTGACTAATGGATGTATGATATGCTTGGTTTAAAGCATATATTTTTGATTGTTTGATGTCATGTATTTATGAACAAATGTTTCACACATGTATTCATTTGGTTTATGAACAAACGTTTCATATATGTACTTATTTAAGTTTAACACTTGATTGCATGGGTATATTCAACATAACATTATGATAAAACTACAGATTTGTAATGCCACTCACGTTTCATTCTAGTTTTTAATGTTTTTTAAGGTTTCAAAAAATGTTTTTAATTCAATTTTTTTAATAATTATTTCATATAGTAAATACATTAGAATATATTGGTACATTTAATGATAAAACCATATGTTTGTAGTATTATTTAAGTTTATATTTAGAATTTAATAATTAATTATAAATGCAATTTATAGACTCATAAGGTAGATAATAATGGCACAATATAAATATACAATTATGAATACTGTTCGGGGGGGGGGGGGCATGTCAAGATGGCAGCCTGACGGTGTGGAGAGTTTGTTCAGAAACGCTGCTACTTAGATTCCTGAAATAATGCCTCACACTAAACGAAAAGGGGTGATAAGAAGCCAATTGCCGCTGGCTAGAACATCTTCCCCCTCGCAGCAAACGCTGGATAACTTTCTACATCAAATACTGTTTGATACCGGATTGGTGAGTCCGTTGAAGAGCCTGGGAGAAGGAGCACCCGGGTCCTCTGGACTAGAGATATCGCTCACACCACCGGAGCTGAATCCTCCTCCTTGCCCGGCCGGTGCAGTGGATGATGGGAGCGCGACTAACGCGGAAGGCGCTGAAGCCGCGCTACCAGTCAGCAAATTGTCTGCTGTGGAGGCTGGGGAGGCCGAGAGGCCCGAGAGAGCTCAGGAGGAGGCAACCCTAACGGCTGTTTGGAGAGCAGTTCAAGATTTGACTGTGGCTGTAAAGAATTCTACAATTGAAATTCACCAAATAGTGAGTAAGATTGAGAAAGTAGATGCCTCATTGGAGCAGGTAAAAATGGATTGCGCAAGCCAAGTGAATCAGTTCAATACAGAAATGAAAGAAATTAAGGTTTCAGTAGGAGCCTTGATTGAAGAAAAAGTTAAGATACAACGAAAGATTGAGCAAATGGAAAATCATACTAGAAGATTGAATCTAAAACTATTGAATTTTCCACGTTCTTCATTATTGAATCCAATTGACCTATTTAAAAGTTACTTGCATGAAATATTACAGATTCCTGCTACTAGTATTCCTCCGTGCAATAAGGGTTTTTTTATATACCTGTTAAGAACCAAGACTTTAAAGGTCAAAAAGAAACAGAACAAAATATAAGTGACTTTCTGGAAAATTCTACCTGTGAGATTAAAGATCGAGGAACTCTGATAGTTCAATTTATTTTTGAGCAAAACTTGAACCATGTACTGAACTTATACTTTAAAAATACTTCCAAATTATTTCATGGACAAAAAGTTTGGGTATACTCGGATGTTTCTAGGTCTACTCAAGATAGAAGAAAGATGTTTTTGAGCTTGCGCAATGAGTTAAAAAATTTGGGAGCTACATTTATGTTGGCATATCCCTGTAAATGTAAGATCACATATTTGGGGAATAAGTATATTTTCCTAGAACCATCGCAGCTACAGCTGTTCTTGGACCAGAAAAAACTAAGCAGTCCATTAGAGAAATAATAACTTTCAGTTATAAATAATATACGGTTATCAGGTTAAACCGAGTTTTGTTTTAATAGATGCTTATAAAATCTCCTTTGTTACCTATCGCCCCCCCCAACCAATGTTGTGGTCTAAGGAAGAGAGAATATTTAATTGCTATATTAATTCTTGTAATAATGTGGCTCTGTGTTTCTGTACAAGAAAAAATTTTTGTTTTTGCTTGTTATAAAAATTCAATAAATAATTTAAATATAAATATACAATTATAAGAATGAAGTGCTGTTTAAGCTCAATTTTAGCATTTATAAGCTTTTTTAATGACATAATAAAATAGTATATGAACAGTTAAATTTAAAATATAATTAATAGACTTAGTAAATAGATTAAAATTGGGGTATGGTAAGTTCATATTTGTTCAGAAAATCTTTTTAAATTTGGTCATTTAATATTTGATAAATATTCAATTTAAGAGTAGATAACAAATTGGCATATGAACAGTTAATTGAAGACACAATTTATAGATTTGCTAAATAGATTAAAATTGCAATATAGTCAGTTAATTGTTTTGATAATTACTCAATATCTTGTCATTTTATATATATTTTAAACAAATGGATATTTTAACAATGTAGGCTTTAGGACCTAGTAAATGATTCCTGCATATCTGGCAGGCTTTTAGACCCAGTAACCACCTAAATTCATTTGATAGGATAAAGGTTAATGCTTTGTGAAGATCAGGTGTTTTCACTTAAGTTAATTAAAAAAAATTTTCCACCCTGTGTGACTGGTATTAAAAGCAGAGCCTTTTGAGAGCACAGCTTTTCATCCATTTGGATACAGAAAGTGAAAGTGCCTTGGTGTTTTGTAGCTTTTACTATATAAGACGTGGGAGTTTTTGTCATAACAATAAATTGTAGGAAGTTTCTAAGTTAGGCACTATAGTATTTGCTGCCTCATGATTTGACAACTTTTATCAATTGCACAATCCTCTTGGTAATGTCTGTGGCATTATGGTTTGTTATACTTATTGAAACCCTTCTGTTTGGCAATACAGTTTGAGGTATACAGATTTTTTTCTTTTGACACTTGAGTTAAAATGAAAGTCAGTATTTTAGTGCTATATATATATATATTATAGCATTAACAGGGCTTCTATTATCTTTTGGAGCTCTGGGTATATTTGTTTCGTTATCTGCCAATTACAATTAATTATGTAAATTTTATTTGTAACTGCTAATGGTATTTTAGCTAGTGACAAAATACCTTTAAAATTTGCATTTATTTTGTTATCTGCCAATCACAATTAATTATACAAATGGCATCTTGAATAGTGACAAAAGGTTAACAGGGCTTTTATTCACTTATTTATTGTTTGGAGCTCTGGGTACACTTGTTTTGCTATATACCAATTTTATCTGTAACTGCTAATGCTACTTTAGTCAATGAATAAAATACTTTTGAATTTGTTATTCATCTTGTTATCTGCCAATTGCAATCAATTATGCAAATGGTGTTTTGAATAGTGACAAAATGTTTTTGTTTTTTTTTAATTAAGATCAAGTAATGCCACTAGATATTATAGTTTTGGCTTTTTTATATTTGAAGATGTATATATTTATTCATTTCTGTGCTGATTTGAATGTTTTTGAAGGTTTATGATATTATCAGTGTAATGTTTAAAATTTATTGTACATTTTAAAATGTTTTAAAAAAATATATTTTTGACCTGTTAGTTTAAGCTTTTATGAATATGAAATTTAGTTATAGCCAGTATTATATAATATGACCTTTTTATAAAATATATTATACATAATTAAAATAAGCGTTTTAAACATATAATATTAATATATGAAAATTTTTTTTGTCCAAAAGTAAGGAATCATATATTGTAGAGGAATATATTCGAGTTATTCCCCAAGTTTTCCATGTCATCACTGTGGTGAGTTACCATTTTTGTTTTGATTAATTATCCATTTATTTTCAAATTACTATATAATAATATATGAGAATGTTAAAATATTAAATGCTTTAGGTGTTTATATAGGCTTATATATGTATGCTTGATGAGTCTAAATATTAATCTTTGGTTTTATTCATTATATGTTAAAAAAATTTTAAAAATATATTATTTCTATGTTTTGTATTCTATGTAGACCCCTGACGCAGGTGCTAGTCACCGAAACACAGCCCGTATTGGGTCTTTTTGTCAAGGTTCATTCATTAAAGAACTGTGTTCCATTTTTAAAGGCCCATGGTGCTGTTTTTTTTGTTTGGATTATCGCAGTGCGAAACATCCAAATCAGGGACGTCCAAATTATAGTAAAAAAGGACGTCCATCTTTCAGAACTGCCAAAGGAAGTTCCCAAAACAAATGTTAGCAAATACATTCATTGTACTTGCTAACATTTGTCATCTGAATGTCCTTCGGCAGTTCTACGAGAGAGACATCCTTATTACTATACTTTGGACTTCTCTGATGTACCTGGTTGTTCCGCAAGTACAGTGCTTGTAGTTGTGGACATCCAGGTACGGGAAATATAAGGAACATTCATAAGTGCAAAGTACAGTAACAAGGACGTGTTTCTTGCAGAACTGCCGAAGGACATCCATCTTACAGGCCCGCTGAAGGACGGCGGACCTGTAAGATGGACGTCCTTCGACAGTTCTGCGATAAACGTCCTTTTTACTGTACTTATCACTGTGAATTTTCCATATATTTCCCATGCCTGGATGTCCGCAACTACATACACTGTACTTGCGAAACATGCAGCTATGGGAAATATAAGGAACATACATATTTTATTGTGTATATATGAAGAGGTTCACACACTGTTATAATGATCCATAAGGAAGGCTCTGCACGTGTGAACACGTACTCATCCATATAAGGCCCTGCACGTGTGACGACGGTCTATGCATGTCATGGACATCCATGCGTGATGGTTGTCCACGTGCAGACCCATTATATATATGCTAGGATGTCCACGTGCTGACCTGTCCATATATGGGATGGTCACCCATATATGGAACTGTGCATGTAAGGACGCCCATAATGCATGGACATCCATATAAGGCGATGCACTGAGAAACATGTCTTTGCGCCGAGAGCCGAATTTCAGCATCGCTGAAAATCTACTTCTCATCCAGCTGTGCCTGAGGCACCGTCGCTCACTTTTCATGCACCACCACCACCTGCCCCCTAGGACTGTCTGTATACGAGCCTGGACTCATATAAGAGACAGGTTGAAAAGGTAACTGTTTGTCCCCCCCTCCCCCATGGTCCTGGTCTATCAGGTGCCCCTCCTGTAGCTACACATATAAGAGCTCCCTCAGCAATGTAAGCACTAACTGTAGTCTGCATTCAAGGGTAATCAGTATGTGCACACGCACATTCATTAATAGAATCAATGTACTAGAAAGGAAAAACATTCTCACTTCCCAACAATACTGCACACAAACAGTACTCGCTGTCCTCATGTCCACCTCAATGACATCACCTATACCAATGTCATGTGTCCCCCCCCCCCCCCCCTCATCATCAGTGTAGTGTGTCTCTACAATTTGGCTGCCAAATGATTTTATGTTGTGAAGGCAAGAAGGGCCATCCCCTGACTCCTGGTGTACAAACTTGTATCTTACAGACGTTTTGGCATTAGGAGGATCACCCCAAAATCATAAGGAGCGTGTGACGGCGCCTCAGGGCTCAACATAGAATATGGCTTAGTGTGCCTAAACCTATGCACAGGGATTTAGACCAAGTTTTCACTGGTATAAATGGATACGTGTAGATTTAGGCGCTGAAATATGAACTAAGTATATTCTATAATCGGTGCCTAAATCTAGGCACCGATTATAGAACATACTTAGTTGGCACTGATTTCAGGGCCAATTTTTTAGGTGCCATATATAGAATCTCCTCCTTTGGGGCTACAACAAACAGAGATGCAATTCAACTGTAATGTCAAAAAGAATGAAACTTGTTTCAGAGACACTAGGAAGGCCAAAAAACAATGACAGAAACAACCAGTATGAGAAAGGTAGTTGATTGATTAAAAAAAAAGCCTGATGTGGCAACATTTCAAAACCAGCATTAAGAGTAAAACACCCACAAACTTGAAGCATAGGCGGTCGGTGGCCCAACTGTTTGGGGAGGCTAAAGGGGGCGGGGTTAGGGGTGGGGCCAGGAGTGGAGCTTAAATCCATAATCGTTTGATAACACACAGAAAAAATAAATAAATAAAAATAAAAGTCACAATTAATAGCTTTTATTAAATTTAGATATTAGATATGTATCATATGTCAAAGAATAAAGCGGTTGCTCAAAGCATATTCTAACCACAATCGCTCAACTGCAAAACACTATGCACAACTTTGTGCAAAAGCACACTCAGAACCTTACTGTACCATAAATATTACACTGGGCAGAACCTAATACACCAATATACCACCCATACGGGAAATGCAGACCATCAACAATATGAAACAAGGGATCATATCATCACAATTCTCATGTAGAGCCACAAAACACCCTATTTCATGTTTAATGTGGGATAAAATGCCATAAATAAGTAAATAAATATAAACTTTTAATGTTGAGCACCTGATTCTCAAAGTGGGCATATTCCAAACACTATAATGAAAATAAAATGATCTATTCTACCTTTGTTGTCTGGTGACTTTTTCTGATCATGCTGGCCCAGTATCCGATTCTGCTGCTATCTGTCCTCAGGTGTCAGTGCAAGTCTCTTTGGTATGAACTGCTCATGTGCAGGTCAGGAAGTCACCCTCGTTAAATATCTCCCTGGCAACCCAGGACACCTCCAGCCAACCCCCCTGCTCTCCCAGCAGTAAGGTAAACAAATTAAACCATAAACCAATTTCTACAACTGGTTACACAAGGCTAGAGACAGCTCCTGCTGTGAGGATGGAGGTAAATCAACAACTTAAACCCCCCAGAGCAGACGGACTTCACAGCTGATCCATCCTGCTGCAGCAGGGGAGGCTTAGCCTCCCCAAGCCTCTTATACCGGGCGCCTATGACTTGAAGGATGATAAGCACAAATGTCCTGATCATATCATCACACTCCAACAAAGGCATATGAATCAGGATTTTAACATTCAACCCTGCTCCTGCTGTGGGCTTTATTATAGCAGTGTTCTGGGGCACTCACTGGGTGCACAGTGGATATAAGGAGTAATGTCCATAGAGATAGCCTCTATCATCTGCAGGGATGGAAGAATGAGACATGTATGAGAATGTTAGCATGTTGTACTGCGTCTTGAAAGCTTAAGGCATTGCAGTTTGGAGAGTTTGACAGGAATTGGATTGGCATGATGTGCTTTCATGGGGGGGGGGGGAGGGAGGTGGGAGTTAGAGAGTAACAATGTAGTGGGTATGGGTGAGGAAGATGTTGTAAGGTCACCTAGAAGCTACCTGTCAGTTGTCTTGCAATGCTCAGACAATCATGTATTCTAGATTGGCACAAGATATAAAAATCATGGCATGATCAAGGGTAGCAAGCACAAACATATGTTATAATGTTTGCAGAGGTGCAGATGATTTGCACATTTAAGGAATGGAATGCTTTTCCATTACTCTATATATATGCTCTTTTCCAGAGGGTAATCTGATGGATATGTGTGCAGTCAATGGCTCTAAAGACAGAGGCGAATTGTGCCAGCATATAAAAAGCAGTCATTGTTTGGTGCTACAGCTTCTCCATTTCTGGGAAAATGATATATTGAGCATTTCTTCTCACAAAGGCAGTTAGGAACTGTGCAAGGCATCTTGAGATGACTGGCTGGCTGATGCCTGCAGGAGCAACAAGGGGTTTCTGGAATGATCCAGTGGCTAGGAAGGCAAGGGTTGTTGTTACCTTACATGGGCCAGCAATGCATGTCCCCACCAGGCAGTAGGCTCTAGGTCCTTCTTCAGCTGGCTGCACAACTGAGCAATGGTGTCATTAAATGTATATCATCTCAGGCATTTCTTATCATTCAGGTCCATGAAGTGGGTTCTGCTTCTGTACATTCACTGCTTCTGCTGTCTCCTCGTTTGCTGTATCCTTTCTCCCCTGCAGGCCAGTACAAACAGTAGCAGTACCTCATTGCCGTTCATTGTATCTCTGGTAGCTGTAGTTACCACCAGTAACCACCACCTGTAACCATTGACAGTGTCTAGCAACATTGACCACCTATAACATAGACTGAGGACTACAATGTCAGCTGTAGACAAGGACAGACAGTCAGATATTTATGATTTTACTGTTCGCTATAATGTTTTCCTTTAATGCAATTTAATTGTATTTCCTCTTGTTAATTAACTATATTTATTTATTTATTTATTTTTGTCATTCAAGAACATCGCTATGCTTTTATTTATGTAACAGGGGGGTTAAAATTTTTTTTAAAAAAAGTTTTTTTACCTGGGGAGTCTTGTGGGGGAGTCTGGTCCAACCTTGTGGGGGAGGGGGTCGTTCTGGGGCTGTTCGGGCGGCCCGGAGGGACGGAGTGTCTTCTGGGCAGGTGTGGGCCCGATCGCAGTCCGGGGAAGCAGCGCCGTGTTTTTTTATTCCCGGGAACGGTTGGGTACGTTCCCGGGTGTGGAGGGCTAGGCAGCGCCACGAATTACGACTCCCGGGGACGATTGAGCATGTCCCCGGGGGTGAAAAGTTGCTACGGCGCTGCGAGAAGCACGTGGATGTCGGGAGAGGTGAGCTGCGGGAGGCAGCGGCAGCATTTTCGGGCTTGTTTGGGGCCGGCGGGCCCTCTGCGCTGGAGAGATGAGGAGGAGGAGAGGAAACGCGACGAGTTGACGTGCGCGCGTGTGCATGAGGCGCGCGAAGCTCCGTGTAGGCCGAAGCCGGGGCCTAAATTTTGGGCCGGCTTCGGAGCTTTTTTTGTTTTGGCTCCATTTTCGCGTCGGGACGTCGTGGACCGGAACGGAGGGAAGTGGAAACGTGAGGAGAAAATCAGGAATCAGGTAAGGAGGTTTTTGTTTTAAAATTTTAATTAGTTTAATTTTAAATTATGAAAATACGGTTTTTGATTTTTAATAAATCAGGGGTTCAACGGATTTGGACGGGGTTTTCAGTTTTAGGTTCGGGGAATTTTTTAGGATTTTTGTGGTGATTTAGTTTTTCAATTTTTAATTTTTAAATAGGGGTTTTGGGCGAGCGTGGGTTTAACAGGGTTAGGAAAGGGTTAAATTGATAAATTTGATGGGGCAGGTTAACCCTAGAACGCATGACGTTAAAAATATACATATTAACGTCATGGGGGCCTTTTAGGCCCCCATGCACATAATGTAGAAAAACACACTTAAATAACTTTCACAAGTTTATTTCAAAATTGCTCAATAAAATATGAATAGTGGACAACATTTTAATTATAATTTTTCACAGAAAACACCAAAAAATCTTTTTTTTCCCAAATTTCACTCAAAGACATGAAAACACACAAAAATGCATAGAAATCTATAGCAAATTAGCTGCAGCTACATTTTTATTCTAACTTTCTTTTCTATTATATTAGTCTTCCAAACAATTCTGACATGTTATTTTTTCAGAAGAGTGTTCTTTGCAAACAGTTTCCTTACAAGTGGAACAATATCGCTCAGTTTTCCTCTCTATGTTTCTTGGACACATGAAACAACGCTTTCGTTTTCTTTCTCCTGGCTCTGGAGTAATCTGAAACTGTACGCCACACCGTTTCATTGCTTCTTTAGTTTTCTTTGGCAAGCATTTCAAGTCGCTTCGCTCTATCATGTGAGGTATTACAAGTTCATGACAAAGGTCCTTCAAGAATAAGCGTCTCCTGTCCTTCCTCTGTGCATGAAATTCAGGATGAGTTTCTGTATAAATAATGAATGAATTTAGGGCTGCTACATCAAGCATATTTGAAAATAGTACTACAGGCCATCGTTTTGTTTGCCTCTTACACGAATATTCTCCCACCATCTCATCCATTTTATCTACACCTCCTTTTGTTGCATTGTAATGCAGGATGATTTCTGGTTTCAATTTTTGGTTATTGCTGTCAACACTGCAATCGTGATGCATGGTACTGAGTAAAATTACAGATTTCTCCTTCTTTGCCTTGTAAGATACCAAAGTCGCTTTGTTATTGAATCCAAAGACACTCTCATAAAGTGCTCGCTGACGATTGTGTTTGAGTGCTGCTGGAATTTCTCGTCTGTTTTGCTTTATAGTACCAACAAGTGTAATAGCTTTTGCAAGCAGAAAATTGCCTAGTTCAACATTGGTGAAATAATTGTCCATGGTGATGTTTCTACCTGAATTGAATATTGGAACAGCAAGAGTTTTGACTATTTCAGACCCCAGATCCTTCTGTACTGGTGCACCAACCTCTTTGCCACAGTAGATTACGCCATTTATGCCATAATAATTTGCAGAATCACACATCCAGAAGATTTTTATACCGTACTTGGCTGGCTTGCTGGGCATGTATTGTATGAATTTGCAGCGTCCTCTGAACGGTACAAGTTGCTCATCTACAGTAACATTAGTACTAGGATTGTAAAGTTTTGTGCAATTTTTGATAAATATGTTCCAGATATAACTGATAGGGGCTAATTTGTCTGTTTCAAACCTCGCTGCACGAGTTCGCTTATCATCAAAGCGAATGATCCTTCTAATTTCCTCATATCTGCCCACTGACATTGTCGCCTTATAGTGTGGATCAGAAAGTGGGTCCAGAAATAATTCTCGTATTGGGACATCATACGATTTTTGACTCCCTGCCAGCAGGAAAAGTCCAATATATGCATAAAGTTCCTCTTTTGAGATATTTTTCCAGGACTTATTTTTTGCTGAAGCGATACATCTTCCTTCTAGGTTTGAACATAATAGGACCTCTTCTGCAATATTGTCAGAAAAATAAGTACAGAATACATCTTTAGGGGTAAAGTAACTGGGACTTCCCACAGCTCCTTGAGCCTGTCTCACAATATTGTGTATTGGAGTACGTCCGACTAATGTAGGATTACTGTCCCAAAAAACATTCGTTTTGGATGTTCTACTTATCACTTCTTGAGGATCCACTAGATTCACTTCTTCATCATCAGAAGAATCACTGGATGAGGATGTTTGATTAGCTGGTGGCAGATATTCTTCATCAGACAAAGATAGTTCACTTTCATCATCGCTTTGAAACATAATCGCTTCAATCTCTTGGTCAGTCAGACACTTGGAGGAAGACTGTGCCATTGCTGACTAGATGTTAGAAAATGAAACAGATTTCCTCTCAACAGCTTATCTTATCACAGGTCCTTCAGCAATTAGCTCACAGTGTATACTGTCCTCAGTGTTCAGAGGACCTGAGGTGATGTCATGGCCTTATCACTCCCTCCAAAAATCACATGACATCCTCACATGTTATTATCCACACCCTGGCCCCTCCACCAGCATTACTGAGTACAAATAAAGTAACTTGAGACACAAACACTTCTGAGAACATGATAAAAACAGCGGGGGCCTAAAAGGCCCCCAATTCGTACAGATGTAGTTTTCACCAAACAAGCATTGTTACACCATAATGCCTATGAAAAAAAATTATATGAACAACTGGATATTATCAACAATGACATACTTGAGGAATACCTTGAGTTTCAAAATTCTAACTAAAGTAATTTTGCAGATAATAGCAAAAATGTAAGCATGGGGGCCTAAAAGGCCCCCAATATGCGTTCTAGGGTTAAGGAAGTATTTATTGAATTTTTGGAATGGTTTTTACTGAGTTTGGGATTTTTGGAAGGGATTTAGGTAGAATAATGGCGGGCGGACGTTAAATTGTGGGATATTTAAATTCTAAAAATACAGTTTAGTAGGGAATGGGAAGTTTAGTGGGCATAGTAAATTTGGGGTGATTTAACATAAATTTATTGTGGTTTTTAAATAATTTAGGAATTTCTCATAGATTTCTATGGGGATTTCTTATTTAAAATGGAGATTTAGTTGTGCTGCTCAGCATTCCGTTTGTCAGCAGGCAGCTGCAGAATGTTGAGCAGGACTTAAGATTGGCTGCTAGGGTTTGGAACCCCAAGCTGAAGGGTCCGTTTCCTAGGAAACGGCTTGGTGGACAGTTGGTCAGAGTGGTTTTGACCTTCAGAGAGTGAGGAAGCGCTGTGGTGTTGTGAGTGTGGAAAAGTGATTTTGGGTGAAAAGAGGAGAACAAATAATTTTAGGGTAATAGAATTATTAAGGGTAGTTAGGAAGTATGTATGTGTGATTAAAATTTAGAGTGAAGAGTGTTCTATTAAGTTGATTTTGAGTTTGAATGTCCTGGGTGAGTAAAAGGTGATTGAGAGTGAAAGTTAGGTTAGATAAGGTGAAGGGGGAGGTTAAGTGGTTGAGTTAAGTATTTTTTGAAGTTGGGTTTTGGGGTTTTAGGTGAGGGTAAAGGAAAGAATCTTGAAAGGCTGTATGAGTGCAGGGAAGATGAAAGAGCGGAATGTTGGGAAGTAAGGCTGGCAGTGGAATGTTGAGCTGCACTGCTCTGCTGCAAATGATCAGACACTCTGTTTAGCCTAGGGCATATATAAAATAAAGCCTAGAATTGAAATAGAAGGGTGTTTAAGTTAATTTTTGTTTGACTTTAGCTAGTGTGCCCAGTTTATTATTATAAATTCCCATAAATAGAATATTCTAAAAGGTTTAAAATAAGAAGGTAGGGTTTTGCTCCCATTTTATTTATTAAGCAAGAGGTGTAGCACAAAGACGTCACGGAGGAAAGAGTGGACATCCGAAGTTTGGGCCCCACTGCAAGAAAGGTCCAGTGTACAAGTTCGGCGACAGCTAAGTACAATTGTATAAACAAAGAAAGTTAAAGAATACAAATAACAGAAACAGACAAAAATTATTACTTACCTTAAGTCTCCCGGGAGTGAAGATCCTTGACACCTGTAAAAGAGAAGAATAACAAAGAATCAAATTCTAAAAAGGGGTGGGTCGCTGATTGTAGGGGTTTTTCTTAAACATATACATTTTCTTGTACAAAAAGGGGTAGGTTGAACGTTATAGTACTTATCTGATTTGTTCTTCTCTGTGATGTTAAGATTGTGAAACCTGTAAAGAAAGAAAAAGTTACAAGGTTAATGTTTTGTAATTGGTTCAACTAAGGAAACTGATAATAGAAATTATAGTTCAATTATTACAAAAACTGTTGACTATTTTCATTCACTGAAACTGTTGGTGTTATTAAATAAATATAAAATTATTACATCTTCCAAGCTAGTCTGGTTTTCCTCAGAATCAGGAGTAATCCAATTTTTAGTTTTTTTCCCCCTTTAATTCTAGGAAGTAAAGGGCGGGGTTAGTGACCTGTGCAGCTTTCTGACGCTCAGTGGTGTGAAAGCTGGGAGTCGGCCACGACTAACACCATCAGATTTCCAGCCAAGCACTGCTAACTGAGCGTGAGCAAAGCTGATTACATTTAAATGAGTATTCTTTCCTTTTTTTCTTTCACTATACTATAAATAACATTTTTCAGATAAAATGTTTATGCACATGGATTTAGATTTCCAAAGGTGGAATCTGCATTGAAGACACTTCCTTCAAGTTTTTTACTTCATTTAATTAAGTCGGTGTCACACACACATGCACTTTAAAAATTTTCTAGCATGTCAGCATCTTTGATTTCAGAAGTGTTACTCTGCTGGTTTCCTGGATGATTTCCCTTATGCGGGATACTGCTTATGCAGCTCTTTGTCGGTAAGTGTTAATTTATTTATTTGTATTTTTATTCCTTGTCGTAAAAGTTGGTCACTGAAGAACTTCTTTGTTACAAACTGCATTCATCCTTTTTTTTTCCCTGTTCGTACCCACATTTTATTTTTTTTGGCATCTTCTCAGCATCTAGAGGTTTGCTGTTATCATTTCTCCTTTAGGAGCCCTTTTACTAAGCTCAGTAAGCCCACCGTGGGTTTACCACGTGCCAATCTGAAACTACCGGTGGGCTACCACAGGAGTCCAGTGGCAGTTCCCAAAAATATGTCCTATTTTTGTAGTGTTAATGTTATACAATTAGGGACTCAATAGAGCTGCTGGAGCACTCGTATTATCAATCACTAAATAGCTCCAGTCTTATTGAATACAAAATATCTTTATTAAACACGTGTGCTTCAAAACCTGCTCACGTGTGTTTAAAACCTTTATTCACAAACAATGTTCTCTTATATCTTCCATACTCATTCACACCTTATAGTACCTGCATAGAAAATCTATAACAAGGAGGATTTATATATACATGACTTTCTTGAATATCATTACACACTGTGTCAGAGTTCATAACTTCTTGTCTCTCAAAGAGACTTCACAGAATTAGAAATACGGGACCTTTGCATGTGTCCATTCACTCTGCTCTTCCGGTTTCCGGTTTCACATAAAGTTTCATGAAAGTTCAAGACAAACCCCAACACACTTCTCTGGGGATGAACACCTCCACTTGCAATAGATTTCAGGCACTACATAAGCAGAATGAGACTTTCAATCTCATAACTGCTGTTACTCCAGTCCTTAAGCAAGCATCGGCTCCTATTTTTGTAGTGCCAGAAATGAATGGGCAGTAATCGCTGCCTGGTTACCACTGGGTTAGCCGGAAGTACTGTTGGAAGCTGTGTTGGGCCGGCAGTAGTTCCGTTTTAGTGCATTATAAGTCCACATTGGACTTACTGCCACTTTGTAAAAGACCCCCTCAATAAATAAAAATGCGTGACTAGCTTCATGTGCACATAATTCTCACTAGTTCTTTCCATGATTCATATAATCTGTTGGTAAACCACATATTTCCTTTTTCTTGCTCTAGATGCAATATCTTTTTTAACAAACTTAAAATACGGCAGTGCATTTCTGGCAAATGACAACTCTCTCGAAAGGTAAGAAACCATTTGACATTTCCCATACATAAAACAAAAGTACAGAAGATAAAATCTTAGTTATTCCTAATCATGTTGTTATATCTCTTACTTATCTACATGTTCCATCTTTGCTTATACCCTAGCTGTTTATTAAAATGTTTTATTATATGTTGTGTTGACATTGTAAGTAGTATACTATCATACTTTGTATTGTTATTTGAATATTTTCACTGCTGTAATTGTCTATTGCTTATGTTTGATTTATTCTTACTGTACACCACCTTGAGTAAATTCCTTCAAAAAGGTGGTGAATAAATCCTAATGAATAAACATGTAGTGCATTTGAAAAATCTGTGTATTCATTTCTGAGCCTAGCAGAGAGTTGAATTATGCTGTTCTCTGAGTCTCTTCTGAGCTTAGCGGAGCAAAGGACAGACTATAGAATTCATGCTGAAATTTAGTAATGACACTGGGATAAATTTACAAAGAGCTTCTCATTAATATGAGTGGTTATCTTTAGGTTATTTTTAGTTAGACTTAGCCTGACATATTTGCAGCTGAAATTTATCTTAAATCTAGCTAGTCAAAATCTGAGTCTGCAATTCATTTGCCCAGTTTTAGGCATGTAAATTAGTCAGTTTGCAATGCAAATTCATGCTAAACAACTGGCATCTCACCATTCTAAGGACATCTCATTATTTAATTGGCTTGGAGGGGGAGGGGTTATGAAAAAAATGATTTAACCCATTGACTCCTGATTTTATTTAGTTAACTTTCTGACCCATTGTATCAAGCACCCCTATTTGTTCATTTTAAAAAAATTGCCAGGAGATTACTAATGCCTATGAAATAAGCAGCTCCACTTCTCAACAAAACTATGATACTATCAGGAGCACGTGGTCCTATAATATAGCTGGAATGGTATAACCGAATCTACAGAATAGATAAGGGCAAGATAAATGTCAGTGGTGTATTTTTATGTACTCTGGATCCCTATGAGATACCCAGGTTACATTGGAATTTCTGCTGGGTTCTCTAAGTCATACTGGATTTGCTCAATTACTTATTCAATTTTTCCATGTGTTCTCTTACTGTGCAGTACCAGCAATATCAGAAGAGATGTTCATTCGCCATGGAAATGAAATGCAATCTGAAACTGGACTCTCCTTTGTGCATTAAATATGTGTACTGAGAAAGGCATTTTAAGAAGCAAACTAAGTGGATATGACTGCAAAATCAAACACCAGAGAGTTTTAATTGCTGTTAATCTACAGTCAATTATTTGAAAATTCTTGGCATTCTCAAAAGGTGTAGTTGGTTTCAATGGCAAAAACTGTAGTTTGCAGGGCATTGGTACAAATACTTGGAAGTCTACATGGATTCCTAAAAAAATAATAAAGACGGGTGCTTATGTATGTTAAATTGTTGAAGAACTGAATTTCATTCGATAAAGCTGATCATCTAAGAAATGATAGGACAAGTGCATTTCACATTTTAATATTCCAAAAGCAACAATGAGAGAGTAGCCTCAAATGCTCACAAGCAGGTCTTGGTTGCAAATACTAGCTTCATGGTTTTATAATCATGGTAGCTGAAGAATTCTTCTGAAAATGCTTTCTCGGACAATAAGCCATTGAAGAATGTATAAATGTTTAAAGTACAGTTGAGTAAAACTGATTCTTACCATAGTAAAATCTGAGGTGAGTACATTCTGCTGTATAATTTCCCTGGAATGGGCCAACCTGGTCTGTTTCTTGTCATTTTCTTTCAAAAGTATTGATGTTATGTTTCTCCTGGTGAAAGTAGGGTTGTGGAGACCAAAAATTTTCATTTTGTTTAGTTTTCCATGTCATTTATAGGATATTTCAATTTGCTTGGATATTTTTTTTCATTTTGGGTCTATATGATAAATAGTACGCACTATTACTCTATAGTAGTACACATCATTGCTCAGATAGTATATCTATTGATAAGCAATGCAAACTATTGACCAATAGGGCACACTGAGAAATAGAGAGTATACTATTGAACAAGTTCATGCTATTGATAGCTTCTTTTAAAAAAAAACCCTGAAATTTTAGTGTTTTTTAGTCACTTAAGGTTTAAAAAATAAAACATGAAACAACATGGGAGAGGTTGTTGATATTTTCCATGTTATTTCAAACAAACACACATTCCCTACCTGAAAGTTCCCCTAAACCAGTATTTTATGTTATTGTTAATAATGCTTTTACATCTTAAGTAGGTTTCAGCTTTGTTTTTTCCTTCATACAACAATTTTCTTTTACTATTTTCATGCCTTTCATAGTTGGCTTTGCGATGAGAATTGTTCATTTTAAAATGTTTTAATTTACTGAAGCTGCAGAGGAAAAGAATCCCATACTAATAGACTATAGTATTTCAATAGTATGTATTTAGATCCGGTTACATCAGAATTTAAATATAACTAATCACAACAGCAAAAAATAAAGAAATAATGCATGTTGCATGTAAGATTTTTAAAAACTTTTTATTGATAGAATTTCACATTTCACAAAGAATATAATTTGTACAGCAAAATCAAAGAAATAAGGAAATATAGAACAAACAAAAGAAGTGTTAAACTTGAGTAGTCCACAAACTCGGGGGGGGGGGGGGGGGGGGGGGGTGGGAACCTCACTAACCTGAGAAGCTGTATTAAAGAAACAAATCTAAGGACAGAACAGGGTCCATAGCAGCTAAACCTAATAACCCCAAACTTATCTGAACTAACAGTCATTTTTCCATCCAAAAAGATGCACAACTGATATGGGTCATAGAATCCATAGATAACATTATTAATTAATTTGTAACACTTATACCCCACGCTTTCCCACTCATTAGTAGGTTCAATGCGGCTTACATAGTATAACACAGTGGCGTAGCCAGAAGTCAATTTTTGGGTGGGCCAACAGTTTGGATGGGTGAGCACTAGACAGTGGTGTGCTGGTAAATGTTTAACAACAGGCTCTCTCCCCGGTCCACCTCTGCACCCCCCCCCCCCCATCCACCTGTGCACCTCCCCTCAAAATTGCAGAGCTGGCTATAGCCGGGGAGAGAGCCTGGGGGGGGGGGGGGGGCAATGCATTACTGTCTCCAGGAAAAAAAAATTAAATGATCCCAGGTTCCAATTTAATTCATGTTTAATGTGGGATAAAATGCCATAAATAAGTAAATGAATATAAACTTTTTTTTTTTTTAATTTTTATTTATTCAGTTTAACATTTCATTTATGTCATATACATAAATTAGAATTTAAAGAAATATACAATATTGAAAAAAAACAATCAGGTAAAGAAAATATACATTTGTTTGTCCACATTAATGATCCAAGAACTAGGAACTCAAATTTAAAACAAGATAACTGAGGTGGTTTCCCACCCCAGTCTTACAACAGGAAAGACAAGAAATCAAGTCGGAGCAGCCGATATAGCATTCAATCCAGACAAACAACAAACTACTCTTTACTCACTGTAAATTCTAAAAGTTTTTCCGGCTCAAAGAAAATATAATTAGTGGACTGGAAAGAAATATAGCATTTACAAGGAAATTTAAGTATAAAGGTCCCACCTAATTGTAAGACCCTTACTTTTAATAGTAAAAATTCTTTTCTTTTTCTTTGTGTCTCTCGAGAGAGATCAGGGAACACTTGAATTTTGAACCTAGGAAAGGTGTGGAGATGTGGCGAAAAAATAACCTGAATATATTATTACGGTCCAATTCTAATGCAAACGAGACCAACAATGTTGTCCTTTCTGTAATGACATCCATTGAACTTTCCAAAATCTGAGTTAGGTTCAAATCAGGCTGAAAAGGTTGTACATTATTAACTCGAGCTCCAGAAATGTATAACACCCTAGTCAGAGGAGGAAAAGCTTCTGAGGGAAGCCCCAGAACTTCAGTAAAGTATTTTTTTAACATTTCCTTGGCTGGAGTCAAAGGGGATTTAGGAAAATTCAAAAAACGTAAATTATTCCTTCGTAATTGATTTTCCATATAGTCAATTTTTTTCCTTTGAATAGTATTATCTTTAATAACTGCAGAAATAGAATTCTTTATAGAATTTACCTCAGGTTCAAGATGATCTATTCTATTCGTCTGATCAGTTACCTTAGTGGAAAGTTCTGAATGAGCCTGAGATAGCTTCCCCATATCTCCACGCAAAGTTTCTGCCACTTGTAGTAGCGTGTTGTTTAGTCCTTGGATTGCCTCCCAAATGGAGTCCATTGTAACAACCGATGGTCTAGCTAATTCCCGGACGCTAACGGAAGGCTCACTCAGTTGTCGCTCAGGCAAAGACGCTTGCAGCATCAAGCCTGTATGCGAAGGTGTTTCCAACGGAGATGAGGTAGCTATGGGGTCTCCACTGCTATCAGCAGGGACTACACTTCCGGACGCTCCCGCCAATTGCCTCTCCATAGCCATCTGTTCCCCTCCGGGTCTCTGGGGCGTTGTTATCGGAGGGGGACTCAACGTCACTCCCTCTATGCTGAGGTCCGAAGATTCCATCAGACCCCTCGAGGCGCCGGCTTGGGTCCTCTGTAACAGCAGTCCCGCCTCCTCCAACGTCGTCTGCCGAGAGGGAAGGGGGTTCACCCGTCCTGTGGAGCTCGGTAAGTTGGATTTACCATTTCTCTTCCCCATAATCAACTAGAAAACAAAGGGGCAGACGATCTGCAAACTCCAAGATGGAAACTGTACAAAGCAGATCGTAGATAAACCAAAAAATATATTTATTGATATAGTAAAAATCAAAATAAAATATGCATACAGTAGATAGCCCGACACAGGCCGTGTTTCGCCCAACTGGGCTGCTTCAGGGGCTAAGAAATAATAATAAATAAATAAATATATAAATAAAAATCATATAACAATAATATTGTAAGAAGATATCATACAAATCATATAACTTCTTAAAGACAACAAAATTAATATAACTTCTTAAAAACACCAAAATTAATAATGAAATAATAATAAAATCCCACAATATTCAAATTATGATAAAATCCCACAGTACTAGAATTGTAAGAAAATATATATATATGTGGTAAAACAATAATAACTACTAATATATCTGCGACATATATATACATATATATTACAGAAATGCAAAAATATATTTTGTACCAACATCTAAAAAGGACACATAGAAAAACAAAGATAATTTCTAATTATGAACTCAAAATACCATATGCACCAGACAGCCATCTTTTACAATATACCATACAAAACACCCACCTAAAAAAATGATTCCTCATTACCAAGCAAGGGATATGCTTTGGAAAAAGCAACTATAAATACAAAAGGAAAGAGAAAGAAAAAATGATGAAAGAAATAACATATAATGAAAAGATCTCTTAAAAAATGTATATATAAAAAAGACTCACGTGTATGAACAAAATCTTTAAAAAAACGGCTCATTCAGAGATATAAAAGCAAAGGATTTGTAAACCTGCATGAAATAAAACTTGAATGTAAGAAAAACTGTTTGAGGCAGACGGACAGCAACTGCATCGGGGGACAAATACATCGGGGGAATACTATGGAAGGCTATATTATTAAGCATAGGTCTTCTTACTTAACTGAAAGGGGTTAAATCCCAAGCCGTGAACCTCCGTGGTAGTATAACAGCGTCTGCTATCGGGAGTATAGTGACTGTGTTAACCTATTTTAAAGCGATGCCCCGGTGACGCATTATTTTATTTAAACCGGGCTTAGTGTCGAAAGGTATAGATCCCGTGTTATAATTGTGAAAAAGTAGAAGTAGTAGTCAAGGAAAAGTAAATAACACTTACCTAGAATCGTATGAACAGTCTCTAAACTCTGAGTTTGCCGAAAAAGCTACGTCGAAGAACCGGAAGTGTATTTAAAGGGAAGTGGAGGTCAAAAGTCAAAAGTCAAATGTTATGTTCTAAAAATATTCATTATTCCGAATGCAAGTCATGAATAATGATCACCCATGAATAAGAATATTAATAAGTACTTATATTAAAAAATACTAACGTTAGAAGGACATAGAGGTATAAACAAATAGGCAGGCTTAAAGAATAGCCAATCAGAATGGCCGCAATGACTCAAACAAACGGGTCATAATTTGAACCGAAAAAAATATATACATGTGTAAACTAAAAGAGACAACTTATGTGGTGGAAAATTTAATACAAAAGTCAATGGACACCACGAAAAAAAGGGGGGGCCACGAAAAAAAGGGGGTTATCTCATATTTAAAAATTTTTTTGGCAGCCACGGAGGTAGGGGTTAAAGGTCATCTTGTTTACTTGCACATGTCTATTTAATTAATGGGAAGGCACAAATCGTCACTATGTTAACAGACAAATAAAATGGGGGACAATATAATAAATAAAATAAATGGATGAGGAATAAAAAAATATATATAAAAATATAATATAAAAAGAGAAATAAAATAGTAATAGTGATAATAATAATAATAAACAACCAAGGGGCACTGGAGATTAAATAAAAAATCAAAAATAATATGGTATAGTATATTGTATATTATAAAGATGGATGTCTAATGTACCTACTTGTATTTAAAATCATAAAAATACAGAATAATCCGTTTCACCATTTAGACCATATGGATGGAGGGTATTTAACATGAAAATAAATTCTTGTTCTTTCCGTAATAGATACATATCAGTCGGTCCACCTCTCCATTTACTTTTATATACAAAAATTGCACAGAACCTATAGTCATCAAATTTATGACCTAATGATATTGAGTGTTGTACTAGTGGTTTGTCTATTTGTTTTCGTTTAATTGCACTTCTGTGTTCAATAATTCTAGTATTAAGTTTCCTTTTTGTTTTTCCCACGTACACTAATTTGCAAGGACACATAGCAATATATACAACGTTGCTAGTTTGGCAATTTGAAAAATGTCGAAGATGAATGTCTCTATTTGCTGATGGTATATAGAGATTCTTGGTCTTAGTATTAACTTTACAAACTGAACATTTCCCACAAGGGAAATGACCAGTTGGCAATTTATTTAGTGTATTGGGAACATCAGGTAATGCAGAGGGAACTAAAAGGTCCCTCAAATTGCGTTCTCGTTTGTATGCAACTATTACTCTCTTCTGATGAAATGGTTCTAGACCTTCTAACAGATGCCAATGTTTTTTAATAATATTGACTATAGAGCTGGACATACTGGTAAATGGTAAGGTACAAACTATCTTATTCTCATTTGTTCTCTGGATTGGGTTGAGCAGTGATTCTCTCGAATTATTGGATGCTTTATAGAATCCTTTTTTAATGCATTTTGATGGGTACCCTTTCTCTTTAAACCGTCTGGACATATCCTGGGAGCGAAGTGTATATGTTCTTTGTTCTGAACATAGCCTTCTTAGGCGTAGAAATTGGCTGTATGGTAAATTAGCTTTCAAACTTCTACTATGACAACTTTCATAATGCAGAAATTTGTTCACATCCGTGGGTTTGCGGTATATGTCAGTAGTGAACTTGTCTCCCATTATGTTTATGTTGATGTCTAGGAAAGGGATTTTTCTTCCATCAAATTGCATTTTAAATTTTAGATTGATATCCAGAGTATTTAGCCAATTATAAAAATCTTTGAGCTCCTCTTCTGTACCTTTCCATATCATAAAGATATCATCAATATATCTTTTCCAAGTGTGTATATGATCTATATATTCATTCCTTACAATGAATTTCTCTTCAAATTGGGCTACATACAGATTAGCAATTGATGGTGCGAATGTGGCGCCCATCGCTGTACCTTTAGTCTGTTGATAATATTTGCCATCAAATGAAAAAAAGTTTTTTGTAAGTGCTATTGTTGCAAGTTCAACAATGAGTTGAGTCGGTATCCTAGGTCTTAGATTCTGATTTGCCAGTTTTTCTTTGATAATTTCTATTGATTCTTTCTGTGGGATATTAGTGTACAAACTCTCTACATCAAAGGTTACTAATAACATATCTTTACTAGGTGTAATCTTATTCAACATATTAATAATATCTGAAGAATCACGTGTATAAGAAGGGATGCTGTGAACCAGAGGACGTAAAAACTTATCGGTAAAAATTGATAACGGTTCTAATAAGGAGCCACAGGCAGATATGATTGGTCTACCTGGAGGTTTAGACAGAGATTTGTGTATCTTTGGGAGAATATATATAGTAGGTATAGTGGGTTCTTTAACCACTAGAAAGCTGGCTTCTTTTTCAGTTAAATACTGTGCTTTTCTTCCTATTTCAACAAGAGAGGAAATTTCATTTTGAATATTAGTTGTGGGGTCTTTATTCAATACCTTATAGAAGGACTGATCATTGAGTTGTCTATAAATTTCATCTATATAGTCTTTCCTATTCATGACTACAACGGCTCCGCCTTTGTCTGCCGGTTTTATAATAATACTATGGTCTTTCTGTAATGTTTTAATAGCAGTATTTTCTTCCCTTGTTAAATTATAGAAAGTCCTCTTATTACCTTGTTTCTCTAACGTTGCTATATCTTTAAGTACAACAGTTTCGTAGGCTTGTATTAGATGATGGGTGTTGGCAGGCGGGAGCCATTTACTATTATTTTTGACAATTGATTGGTCATTATACTCGGATGATTTTTTTGAAAAAAATTCCATGATTTTTAGTTTGCGTATAAACTTAAAAAATTCAATTCTTGTTTTAAAAGCATTATATTTTGGCGTGGGTATAAATGACAAGCCCTTACTCAAAACGTTCTTCTCTATATCTGTTAATTCTCTATCTGAAAGATTATATACTGTATCTAATACCCATTTATGTTTCCCTGTCCATATCTTTGTTGAAAAATACCACCTCTTCCTCTACCTCTACCACGTCCCCTACCTCTATATGATGAGTATCCCCGTGGGTATTCTGAAGTGGAGTTGCCTATGTCAGATTTTTTCCTCCAAAGTTGACCCAAATGATGTACCTGTTTGTCAGCATTCATTCTCGGGGGTGTGGTATAGAGGGAGGCTGATGGATCAAATACATCGTCTTGGTCGCTCCTGGGTCGTTTTCTTTCTCTTACGGTTTGTGGACTAGTCTGAATGTTATTACCTATCATCTTATTATATTGAGTGTTATAATTTATAGTTCTACGAGGGTTATCTGTCCGTTTAGTTTGGTATTTATAAGTGCTTCTATTCCTCTGATTCCTTTGTCTATGCCATGGGTATACATTATGGTATTTATAATCCTGATCATCTCTTCTAAATTTCTCAAACTTAATAAGTCTGAGGTCACGTTCGAATTGGGCAGTACTCTTTTTGAAATCTTCATGTAATATGTCAAAACAGGTGTCATTCTCTTTCAAGAAAATTAATTCCTTATCTAATTCTTCCTTTACTTTTTGCTCTTTTTCTTTACAGGTTTTGATAAGCAGGATCATAAGATCTAGTGAACATTTATTTAGAATAGCTTCCCATTGTAGCATAAATGTATTATCATCGGTAAACATAGTGGATGCCTTATTAATACGTAACCCTCTTGGTATCCTTTTATATCTACAATATTCTAGTAGAGACGACCCATGAAGTTCTGTTCTTTTCCATCTTTTACTTAATTTCACCACTTCTTCCCAGTGCTTAAGATAGTCCTCTAGAACATCTGGCTCTTTGAAGAAGGGATCTGGTGGTAGCATATTTTGTAAACAGTCATCCTTAAAACTGAGGATATCCTTCCACGGTGAGAAGGACATGGTGCCTGTAGTTACAGGTTCTAAAGTGCCCAAAAGGGAGGGTCCAAGAAAACAAAGGGGCAGACGATCTGCAAACTCCAAGATGGAAACTGTACAAAGCAGATCGTAGATAAACCAAAAAATATATTTATTGATATAGTAAAAATCAAAATAAAATATGCATACAGTAGATAGCCCGACACAGGCCGTGTTTCGCCCAACTGGGCTGCTTCAGGGGCTAAGAAATAATAATAAATAAATAAATATATAAATAAAAATCATATAACAATAATATTGTAAGAAGATATCATACAAATCATATAACTTCTTAAAGACAACAAAATTAATATAACTTCTTAAAAACACCAAAATTAATAATGAAATAATAATAAAATCCCACAATATTCAAATTATGATAAAATCCCACAGTACTAGAATTGTAAGAAAATATATATATATGTGGTAAAACAATAATAACTACTAATATATCTGCGACATATATATACATATATATTACAGAAATGCAAAAATATATTTTGTACCAACATCTAAAAAGGACACATAGAAAAACAAAGATAATTTCTAATTATGAACTCAAAAATACCATATGCACCAGACAGCCATCTTTTACAATATACCATACAAAACACCCACCTAAAAAAATGATTCCTCATTACCAAGCAAGGGATATGCTTTGGAAAAAGCAACTATAAATACAAAAGGAAAGAGAAAGAAAAAATGATGAAAGAAATAACATATAATGAAAAGATCTCTTAAAAAATGTATATATAAAAAAGACTCACGTGTATGAACAAAATCTTTAAAAAAACGGCTCATTCAGAGATATAAAAGCAAAGGATTTGTAAACCTGCATGAAATAAAACTTGAATGTAAGAAAAACTGTTTGAGGCAGACGGACAGCAACTGCATCGGGGGACAAATACATCGGGGGAATACTATGGAAGGCTATATTATTAAGCATAGGTCTTCTTACTTAACTGAAAGGGGTTAAATCCCAAGCCGTGAACCTCCGTGGTAGTATAACAGCGTCTGCTATCGGGAGTATAGTGACTGTGTTAACCTATTTTAAAGCGATGCCCCGGTGACGCATTATTTTATTTAAACCGGGCTTAGTGTCGAAAGGTATAGATCCCGTGTTATAATTGTGAAAAAGTAGAAGTAGTAGTCAAGGAAAAGTAAATAACACTTAGATCCTGAAAGGTGAATATAAACTTTTAATGTTGAGCACCTGATTCTCAAAGTGGACATATTCCAAACACTATAATGAAAATAAAATGATTTTTTTTCTACCTTTGTTGTCTGGTGACTGTTTTTCTGATCATGCTGGCCCAGTATCCGATTCTGCTGCTATCTGTCCTCTTAACTCCGTTTCCAGGGCTTCCTTTCCATTTATTTGTTTACTTTCCGCCTTTCTTCTTCATTTCTTGTCCTACATCCGTAAGTAAAAGCTGGGTCCTCCGCAAACTTGACTGTCCAGTGGATCCAGCTTTTGCCTATTTTCTTCATCCATGTGCAGTTTTTCTACTCTCTTCCTTTTCTGTTATCTCATCTCCTTCCTCACTCCTCCCTTCCCCTCCATGTCCAGCAACCCTCCTCTCCCCCCTACCCTACCCTCCATCCACCCATGTCCAGCAACTCTCCTCTCCCCTGCCCTCTCCCCTTCTTCCACCATGTCCTGCAAACCTCCTCTCCCCTTCCCTCCATCCAGCAACCCTCCTCTCCCCTTCTTCCACCATATCCAGCAACCCTCCTCTCCCCTTCTTCCACCATGTCCAGCAACCCTCCTCTCCCCTTCCCTCCATCCAACAACCCTCCTCTCCCCTTCTTCCACCATGTCCAGCAACCCTCCTCTCCCCTTCGTCCACCATGTCCAGCAACCCTCCTCTCCCCTTCCCTCCATCCAGCAACCCTCCTCTCCCCTTCTTCCACCATATCCAGCAACCCTCCTCTCCCCTTCTTCCACCATGTCCAGCAACCCTCCTCTCCCCTTCTTCCACCATGTCCAGCCACCCTCCTCTTCCCATCCCTCCATCCAGCAACCCTCCTCTCCCCTTCTTCCACCATGTGCAGCAACCCTCCTCTCCCCTTCCCTCCATCCAGCAACCCTCCTCTCCCCTTCTTCCACCATGTGCAGCAACCCTCCTCTCTCCTTCTTCCACCATATCCAGCAACCCTCCTCTCCCCTTCTTCCACCATGTCCAGCAACCCTCCTCTTCCCATCCCTCCATCCAGCAACCCTCCTCTCCCCTTCTTCCACCATGTCCAGCAACCCTCCTCTCCCCTTCTTCCACCATGTCCAGCAACCCTCCTCTCCCCTTCTTCCACCATGTGCAGCAACCCTCCTCTCCCCTTCCCTCCATTCAGCAACCCTCCTCTCCCCTTCTTCCACCATATCCAGCAACCCTCCTCTCCCCTTCTTCCACCATGTCCAGCAACCCTCCTCTCCCCTTCTTCCACCATGTCCAGCAACCCTCCTCTTCCCATCCCTCCATCCAGCAACCCTCCTCTCCCCTTCTTCCACCATGTGCAGCAACCCTCCTCTCCCCTTCTTCCACCATATCCAGCAACCCTCCTCTCCCCTTCTTCCACCATGTCCAGCAACCCTCCTCTTCCCATCCCTCCATCCAGCAACCCTCCTCTCCCCTTCTTCCACTATGTCCAGCAACCCTCCTCTCCCCTTCCCTCCATCCAGCAACCCTCCTCTCCCCTTCTTCCACCATGTCCAGCAACCTTCCTCTCCCCTTCTTCCACCATGTCCAGCAACCCTCCTCTCCCCTTCCCTCCATCCAGCAACCCTCCTCTCCCCTTCTTCCACCATATCCAGCAACCCTCCTCTCCCCTTCTTCCACCATGTCCAGCAACCCTCCTCTCCCCTTCTTCCACCATGTGCAGCAACCCTCCTCTCCCCTTCCCTCCATCCAGCAACCCTCCTCTCCCCTTCTTCCACCATGTCCAGCAACCCTCCTCTTCCCATCCCTCCATCCAGCAACCCTCCTCTCCCCTTCTTCCACCATATTCAGCAACCCTCCTCTCCCCTTCTTCCACCATGTCCAGCAACCCTCCTCTCCCCTTCTTCCAACATGTCCAGCAACCCTCCTCTTCCCATCCCTCCATCCAGCAACCCTCCTCTCCCCTTCTTCCACCATATGCAGCAACCCTCCTCTCCCCTTCTTCCACCATATCCAGCAACCCTCCTCTCCCCTTCTTCCACCATGTCCAGCAACCCTCCTCTCCCCTTCTTCCACCATGTGCAGCAACCCTCCTCTTCCCTTCCCTCCATCCAGCAACCCTCCTCTCCCCTTCTTCCACCATATGCAGCAACCCTCCTCTCCCCTTCTTCCACCATATCCAGCAACCCTCCTCTCCCCTTC
The DNA here is from genome assembly GCF_901765095.1 of Microcaecilia unicolor. Classification (NCBI taxonomy): domain Eukaryota; kingdom Metazoa; phylum Chordata; class Amphibia; order Gymnophiona; family Siphonopidae; genus Microcaecilia; species Microcaecilia unicolor. The sequence continues at coordinate 154,882,409 of NC_044040.1, forward strand.
TTCCACCATGTCCAGCAACCCTCCTCTCCCCTTCTTCCACCATGTGCAGCAACCCTCCTCTTCCCTTCCCTCCATCCAGCAACCCTCCTCTCCCCTTCTTCCACCATGTGCAGCTACCCTCCTCTCCTGTCTACCCTGTTTCCTTCCTCCCCCCCCCCCCCCGCCGCCGCCGTACCTTTAAATATTATAGTTTTGCTGGAGTCGTGGGCAGCCGGCTGTCAGGTTCTCAGGTTCAGAGCCCGCAGGGCTGGGCTCTGGAGCAAACGTGAGCCCTTGGGCTGCTGCCGAGGAGCGACAGCAGCAGGCAAAACCCACCAACCAACACTGGGTAAGCACACCGTCAGGGACTGCAGGCACTGCCCAGCGAACCGGAACACCTGGACTGGAATCCCCCGGACTGGAGGACACAGGACTGGAACACTGGACTGCAATCCCTCGGACTGGAACACACACCGGACCGGAACACACGGGACTGGAGCACACTGGACTGGTCCAACAGCTTCACCTGTACTTAGCTACTAAGCCCCCCAAGAGTTGAGCTCCTGGGTTCGAGTAGCCGACAGGACTTACTGGATACCGGATGACATAGGGACCAGGACTGGAAACAGAAGTGCTCCTAACCCTAAACTGATCTACGTGCTCCCAAGCCCTAAACCAGCAGGAGTGTTCCTAACAGTAAACTGACCAAAAGGACTTCCTAAGCCCTATACTAAACATGAGCTCCTAAGCCCTGCTCAAGAAAGGGACTTCCTAAGCCCTAAACTAAACAGGAGCTCCTAAGCCCTGCTCAAGAAAGGGACTTCCTAAGCCCTAAACTAACAGAGCAGGGAACTAAACACAAAGCTAACACAGGTGCTACTAAGCACCAAGCTACAAGCAGAGCTCTACGCTAATAAGCTAAACACAAAACTAACAAGCTACCTAAGCACTGCTCTAGCAAGCTAGATACAACTAACAAGGTGCTTCCTAAGCACTACTCTGGCAAGCAACCAGAAGAGCTCCTAGCACTAAAAGGGAAGACAGGGGAGCCACAAGGAAAAAGCAGTGAAGCTAACACATAAGCCAAAAGTGATTCTAAATCACCAAACACCAACAGCAAAGACTGCAATGCTCCCAATAGCACAAACACCAGAAGTACTTCTAACAGCAAACTCTGCAGTGTTCCTAACAACACCAAACCCTGAAGTACTTCTATCAGCAACAGAGCTTCCAAAGCCCTACACATAGCAATGCTTCCAAAACCAAGAGGGAAAAGCAGGGGAACCAAAGGGAAAAGCAGGAAAGCTAAACACATAAGACACCAGTGCACACTGCACTAACACTAACCTGGACCTTAGCAAAAGCAAGCAGGGACCCTAGACACAATGTCAGAAGTGCAAACTGCACCACCCTACCTACAGCAAACACCACTGTTGCAAAGGCCCTGAAGGAAACAACACCACTTCCTTATCAAGGCCCTCCCTGATGATGTCACACTCCCTAGACCTAGGCAAAAGCACACTGACCCAGAGAGGCCCAACCCACACCAATGCAAAACTGTGAAACACTTGAAGCCAGTACACCCAAAGAGAGTTAGAGCAACTCAGACTACATCCACAGCTGCAGTGAAGAGACAATTAGCCCCATGCTGCTGGAAGCTGCCAGCACAGAGAGACAGAGCCAGCTCAGAAAGGAAAGAGAAAAGAAACAGAAGCCAGCTAAGAAGCTGACCCTCAGGAAAGAGGTAAGTTTGAGAGGGGTTCGGACCCCAATCATAACACCGGCATTGAAGACATCGGCAGGCTTACGCCGGTTCCAGCAGCCTTCCCTCTTCCCTCATTGCAAGTCGGATGATGGCTCCGCCCTCGTAGATACAGGAAATACGTCAGAAGAGGGCGGAGCCATCATCCGACTTGCAACGAGGGAAGAGGGAAGGCTGCTGGAACCGGCGTAAGCCTGCCGATGTCTTCAATGCCGGCTGCCCGCGACTCCAGCAAAACTGTAATATTTAAAGGTACGGCGGCGGCGGCGGGGCAGTGGCGGGCTGGGGAGGCTTAGCCTCCCCAAGCCTCTTATACGGGGCGCCTATGCTGCTGTGAGAGAGAGGGAGGCAGATGCGGGATTGGAGCTCAGCCTGCTCCCTCCGCTCCACTGCCTCCACTGCTGGGTGGGCCTGAACCAAAACTGGGTGGGCCTGGGCCCACCCAGGCCCACCCGTGGCTACGCCCCTGGTATAACAGGTTTACAAAGTAACATAGAATGGATACAACTGTAATATAGTGAATAAAGAGGTGGTCAATTAGATGTGGGTAAGTAAGATGGGTAAGGGAGGAGGATGGTAGAGGTTGAGGAATGGCATGAGGGTATGTATAGAATCACGTGTTGTTAATTAAGGAAGAATGTAAAGTGAGGGGTTAGAAGAGGGATGAAAGAAAGGATTAAGGTAGGGGAGCATAATCCAGGTTCTGTCTTTATAGTCTGATCCAGGTTGTGCAGAAGGACTCCTAATTTAAGTCATGTCATATGTAAAGGCTTGCTTGAAGTGGTAAGTTTTTAGCAGCTTCCGGAAGGCTAAGTAGTCATTGACTATTCGAATAGATCTTGGTAAGGCGTTCCAGAGTTGGCTGCCTATGACTGAGAAGTTGGATGCATAATATGTTTTGTACTTAAGTCCTTTGCAGTTGGGATTAAGATTTACTCATGGGAATCTCAATTGGAATCATGATCCCAGGGTCAAAACGTCCTGCCGCATTGATAGAAACTTCTTTCCTGAACTCATCAGGAGACATCAAAAATAGATATTTCTTTAGGAATTCTTTCTCCCAGGAATTCAATATTGGGCTGCCTATAACACAGCCACAATAAGGCTTCCCTATCTCGTAAAAAGACAAAGGAAATCAGTAATGTAACTCTAAAAGATATCTCTCTGCCTGAAACTTTTCCAAGGTAATAGTCAAGTTGAGATCCAAATCAGTAGTTAGAGAATCTGCCAATGCAGAGCTCACCACTCCTGAAGTTATTTCTCTAGATGCAGCTGGTAAAAAAGTAAGATTGTGTTTTTTACCTCATCTCAGTCTTACTGCAGCATTCTGCACTGTCTGCAGCTTTTTTAACAAGGCCTTTGTACATCCCTGTATACATAATGTTACCGTAATCTAATTTAGATAAAATTAAGGCCTGTACAATCAATCTAAAGTGTTCTTGTGTCAAAAATGTTCTAATTCATCTAAGTTTTCTCATGGTCCAGAAACAATTTCTTATTAGTTGATGTACATGTGATTCTAATGTTAGATTACACTCTAAAATTACCCATATTATTTTCAAGGTGGGTTCTATTTTATAACTAACATTCTCAATAACAATGGAATCAATCTTGTCTTTTGATCCTATCAGAAGAATTTAGTCTTGTCCTCATTTAATTTTAGTAAATAGTCTGACATCTCAGTGCAAGAAGCTAGTACGCATAGGTTTCTTGAAGAGTGTCAGGAATCAAAAAGGATTCAAAAGCTTCTCCTGTACAATGTGAGGGTTACATTCATCTTAACTATGTGAAATTCACTGTCAGTTCCAGCAGCTGAACCTGATCACTGTAAAGTAAAGGTGTAGGTATGTGCCTTTCCTAGGATGCATACCACACAAAAGGAAGTCCTATGTTTACCCGCAGGTGCCGCACTGAATATTGCCTGGCAATTGCAAAACTTCCAAGTTGGCAGCTGACCTTGTAAATTCAATTCCAGTGCACAGACATGCCCTGGCATTAAATTTCCAGGCTAAATTCTGCCCATAGCCATCAACAGTTTTAAACTTGCTGACCACATTGGGCTGAATATAGAGAGGGATGCTTCTTTGGGAGTAATTTTTTAAAGAGACTTCATATAGTCGAATCCCACTGCTGCTTTTTGCGATCATGGGAAAGTCACTTAACCTTCCATTGTCTCAGGTACAAACTTAGGGCCTCTTTTACCAAGCTGTAGTAAAAGAGGGCTGGTGCTGGCATCAGCATGTGTTTTACACACACGCACCAAGGCCCCCTTTCACCGCAGCTGGTAAAAGGGAAGTCTCACCTTCCTGCAAAAATGGCCATGCAGCAAGTAAAGCACTTGCTGTGCAGCCATTTTGGAGGAGAGCCCTTACCGCCACCAAGCAGCACGCTGCACTGCCCGATTACCACTGGGTACACTCCGGCGCTACAAAAATAAATACATTTTTGTAGTGCCAGAAATGATGGCACACTATGGGTGGAAAGTACCACCAGGCTGTTGCGGTAGCCTGGTGGTACTTCCTGTATAGTGAGTGATAAGCCAGCATTGGGCTTTCCACTGCTTAGTAAAAGGAGCCCTTAGATTGTGAGACCTCAGGGGAAGAGAACAATACATACCCTGTCAGAAACAGATCTATTTCTTCACGAACTTATCTCAACTTACACCTTTCCAATTGCAGAGGAATTAAATACAAGACCTACTATGCATCCAGTTTCTCCTTTTTGGGCAGCCAGCTTTGGAATGCTCTACCTAGACCTATCCGATTAATTAATGACTACTTGCCCTTTAGAAAAATGTTGAAAGCTCATTTCTTTAAGCAAGCCTACTCTAATGTCCCAACCTAATCTCACCAACCTCCACTCCCAATTCTGTTCTGACTTAAATACTGACCTTATCATTGGTTTACTTACACCACCTCCCCATTCCCCCTCCACTCATCCCATCCTTCTCTTCCCCATCTCTTCTTTACTATATCCCTCCTTACCCATTTTCTCCCAACTTATACTATCCTATCCTGTCTAACCTCTCTTATCCTAATCATACATCATCAAGCTCAACTTTATAATGTTTCATTACCATTTTGAAATTTCTATTTTAAGACTTTGTATTTTGAATTACTATGTAAGCCACATTGAACCTGCATTGTGTGGGAAGGCGCGGGGTACAAATGTAATAAATAAATAAATAAATACCATATCTGAATGTGCACCTCTTTGATAGCTTTCGATCTTGCAGGCTGTATATAAGAAATTAAAATACAAATTGCCCTAAGTGTATACATAGATAAAAGTAAGCTCTGAGAACACAAAGTACTTACTTCTATGAGATAAATCTGTAGGCATGGGGGTGGAGAATGGATAGAGTAAGAGTAGGATTGGCACTTATTTGTGTATTACAAAATATATGCATAATTTCTATGCCATATTCATTCAAAAATTCATTTATGTATTGGAGCAGGTCTAACTTTATGCAACAACTTTCAAATAGGCAATTTTATAAAGGCACATATGTGCATATGTTACTTTTATAAAATACATAAAACCTATATAATGTAAACAGCTAGTTTTTTTTTTAATTTTATTTATAAGAATTTAATTTTACAAGCACTAAAATAACTTGCCAAAAATACAGACAAAATAATACAAGAATTATTTCAATCACGTAATTATAAACTCTTCCTTAGACCACAAAATAGGGAGAGTGGAACAAGACAAGGAGATCAATTAAACAACAGTAAACAAAGAAAACGTGGTATTAACCTGATTATCCCCAGTTATTTATTATCTGAATCATTATTCCACATTGATCGTCTGGTTGGCTTCTTCAAACCAAAAATGGTGTATAGTCAATTTATTTCGTTGGAAACATACTTATTGTCCAATATTAGTGGAAATAATACAACTGATTTCATTTTTTCTCTTTTAAAACCAGAAATTATTTGACAATACAAACACTTGAGTCTCTAATCCAATTCCCACTGATTAAGGTAATCCCAGTTTCACAGGCTTCACTCCTTTTGAATAAATATACTAAGAGGAATCATTTCAGAGGAAAAAAACTTTAGGAGTCATACCCACAACTCTGGGAAAACAACAATCTCAATATTAATCATCTATAATAATATTCATTTTGTTCAAAATTTTCTGGTCTAATATCATCTTCAAAATCTTAACCATTTCCTATTCCTGTAGAACTCAATTTGCCGTATCAATTTTTCATTCTATGTTAGCCCCTAGTTTTTTTTTGTTAATGTCCACATTAGTACTGATGACTGCAAGGTTGTTGCTAGAGGTTGTGGTGGCCATTTTGAGACTGAAGCTGCCTGTAGGACCCTCTAGACCACCAGGTCTCTACAATATAGACCTAGGGGGGTTATGAGGGGTAGAGGGGCTCAGTCAGAGGCTTCCTGTCATCAGGGGTGGGAAGGAGGAAGAATCCAGATCAGCGGGCGGGATGGGAGGACTCAGAGGAAATGAGGGCACCTGCTTCCCTTATGCGGGCCCCTGACAATATTCAGCTGGGACCCACATAAGTATCTTCTCTGGATATTAATAAGTATCTTATGTGGGTCCTGGTTGAATATCGACCCAGACTCACATGAGACCTGATATCCAGCACATGCTGACATGGCTCCAGAAATTCAATGCTGATGCCCAGATATGGCCTGGCATCAAATATCACCAGTTGAATATTGACCAGGTAACCTATAGAATAGTATAAGTTATGCCCTTATCTCCAGAACTGAGACACGTGCATTTACACCAACTCTATGGCTGGCGTAAGTGCTCGTGCCTAAACATATATGTGCATATATACCGAGTCACACTGGTATTCTATAATAGAAAGTAGGCACCTACTTTTCTTTGTAGAATAGATGTCATATAGACCCCCTCAGGGTGACTAAATATAGGCTCACTGTTATAGAATCACCCCCTAAATTGTACTGATTTGTGTGCTGAATAAATTATAATACTTTGGCGTGCTTCAAGCTACTGCAAGACAATGACTTTGGAAGCACTAATAGTTTGATCTTCATTGATTTGAGAACATTTTTTGTGGACTGTGATATAGCTCTTATAGATTGTGGTTAGGTCTCAGTGATTGATTTATGAGATTATCTTTAGTGCATCAGATTCCCTTATGTCATCTCCTTAGTCTGATAATGGATTTTTAACGCATATGTTTACAGTAGTATGAATAAAAGTTGTTGCAAATTCTATGAATGTATTACCAGCAGCAAAAATGTTTTGAGGAACTTTTTCATTGACAATCTTTCATGCATTGGTCCCAAAATTCTAAGAAATTAGATTCTTGCTAGATATTAGCATCTTGTCTTACATTTCACAATTACATTGTGTTGTATTTTTAAATTACAGTACTGTGACGCTCAGCGCAAGCATGAACTACAGCAACAAAATCAACAACACCAAATTAGAGGTGAATGGTACTGTTCAGCTTTTCCAGATGATTATTTATATTCCTGTTTTTTTCCTTGGAATAATTTTTAATTCTATAGCCTTATAGGTATTCTGCTACAAAATGAAAATATGGACAGAGGCAAGAATATATATAACAAATCTCATTGTTGCAGACTACTGTCTGCTCTTCACCTTCCCATTCAGGTTTTATTCCTACAGAAATGAATGGCAGCTAACAGATGGATTTTGCAGAGCAATAATGTTTATATACTTTGTTAATATGTACATGTGCATCTCAACAATCACTGCCATTGCAGTTGATAGATACCTTGCAATTAGACACCCCCTTAAATCAAAACATTTGAGGTCCCCAGTGAAAGCCATGATTCTTTGTGGATTTCTCTGGATATTAACAATTGTTTTTTGCTTATAAGGAACACTGGAAACTAAAACTGAAAAAATTCACATTTTGCTTTCAGAAAACAACAACACGACCCCTGAAACCACTTGTAATTGTCACTGTTGTTGGATTTTTTGTACCATTCATTGTTCTGAGCTATTGTTCCCTACAAATTATCGGAAGTCTTAAGAAAAAAGAAAATGTGAGCCTACATGATTCAAAACTTATCAAGAAAGTTATTCAGATAATTTCTACAAATCTTATAGTATTTGTAGTTTGTTTTTTTCCTGTCCATATTGGATACCTTCTTAAATTTGCTATAGAATCAACTAATGCCTATTCTTCAGTCATACAAAATGTTCATACATTTGTACATTTGGCCACATGTTTATCTGATTGCAACTGTTGTTTGGATATTTTCTGTTATTACTTTCTCTCCAAAGAAGTATGCAAAGCATCTTCTCTGAAAACCAAATCTAAGTCTAACAAGCCTGAACATAGCAAACTTGAAGATGAAATATCATTATGAGGTTATTAATTGTCTCAAAGAGTAATTGTAATGTAACTGTAACTGTATTTCATTTATTTTATTAGTTCATTGTAAGCCGCTTTGGGGCTGCAAACCTGTGGCAAAAGGCGGGGTATAAATGTCCTAAAATAAATAAATAAATTAATTAATTGTCTCAAAGAGTTGTAAAGAAAGCCACATTTTATGGAAATCACAGCAACAAATTTTTTTCTAATGGATTGATAATTTCATCAGTTAACTTGAAAACTTTACAGTTATATTAAGTAAGATCTTCACTCTTCTCACAGTGCATCACTCACTAGTACCATATTAATCAATACTATCTTCCTCTTTCCCCCAGATTCTATATACGGTGACTAAAGTTGTGTGTGCAAATTTAGCCGTGCATCCAAATTGCACGCACAACTTAATTGTTTAACAAGTCAATCAGCACCGATAATTGGCCAATGAGCAATTAACTACAGTGATTGGAACTAATTTGAATGTATATGTACAACTTTCTAAGCATATTCTGTGTGTGTAAATTCTAATGCGCTGATCTCAAAAGGGGGCATAGCCCTGGGAGGGGCATGGGCTGGTCGTGGGCATTCCTAGGAACTACATGCACTGTTATAGAATACGCCCGGTCCATGTCTAATTTAGGCGCAGGCATTTATACTAGGTTTTGGTTGGCATAAAAGCTCACAGGTGTGGGCATTATACGTATTCTTTAAAGCACACGCCTAATATTATAGAATTTAACTGTGGGGGGTTTTTCCGCATCATGTGTAGAATCTAGTCCTTTGTGTCTTATCACAAATCAGGGCAAGTGTGGGGCAGAATTCACAAATTTGTAGGAATTTGACAGGGGTTGTTATGTGACTGCTTTTTCTATGATCCTTTGATTTAGTTCATTTTTCAATGACCTGCACTTGATTCAATCTGCTGACCTAGAGATGGAAGGCTCTGTAACACTGTGACAATATCTTTGAGTCACACCAAATAAATGAGGAATGAAGTGAACAATAATTTGCCATACAAAACAATTTCACTAAACTTGTGTTCAGAGATTTAACTCACCAATGACAGGAAGCACAGTGTATATCATACAAGAAAAAGCTTCAGATAAAGCAAGAATATTTAGATTTAGTCATGCAAAATGTCAAATGGCACACAGTTTGAAGGTTTTGTGCCAATGATTGATATTTTGCATGACTAAATCTAAATATTCTTGCTACATCTGAGACTTTTTCACTTCGTGATACACTGTGCTTCATGTCATTGATTATTTTAATCTCTGAATACAAGTTTAGTGAAATTTGTTTTGTATGAGGAAAGGCTAAAGTGGCTAGGGCTCTTCAGCTTGGAGAAAAGACGACTGAGGGGAGATATGATAGAGGTCTATAAAATAATGAGTGGAGTAGAACAGGTAGACGTGAATCACTTGTATACTCTTTCCAAAAATACTAGGACTAGGGGGCACGCAATGAAGCTACAAAGTAGTAAATTTAAAACGAATCGGAGAACATTTTTCTTCACTCAACCTGTAATTAAGCTCTTGCTAGAGAATGTAGTAAAAGCAGTTAGCATAACAGAGTTTTTAAAAAGTTTGGATGGCTTTCTAAAGGAAAAATCCATAGACTATTATTAAAATGGACTTGGGGAAAATCCACTGCTTATTTCTAGGATAAGCAGCATAAAATGTACTGTAGTATTTTGGGATCTTGCCAAGTACTTGTGGCCTGAATTGGCCACTGTTGGAAACAGGATGCTGGGCTTGCTGGACTTTCGGTCTGTCCCAGTATGGCAATACTTATGTACTTATCTACTTATATGGTAATTCCTTTGAGTCATCCATATCCCTGAATTATTGCTGGAATAGAATATGATATGGCACTGGAGAATGAATGTTGGCAATAGGATCAACTCATCTTAAGAGAACCATCTCCCTCATCTTGGTCCTTAGTTTCAGCAGGCATAGGTCCTGGTGACCAAATTTGGACAAGGGAATTGGCACTACATTCTATGCTATGAAAGGCACTCAGCCCTGAGCGATCTATGTAGAATATCACTTATATAATTATGCAAGTGCTCAACTTTAATACTGAGTCCAAAATACTTTAAAGAGATAGGAGGAAAAGACCTCAGTCACTCAACAGACATGATGTATCTGGTATTTTGAATGGGGAAAATCTTTAACTGTCCAAAGGTAATCTATGACGAAGGGTTCAAATTAAGCTTCTTTGAAAACTGCTGACTGTGAGTATTGTATGTGCAGCAGGATGACTTTATGGTAGAGTAAAGATGGTCAGCGTCATTTTAGATAATTTGTGTATGGGTGAATATCAATGTGGAAGTAAAAACATGCTGAAAATGTGACATATTTTACAACAATAATGCTGCATGTGTATCTCCCATCTAAAATTGGCATCTCCCCACCCCTGAGAAAAAAAGGTTTTAATGAGTTGGGACACATGTAGGCTAAGGTGCTATCCATATACAGAGGGAGGAGCTATTTTAGTAACTTAAACTTTTAAAAATAAACAAGAACAGTACCAGGGCTTAAACATATGTGAGCTGCCACTTACATTTGTTGGTTGCAAAATAGCAGCCATGTGGCAGCACAAACATGTACAGCTGCCATTTTACAAACCTATACAGTGGTGGAAATAAGTATTTGATCCCTTGCTGATTTTGTAAGTTTGCCCACTGACAAAGACATGAGCAGCCCATAATTGAAGGGTAGGTTATTGGTAACAGTGAGAGATAGCACATCACAAATTAAATCCGGAAAATCACATTGTGGAAAGTATATGAATTTATTTGCATTCTGCAGAGGGAAATAAGTATTTAATCCCTCTGGCAAACAAGACCTAATACTTGGTGGCAAAACCCTTGTTGGCAAGCACAGCGGTCAGACGTCTTCTGTAGTTGATGATGAGGTTTGCACACATGTCAGGAGGAATTTTGGTCCACTCCTCTTTGCAGATCATCTCTAAATCATTAAGAGTTCTGGGCTGTCGCTTGGCAACTCGCAGCTTCAGCTCCCGCCATAAGTTTTCAATGGGATTAAGGTCTGGTGACTGGCTAGGCCACTCCATGACCCTAATGTGCTTCTTCCTGAGCCACTCCTTTGTTGCCTTGGCTGTATGTTTTGGGTCATTGTCGTGCTGGAAGACCCAGCCACGACCCATTTTTAAGGCCCTGGCGGAGGGAAGGAGGTTGTCACTCAGAATTGTACGGTACATGGCCCCATCCATTCTCCCATTGATGCGGTGAAGTAGTCCTGTGCCCTTAGCAGAGAAACACCCCCAAAACATAACATTTCCACCTCCATGCTTGACAGTGGGGACGGTGTTCTTTGGGTCATAGGCAGCATTTCTCTTCCTCCAAACACGGCGAGTTGAGTTCATGCCAAAGAGCTCAATTTTTGTCTCATCTGACCACAGCACCTTCTCCCAATCACTCTCGGCATCATCCAGGTGTTCACTGGCAAACTTCAGACGGGCCGTCACATGTGCCTTCCGGAGCAGGGGGACCTTGCGGGCACTGCAGAATTGCAATCCGTTATGTCGTAATGTGTTACCAATGGTTTTCGTGGTGACAGTGGTCCCAGCTGCCTTGAGATCATTGACAAGTTCCCCCCTTGTAGTTGTAGGCTGATTTCTAACCTTCCTCATGATCAAGGATACCCCATGAGGTGAGATTTTGCGTGGAGCCCCAGATCTTTGTCGATTGACAGTCATTTTGTACTTCTTCCATTTTCTTACTATGGCACCAACAGTTGTCTCCTTCTCGCCCAGCGTCTTACTGATGGTTTTGTAGCCCATTCCAGCCTTGTGCAGGTGTATGATCTTGTCCCTGACATCCTTAGACAGCTCCTTGCTCTTGGCCATTTTGTAGAGGTTAGAGTCTGACTGATTCACTGAGTCTGTGGACAGGTGTCTTTCATACAGGTGACCATTGCCGACAGCTGTCTGTCATGCAGGTAACGAGTTGATTTGGAGCATCTACCTGGTCTGTAGGGGCCAGATCTCTTACTGGTTGGTGGGGGATCAAATACTTATTTCCCTCTGCAGAATGCAAATAAATTCATATACTTTCCACAATGTGATTTTACGGATTTAATTTGTGATGTGCTATCTCTCACTGTTACCAATAACCTACCCTTCAATTATGGGCTGCTCATGTCTTTGTCAGTGGGCAAACTTACAAAATCAGCAAGGGATCAAATACTTATTTCCACCACTGTATGTGTATCTCCCAATTCCCTGTTGGTTTCAGACCGCCTTCCAACAGGTAACCCCTACCCCATAAATTTGTACCCCTGGAATCAACCCCCAATTAGCATGCCCCCCCCCAGAAACCACCCCCAGTTAGCATGCCACCTGACATCAGAGGCCCCCTCTAGAACCCCTTCTTGCCCCCTGGACCTGACCCTACCTTCACTCTTTGGGCAGCTCCATACCCCCAATCTACCCACTCCGACCCCCTGGGGCTTACCCAGAAAGTATCCCGGTGGTCTAGGGTGTGTAGATGAGAGCAAGATGACTGACTCCCTAGTGATAGTCTTGTGGGACTACCTCTAGAGGTCATGGATGCCATTTCCTCTGCTGGTGCTGGAATAAGTGGCAACCATGCCCATGTCCCTCTCACATTCAACACATATGAATGCTCCCTTGCATTTACACACTATCCCCCAGAATGTATATATGGCGCCTAAAAATCCATGTGGAAACCGAAGCTGTTAATTGGATGTTAACAAGCAATTACCAGCACTAAATGGCATTGAGATTTATGTATATTCTATAATGTGGTGCACCTAAATTCTAAGTCATTTGGAGGGTCATAATTGAACGGGGCCAGCTATCACTATGCGGCCATCTCCGGGGCCCGCTCCATAAATGGGAGGAGCCAACCGTATTTTCAAAAAAGATGGTTGGGGCCGGACAAATCTCGACATAAATATTGAGATGGCTGGCTTCGGTTTTAGCCCATAATGGAAACCGAAGCCGGCCATCTCAGACCCGGCTAAATCCAAGCCACTTGGTCGTGGGAGGGGCCAGCATTTGTAGTGCACTGATCCCCCTGACATGCCAGGACACCAACCGGGCACCCTAGGGGGCACTGCAGTGGACTTCAAAAATAGCTCCCAGGTGCATAGCTCCCTTACCTTGTGTGCTGAGCCCCCCAAATCCCCCCCAAAACCCACTCCCCACACCACTACCATAGCCCTTAGGGATGAAGGGGGCACCTAGATGTGGGTACAGTGGGTTTTGGGGAGTTTGGAGAGCTCAATATTTACCACCACAAGTGTAACAGGTAGGGGGGTGGGCCTTGGTCCACCTGCCTGAAGTGCACTGCACGCACTAAAACTGCTCCAGGGACCTGCATACTGCTGTGAGGGAGCTGGGTATGACATTTGAGGCTGGCATAGAGGCTGGCAAAAAAATATTTAATTTTTTTTTTGGGTGGTAGGGGGTTGGTGACCACTGGGGGAGTAAGGGAAGGTCATCCCCGATTCCCTCCAGTGGTCATTTGGTCAGTTGGGGCTCCTTTTTGAAGCTTGGTCGTGAAAAAAAATGGACCAAGTAAAGTTGGTGAAATGCTCGTCAAGGCCGACTTTGAAAATAAGCTGGATAGTTGAAAAGGGAGTGTGGCCATGTGGAAGGCATGGGTATTTCTATAATCTATGCACATTATTATAGAATACACCTGATCTGCACCTAATTTAGATGTTGGGATTTACACCAAGTAAAACGTGGTTTAAATTGGTGTGACCAAATTTAGTCATGTGACGAGCCGCTCAGCATATTCTATATACCATGTGGAAATTTAAGTCTATTCTATAAAATTTAGGCGTACTTTAGAGAATACGCCTAGGTGCACATTTTTTCTGTGTGAATTTTTCAGGCTCAATATATAGAATGCCCTTTGACATTTACATGCACAGTTAAAGAAGTGTCCTGTTGTCACTTACACATGTAAGTGTAAATTTACTTAGACAAGGGCTAGTATTATATACACTTACACATTCAAGTAGGATGCCCAGTTATACAATTGCCCTTCACTTGAGTGCTGTCAGAAGTTCCTTCTAAACATCCCAGCTTTATCTGGATAGTACCAGGATAGAGAAAGGGTATTCCATCTAGCTATATGTATAATGGCAAAATTTACCCTCTATCTGTATTGATAAGTGGTTTAAGTTATGCCTGCAAAAAACAAGACTAACTTAAATGACTTAGCTTTATGAATAGTGGCTTAATATGGCTTCAATACATAGATCTACCAGCAGCAAGCTCCTTCTCTGTACAAATGTTTATTACTGCCACCTATCCAGATAGTGGTGCAGAATATACTATACATATTTTTTAAACACCAGCATTTAGAAAAACAAAACAAAAAACAAAAACAACAACAAAAAAACCCAAGCATCTTCCTTATTTCCCCTTTCGTGAAGAGGAACAATATCTGCCCATCTTTTATCCTCTGAAACCACTCCTGACTCAAAGAAATATTGAAAAGGTCAGACAGTGGAGCTGAGATAACTTTTTCTAAGTTCCCACAATCTTATCCAATCCCTTTGGAAGGCATGGCATAATGGTTTTGGGTACGGCCTAGTATCCTGGGAGTGACAGGTTCACGTTCCATTGGGGCTTCTTATGAGGCAGGGAAAGTTAGATCCTTCTCCATTAGGCAGCCCTCTGGTTGAGCACTTGACATTAAGGAGGAGCTGGGGGGCGTGTCAAGATGGCGCCGTGAACGGGTGTGTTGTAAGCAGCTCCAGAGAGTCTTGATCGGAAGAGATATTTCCTCGATTAAAAATGCCACATTCTAAAAGAAAAGGAACGTTGCGGGTAGTACCCACGCCTTCTGCAACTTCCATGCCGACTCGACCAGGTCTGGAGCGCTTCTTTCCCATTCTTTCTCAAGTATCGAGTGGGGTGGATTCCGCTGTGGTTGGACCCGGTGAAGCGGTTCCTCCACTGGAAAGTGAAACATCTTTGTCCCCCCCCCCCCCCCCAATCTCCACAATTCCTCCATGCTCAGCGACATCTGCAAGCCAAGAGGTAAACCAAACAGACCCCGGAAGTGCGTCTGCAGGTGGACCCAGCGGGGAACCCAGCTCGGTGCAGATCTCGATGAGGCCCAGGGACCAGATGATTTCTGTGTCCACGGGAAGAGAAACGGAGGTCAGTCTAGAGAAGATATGGCTGAAATTACTTGAAATGGGCAAGACCTTGCTTCAATCATCAGGAGAGGTAAAGGCTTTGAACTCTAAAATTCAAGAATTGAAAGAATCCGTTAAACAAGATTTTTCCTCAAAGATTTCTGATTTGCAAAATGAAGTGGAACAAACACGAGAGTTTAAAGCAACAGTACAGTAGTAATGGATAATATGGATATTTGGAGAAAGATTGAACAAATAGAGAACTATAATAGAAGATTAAATCTCCGCTTGCTTAATTTTCCTAAACATTTGGGGGTGACTCCATTACAATTATTTACTCGTTTCCTTAAAGAAAATTTAAAATATCCGCAAGAAGCTATACCACCAATAAATAAAATATATTATATACCGAACAAGTTAAAAAACACAGACGGAGAGAAAAAAGAGAATTTGAAAAATGACATAGATGTGAATAATATTACAGCAATATTAGAACAATCTCTTGACAATGTTACTGAAAGAGCTACAATGATCATCTGCTTTGTTTTTGAGCAAGATCTGAACCCAATTATGAGACTTTATTTCAAATCTGCTAATTATAATTTTGGAGGTGAAAAAATTTGGCTTTTCCCTCACGGCACCCTATGCCTGGAATAAACTTCCTGAACCTTTACGTTTAGCTCCATCTCTACCTATTTTCAAATCTATGCTGAAAACCCACCTTTTCACCACTGCTTTTTAGCTCCTAGCTACTACTCAATTGCCTCCCCCCTTGTTCCTTCTCACCCAGTACTTCCCTCACCCTTAATTGTCTTGTCTGTCTGTATTTTTAGATTGTAAGCTCTATAGAGCAGGGACTGTCTCTCTATGTCAGGTGTTCAGCACTGCGTGCGTCTGGTAGCACTATACAAATGTTAATAATAATAATAATGTAACAAAGATAACTCAGCAAAGGAGAAAAATGTTTCTTTCTATGAAGACAAGAACTTTAGAATTAGGAGGGACTTTCCTATTATCCTATCCCTGTAAATGTATAGTAAGGTTGAGTCAGACAAAATATGTGTTTTATATGCCTGAACAGCTTAAATATTTTCTGGACTCGAAACAGCGCTAGAGAGATAGAAATTAAATAATGAGAAATATGGCACCATAATTTTCTTAAGTGTTGTTAAATATTTTGTATAATCTTCACTAATCCCTACCCCTCCCCCACTTGTTGAGGTCTAAGAAAGCCTAACTGATTTTGGTATGTATTGCTTGAATTGAAAGAATTCTTTCTCTTCTTTTTCTTTTTCTTTTGGCTGTGTTTCACTTAACGGATGTAACCTGTTTAAGTTTTGAAAACTTAATAAATAAATATTTTTTAAAAAGGAGGAGCTGCGCTGATTGTATACAAGTTGTTGTTACAGACTGAGCAGAGGTTTATTTTAATGACAAGACAGGTTGGAGTGGGCTTCAACAGCAACTCTAGTAGTTGGAACGTAAGGACAGGGCCAGTCAGACTTCTATGGTCTATGTCCCAGAAACTCCAAAGAAAGACCATGATCAAGTATTTTACATCACATTAGCTCCTCATGAACACAGTCTTCTGAGAATGATTGGAGGTTTACTTTGTTCCTGTTCCTTTTTGAGGCAGTTTTCTGTGGTCCTACTCCAGGAACCTTCCTTGCTGAATGAAGAACAGAAACTCCACTATTTGCACATCAGCCTGTGCAAAATTCTCTCAGTCTCACAGTGTCACTTCTGTACTTCTTCCTTTCACTACAGGGGCAATTCTTTAATAATATGTCTATAGGTGTCCAGTTTCCTTTATAGAGTGCTAACACAGACCTGTCAAGTCTCCCGCATTCAGCGGGAGACTCCCGCTTTGGCGGGTCATCTCCCGCACTCCCGCCAGAGCAGGAAAGTCTCCCGCTGAGACACGGCATCGGTAGCTCCCCCTTCCACCCAGTATTAATTTCTTGGCCACTGTTGCTTCCCCTCTTCAGCAGCAGTGGCCGTGACCAAAAAAAAAACCATTAAAAAAGCACTTCTCTCTCCTTCTCTGCTCATATCCAGCAGATCGCCAAGACCTGTCGTTTCTTTCTTTACAACATCCGTAAAATCCGCCCCTTTCTTTCCGAGCACTCTACCAAAACCCTCATCCACACCCTTGTCACCTCTCGTTTAGACTACTGCAATCTGCTTCTTGCTGGCCTCCCACTTAGTCACCTCTCCCCTCTCCAGTCGGTTCAAAACTCTGCTGCCCGTCTCATCTTCCGCCAGGGTCGCTTTACTCATACTACCCCTCTCCTCAAGACCCTTCACTGGCTCCCTATCCGTTTTCGCATCCTGTTCAAACTTCTTCTACTAACCTATAAATGTATTCACTCTGCTGCTCCCCAGTATCTCTCCACATTCGTCCTTCCCTACACCCCTTCCCGTGCACTCCGCTCCATGGATAAATCCTTCTTATCTGTTCCCTTCTCCACTACTGCCAACTCCAGACTTCGCGCCTTCTGTCTCGCTGCACCCTACGCCTGGAATAAACTTCCTGAGCCCCTACGTCTTGCCCCATCCTTGGCCACCTTTAAATCTAGACTGAAAGCCCACCTCTTTAACATTGCTTTTGACTCGTAACCACTTGTAACCACTCGCCTCCACCTACCCTCCTCTCTTCCTTCCCGTTCACATTAATTGATTTGATTTGCTTACTTTATTTATTTTTTGTCTATTAGATTGTAAGCTCTTTGAGCAGGGACTGTCTTTCTTCTATGTTTGTGCAGCGCTGCGTATGCCTTGTAGCGCTATAGAAATGCTAAATAGTAGTAGTAGAGAGAAACAGGAGAGACATTGAAGGATGGGGAGAGAGAGAGGGGACATGATGAATGGAAAAGGGTAGAGAGAGAGACACTGGATGGAAAGAAGGGGACAGAGAGAAAGAGAGAGAGAGACACTGGATGGAAGGATCGGGAGGGGGTAGACAATGGATGGAAGGATCAGGAGAGGGGGTAGATGGATGGAAGGATAAGGAGAGATAGAGGGAAGATGGAAGGATGGGGAGAGAGGGGAAAACAGATGGAAGGATGGGGAGAGAAAGACGCTGGATGGAAGGATAGGGAGAGAAAGAGGGAAGACATTGGATAGAAAGAGGGGAGATGGATGAAAGGATGCAGAGAGAAAGGGGAGAGACTGAAAGGATGGGGAGAGAGAGAGGGGGGGACACTGAACAGAAAAGGGTCGAGAGATAGAGAGACACTGGATAGAAGGAGGAGGAGAGAGAGAGAGACACTAGATGGAAGGATCAGGAGAGAGGGTAGATGGGTGGAAAGATGGGGAGAGAAAGAGGGAAGATGTTGGAAGGAAGGGTAGAGAGACATAGGAGAAGCTGGATGGAAGGATGCAGAAAGAAAGAAAGAAAGAAAGAAAGAAAGAAAGAAAGAAAGAAAGAAAGAAAGAAAGAAAGAAAGAAAGAAAGAGGGAAGACACTAGAGGGATGGGGAGAGAAACAGGGGAGCTGATGGATGGAATGGGAGAGAGGACAGAGTAGTGAAAGACTGGAGAATAATGTAAACCCCCACACTGATGTCATAAGTGTGCTCACTTGAAGGAACAGGCTCTGAAAGATGTCACAGTGTTTTCCCCACAAAAATAATCAGAGCCTTTACCAAACCAAGGAAATTGTTACAAATTAAAATTTATTTAAAATTAACTCAAAATTATTTCAGTATTTCAGTGGCTTTCATGTATTAACAGAAATTCTATTTCTTTTCTTTAACAGCAATCAATCCTAGCAACTTGGATCTACTTTCAATAAGTATTCAACTTTTTAAACCTAAAATATTGAGCAATAATGTTAAGATTATCCTTCTATGTAAAGGACTGATTCTTTGTGTTGTTTGTTTTGTTTTTTTCCAGGTCTCACAGTCAAGAACCCAAAGGTAAGTATGCAGATTTTTAATTTATTCCCTTGTAACCTTTTAATTGAAATAAATCTTTTGTCCAAAGGTCGAGCAGGTAAGTACTTAGCTGCAAGACTGCTGCAAACCTTCCTCAGCCTTCTTCTCTTTCTTGCGTTGGAGCTCTTTCAGTCAGGATGATTACTGTGTTGTCTGTACCTGAACTCTAATTAAATAAAAGGGAACAAAAACCCTGTCTCCCTAAGAAATATATGCAGAAATTCTGGGAATTTAAGATAAAACTGGTGGCCAAGTCTCTAATTTCAAAACAACAGATAAGAATTATTCCCTTTCCCTACTCTGATCTCACTGTTTTTCCTTCACTACTATGGCTATTGTTGATTTGTAATTTCTCTCTCACAGCCAGGTCCACTCACTCTCAAAACCACACACCTTTCTCTCCCTTACACTACCCACATCTGCAGCTTCTCTCACCCTCTAGCACTCAAATTTTCCACACCCCTGCAGCACACCTGCCCTGCAGTAACTCCTCTCACTCACTAACACCCAAATTCCACTCACCTGCAGCACCACTAACATGCAGGTCTAACTCCCTCTTCTCACTAACATCAAGATTCTACACACACCTGCAGCACCCCTAGCACACAGGTCTGTCTCCCTCAGTGACACAAGCTCTTCTTACTTTCTTTCTTACTGACACCCAAGTTCCTCACACACCTGCAGCACCCCTAGCACACAGGTCTGTCTCCCTCAGTGACACAAGCTCTTCTCACACTCTAAACTCCCAATTCTACACACACCTGCAGCCCCTCTGACATACAGGTCTGTCTCCCTCAATGCTGCAAGCTCTTCTTCCACTCTAAACTCCCAATTCTCCACACACCTGCAGCACCTCTGACATACAGGTCTGTCTCCCTCAATGCCACCAGCTCTTCTCACTGTCTAACAGCCTGGTCTCCCTTAGTAACAGCATCACAGCTTGGCCATCTAACCCGTAAGGACCAATCAGCTGCTGGCTGTCAGAATGTCAGCTAACTTTTGCAGTTTAAAATGTACAAGTCAGCCCCATCTTGGAACCCACTTTTCCCATTAAAATTAATGGAGAAAGGGGATTTTAACACAAAAAAATAATATAAACCACATCACATTCAGATAAAAATAATATCAACATCTATGTCACATTAGGCTGAATCCAGTCCATGTTTTCTTTTTCCAAAACCCTGCATAAACACTGTTTTATCCTATTTTCATCCAAAAAACCCATAACAATTCAACCAAAATTTACCAAAATTTCCACATGTATAAGGTAGCATGTGCGCTCCCAAACCCTGTCGTCGGATTAAAAAAAAAAAACACTTCCAGAGCAGCGCACGACGCTCCGCACCAAAAACCCCACAAAACCCCATGGGGCACATCCCAAAAGGCCCCCAACATGCCAACCAGCCCCCGGATGGTCCAAAATGGCCCAGAGCAGCCCAGAGTCCAGGTAAAATCACTTTTAAAGGGAACACTCTTTTATTTCATTTTTTGTAACCCTTTACAATAAGATGAAGGGGCATGTGGAGAACATGGGTGAGGAAAAGATGAAAAGCCATAGGTAGATAAAGGAAAAAGAAGGAAATTAAAGAATGGATAGTAAGAATGAATTAAATCTGGACAGAGAGAGGCAGACAAATATTGAAGAAAAATGATGATTGGCAGGAAACCCTGGCAAGAGAAAGATGAAGGAAAGCAGAATCAAGAGACTGGGAGCAACACAATTAGAAAAAGTCAATGGCCAGGCAACAAAGGTAAAGAAAATAATTTGATTTTTAATTTAGGATAAAGTAATGTGTTAGCTGTGTTAATGAAGTTTAATAAATGCAAATAAAACAAAATAGAAAATAAGGTGATACTTTCACTGATTTTAAAACATTTTTGATTAGCTTTCAGAGACCAACACTTCCTTCGTCAGGTTAGGAGAGGATACCATAACAGCATTACACTGATCTGATGTAGAAGGTTTTGTCCTCTGAAAGCTAATTGAAAAGGGTATTAGGCTGTTAAATAAAATATTTTCTGAAATGGCTGCAGGTTTGAGGTGTGCCAGGGGGCGAAGCCATGCAGAGTGGGTGGAGCCAATGCAAAGTGGGGTGGGCTGGGCTGGGCGTGTACTAAAATCTCCCTCTCAAAAATTGGTACCCCTTGGCAACTCTGCTAACATAATCAGATATATACATGTGTAGATGTGAGCACTTGTGCAAGCCATAGAACTGGTGTAAATATTCATGCCTAGTTGCTGGCGATAAACACATACCGCCCAATATTCAGTGCTATTTAACTGACCAGCAACGACTCCTGGCAGGTTAAATAGCACTTAACCAGCTATCCACTAATATTCAGCGGGAGACAGCCAGTTTCTCCTGTTTAATATTTGCGGTCAGCGCTTAGTGGATAACTGGCTATATTGCATGATATAGCCAGCTTTCTGTTAATATTCAGCCAAATTGGAACGCCAAAATAGCAGGCCTGTATTTAGCTGGTTTCAACTTAACCTGCTAGTGTGAAAATTGGCTTGGCCGGTTAAGTTGAAACCACCCAAAAATATACTGGATATTCACTGCTGGTCACAAGAAACTGCCTGGCATTGAATATTAGGACTCAGGGGCCTGGCCAACTCCCATGGTCAGAATATTGGTCCCATGATTTACAGTAGTCTAGAAGTTACACATGTAAATTGGTGAATCCTGAATCACCTATTATATGTCCACTTGCCAAATATGCACTCTATGTAAGATATCCATGTATTTACATGCAGATTTTTGGCATTTATGCATGTATAATCAGCAGATAGGTGTTAGCGGAGGAATAGCCTAATGGTTAGAGCAGTAGACTAAAAGCCAGGGGAACCTGGTTCAAATTCCAGTAGAGCTCCCTGTGATCTTGGGCAAATCATTTAACCCTGCATTACCTCAGGTAAAAACCTAAATTGTAAACTCTTGAGGGACTGAAAAATACCTATTATACCTGCTGGTACACTAATTCAATGACTTATGGGTGGTATAAGATAAGTTAGTGCTTTCTTTATAGAATTACCATGTACATGTCTAAAAAACATACTTGTGCCCATGCTTCTCTATATTAATAATAATAATCCAGGGGTTAAGATTCAGCCTATAGCACTGAGTGGCTTATACGCCGCTTGCAGCTGCAGGCTGACTTTAACCACAGGTATTCAATGCTGGGGCATGTGTGGCTCCTGGTACTGAATATCCAGGTATGTTCGCTGACCCGGAAGTTAAATGAGCACCAGCCAATATTCAGACTGGTGCTCAGTTAACTTTCTGCATTTAGGACCCCTTTTACCAAGTCATTTCCGCAGTAAGGTCTCCCATGCTAACCCCGCGGTAAAAATTACAGCTAATTTCCGGGACCACCGGAAATGGTGCACGCTGGGGTGTCACTACTGCCATCATCCATGTAAGACTGGAGGTAATACCAGATTGCCTCATGGCAACCCATTCATAAAAGACCCCCTTAATTAGACGGTTAGCATACTAAATAGTGTACACTTACCTGTGAAAGAGCTAGTAATTTGTGAATTTGCACACATAAACCCCAGATTCCATACAACCCGACTTAAGTTGTGTATGCAAATCTAGTCATATTCTGAATTTGCGCACACAACTTAATTACTTAACAAGCCAATCAGCGACGATAATTGCCACTTAACAAACAATTATTGGGACTAACTGGCATTAATTAGAATTTATGTGCAGAACTGTCTAAGTGTATCCTATAACGTGATGCATGTAAATTCTAAGTCGCATAATTGAAAAGAGTATGTGGCCATGGGCGTGGAATGGGTGGGTAATGGGTGTTTCTACAATTTATACATGTTGTTATAGAATACACCCTATCCGCATGTAACTTAGGCATCAGCATTTACACCAAGTTTTACTTGGCATAACTGCCCGCGACTAAATTTAGTGGACAGGCGCTCGGTGTATTCTATAAACTGCACAGAAATTTAGGCTTATTCTAAAAAGTATGCCTAAATTTAGGCATACTTTGTAGACTATGCCTAGCTGTATTTTGTTTTGGCGCTGATTGCTTAGGTATGATATATAGAATCTAGTCCAAAAGACCCCACTGCAACTCCTTGTGACCTTGGGCAAGTCACTTAACTCTCCATTGTCCCAGATACAAAAGCCTAGATTGTGAGTCCTCTGAGGACAGAGAAAGTACCTACATATAACGTGTACAACACTGCGTACATCTAGCGCTATAGAAATGAGTAGAAGTAGTAGTAGTAATAAAAGCTCTTAAAGTTATAGACTTGCCCTTATACTGTCTATTCACTAAAACAGATGCAACTGTGCACTTCAGAAAGGAGTCACCATTCACAGCTTCTCTTTGCATCTTAGGCACAACCTAATAAAATCATACACAAACCACTTACTGCAAGACTAATTTATCTAAAATTTCTTAGCTATGGTGTCCTTGTTCTCCACTTAATATTGGATCCTTCTATTCTGGACTCTAGCTACTGCCATGGTATTTGATTTCCTAAATTGAAAGACATTCCTCCTTTTTTTGTTTATGCTCTTTGTTTGCTACTTATGTAATTTTCTGTGCAAGTGTGTTACTTGATTGTATTATTTAGAATTTCATAAATAAAATCATACACAATGAAAAATAAAAAAAAATGGTGTTCTATCCACCTTATAATTGAAAGAGAAAAACGCCTAGATTTCGACCTAAATCGGGAGATATACGTTTATCTCACAAAAACGAATAAATCAGTATAATGGAAAGCCGATTTTGGACGTTTTCAACTGCACTCCATCGCGGAAGTGTACAAAGTTGATGGGGGCGTGTCAGAGGCATGGCAAAGGTGGAACTGGGGCGTGGTTATCGGCCGAGGAGAGATGGGCGCCTTTCGCCGATAATGGAAAAAAAGTATACGTTTGTAGCTAGAATTTAGGGCACTTTTCCTGGACCCTGTTTTTTCACGAATAAGGCCCCAAAAAGTGCCCTAAATGACCAGATTACCCCCAGAGGGAATCGGGGATGACCTCCCCTGACTCCCCCAGTGGTCACTAACCCCCTCCCACCACAAAACATGATGTTGCACAACATTTTATTTTCACCCTCAAATGTCATACCCACCTCCCTGGCAGCAGTATGCAGGTCCCTGGAGCAGTTGTTAGGGGGTGCAGTGGACTTCAGGCAGGTGGACCCAGGCCCACCCCCCCCCTACCTGTTACAATTGTGCTGCTTAATGCTTAGTCGTCCAACCCCCCCAAACCCACTGTACCCACATGTAGGTGCCCCCCTTCACCCCTTAGGGCTATAGTAATGGTGTAGACTTGTGGGCAGTGGGTTTTGAGGGGGATTTGGGGGGGCTCAACACACAAGGGAACGGTGCTATGCACCTGGGAGCTCTTTTACCTTTTTTTTTGTTTTTGTAAAAGTGCCCCCTAGGGTGCCCGGTTGATGTCCTGGCATGTGAGGGGGGACAGTGCACTACGAATCCTGGCCCCTCCCACGAACAAATGCCTTTTATTTATTCGTTTTTGAGCTGGGCGCTTTCATTTTCCATTATCGCTGAAAAACAAAAACGCCCAGCTCACAAATTGTCGAATAAAACATGGACGTCTATTTTTGTTGAAAATACGGTTCGGTCCGCCCCTTCACGGACCGGTTCTCGGAGATAAACGCCCATGGAGATAGACGTTTTCGTTCAATTATGCCCCTCCACGTCACATTTAGTGACACAAGGTTCCTCACTTTCTGCATTGTTCTTTCTTGTTTGGGCGTTTATTACAAATTATTCCCCAAATTCTATAAAAGGCAGGCAAATGTAATTGAGTAACAAGCCCATCAGTGTCAATAATTGATATTTAACCAATTAGCTGCACTAATTGGCTTTAATCAGAATTTACGTGCACACATTCTACAACGTGTGTGTGTAAATTCTAATGTTCACAGCCGAAAAGGGGGTGTGGTCATGGGTGTGGAATGGGCGGGTTGTGGACGTTTCAAAAAAACTATGCGCACTATTATGGAATACACCCGCACAGGTATTTAGGCCTGGTTTTAGGTGGCTTAAATGGGTGCACCTAAATTTTAGTCATAAGAATGGCAAGTGAGCATATTCTATACACTACACCTAACTTTAGGAATAGTTTACAGAATTGCGCTAAATGCATGGTTTTTTAATGCTGATTTTTAAGGTGCCATTTATAGAATTTGGCCCTATATGCTGATGATATACAGTTTATTACTTATAAATGAAAAAACATTACATACGTTTGCTTTTCTTAGATTATGTCTGACTTCAGTGAACTTTTGGTTGAAAGCTAATAAATGAAATCTAAATATGAGTAAAACGCAACTATTGTTTTGGCAGGAAAGACCTATGCTGTTTTCTCTCAGGTATTTTTACCTTTGATGGTTGTGATATTTCCATTATTGGCAAGATTAAATACTTGGGAGTCATCTTAGACTCTGCTTTTACACTGAAGCCACATTTAAAGAGTGTGTGTCGTAAAACATTTTATAATTTAAAATGTTGAGAAACTTACATGGCTTTTTGAATGTTGAGAATTTCAGTATTGGTCAAGCATATATATTCCAACTATTTGACTACTGTAACTGTCACGGTCACTTCCACTTACCGCAGCATGGTGATTTTAACCATGTAGGTGTCATTCCCAGTTAGCAGGGCAGCTTCCAGAAACCAGCCAAGCTAAAATATGGCTGCCACGCGGTACCAGATTCTCCTTTGCATGGCGATGCAGCACCCGGGGCGGGGAACAGCGATGGCCGGCAATGCAGGAGAGGGGAGATGGCAGGCTGATGTCACCTAGGTGAAGCACTGGCATCAGATGTGCATGCCTATTTCTACAGGTCTTTCTTCCCTCAGTTCTTCGGCTAAGAGTCTCTGTCATGTGCTGATGCCTCTGCATTTGTTCTTCTGCTGTTGACTGCCTGCCAAGACCCGGACCAGATCTGACCCTGCCTGATTGCTGCCTGCCAAGACCCAGACCAGATCTTACCTTGCCTGGTCGCCGCCGGCGCCCACCTGGGTCGGATCTGACCTGTTGTCACCCCGTAGTGCAGGACTCACCTCCTGATGGAGTTTCCCATTCTCTGCCTCCTGAAGTCCTGCTGGTCACCTGAACCCTAGGGCTCAACCCTCAGGGAACTGTGACTGGTATAGGCCACTGCTCCCTTGGTGGGGTGGCACAAGGGCTCACACTTCATCATCCGAGGAGACAAGATAGTAACACTTTATTTATGGGATGTATTTTATTTATTTTTATTTTTGTTATATTTGTACCCCGCGCTTTCCCACTCATGGCAGGCTCAATGCGGCAGGCAATGGAGGGTTAAGTGACTTGCCCAGAGTCACAAGGAGCTGCCTGTGCCGGGAATCAAACTCAGTTCCTCCGTTCCCCAGGACCAAAGTCCACCACCCTAACCACTAGGCCACTCCATTGTCAAATAAATCTCTTCAAGCTTTGCAGGAAACTCAGAATTCTACAACTCGATTGATTACAGGTTGCTCACATTGGGCCAGATTCTATATATGGTGACTAAAATCTAGGCGCATCTGATTCACCCATCTAGCAGTATTCTATAAGCCATGTTTACATTCAGACATGATGTATAGAATAGCACATAGGCTGGGTGGATATGCCTAGATTTAGGCACAGCCATTTATGCCAGTGAAAAAAAAGATGCTTCCTGGAATTCTATAACCATGCGCATAGATGTGATTGATGGCCCTGACATGCCCACACTCCTCCCATGACCATGCCTCCTTTTTGGATGCACGCGTGGAAATTTACATGCACCGCTATTTAGAATCTACCTAAAAAGAAGTGCACATTAATTCCAATTATGCCCAATTAGTGTTGATAATTGGTTATTATCTGCCAATTGTCATCTAATTGGCTCATTACTTAATATAGTAGCATGCATAAATTGGCTGCATGCACAAATTTATGCATGCTACTTGCTGTGCCATATATACAGTCTAGAGGATTATGTGTATATATCTCCTATCCTGAAACAATTATTTTGGTTCCCTATTGTCTGGCGGATCAACTTTAAGATTATTATGCTAATTGCCTGTTTACCTTGGAAGTGCTTTGAAATTGTATACCCCTGCTTGTGTGTTGAGGTCACAGAGTCAGAATTTGCGTGAAGTTCTATCATTTTGGCACGTGAGACTGGAAGAATACAGGGAGAAAATGTTTCTGGTTGCAGCTCCTAAACTGTGGAATTCACTCCCAATGTATTTGCATTATTTCAGCCAGTGCTCTTTAGAAAACAGTTAAAAAGCCTTTTTTATTTTACTAACAGAACTTTGTAGGTTTTTTATTTTACTTTGTAATGGTTTTATTTATTATATACTGTCATGTCTGTTTTAGTTATTATGTTGATATTACTGAATGTTATTTTGTGAACTGCCAAGAATGGTAGATGGTGCAGGCTAAAACATTTCTAAATAAACACATTTAATGCTGTAACACAGTGGTTCCCAGACCTGGTCCTGGAGGCACCCCAGCCAGTCAAGTTTTCAGGATATCCACAGGATATCATGTGAGAGATGTGCATACAGTGGAAGCAATGGATGCAAATGGATGCAAATGTCTCTCATGAATATTCATTGTGAATATCCTGAAAACCTGACTAGCTGGGGTGCCCCCAGGACCAGATTTGGGAACCACTACTGTAACTAGTTATGGTCTCTGATTTGAACAATGTAATCTATAGTACACATGATAAAGAGAATTGAAAACTTTTTTTTTTTTTTTTAAGTAGCTAGTTCAACCTATTCTCTTTTCTTCAAAATAGCAAGTTATTTTGTTTCCTTTCTTCCTTTTGGAGCCTGGTTCTCCTTTTTCTTTCACTCTAATCTTGTACTTCAGTTGTTGCACTTTTATGAACTAACAGGAAAGATACATTCCTTCTCCTTACAGTCCCACCCCCTGGTGTTTAGAAAGAACTCCGTTTCATCAGTCGCACTTCAGTTTCTTAATCTGTAAGTATGATTTAGATAGAGTGTGGTAAGAAACTACTAAAAATGTGGAACATGCAAGATCTCTAAATGTTGTATTATGCTGAGAAAGAAGTAGGAGCCTAAAAGAAAATAAGGTAAGTTATGTTTGTTTCAGATACTCACTGAAATCAATCTATCTATCTATGTATCAATTTATCTATCTATCTAGATAACTATTCAGCCGGCAACATTCAGTATTATTTTGGCCACTGCTGGCATTATGTCTAGATATTCAATGTCAGACCATGTCTGGGCAGCAGCATTGAATATCCAGGAATATGCGGGCAGCTATCATCTGGTGAGATATTCAGAGACAGAGGAGTAGCGTATCAGCGATATTTTTCTGGACACGATTCTCCTCGCAGTTTTGCTCATGTTCTTCATCTACGTATTTTCTACATTTACCAATCTTCAGTCTTTCTAAAGGCTTGATTTAGTTCAGCTTCACTTACTGGCGTTTACCACATACAGACTCCTGAGGCAGGCGTTTATCGGCGAAACACGTTGCAGTGTTGAGTCTTATCTTCTATTATTAAAGAACATTTTCATTCCTGATTTTTTCATCTCCTTGGTCTCTTTGGAAGTGTCCTGTTGATCATGCTACTCCTCTGTCGCTGCGTTCTCCATCGTAGCGGATCCGGTTTCTCCACTTTTGTGGTTGCTTTTGTTAAGCGAGATATTCAACAATTAACCACATAAGTGAAACTGGACAGATAGGATAGCATTTTATGCAGTCTTCTTTATCCTGTTAACTTAGGGGCCCTTTTACTAAGCTGCGGTAAAACGTGGCCTGTACAAGTTTTGGCACATGAAATTGTCACTTGCTGGGCCATTTTTTACCGCAGTGGGAAAAACGCCTTTTTTAAAATGGGGCAGTAAATGGCCATATACTAATATTAAAATTAGTATTTGGCTATTTACTGCCTGAATCCTTACTACCATCTATATAGAAAGCAGCAAGGACTCATGCACTACTCATGTGAGTTATTCAGGCAGCATGCGGCAATGTGGCTGCGCTGCCGATTACTGCCGGGAATGCGCCATGCAGTAAAAAATAGAAAATTATTTTCTACCATGGAAAACTGCATGTGCCAACTTTGGAACTATCGCCGGGTGCCTTTGCTATTCCAGCAGTAGGGTCGATTTCACACATGCTACACGTACAGTAGCCCTACCGTGGCTTAGTAAAAGGGCCCCTTAGGCAGTTAAGTCCTGAAAATTGACACTTAACTGCATAAGTACTGACTCCACCCTCAACCACACACAAAATCTCTGGCTATGATTTTGCTGGTTAGTGCTGATATTCAGCAGCACTATTCTGTTATTATTTATGTGCGTTGCTCTTCTCTGCTTGTCAAGATGTGCAGTATTTCAAGTCAAATAAACCAGTCAAGCTCCACCCAATGCATCCCAGGATGCACTGGGCAGGGCAGGATACCACCATTTTGAGGAGATGCATTTCCCGGAAAGGAGGAGGGAGGAAGTCCTAGTCCCTCCTCCTTCATCAAGGTAGGAGGGTGTTAGGGGTCCTACACTAGACCACCAGGGCTAGCCATTGGATGTGAGAGGTGGGACACCAGGGTTTTAATTTTTTATCTGTGGGGTTTACATCTTTGGAGATTTGAGGGGTCTGGTAGTCAATTTGACATCTAGACCCTTTTATGTTTGGGGTTTACTGGACCTCCAGGGCTGTAATGACTGGTGTCCCCCATTCCTTCTCTGATTGGGAAATCCTAATGCCAGCTCTGAGCTGACATAGGGTTTGCTACAGAAGGAGTGCCCTTATTTGGTGTGCTGTCCACTGAGTATTAGGAAGGAATGTTGGAGACCCTCTTTTGCATGCATTTGCATGCAGTTTGCATTCAGAGCCATTGAGCTCATTGTTCCACATGCTCGCCGGCTCTGAGTATTCTGTGTGCGCAAATGCAGCAAGGTAAGCACTAACCCCTTATTTCTTTAAAAGTCACCAAAAATTGCATGTGCAATTTAATTGAATAACAAGGTAATTAGTGCCAATAATTGGCTTTTTAACAAGCAATTATTGGCACTAATTAAATTTAATTAGCATATATTTGTGTAAATATAGGTGCAAAATCTGCACCTAAAATTTACATACAATCTGAAAAAGGTGGGATGTGGAAATGGGAGGGTTGTGTGTGTAGCAGGGGCATTCCTAAAATTTATGTGCATCATTGTAGAATAACGGAGCTATGCACCTAATTTAGGCACATATATTTGCACTATGTTTCATGTGGTGCAAATGGCCGCACCTAAAGTTATGCACAATTCCCAGGCATAAGTGCTAGTCTATAAACCGCACCTAACTTTAAGCCTGGCTTATAGAATAGTGCTTTTTTGATGCTGATTATTTTTGGTGCCATACATAAAATGTAGCCCTAAGTTTATAGAATGCCTCTTAGCACCCAACTAGCATTTATGCTCATAAGTATGCACTTACCCACATAAGTGCTACTATTCTATACTTTTAGCACACAAATGGAGCTTACACATAGGCGCTAAAGCTATAGAATGAGAGCATTAAAAATACCGCTCCCCTCATGCCCACCATTGAGATTATACCAACAGATGCCAAGACACCCCTAAGAGAATACTTTAGAGTGTGCTATTTGAAAATAGTATGCAATGAAATGTTGTAGCATGTATTTGTTATCTAATAATACGTGTACTTTCGTAAAAGAAATCAAGCTATATGGTTTGAACGAGGGGGACAGAGTAGCTACATAGGCTGAAAGAATGCTTCAGGTATTAGAAGAAAAGGGAGAGATTGTCG
The DNA here is from genome assembly GCF_901765095.1 of Microcaecilia unicolor. Classification (NCBI taxonomy): domain Eukaryota; kingdom Metazoa; phylum Chordata; class Amphibia; order Gymnophiona; family Siphonopidae; genus Microcaecilia; species Microcaecilia unicolor. The sequence continues at coordinate 154,913,392 of NC_044040.1, forward strand.
GTGTTATGCTGAGGAAGGGAGAGTGTGAGGGAGGAGAACAGTGCTAGTAGGTTGAAGGAAGAAAGTGTTGGGTTATGCTGAGAGGGGGTGAATGATTGCTGGAGTTAGTCTGGATGGAGAGAGAAACTATGGAGTCAGGGAAGGGAAATGAAGGGAGTCTAGGGGAGGTGAAGGAGAGGCAAGAAGACTAGGAAAGGATTGGGGGAAAGAAAATTAGAATAAAAGAGGGGAGAAAAGGTTGGAGTATGGGTAAAACCAACCAGTACAGTAAAACTCCTATGCTCATTGTTTATTGGAGGTAGGCATGCAGTCTATACTTTGCTGTCTACTGTGTTGCCAGTGTCTTTGACTCCAGGGCTCTATTCCTCTCATTGCATGTTACCAACCACTATTTTGGACCCAGTTGTTTCTTACTACTAATTCCCTGAATTGGTCACGTGACTGGAGCGTCATTGGGATGTGCATAAGTACATAACTATTACCATATTGGGAAAGACCAAAGTTCCATCAAGCCCAGCATCCTGTTTCCAACAGTGACCAATCCAGGTCACAAACACCTGGCAAGATCCCAAGAAAATACAAAACATTCTATACTGCTAATCCCAGAAATAGTGGATTCTCTCCACGTCCATTTAATAATGGTCTATGGACTTTTTCTTTAAGAAGCCGTCCAAACCTTTTTTAAACTCCTCTAAGCTAACCGCCTTTACCAAATTCTCTAGCAACGAATTCCAGAGTTTAATTACACGTTGAGTGAAGAAAACTTTTCTCCATGCCCCCTAGTCCTAGTATTTTTGGAAAGCGTAAACAGACGCTTCACATCTACCCGTTCCACTCCACTCATTATTTTAAAGACCTCTATCATATCCAGGGCCGGTCTTAGCAAGTGCGGGGCCCTGTGCAGACCAATTTGATGGGGCCCCATCCTAGCCCCACCCACCCCACCCTAGCTCTGCCCCCACCCTAGCTCCACCCCATTGAAAAGATTATTCCATTTTTAGAAAATTTTAAGTGTGACTGATGAAGTGACAGGGGAATCCCTAGTAAATTATTTATATTGGGTAACTAGGTTGTTTGTGAGACCACCTGCTGTGTAATAGCCAATTTCTTTGCAACCTTCTATTTGCTCTCTAATGCTCTACCTCTACTAAGTGCTTCAAGAAGTAATTTACAGTAACATATAAAAGCAAACTGTATGCCATCAAGCAGAAGACTGTGAAGCATCAAAACACAGATAAAATTGCATATAACCCTTTCTAGACTCCAAGAAATGGAGCACTTGTCACATTAAGCTAAAAAGCCATCATGCACAAGCTTTGATCTTCTGTAATAGATTCCTTACAACTGATTATATTAACCTGAAAATTAAAATGGCTTACTGGGAAAAGCACGGCAGCATAGTTCTGTTACAGAAAGGTTCATCATTTGTTCTACCTGAGTGATGAAGTTGCCGTCTCAAGCATAAATCATAAGTTTCTTTATTTTTTAAGTTGCACTCACACTAGCACCAGGCGATGGCTCACCTCCGACCACGCTGCAGCTCCTTTTCCCTTCCCGCTCAATGACTCCCGCCCGCCCTCATGGAAACAGGAAATACCTCATCAGAAGGGGGCGGGACATTGAGCAGGAAGGCGGAAGGGAAAAGCTGGGGTGAGCCGTCATGCCTGCAACTGTCTGTCAGGGCCAGGCCGTCACTGCAACAGTCGTTGTTCTGGGACTGGGAGGCGGGAGCTGACGGCGGGCTCAGCCGGGGGGGGGGGGGGCACCGGTGGCGGGAGGCGGGAGCAGAGCGATCATGATGATGCAGTCCGGTGCGAGTGCGGGATCATGATGATGCGGTCCAAGCAAGCAGGGCTCGGAGAGGAAGAGTTGAGGCGTGCCGCGCGGGGCCCCCTTAAACGCGGGGCCCTATGCGGCCGCCTTGGCCGCCTCTGCCTAAGACCGGCCCTGATCATATCTCCCCTCAGCTGCCTTTTCTCCAAGCTGAAGAGCCCTAGCTGCTTTAGCCTTTCCTCATAGGGAAGTTCTCCCATTCCCTTTATCATTTTCGTTGCCCTTCTCTGCACCTTTTCTTTTTTTTAATTTCTTTATTTATTAGTTTCATTTATATTAATAACAACATAAATGTATAGAAATATCAGCAATATAATTCGGCATTACAAAATACCTCTTATAAGAAAAGAAAGGGAAAAAAAAAAAATTTTACATTTTGTCCACAATAGATTGAATCAAGAACTAAGAAATAATCATTAGGAAATGTTACATAAAGTTCAGCAGACGAGAGAGCAAAAAGTCCACAGCCAATTTTACAGCAGTCCTTAACTATGGGCCTATCTCTATTGGTGATACAGCCTTTTCTTTAGATTCAATAAATTCAAGTAACTTTTTAGGACTAAAAAAAAGATAATTCACTGATTGAAGAGAAATACAACAACGACAAGGAAATTTTAAATTAAAGGAACCCCCCAAATTCAAAACTCTAGGTTTATAAATTAGGAATTCCTTCCTTTTCTTTTGAGTAGTTCGCGCTAAATCCGGAAACACTTGAATTTTTTGTCCCAAAAAAGTTTCATGGATGTGTCTGAAGTAAGACTTAAAGATACTGTTGCGGTCACACTCAAAAGCAAAAGTGACCAGTAATGTCGTTCGTTCCGTGATCAATTCCAGAGAGGACTCCAAAAATTCAGTCAAAAAAAAAAGAAAAAGGTAAAAGGGTGCTTTGCACCTGGGAGCTCTTTTACCTTTTTCTTTTTTTTTTTTTTTGTAAAAGTGCCCCCTAGGGTGCCCGGTTGGTGTCCTGGCATGTGAGGGGGACCAGTGCACTATGAATCCTGGCCCCTCCCACGAATAAATGTCTTGGAGTTATTCGTTTTTGAGCTGGGCGCTTTCGGTTTCCATTATCGCTGAAAAACAAAAACGCCCAGCTCAAAAAAAGATAAACGTCCATGTTTTTCGAAAATACAGGCCACCCTCCAATCTTCCGGTACCATGCTCGATTTTAAGGATAAATTACATATTACTAACAATAGCTCCGCAAGCTCATTTTCAGTTCTATCAGTATTCTGGGATGAATACCTTCTGGTCCAGCAGATTTGCTACTCTTTAGTTTGTAGAACTGCCCCATTACATCCTCCAACTCATCAGCTTCGAATACTATTTCTGGCACTGGTATCCCACCCAAACTTTCCTCGGTGAAGACCGAAGTAAAGAATTCATTTAATCTCTCCGCTTTGGCTTTGTCTTCCCTGATCGCCCCTTTTACTCCTCGGTCATCTAGCAGTCCAACCGATTCTTTTGCCGGCCTCCTGCTTTTAATATACCTTAAAAAAATTTACTATGTGTTTTGGCCTCCAACACAATCTTTTTTCGAAGTCCCTCTTAGCCTTCCTTATCAGCGCTTTGCATTTGACTTGACATTCCTTATGCTGTTTCTTATTATTTTCAGTTGGTTCCTTCTTCCATTTTCTGAAGGATTTTCTTTTAGCTCTAATAGCTTCCTTCACCTCACTATTTAACCATGCCGGCTGTCGTTTTGTCTTCCGTCCTCCTTTTTTAATACATGTAATATATTTGGCCTAGGCTTCCAGGATGGTGTTTTTGAACAGCATCCATGCCTGATGCAAATTTTTGACCCTCGCAGCCACTCCTCTAAGTTTTTTTTTCACCGTTCTTCTCATTTTATCATAGCCTCTTTTTTAAAAGTTAAAAGCTAAAGTATTTGATTTCCTATGTACTTACTTCAAAGCTAATATCAAATCCGATCATATTATGATCACTGTTATCAAGCAGCCCTAGCACCATTACCTCCCGCACCAGATCATGCGCTCCACTAAGGACTAGGTCTAGAATTTTTCCTTCTCTCGTCGGCTCCTGTACCAGCTGCTCCATAAAGCAGTCCTTGATTTCATCAAGGAATTTTACCTCCCTAGCGTGCCCCGATGTTACATTTACCCAGTCAATATCGGGGTAATTGAAATCACCCATTATTATTGTGTTGCCCAGTTTGTTTGTGTCCCTAATTTCCTTTAACATGTCTGCATCTGTCTGTTCATCCTGGCCAGGTGGACGGTAGTACACTCCTATCACTATCCTTTTCCCCTTTACACATGGAATTTCAATCCATAGTGATTCCAAGAAGTGTTTTGTTTCCTGCAGAATTTTCAATCTATTTGATTCAAGGCTCTCCTTAATATATAATGCTACTCCTCCACCAATTCGGTCCACCCTGTCACTATGATATAATTGGTACCCGGTATGACAGTGTCCCACTGGTTATCTTCCTTCCACTAGGTCTCAGAGATGTGACAAAAAGAGATTACTTAATAGCACTAAGTAGTGTCATTTACTCCGTGGGCATGTGCCAAAGGAGCGAGCTTCTAGAGCAGGTCTTGCTCCTTAGACGAGCTCCTTGGGGCAAAATAACCAGATTATTAATCAATAGCATTTTAAAGTACTGGAGCTTTTTTAGTTATTTTATTTTACCACTTTTTTTCTTTTTCCCACTTCACACCCCGTCTAACTTGCCTAACTGGCTGCTCAATATCTTTAAGGTCAAGCCATCTCATTCTTGTGTTGTATACCCAACACCCTCTCTTACCATTGGATTCATCATGCACTAGAGGGGTTGATAACTTCCCCTGTTTTGGTCTTACTTAATTGCCATATGCTATGGAAAAAAATCACACTTATTATATGACCTAATTGGTGAATATCAGCTTGACTTATTATGCCTCATAAAACTTGGCTACTTCTGGGAGAAAAATGTCACCTATTTTGTTGCCTCCCAACAGCTTATTCAACATTCTTTTCAACTAGGTTCTAAATGAGGCGGTGGCCTTGCAATCATTTTTTTTTCTAACTCACTGATAATTGCCGCCTATGTTTATGTAAATTTGGCATTCATGAGTTAATGTGATGACAAATCACGCAAATCAACTCATTAATGCAAAGTATGTGAAAATGAGTGTGCAAAAAAAAGGCTTTCTGGGTCTATTTTCACAGAAAAGATATCTACAGCTCAAGAACTTTAGTTATTTTTCAAAGAACTGCCAAAAATACATCTTTGCATGGCAACTTTAAAATTAAAGGGGGGGGGGGGGAATCAGAAATCATGGGGATGGGTCAGATTGCTGAATAAGGTCTCTTGGATTTGAGGTTTATAGATAAGGCTTTAAAGTGTTTTCAGTATTGGAACTTGGATATTTGGGTGATATTTTTTCATTATTCATTTTTATTGAAATTTGCAATTAAAAAAAGAATTCATTAAATCAACATCTATGAGTTATGTTTTTATCATTTCAAATCTTCTTTTGCAGTATGTCATATCACGAGCAGCTGGAGAATGAATTGCACTAATAGCAGCATTAAGTTGGATGAAACACACCAGATTTTTCAACTGATTGTCTACATCCCTCTTTTCTTGTTTGGAATCATATGTAATTCCCTGGCATTTTGGGTATTCTGCTGCAAGCTGAAAACATGGACAGAAACGAGGGTGTACATGACCAATCTCATTATTTCAGACTGCTGTTTGCTATTTACCTTTCCGTTCAGAATCTATTCCTACAAACGTAAATGGGATCTAGGAAATAAACTGTGCTCAGCTTTACTGTCCATATATTTTGGTAACATGTATATGAGTATCTTCACCATCACACTCATTGCTATTGATCGGTACATTGCAATAAAACATCCTCTGAAAACAAAAAACTGGAGATCTCCTTTGAAAGCAGCTGCCATCTGTGGATTCCTTTGGATTTTACTAATTAGTTTTTTTATATATACTGCATTAAAATATAAAAACTTTCAGCATACATTTTGCTTTCAAAAATCAAGCACTGATCCATTCCATTTGGTATTAACCTTTATTGCTGTTGGATTCTTGGTGCCATTAATAATCCAGAGCTTCTGTTCTATTCAAATTATCAGATGTCTGAAGAATAAAGAAATTATGGATTTGCATGAAAAAAGAGTCATCAAAAAGGTCATTTGGATTGTGTCTGCAAATCTTGCAGTGTTTATTATTTGCTTCTTGCCTGTTCATGTTGCTTACCTTGTTAGGTACGTGATTGAGACCATTGGTGCTGGCTGTTTTGTAAGGCTGAATGTCCATAAGTTTGTACATGTGGCTACATATCTGGCCAATGCAAATTGCTTTTTAGATGCTGTTTGCTACTATTTTGTTGCCAAAGAATTCTGGGAGGCATCTTCTCTGTTCTCTAAAATCAAATTTGCTCAATTTTCACAAGATGATCAGTATAAAGCATCTCAGTTATCTACCCAGCAATGATTAAAGAAAAAAATTGTCAGCTTCACAGGATGCAAAGAATGCAGAATTTTTGAAACTAGACCATTTAGTGTGGATATACTTGTAGAATCCATGCTGTACAGATTTTTCCTGTGCATAATTTCTAGTGTCCCTGTTTATATTTTCAAAATCTATTATTTCAAAAATACTAAAGTTAGAACATATGAAAAAGGTGAGTTGAAATGTTGATGACTTGATGATAACTAACTATTGTATGCATTATGTTGCATTAATACAGTAACATAATAAATATTACCTATTACATATTTGGACGTGCTCAAATAGATCACTGGATGAACCTCTGTTTGTTACTATATTTTCTGTATATCATGATACAAAGGCAAGTAATGCATCTTCCAAATGCACATCATTAAACTATACAAACTGAAAGTAAAAGATTATACTACCATATGCATTAACTTTCCACTATCAGTAAGAAAGCTTATTTTACATGTAAATTTCTCTGTTTTATCATGCATTAAAATCAACATAATGATTTGAACTACCTCATGCTTGTGAAAGATAGTTTTATAAGAGGTGCCCAGTGTAAGTGCATTTTCAGGTGCCTGCTGCTTAGTTTCACTTTATGAAAAGAAATGGGTGCCTACTTGTGCTAGCTAAGCAGTAGAAATCATATCTACACTGCCGCATTAAGTTGGATGACACATATCAGATTTTTAAACTGATCGTCTACATTCCTTTTTTCTTGTTTGGAATCATATGTAATTCCCTAGTCTTTTGGGTATTCTACTGCAAGCTGAAAATGTGGACAGAAATGAGGGTGTTAGCTATACATGTGTGATCAACCCATGTTCCAGCAAAACTCTGCCACTATACACATCTACTGGTAAAGTATGCACTATTATGTCAAAGTGCATAATTTTTTACCAGTCAATATTTTATACAAGGCATTTACACATATGAACCAGATAATTTATAATATTACTTACTTAGAATGTAATTCTATGAGGAGCCAAGTACACATGTAAATGAAATATTCTAGTCACTTACATGCATATGTGAAAACATATGTGCATAAATAATAATTCAGCTGTGCACTATTCTGTAAATATTCTGTAAACATGTTTATCCACTGCTACCCTAGCTGAGATAATATTTAACCATCTCTCTGACCTTGTGTGCAAATTTTCTTTAAATCAGTCACCTTACTTTCTAACTCTTCTTACTCTCTTACCTGTCTATATGCTCCATGTTTGCTTTACCCTTCACTATCAATTAAAATGTTCTATTACGTATTGTGTTGACATTGTAAGTAGTATACCATGCCATACCGTGTATTATTATTTGAATATTTTTACTGTTTGATCTATTCCTACTGTACACTGCCTTGAGTGAATTCCTTCAAAAAGACGGTAAATAAATCCTAATAAATAAATACATAAATAAATGCGCACCTATGTTCAATAACATGTACTCTGCAAGTGGGCATTCATATAGCTGGAGTTTGGGCAGAGTGTGGGAGGGGTGCACTCATTCACATGTAACTTATAGAAAACAATAAATTATGCATGTTATCTCCTGAAACCAGGTACAAGGATTTGCAGCCAGTTACATTAGCATTCTCTAGCAGAAAGTAGGTGCCTTCAGATAGCCTCCCAATAGGTGCTCAGTTAAGTGCCACTGAAAATCAGTGACCGGCCCATGTAGCATGGTTTAAGCAGTCGAGCCTCTCCTGCATGCTAAAAACCTTGCTAAATATTGACCCCTATGTTTCTGCAAGAGACCTTCACTGGGAAACAGATCTCTGCACCTACACCTATCTTTCACCACCACTTGACTCTGCTGTGCAGCTGACTGAATAATAGACAACTTCAGATCTGCCGATTCCATTCCGGTAAGCTCTGGTATAGTCAATAGCAATGTATGCTTTCAGAATCTGGATATTTGCATGAAGAGCCAATAAGGCCAGAGAAATGGTTTAAAAGAGATTCAGAGATAGGAGTTAGCCTTAAAGGACAAGATTCAGTGTATGACACCAAAAACTGGGCAATCTGGGATGGGTTCCAATATAGAATAATGCATTGTGCTGGGATGCACAACTTTGGGGACAAGAATTTACACCAACTGAAACCAAGGTAAATCCTGGTGTGCAAGTTGGGCACAGATCCGCACTATTCTATAATACTGCGTGCATCTCAAGAGAATGCCCTTAACCCTCCCATGTGGAGGAGTAGCCTAGTAGTTAGCGCACTGGACTTTGATCCAAGGGAATAGGGTTTGATTCCCACTGTAGCTCCTTGTGACCCTGGGTAAGTCACTTAACCCTCCATTGTCCCAGGTACAAATAAGTACCTGTATATACTATCAGGCTTATTTTCGAAAGAGAAAGATGCCTATCTTTTGACACAAATCGGGAGATAGGCATCCTTCTCCCAGGATCATCCAAATCAGCATAATCGAAAGCCGATTTTGGGCATCCCCAACTGCTTTCCTTCACAAGGGCATGCTGGAGGCCTAGCGAAGGCGGGACTTAGGCGTGCCTAACACATTGGCATCCTCGACCCATAATGGAAAAAAGAAGGGTGTCCCTGATGAGTACTTGGACGACTTCACTTGGTCCCTTTTTTCTTACGACCAAGCCTCAAAAAGTTGCTCAAACTGACCAGATGACCACCGAAGGGAATCGGGGATGACCTCCCCTTACTCCCCCAATGGTCACTAACTCCCTCCTACCCTCAAAAAACAACTTTAAAAATATTTTGTGCCAGCCTCTATGCCAGCCTCAAATGTCATACTCAGGTCCATCGCAGCAGTATGCAGGTCCCTGGAGCATTTTTAGTGGGTGAAGTGCACTTCAGGCAGGCAGACCCAGGCCCTTCCCCCCTACCTGTTACACTTGTGGTGGTAAATGTAAGCCCTTCAAAACCCACCACAAATCCACTGTACCCACATCTAAGTGCCCCCCTTCACCCCTGAGGGCTATGGTACTGGTGTACAGTTGTGGGTAGTGGGTTTTGGGCGGCTCAGCACCAAAAGTAAGGGAGCTATGCACTTGGGAGCAATTTGTGAAGTCCACTGCAGTGCCCCCTAGGGTGCCCGGTTGATGTCCTGGCATGTCAGGGGGACCAGTGCACTACGAATGCTGGCTTATCCCATGACCAAATGGCTTGGATTTGGTCATTTTTGAGATTGGCGTCCTAAGTTTCCATTATCGCCGAAAATTGGGGACGACCATCTCTAAGGTCGGCCTAAATTTCGCGATTTGGGCGTCCCCGACCGTATTATCAAAATGAAAGATGGACACCCATCTTGTTTCGATAATACGGGTTTCCGCACCACTTCGCCGGGATGTCCTGCGAGGACGTCCTCAGGAAAACTTGGGTGCCCCTTTCGATTATGCCCCTCCACGTAAACCGCTTTGAATGTAATTGCAAAAATCACAGAAAGGTGATGTTACAAAACACCTAGCCACCCGCTTGGGGTTACCCTGTGGCCACTTAGAGGGTCTATCCCCAGCACAGCTCATGTCCACCTGCATCTGCTGCTCGTGCTCTACACTAGCACCCTCCTCCCACCAACTGGGTCACAACTGCCTCTGGGCAAGTCTTCCACTCTCAAATTATCCCTAGTGATTTCTAGGTCACTGGAGTTACATTCCCAGTGTTCCCACAGTTCCCAGAAAGCACTCACAATACACAAACCACCAGGATTCTTTATCAATCCAGACAGGCAGAACAAACAAACAAATGTGTTTATTCTAAGAACTTGGGACAGTGGACAAAAACAATGTGCAAATAGCAAACAGTAACAAGTATCTGAAAAATGATCAATTAGAAAACAAGTTATACATTTGCATACTTCCTAGAATGTACCTGGGGAGATCAGGACATATATAGCTGTTCACCAGTTATCAAATATAACAGTTTTTATAGGGCTTCAGCAAAGAGCTCTCTCTCTCTCTCTCTCTCTCTCTCTCTCTCTCCCCAGGCTGAAAGTAAACCAATCAGAGCCCAGTCAACAAGATTTCGAATATATACTGCTTCTTGCTTGTGTTAAAGAAAAAGAACATTCAGTTCCCTATAACAGCTTTTACAGCAAAGAAGCACTACCTGCTGGCCAAATAGGAGAAATACACTTCAGGACATAATTGAAACACGAAAATATGTAATACATTTTGCAGGCTTAAAACACACTATTCCTTCACAGGTGGTATATCAAGTACCATTTCCTTTCCCCTTTCCCTCCCATCATTCCGCCCCCTTTGCAGATCCATGTGGAAACATTTAGGTACTATTCTATAAATGGGTTTATGTTTGTTTTCGTTCGGATCTGCCATTTCTGCCCATTTTCAGCACCTTGCTTCTGTTAGAACACGTCTCTGTGCTGAAAACAGTGTGGAAGTAGAGCCCCAGGATTTTATATGTGGCACTCAAATTCTATGTGGAAATCAAATTGTATTCTATAACAATGTGCATAACTTAATTTGTTAACTAGCTAATCAGCACTGTTATTGGATGTTAACGAGCATTTATCAGCACTAATAAAGCCTACTAAAAACTAATTTTTTCAATTTAGCCTTTCCAAAAACAAAAAAATTCTATTTGAACATTATCCATTCATACAATTAATTTCACTTCTTCTTTCCTTCCTAATCCTATCTAGCCTTAATTGTACCCATATTTATTCATCTTCATCTTTACAAACTTAATTATGATTTTAATCTTCTTCTCTATCCGTCTACCCTTAAGAACAGTTGCATCCAGGTTAATTCACCACATATGTCATATTTGTTTTACAAAGCCAATGTTATAGCATTATTTATTGTACTTTATAATCTGTTTCTGTAACTCTTAATATGTATCATTCATTTAATTGTTTGTTATGTAAGCTACATTGAACGTGAGTCACTCTCAGGCTAATGTGGGTTAAAAATGTCATAAATAAATAATTGGCATTATTTGAGATTTATGCGCACAACTTGCTAAGTGTATTCTATAACGTGGTGCACCTAAATTCTAAATTGCATAGTTGATAAGGGGGTGTGGCCATGGGCAGGATGTAGGTGTTTCTAAAATCTATGCACATTATTATAGAATACACCCGCTCTGCACCTAATTTAGGTGTCAGGATTTACACAAAGTAAAATGTGGCCTAAATGGACACGACCAAATTTGGTCACTTGGAGAGTACTCAGCATATTCTATATACCGCACAGAAGTTTATGCCTATTCTATGAAATGTAGGTGTACTTTAGATAATATGCCTAGGTGTATTTTTTTCTGTGTGGATTTTTCAGTCGCCATGTATAGAATCTAGCCCCATATATAGAATCTGGGGAGAAATGTGCTACTGGCATGCTGTCCATGTCAGCCTTGTGTTTTTAACTGCTCCCTTGGTACCATCCCTCTGAGTTTTAGATGTCTAGGTTGTTACTTAGGACTGAGATAAAAGACAACTGATGCCTGGACCTTTTAAATATTCCCTGCTTGACATTTGGGAGTTATGCTGCCATCTATCTGAAGATGAACTATGATGTAACACCTTCTGAATTGCCCAAGAGACCTGCTTTAAAAAGATTGTGTAAGGCTGCACCGGGGGATAGTTAGATCCATGCAATTACCTCCCTAACATGTAAATATAAATAAGAGTGATGGATACCATGTGTGATCTTTATCTATTAGATCTGAATCAGGTTACAAATATTAAGAAAATAAAATAGTGACTTCTGCATTTATGTTTGGATGATAGCTAAAAAGAATGGTGAAGTACAACACAAAACATCCAAAGTAAGAACTCATAAGAAACTGGAAAGCTGTCCATTTATGTATCTCCATCATTATTACTTTTATAAGTATTTACAAACTTTACTCATCAGTTTTTTTCAAATTGTACCTCTTTTGTTTACAAAACTCTGACATTGATGTTTGCTTAAAATGTGTTGATCAGAAATCAGGAATAAATTCAAATCTGGAAAAGTCCGTTTTAAATCCATATATTATTTTCTTTTAGTCTTATTGAGAAACTTCCTAGTGCTTCATATTGAATAAGCCCTTTCAATGTACTGCCATTAGCTACACCGGTCCACGTCTTTGGAATTCACTCCCTATTCACTTATGCTCAGAATCCTCCTATGTTAAATTTAAGGCAGCCTTAAAAACACATATGTTCTCCCTTGCTTATCCCTCTACTCACTGATTGCATTGTTCTTCTCCTCTTTGACTTCATTCTCTCTCCCTACTTTGCAGCCTTTATTGTTTGTAAACCACATTGAAGTCATCTTTGGCCCTCTGCGGTATATCAAAATACTGTAAATAAATAAATCAAAATCCTAAAAAAAACCACAGGCCTGCACTGAAGCGCTGCTTTGTCCAGCCCCATTCAAGCCAGACTTCCTGTCAGAGGGGGGTGGGGCACTGTAGCACTTCAGTACAGGCCTATGCTTACAAGGCTTCCCCCAATGCTCTAACCTTTGTTGACCATCGTGGAAGTAGATAGAGAAGGCAACATCAGCAGCCTGGAAGGAGCGAGTAGAGAGGGAAGGGGGAGGTGGAGATGCTGGAAGTGGAGTGGGGGTAGGGAGAGGGAGATGAGATAAGATGATGGCCAACTGGGGAGAAGGCTTAGAGGGGAAGTGAAGATACTGATGACCTGAGGGGAGGTAGAGAAGGAAAATGGGAATTGCTGGATAACTGGGGGGGGGGGGGGGGAGAAGAGGGGATGGAGGCAGAGAGGGGAAGGGAAGATACTAGAAAACGGGGGGCATGGAGGGAAAGAGAATATGCTGAATTATGGGGGGAGGGTGTGCTAGGACCTTGAGCCACCCCTGGGAGAGTATGGCTGAAGGTTTTCCTATGCCATCCAATACTCTTAGGCAGGTCTTGGGTCCAAGGGGCCCACATGGTACACCAATATTTGTGGTGAAAGAAAGTGGGGACCTGGAAGTGCCCTTGGGCAACCAACATGGTGGAATCTGGGGTCCAGGGTCAGGAGTGATGGATCTGGGAAAGTAATTAGATCATCAGAGTTCAGTGACCAGAGAACACGGGCACTTGGGCTACCAACATTTGTGGAGCAGAAGATAGGGAGTCCCATTTAGACCAACAGAGATATTTGTGGAGTCCAGGATCGCCCTCTACTCCTACACTGCATCCAATATGCATGTCCGCCATATTACCCTTTAGTGCATAGGTTTTATTCTGATTTTCATGTACAAATATTTCTTCCTGTATTGGGAATAAGATTAGGGCTGGAAAATCAAGAGTAAACCACTGCACTAATACACAGCACAGCTTACTGCATCAGCCCCTGTCTGAGTTTCTCTCGGAGACAGTGTGTGTGTTCAGAGAAAGATAAAGTCTCCAGAGAGAGAGAGAGAGTCTCAATTTGAACCTCTAGTTCATGGAAGACTTTCTTCTGGATGTAAAGCTGTTCCTTCGTAAGTTTGGTTGCATTTACTTCAACAGAGTCCAAACACATAAAGAACACTTTGAAAGAGAGAGAGAGAGAGAGAGAGAGAGAGAGAGAGAGAGAGAGAGAGATGAACCCCTCCCCCCCCCCCTTATTAATGCTCAAAATCCTGAACTTTGGTATACACTTTGGTATAGTTTAATATTTGAAAGTGTTGAGTATTCAGATCCAAATTTATGGGAGGTCATTTAAGAACTCCTTGTTTATTCCAATTGTAGATATTTTAAGAACTCCATGGGGAAAATATTTAGTTGACAGTTCAAGAACTCGTTGGGGAAAATATTTAGATGGCAGTTCTCAGCATTTTTGTGGCCACCACACACATTATGTGGAAGTAAACAGAGCAGATCAGCAGTATGAACATGAATCAGTGAGTAGGCTGCCATCTTCTGGAGAGCATTTTGACTGTGCTGGGTTTTTTTTTAACAACTATGGTGCCATATTCATGAGGGCATTAACTCTTTGGTGGTGAAGATCAGTTTATAAACCACATAGCCCCTGACGCAGCCCCTCTGTGGGTGAAACACAGCCTGTGTTGGGCATTGCATTTGGTAGAAACTCTACAATAAAGATTTGTTTATACACACTACTGATCTGCTCTGTTTACTTCCACATTGGAGTTTGCAGATCAGCTGCCTTGTTTTTTGGCACCACTGGCATTATCCCCAAATATTCAATGCCGGGCCATGTCTGGGCACTGGCATTGAATATCCAAGCATACACAGGCAGCTAACACTTATACTGTTAAGTGCCATATTCAGCAATTAGGGTCTCTTTTACTAAACCATGCTAGCGACTCCCACATGGCAAATGCAATGCAGCCCATTCAAAATGAACGTATGATGTGATTTCACTGTATTGTTAGCCACATTGAACTCAGGTTCCTGGGATAATGTGGGATATAAATGTCATAAATAAAGAAATAAATAAAAGCAAAGGTGTTCATTTTCAAAAGAGAAAAACATCCAAAAAGTGACATAAATCTGCATTTGGAGGTTTTTCTCACCAAAACATCCAAATTAGTATTTTTGAAACCAATTTTTAGATGTTTTTTAAATGAAATCCGTCAGAAGTGCATTCAAATCACAAGGGGGCATGTCAAGGGCATGTTAAGGGCAAGATATGGGCGCTCCTAACACTTGAACGTTTTTCTGCCATAATGGAACAAAACAAAAACATCCAGGGCTATAAGTTGGACATTTTGGTCTAAACCTGTTTTATTAATGAATAAGCCACAATAAACTGCCCTAAATAACCAGATAACCACTGGAGGGAATCAGGAATGACCTCCCTTTACTCCCCCAGTGGTTACTAACCCCCTCCCACCCATCAAAAATGTAATTAAAAACATTACTTACCAGCCTCAATGCCACTCTCAGATGTAATACTCATATCCATTAGAGGCCCATACCTCCGCCTGCCTGTTCCACTTGTGGTGAAAACTGTGAGCTCTCCAAAACTCACCAGAAACCCACTGTATTCACATATAGATGTTCCCTTAACCCATAAGGGCTATTATAGTGGTGTACAGATGAGATAGTGGGTTTTGGGGGGCTCAGCAGACAAAATAAGGTAGCAATGGTGAGATGTATACCCGGGAGCATTTATTTGATGTCCACTGCAGTGTCCTCTAGGGGGCCATATTGCTCTCCTGGGGTGTCTGTGTGGCCAGTCTACTAAGAATGCAGGCTCCTCCTACATCCCAATGGCTTGATTTTGTGCATTTTTCACTTGGACTTTTTTTTCAAAAATGGATCAAAAATATAAATGCACAGAGCACAAAAACATCTAGCAAATAACCATTAAAAAAAAAAAGATAAATGTTTTTCTTTTTTTGAAAAAGGCTATATTCCTCATGTGAATTCTGGACGTTTTTAGCAAAATGTCCAAATTTGGACCTAAAGAGAATCCACGTATGTGGAGAACTGAATAGATCCCATGGAGCGAAAATGAAAATAAAAAAGGTGAGAATATGAACCAGGCTATCCAAAAAAGGAACCTGACAAATGCACAGCCATTTTGGGGAATGAGAAAAGAACACAAGAAACAAATAAGGAAGTAAAAACATTCAAGAAGATACAGGAACCAAAAGCTGAATTATCACCATTTACCGGTTTGCTCTGTTTCAAAACAGAGATTATGCAACAGCTTGTTGCTCAAATCATAAGGCTAGATTACATGGGAAATATGAAGAAAGATGTAGGGCAATAACTCTTTCATCCTTCTCAAGGATGAAAATCTAGAAGGATGACAGTAGCATTTCATTGTACAGAGTCACTAATCCCTTTAATTTCTTTAAATCATTAGAACTTACTAGGCAATCTGCTTCAGTCCTACTTCCCTTATTTAAACTGTTATGATAGAGCATAGGATGGACAATAGGTGTTAGGTTATTATACAATAGGAAATTTAGAACAAGGGATCTTGA
Organism: Microcaecilia unicolor; assembly: GCF_901765095.1. Classification (NCBI taxonomy): domain Eukaryota; kingdom Metazoa; phylum Chordata; class Amphibia; order Gymnophiona; family Siphonopidae; genus Microcaecilia; species Microcaecilia unicolor. The sequence goes on from NC_044040.1 coordinate 154,929,555, forward strand.
GTTGAAACCAGTGAACTAGGTCTTAGAAGAAATATTAGGGGGTCTTTTTACTAAGCTATGGTAGGCCTACCGCTCACTGAAAAAGCACTACCAAGGGATGCGTTGAGGAGTCCTACGGTAATGTTCCGCTCAGCATGCACTAATCCCACACTGTAAAATATTTTTTATTTTCCAGTGCTTGAGGTGTGAATGGGGGCGGAGATTAGTCATGCCTGTGCTAATTGGGTAGCATGGGCACATTACTGTACACTACCCAATTAGTGCAGGAGTAGCATAGGAGCCCTTACCAGCACCTAAATAGGAGGTAGTAAGGGCTCCTGGTGGTAATGGCCACACATTAATGGGGAAATTAGCTTGTGCCCATTAAAAAAAGGGTCAACTGCAGCCATTTTTCAGTCGCACTAGAAAGTGGCCAGAGCGTGTGGCAAACCCATGTGCTATTCATAGCGCCAGCCACTTTCTATCATGCCTAAGTAAAAGGACCCCTAAGTGAAATGACTGAAATGTTCCAGTAATCTCTGCTTGTAAACATCAAGCACCAGGAAGGGTTACATGAAAAGCTGTACTCTTCCCATTCATGTACTGGCATTCCACAACCAGAGCAGATGCTGAAACCATGACAAGGTCATCCCACACTCTCTCTAAGGTCTGGACCCAATAAAAAATGCAAGCAAAGAAGTGCACCTAATTTCACCTGTTTACAGCCAGTAAAATGTTAAAAACTTTCCTATTTGGGAAATGTTTAGGTGTGGATACTGATCTCCTTGCCTAGTCAATTTTTGGTTACTGAATCTTTGTTTTCATCGTTCTGTATTTCTTTTCCTTTCTCTTTCTATTGCAATGTACACATATTACAGTCTACTAGTATGTTCACTTTGTGTTCTGCATCAGTGGCGTAGCCAAGGGTGGGCTTGGGTGGGCCCAGGCCCACCAGTAGCAGCACACCTATGATGTGGCCGGCAGAGATTCCCAAGCTGAAAACTCCCAACAACTGTCTCTCCTGCATACCTTATAAATAGCAGATCTTCTCCTGCAGGAAGCAGCGACTGATACATACTGCTTACACTGGCCCCACAGTCTTCCCTCTGACGTATTCCCGCCTATGCGGAAACAGGAAGCTGCATCAGTGGGAAGGATGTGGGGCCTACATGAGTAGTGTGTATTAGTTGCTCCTCATTGAAAATCTGAAATTTAAAAGGTGTGCAGGAGAGGAGGGACATTTGAGAGACCATATGGCATGCAGGCGAGAGGAGAGACCAAATCACCTATGGGATGGGGTGGGGTTCTTCTGCCCACCCATCTTGGGCCCAGGCCCACCCAAATTTGGGTGTCTGGCTACGCCCCTGTTCTGCATGATTTGATCTCACTGTATTGTTAGCCACATTGAACTCATTGCTGGGATAATGTGGGATATAAATGTCATAAATAAATAAATACAAGACAAAGTCATTACTGCTTATGAACATAAAGCCTATAAAATAAAGGGTTTTCTGGACACCAGCCAGATGAAGGAGATTTCCAGTGACTAGCAGAGGGACCAGAAGGATGTACCATGGAGGGAAAGACTTCTTCTAAGAGGTGCAGCAGAAAGGATCTCACTCTAGGCCATGGTGATTGGCTTCTATTCAGTGAGGGGAGGGAGAGAGACACCTTTATTAAGAACAGATAGCTATAAGCAGTTTATGAGCTAAACTGAATCCTTTATTGTTTCAAGTAATATAAACTAGAGAGTGTTTATCACTGAGTAAAATAAAGAAAATGTGTTAATCTGTGTAATATCTACAGAATGTATACTTGGGAGCTCATTTTCAAAGCACTTAGACTTACAAAGTTCTGTAGGTTACTCACATGGCTCATTTTCAAAAGAGAAAAACGTCTAAAAAGTGGCATGAAGCTGCATTTGGACGTTTTGTTTTTCACAAAAATGTCCAAATCAGTATTTTCAAAAATGTTTTAAAACTTTTTTTCTATGAAGTCCATCAGAAGTGCATTCAAATCACAAAGGGGCACGTCAGGGGCATTTCAAAGGCAGGATTAGGGCATGCCTAACACTTGGACTTTTTACAGCTATAATGGAACAAAACAAAAACGTCCAGAACTAAAGCTAAGGTGTTTTAGCTAGACCTGTTTTTACAATGAATAAGGCACAAAAAGGTGCCCTAAATGACCAGATGACCACTGGAGGAAATCAGGGGTGCCCCCCCCCCCCACTGACGGCCTCCCACCCCCTCCACCTTCCAAAGATGTGAATAACAATATGACTTACCAGCCTCTATGACAGCCTCAGGTCTATTAGAGCAGCCTGCAGATCCCTGGAGTAGTGTAGTGCACTATGGAGTGGGGGACTCAAGTCCCTATCTCCCTCTAACGTGTCACACTTGTGATGGAAACTGTGACCCCTCCCAAAGTCACCAAAACCCTACTGTACCCATATATAGGTGCCTTCTACACCCATAAGGGCTATTGTAGTGGTGTACAGTGGAGGGTAGTGGGTTTTGGATGGATTTTGGAGGGTTCAGGGGACAAGATAAGGAAGCAAAGGTGAGTTGTATAATTGGGATCATTTTTATGAAGTGCACAGTAGTGCCCTCTAGGGTGCCACATTGCTCTCCTGGGATGTCCGGGAGACCAGTCTACTAAAAATATTGGCTCCTCCTACATCCAAATGGCATGAATCTCTACATTTTGCACTTATTTGTTGTTGTTTTTTTCAAACATGAACCCAAAAAAACAAAACATCCAAAGCACAAAACTTTGTTTGAAACAGAATTTTCAAAAAAAAAAAAAAAAAGACATTTTTCTTTTTCAAAAATGACCTTCTTTCCTATTTGTGCAAAACATCCAAAATCGAACATAGATGTCATTTCGAAAATGCCCCTCCACTTAACTTTGTAAGTCCAAATGCTTTGAAAACAAGCCTCTTGGCAGTGGCGTAGGAAGGGGGGGGCGGGAGGGGTGGTCCGCCCCGGGTGCACGCGCTCGGGGGGCTGCCGGCCCCGCTGGTTCCCTGCTCCCTCTGCCCCGGAACAGGTTACTTCCTGTTCCGGGGCAGAGAGAGCAGGGAACCAGCGGGGCCGACGCAGCTCCGAGTGACGTGTACTCGGGGCGGATCGGCACTCCCGCAGGTAAGAATGCGGTACGGGGGGAGGGCGCCGCAGGGAGGGGGGGTCGCGCCGTGCTGCACCCGGGGGGGGGGGGGTGCGCAGCGGCGACCCGCCCCAGGTGCCATTAGCCCTCGCTATGGCACTGCCTCTTGGTATTCTTTATTCCTACACAAGTAAGAGTTCAGCTTCCTAGTACACTATCAATAACACTTCCTCTCCTATAGGATCTCTAAGGGGGTCTTTTACTAAGCCACGGTAGTGTTTTTAGCTTGTGGTAGAAATCAACTGGCAGTAAACGCCGAGACATCCATAGGAATATGATAGGCATCTCGGTGTTTACTACCTGCTGATTTCTACCACAAGCTAAAAATGCTACCGTGGCTTAGTAAAAGACCCCCTAAGGGAGAGGAAGGGATAGTAGATGGCACGGATGGGCAGACTGGATAGGCCATATGGTCTTTATCTGCCTTCATTTTATATGTAGTGCTGTCAGAGATAATATACCCTAACAAAGCAGGAAGAAAGAAATTCAGCCAGCAGTAGCCAACCATCATATCCAGGCACCAGCACTGAATATGTGGCATGTGTGGCTAATTTCCTTATATGGTTAAGCAATGAATATCATCACTTAACTGTATAAGTGCCAACCTTGCCCCCAGACTGCCCACTAATTACTGGTTTCAGCTTAGGCACTAACTGAGAATATTCAGGATTCTCTCCTGGCCATTTAAATTGCTTTGAATATGAGCCCCTAAGTATCCAAAGGACCTTTAGCGACTATCCATATTATTTATACTCCCTCCCCTCCTTTCCTGAAAGTGAATCATGAACTGCTCTTCACAAAAGGTCCGATTCATTCTTGTTCAGTATTTAGGAAGCTTATAGACAACATTGCTTAGCTAGTAAAGTTTAAAATGTGCATATCCTATATTTAAAGATGGCACCAAAGAGGATTGGTTCATCTTGGAAGGGGAATACATTTGCAACTCAATTGAATCTTAGGTATTCTCTTAGCAAACAACTGTAAATATTCAAAGATGAGTTAACATATTTGACCATGTCCACACAGATACATAAAATAATTAAAAAAAAGCTTCTTCAAATTGAAAATGCTCAGACATATGAAACACTTCCCAAACACATTCAGTTTCGGATCATGGTCTTAGCTACGATCCTGTTGGGCCTCAACTACTGCAATTCAGCCTACTTTGGTTTGCCAGAAAAAAGAATTTTAAAAACTACAAATAGATCATCAGTGCAGCAACAAAATTAATAGGCAAAGGATGCTGGACTGACCACGCCACCCCATTTCTAATAAAACTATACTGGCTCCTCATTAAGGCAGGAGTGGAATTCAAAATAATCATCACCATCTTCAAAAACCTTCATGGGCTGATGCCATTGTACCTGCAAAGACAAATCCACATCTACCAACCTAGTAGATCACTCAGATCCAATCAGGATGTTAGACTCATACTACCAAATCCACGGGAATACCGATGACAGAAAACCTTCAATGCAACCATAGGAGGTAAAGGAGTGGAACTCTGGAATGCTCTTCCACAAAAGATTAGACAGACATCAGAATACATGTTCTTCTGAAGATCAACAAAAATCTGACTCTTTCAAAAATACTTCGGAGCCAAACTCCCCACACCATAACCTCCAAATATCACCCAAATTAAATGAACTAACATCCACCTCAATCCCAATGGCAACCTTGACTACCACAAAAAAACTCACAACCATGTAACCAGCCACTTTGTCACTCTCAGCTCCCCAACCTCTGTATATGACTCCATTCATGTATCTAGTTAGTATGTGGGGGGGTTTTCAGTTACCAGTTTTCCATTTTACTCCATTCATATAACCCTGTTGCAATGTAATTTCTGCTGTCTGTATGTAGATTATTTACTGTTTACCTTCAGTTTGATTGTACTCCACCTAGAACTTAACAGTTAAGTGAACTACAAGGGGTCCTTTTACTAAGCTGCAGGGAAAATGGCCCTGCGGTAATGGTGGGGGCCATTTTTCCTGCACGCTAGGGCCCTTTTTTTCCGCAGCCTGTAAAAGCCCCCCCCCCCTCTCAAGAAAAAAGGCCACATGGTGAGAGAACTCTTTCTGCATGGCCATGCAGCGGGGAGCCCTTACCACCATCCATTGAGGTGGCAATAATGGCTCCCATGCTAATGCAGCGGTAACCAGGCAGCACACAATGATGCCCACTTACCATCAGGTTAACGTTGTGCAAGCCATTTCCAAGGGTTTTCTTTTTCCGCCGGAAATGGTGCACGCTCAGGGCGAGACTACCACCGGTGTTCCTTAAACTTACATGCGTTGTTACAGAATAAAAGGGAACTAAATATTAGACAAGGAAACAAGACTGAAACAGCAGGGAACTACCCCAGAGGTGAGCTCCTTGCTGTCCCGATCAAGATATAGGAACTATGATTACCAGAAATACAAGACACAGATAAGAATGAGCAAAATAATAATTCCTGGAAGACATGCTCACTCCCTCAAGGGTCACTGATTTGAGGCTGGCTCATGCTTGGCTGCTGTTGACAGTACTGGGGATAGTAGTAGAAATTTAACAACACTGGAAAAACTGACATTTTTACTTTTATTCCTTTTGCTTCAAGTTAGAATTATATGAAACAACATGAGAAAAGTAATTTATGTTTTGGGCAGCACTGTCTGTGAGGGATCAGGAGAGATAATTGCCTCCCTAATCCCCTAGTACTTTCCCTCAACAAAATCTGTAATGTCACATCATTCATACTTTTGTATCTAACTAGGAATATATAGCGTAGCTAGACAGCTGATTTAGGACTGGCCTGAGATCAAACTAAAGCAAAACTCAAATTTAACTTCTGCCTACCCTCCTGGCACCCATATATAAATGAAATAACTGTGCTGGCAGAGATCCCCAATCTCCGCCAGATGAAAACTTCCTTCTTGCCAAACAAGCTTACTTTTGGGTGGCCACTGACACAGTCCCCGAACTGCTGCTGCCAGACGCTGTCCTGTGCATATGCTCACAGAGAAGGGGCCTGCAGCTGGCAGCAGCGGCTCAGGGACAGTGCTGGCGGCCAACCAAGAAGTAAACTTGTTTGGTGGGAAGGAGGTCTTCAGCTGGTGGGGCTTGGGGATCCCTGCCAGCCATAATAAAGGAGATGAAATTTTGGGTGGGCTCCGGCCCACCCATGTCTACACCACTGATGTGTAGGTTTCCAAAATGGCAGACATACAGGGGCATAATCGAACGTGAACGCCCATCTCCATGGGCGTCTATGTCCGAAAACGGGTATGTGAAGAGGCGGGACAGACCGTATTATTGAAAAAGATGGGCGTCCATCTTTTGTTTCGAAAATATGGTTTGGACGGACCAAATGCCATGGATTTGGTCCCTTCTGAGATGGGCGTTTTTTGTTTTTTTTTTGCGATAATGGAAACTAAAAACGCCCAGCTCAGAAACGTCCCAATCCAAGCCATTTGGTCATGGGAGGGACAAATGTACAACACTACCATAGCTCTTAGGGGTGAAGGGGGCAACTACATGTGGGTACAGTGGGTTTTAGAGGCCTCCCATTTACCACCACAAGTGTTACGGGTGGAGGGGATGGACCTGGGTCTGCCTGCCTGAAGTGCACTGCAGTACCCACTAAAAGTGCTCCAGGCACAGGACTTGTTGACACCTGAAGACTAATCTTGCTGAAAACGTCCTTTATTTGAATAAGCACCTTTACTCACAGTTAACTGCAGATCAGAGGTTGTGCCCCACTGGCAACGAGTCTCGCTGGTACTGAGATTAGCAGTAGGTCAGAGCTGGTGGAATGGTGTACAATGCCCTCTTTCAGCAAGATTCATGGTAAGAACTAAGTGCTGTAACGTGGCTAACCCATGAAAGGGATCTAAAAGTGTCTTACACAAATGGCCACTACCTCATGGACTACCGGAAACAAAACAGGGCACACTCTGACCCAGTAAGCAGAGGGAAAAGCACCATGGGAGTAGAGCCTACCAACTACCAACAGCGTGAGCATTAACATAAGCTAGTGGAATCACGGAGCCCAATACCCTACACCCACCACAATGCATTGCTGATGTGACTCTGCAGTGCCCTTAACAGAAAAGGTGTCACACTCACCCGAGACCCACATCAGAACCAGGGAAAGGCTGTCAGAGGATAGAACACATTTTGCTGTCATGAAGGTGGGTACGGCATTTGAGGCTGGCAGACAGGCTGGGGAAAAAAGTTTGTAAAGTGGGTTTTTGTTGGTGGGAGGAGGTTAGTGACCACTGGGGGAGTCAGAGGAGGTCATCCCCGATTCCCTCTGGTGGTCATCTGGTCAGTTGGGGCACTTTTTTGGGATTTGGACCTGAAAAAAAAGGGTCCAAATAAAGCGGACCAAATTCTCATCAAAAACGCCCTTCTTATTTCGATTATCAGCTAAAGACGCCCATCTCTCCTTGGCCAATAACCACGCCCCAGTCCCGCGTTCGCCATGCCTCCAACACACCCCAGTGATCTTTGTTCGTCTCCGTGATGGACTGCAGTTGAGGACGCCAAAAATCGGGTTTCGATTATACCGATTTGGGCGCCCACGGGAAACGCCCATCTCCTGATTTGGGTCGAAATATGGGCGTCTTTCTCTTTCGAAAATAAGCTGGATAGATGTCTAAATGGTGACACTTACACTTGTATGTTCTGAAATACCAACATCAATATGCACATGCCTACATTTAGAAGTTTATGTTGCTGCTTTGCCTCTATTGATGTTTTCGAAGTTGACAAATGGAAAATGGGTGCTGCCACAGCAGATAACTGGCACAAACATGACCATTCCTGCATGTATTTTAGAAATGGCTCTGTGATAGTAGATCCTGTTCTAAAATACTAAAAGAATCTGATACATCCCAACCTGGGTAACCAATTTCTACATTCTGTCTAAAATGTGATTTCACATCTATATAAACGAAAGTTAGATGCTCTAGATTAGCAGAAATATAAAACCAGACATTGATTTTGCAGAAATGAAGACCAATGTTTCAGTTCCCTTGAAATATAAGGAGAGGTAGTTACTAGTGTGTGTTAAGGGAACAATGCACATTGTTGGCCAAATGTGTTTTAAATAGCAAAATTATGTCATTCACTTCTAACTCATTTTTTAGTGCAATGGACAGTAAATAATAATTAGATGCAAAACATAAAAATGCATTCACAGTTGCTCATTATTATGCACATAGAGGAGGAAATTCTATATGTGGCATAAAAGTGCTGCCCTAATTGCCAGATACACCCCAAAATGCACTACCGCTATTCTATAAAATAGTACATACTGTAAGTGCTATAGCGTGCAACTGCAAGAGGGTGTACACCAGAGGCATAGCTAGGTGGGTCACCAGGGAGCGGCTGCGTCCTCAACCTGGCTATGCTTCTGACGTACACATGGGCCGAGTATGGGCGGGTCATGTGCGTGGAGCCAAGCAATATGTGCAAATATAAAATACTATCAGTTGCTCACATTGCATAGCGAACTCTCTGGTATGTCCACACACGACAGTCATTGACCTGCCGTAAGTAATCATGTCAAATATTTGATGCACCAAAGTGGATTTATGCTAGTATTTTATAATGTTTGAGGCACACCTGTTATAGAATTGGCACTTGTTGCATCCATTCTAATGCCTAATTCGAGGCACCAACTTATAGAATTACCTCCTTCATAACACAGCTTGCCTTTAACATCAGAAGCTGTGTTATTCATGAAAAGATAGTGTCAGCTTTCAGATACTTCCTGGGAGGAGTGGCCTAGTGGTTAGGGTGGTGGACTTTGGTCCTGAGGAACTGAGTTCGATTCCCGGCACAGGCAGCTCCTTGTGACTCTGGGCAAGTCACTTAACCCTCCATTGCCTGCCACATTGAGCCTGCCATGAGTGGGAAAAAACGCGGGGTACAAATGTAACAAAAAAAATAAAAAATAAAGAGGCCTGTTACATGAACCAACAACCCTCACCCCCTATCACAACCCCCTCTTCCACCCCCATCCTCCACCTCCAGTAGCCTCTATTTCCAAAGACCTCCACCCCCATCCTCCACCTCCAGTAGCCTCTATTTCCAAAGACCTCCACCCCCATCCTCCACCTCCAGTAGCCTCTATTTCCAAAGACGCCCACTCTGGTGACTGGTAGGTGGGGAGAAACTACCCCTGTTCAGTCTTGCCCCATCAGCTTCCAGTTTCAAAATCCTCCTCCCTCCTTGAATTCCCCTGCTTCTGGTACTGTTGCGGCATATGTGAGTACCTGCCCAGCCTATTCCAGGCTCTGTTACTTCCTGGCTTACTGTATCTTGATCAGCTGCCCCATCATACTGTTTTTTTCCCACTGGAGTGTCTTTTTCAGGGTAGTAACACCCATGGTAAATGAAAACCACAACTGGTGATCAACCTTGAAGGCTGAATTTTTCCCCTTGGGGCATTAGCTGCTAACATGTGCCTCAATTATTGGGGAGCCTTCTTAAAGGGCCTACTAGAGATCCATCAGTACCATTTTGAACCAGGGTAGGAATGACTGGGGACCACACTTACCCCACCCTCTAGACACCAGGGAAACCCACAGTAGGTCTCAGAAGAACTTTAGAGGTATGGGGGGGTCATTTATAGGGGAGATGCCATTGGAGAAGTAGAAAGTCTTACGTAGAGACCTAAGGGTGCTATTTGGGGGTAGTGTTGGGAGGTTTTTAGAGGAGGTGTGGAGGGTCTTTGCTGGGTGAGTCCAAGTGACACTTCACCTCCGGCTCCTTTAAGATGGTCTCCATGAGCATCAGGCCATATTAGTAGCCCAGTGCTTCATGGAGGAAAAATAGCATCAGCTCAAAGCTGGCATTATTTTCCATGTATAGCACTGTTTGCCAAGTTCAGTGCAAGCTGTATTATTTGATTTGTATAATAAAGAGGTGCTTTGCATTGTAGTCAACCAATGTGTGGTAGCAGCAAATAATGCAGGATTTTGCCTTTTAATAGGCATTGAATAGAAAAAAAAAATCATGTATTAGCCCCTTAAAGCACATTAGTAACTTCGAAGGCACTCGCTGCCTTCTGGTACTTCTGCCTTGTGACCTCCCATCTTAGCTCCGCCCACTTCAGTCACATGAAGGTGACATCGCCTGCTAGTAATTTAAACGGTAGTGGTGTTCGCGCTGTAGATATGCGCCGAAGGAGCATAGCCAAATAGCATGAATGCCTGTCTACTTTGACTAACTGCCCCTGCACAACAGGGAGTAAATTAAAGAAATGCTGATGAAATGTAGTCATTTGGGATGATGCGTGCTAAGTTCAAATTCTCTAATGGCAGCTCTACGTACTACTGCTCTTATAGAATACTAGTGTCAGTTGGCATTTACACTTCTAATGTTAGGCACAAGCACTTATGCTAGCTCAAAGGCTGTTGTAAGTGGTCATGACTGATCTAGATCATCAGTGACACCTGCTGGTACTTTGTATATTTTCAGATGACAAATGTACATAGACTACAAACTCACACACACACTCCCAGGAAAGAAATACGACAGACAACTTTAATGTGGTGCCAGAGTGAATAGCTGTACAGTTTCTGGTTACAGGGAGATACTATTCATGGCAGTCTCTTGCTTCCCTTGCACAGGGAGGGGGCGTAAAGGATCTGGGCTGAGGAGAATTGCAGCTGTAGCTCCAGAGTGCACAGAGATAGAACATCAGAGCAAAAAGCCAAAAAACAGAAAAGAAAAAAAGCTATAAAGAAGTCCTTAAAAAATACCAGTGTATAGTGCAGTTATAGTCTTGTTTTGCAAAAACAAACAGGAGACAGTCTACTGCAGAAGTAGAACAGACAATCAAAGAGCAGCAGTAATCCAAGGAAGGGCAAACACAACCAGAGTTTATCCAAATGTCAACTTTAATGGAAACAGGATCCAACCTGGTCAAGTTTTGGAAAAACCTTTGTCAGGGGTCACAAATGTTTCCACAATACATCCACAGATTCAAAGCATGTACTGCAATACCTGTGTAGAAAAGCTCTGGTGCAACTCCAAAAGTCAGTAACCACCAAGGGGGTAATGGTGAGATGTGTACCTGGACCTTTTATGCCGCACTGCTCTACTGGGATGTCTGTGTGGCCAGTCTAATAAGGATGCTGGCCCCATACATCCCATTGGCTTGCTTTTTGTGCATTTCTTCCTTGGATTTTTTTTTTTTTTTTTTTTTTTTCAAAAAATGGTCACAAAAAAATGCACTGAGCACAAAACATCTAGGAAATGGCCATTTTTGAAACAAAAAGATGTTTTTCTGGTTTGAAAATGGCCATGTTCACCACTCGATTTTTGGATGTTTTCAACAAACATCCAAAATCGGATTTAGATGTCACATCGAAAATGCCCCTTCACATGTAGTTGTAGGTTCATAAGAAAATCCCTTTTCCAAAACATTTAACTGTGTCTGAGAAAACAATGTAGAAGACAATTTTATAATCATTTGTGTTAAGTAAACAGGGGTTTTCTGTTCAAACCATTACTTTTCCCTCGTCCTCTCCCTCTTACCTGAAATTCATAAGTTCTCTTTTGTTCCCCTTTTCTCCTGTTTTCCCCAAGTATTTCTCCATTAAAAATACAATTATTTGTTTCTTAAACTGTGAGGGGGAAGTAAATAAAGGATCAGGATTGTATACCTCTTCAAAGTCACTCCTCATTTATTCTCTAGTTCTTACCACATCCCGATATATACTTAACTTTGGATGGCTTATTACTGTTCCACTTCTAAAAGAAACTCTTTTATTCAAACCTTTCTTGTTAGCATCTTATTTTTGTGTCTATTCCAAGGATAAATAGAACCCCCTCTATAATCCAGTTCATCCATTTTAAACTTACATATTTTTTACAATTCTGTCTTAAACTGCTCTAATTTTTTTTTTATATTCAATCAAAAACACACCAAAACAAGCATCATTTCAATTTAGATATTTCTTTTTTTATTATTTTATCTCATTGATTTTTTTATCTACATCTTTTTTTTATCATATTCTGCTCTTTACTTAGATGTTTTAATTAAGAGCACCATGAGATCTAATGAACATTTATTTAATATATGATTCCAATTTGTGATAAATTCCTTGTCTTCTAAAGCAAGGATTCTCAATCCAGTCCTCAGAATACACCCAGGCTACCGAGCCAGTCTGTTTTCAGGATATCCACAACAGAAATGCCTGAAAAATTTGCATGCACTGCCTCCATTGTATTCAAATCTATCCATGCATATTCATTGTGGGTATTCTGAAACCCTGACTGGTTAGGTGTGTCCCAAAGATTGACTTCAGAACCACTGCTCCAAAAGCATATTAGGCTCTTTACAAATAAGTAAACCTCTGGGAATCCTCTGTGCATGTCAATACTGAAGAAATACTTTTCTTCATCTTCACTTCTTCCCATTGGTCAATGCATACATCAGTCTCTTCAGGTTCACTCAAAATGAACTGCTTTGGCAGTAATTCTCAGATGATGTTATCATGGTAACTCAGAACATTATCCCACAGGCAGATATCAATGTGGGCCTCACAACACAAGAGAGGCAAACCAGACCGCCAAAGTGCAAAAACATTCTGTATATGATTTGAAAAACAAGATCACAGCCTTGGGATTTTATTTTAATTTTTTTAAAGTGAATAATGTATTTATTTATTTATTTATTTGCATTTTGCTTACACATTTTTCAGTAGTAGCACAAGATGAATTACATTCAGGTGTACTAGCAGGCTCATTTTCGAAAGAGAAGGACGCCCATCTTCCGACATAAATCGGAAGATGGGTGTCCTTCTACCAGGGTCATCCAAATAGTTATAATTGAAAGCCAATTTTGGATGTCCTCATCTGCTTTCCGTCGCAGGGACTGCCAAAGTTCAAGGGGGCGTATCGGAGGTGTAGCGAAGGCGGACTTGGGTGTGCCTAACACATGGACATTCTCGACCCATAATTTAAGCACACCATGTTACAGAATACACTTATGGGCTCATTTTCAAAAGAGATGGATGTCCAAAAAGTGACATAAATCGGCATTTAGACATCCATCTCACAGAAACATCCAAATTGGTATAATCGAAATCGCATTCTGGACATCTTTCTCAGAAGTCTGTCGGAAGGACGTCCGAATCTCAAGGGGGCATATCGGATGCGTGTTTAAGGCGTGACTTGGGCATTCCTAAGACTTGGACGTCTTTGAGCCATAATGGAACAAAGCAAAAACGTCCAACACTAAAACTTCGACGTTTTCAGCTAGACCTGTTTTATTATGAATAAGGCACAAAAAGGTGCCCCAAATGACCAGATGACCACTGGAGGGAATCAATGACCTCCCCTTACTCCCCCAGTGGTCACTAGCCCCTCCCACCCCCCAAAAGTGTGTTCAAGAACATTACTTACCAGCCTCTATGCCAGCCTCAGATGTCATATTCAGATCCATGACAGCAGCATGCAGGTCCCTGGAGTAGTTAAGTGGACTTCAGACAGCTGGACCTAGGCCCATCCCCCACTATGTGAGCCCTCCAAAACCCACCAGAAACCCACTATACCCACATATAGGTGCCCCCTTCACCCGTAAGGGCTATGGTAGTGATGTACAGTTGGGGGGTAGTGGGTTTTGGGGGGCTCAGCACACAAGGTAAGGCAGCTGTGTACCTGGGGGCATTTTATGAAGTCCCCTACAGTGCTCCCTAAGGTGCTCGATTGCTGTCCTTGTCCTTCTCTCAACTTGCTCCGGGGGCTGATGGGAATGGAAGTCCCTGCTACGATGGTATGCCTCCCTCCGGGACTGCTGGGAAACGTAGTCCTGCATTCTAGGTTGCGCTCCTCTTGGGGACTGGTGGGAGTTGTAGTCTTTCTCCTTTCTCCATTTCTCTGGGGAATAGGATCTGCTCCTTTCTCTAGCCCTGTCTTCCCTCCTACCCCCCTCATATTCCTTACAATATAGAACACGCTTAGTTGATATCCCAGAGCCTAAAACTACGTGCTTCCATTTATGCCAGCTAAAATGTGGCATAAATCCCAGCACGTAGATTTACACGCACTGGGCCATATTCTATAACTACATGTGTAAATTTCAGAATGCCCACGAAACACCTAGTTCCCTGCCTATAATCATGCCCCTCTGTGCCTGCATGCATTAGAAGTTAGGCACACTACATTACAGAATACACTTAGCGAGTTCTGCGCTTAAATTCTAATTATCGCCAATTAGTGCTCATTATTGATAGTTAAGTGCTGTTATCCACACTAATTAGCTTTTTAAGCCAATTAAGTTGTGTGCATTGTTATAGAATACGCCTGGATTTCGGTGCAGATCTCTAGGTGCTATATAGAATCCTGGGGTAAGTGTTTTTCACCATATTGTTCTGTATTTCTAGTGTCCAACTTCTGGTGTTGTTCCTTTGTTTATTGGATCCTGGCCTCCCTTTTGCCTTTGTCCTGCAAGGTGGCTGGAACTGCTCTGCTCTGCTCTGTACAGGTAACACACCCCTCTGTGTCCTGTTTAAAGTGTGAAGGTCATTTAAGCTTTGCTTTATTTTCATTCTCTTTCTGTATAGCAGCTTTCTCAACTCTCTTCCTGGGATACACCCTGCCAGTCAGCTTCTCAGGATATCCACAATGAATATGCATCAGATAAATTTGCAAGCAGGGGCGTAGCCAGATAACAGATTTTAGGTGGGCCTAGACAAGAAGTGGGTGGGCACCAAGTGTTCTCCCTCCCCCAATCACCACCAAAAAAATATCTCAGCTGGCGGGAAAATGCTTCTTTCTACCTTGGGGGTCTGCTGCAGGCATGCGCTGAAAACTGAGAATGCGCAGATGCGGGTATCGTAGAGAGTAGTGTTTTCATTACCATCAGGAGGAAGTCTTCATCTGGCCAAGCTTGGGATCCCCACCAGCTACCGCTTAACATGTACTAATGTTGGATGGGCCTGAGCCCTAAATGGCCCACCTGTGGCTCCGCCACTGTTATTACTTCCCTATGAAATATTAATTGAATTGTTTTGTACAAGTAACTGTAAATAGCATAAATTTGATGAGTACCTCATCCATACTCCTAACTGACTGATACTTTCTCAATAACTTTATATCATTGCTCACTTGTTCTGTTCTTACATTTTCTTACATTTTTTATTCTTAAACAAATTATTCTTTGTTTATTTTATTTCTTACCTGAATTATGTTATAGTTATACTATAGAGCCCAATAAAAATAATTTTGAAAAAAAATTAAATTCCTAGTATTTGCATCGAAAAAAAAAGCAAAAATAGCAAAAATAACGTATTTCAAAAATGTAATTGTCTATTGTCATATAAGTCTAATAATCCTGACGGATGTCTTCATTTTGCCTAAGAGCCCTAGTCTGTTTAAAAAAGAAAAAAAAAGCTGTGACTATATTGAACTCAAAAGACTTTAAAGAAATAAATACACAAAAATGCATCATCATTGCTCTAACCAGTATCATTAGGCTGCATGGATGAGACCATTGCTCTCTTCCTCTTGCTGCTAAAGCAAAGTGAGTGCTTCTGGGTTTTTTTTTTTAAGAATACCAAAACATATTCAACAGAAGATGGAAATCTACCATATGAAGAAATTCATATAGAGCATCTGAAACTATAAATCTGGAATCAGACATAACCATACCATCCAATTATAACAACTTACTACTACTACAATTTATCATTTCTATAGCGCTATTAGACGTACGCAGTGCTGTAATAACAATAAATAGCTAAGGGACCCCCTATTTACTAAATTACAATAAGCAGCTAGCACAGGTGTCAACATGTGGTAGGATGCTAATAAGGACTCGGGCTAATGGCACCTGCATGCTAAAACTAGCCAGCACAGTAAAAATTGTGCTCTAGCCCCTTTGCGTGGATAGGGCCGGGATCTGGGTGAGCTATGGGCAAGATGGGGCATGGCCTGCCATAAGTACATAAGTAATGCCATACTGGGAAAAGACCAAGGGTCCATCGAGCCCAGCATCTTGTCCATGACAGCGGCCAATCCAGGCCAAGGGCACCTGGCAAGCTTCCCAAACGTACAAACATTCTGTACATGTTATTCCTGGGATTTTGGATTTTTCCAAGTCCGTTTAGTAGCGGTTTATGGACTTTTCCTTTAGGAAACCGTCCAACCCATTTTTAAACTCTGCTAAGCTAACCACCTTCACCACCACGTGGGATGTTACAGCACACAAGCTGAAACAACTACTGATAGTTGTGGCATCAAGTGTTGCCACATGTGTGGCCACAGCCCAGTGGAAGAACCCAATCAAGGCTTTTTTCCCAATCAAGGGCCCCTCCAGCAGGGCCGCTGAGAGACAGGGCTGGGCCCGGGGCAAGGCCGCCCAGCCCCCGTTGCCCCCCCCCCCCCCGAGGTTGCTGCTGCTTCTCCCCCCCTCCATCCGCCACCGGGCCAGGCCCCCTGCATTGAAATCACAGCACCTCTCACCTCCGTGTGAAAGCGCTGCAGGCAGCAGGGCAGCAGATTGCCTCCCTTCGGCCCTCCTTCTGTAGGCATGCTAGAGGTACTTATATATCAGAGAACATTACCAGATAGCAATACCATGGACTCATGTCTAGGGAGGTGTACCTCTATAGCCCAAATGACAAGCTAGCTGTTGTAAAAGAAACCATACCACAGATGGAATATATAAACAGTAGTGAAGCTAAATGCCAAGCAAAATACAAAAATAATTTGCTATAAAAATAGATTATCACCAGAATAGATAATACAATATGATTATTCTAACGGACTAACTAAAGGAGTGATTATACCAATCACAACTGACACCCTAATGATTATTATGAGAACTTATCACACGTCTTATGCAAAATACAGTTAGCAGCTGAATACACAGACCAGAAGTCCTGATGTAAACTTATCTGTCTCAGACAAAAACTAAGGACTAATTATCCCTGTGACCATAGGTAATATATCCTGTTATCTCACCTTGCTGTCTGTCACAGACTCCCAATGGTAGAGAAGCTGATTTTTCCTCTGACTCGAGCTGAAGTCTCAGCGAGTCTCAGTCCAGAAATAGGTCCAAGATTTGTATATCTGAATGTAGATTACACAGTATTCAGTAGGACCTTGTGGTAGCTGAACTAACCTTGAGTTTGTTACAAGGTATGCAGTTCACTGATGTTTAAGAAAATCAATCTTTTGCTCTCTTCAGAACTTTCTATCCAACTGCCAGTCATCTGGTGTTCTTTCGACTCTGGCGGTCTCTCCAACTCTGGTGGTCTCTCTGACTGTGGTGTCCTCCCTGACTCTGGTGGTCTCCCCAACTGTTTCTTCAGTCCAAACCTTTGGTATCCAAGGGTCAGATGATACCTGTGGACCAATCACATACGATGACATAAGGTCCAGTCAGTTTTATGGTCATGAAGAGAGCCTTTGTTATAGATGGCATGCAAAATCCCTGTCTGAGGCCATACTCCTGGAGCCATGTCTCTCTCTCCTCCAATGTTCCCAGGAGATAACGGGGCTAGTTTACAACAAAGAATATGTCCTTGGATGAAGTAATCTTGCAAGGCTCAGCAGTAATTTTCCTTTGGAAGCAAGCTGGATTCTGATAGTTACAGATGTATTCAGGTCACAGGCTGTAGAATCCATATTGTTATAAGAATGGTTCAGGCTTGTATAGGCCAAGACCAGCAAAGGTGAGATCTCAGGTAAATACCTCTACACTTCCCTCCTTGTGTCCCGCCCTCGCGGAAGTTACGTCAGATGAGAGTGGGACACAGGGAGGGAAGGAGGCCCGAAGGGAGGCGATCTGCTGCCCTGCTGCCTGCAGCGCTTTCACACGGAGGTGAGAGGTGCTGTGATTTCAATGCAGGGGGACCGGCCCGGTGGCAGACGGTTGACGACGGAAGGCAGGTGGGACTGAGGTGCCGGGCCCAGGGAATTTTGTCCCCCCCCTGCCTCCCCTCTCGGCGGCCATGCCCTCCAGTTAGCACCCAACCAAATCAGACATCCTCAAGATCAGCCCACCAAGCTCATTCCCCAAACAGGAGCCCCCAGTCACCATACTCAGACTCTCACCCCCATCCCAATCCCTTCTGGATAAGACCCAGAGGTCACCTTCATAGTCTAGTGGGCCAAGGCAGGAGAGGTCCCCCTCCACTCCTATGTCAGAGCTGCCATAGTTCAAAATAGTGCTTATAACCCCATCAGTGGAAGCACAGATTATCACTAGGGGTCACATATGCCTCAAGAGGTGGTGTTAAGTGTAGCTGTACTACAAGATGTCCAGTAGTATGGCCATGGCCCAGCAGAAAACCCAATGAAAGCCTCTCCCCCATCAAGGACTCCCTTAGCCCCTCCCCCAAAACAGATGCCCCCCAAGGATTCAGTTGCACAACCATAAGCAGAGCGGTCTATCTCTGATTATACAGGTGCCTAAGTTAAATTCCTCAGCATATAGCATGGGCGCACCCATGCTGTTTATCTAGTTATGAAATATGAGGCCCATGTGGCATGTGTCCACCCTGTGTGGTAAATTCAGGGCAGATACCAGGCATGCCCCCTGCATTTACAACACAAGATTTGCATTTAAGCCACCTTGGGGCTGATATTGAGACTGCAGGAGAGAGCACAGCTAACTCTCACGGTCGGCGATGAACCCGGAAATCCAATGCAGGGTTTTTTTTTGGCTTGAATACTTCAGATCAGTATTCTTCTATCTAAAATTTCATCTTGAAGGAAACTGGATATTTATTAAGTGATTTGAAACTGATGAAGAGGTGGGTGCTATAAATCTTGATAGTGAAAAAGTCTTATGCTATTAAGTTGCCCTGCTGAGGTCTCATCACTTTTAAGTTAATTAAGAGTTCCTTTTACTAAAGGGTTGCCATGCAGCAATGGGCTCGCGGTGCGACAACCTGGAACTACCGCCGGCCCAACGCAGGTGCTGGCAGTAGTTCCACCTCCAGTGTGCGCCATTTCCAGTGTTAGCATAAATATTGCAAAAATATTTCCACAGGGGGTTACCCAGTGGTAATTGGCCAACATCGCATGCTGCCTGGTTACTGCTGGGTTAGCACAGGTGCCCTTACCGTCACTTCAGTGGGTGGAGGTAAGTGATCCCCCCCCCCCCCCCCCCCCGAAATAGCTGCATGTCAAGTGCAAACTTACCGCACGGCCATTTAAGTTTTTGCTATTTTCACCTGCTGTGGTAAAAGGGACCCTGGCAAGTGACAAAAAAAAAATTAACTGCTGCCATTAGAGCAGGGCCCCTTTTACTGCAGCTTAATAAAATGGCCCCTAAATTTTAAAGATTGGTTCTAGAATGGTCTATGGGTTAAATACAGTTTTACACATATGAAAAATGCATTTATGTTGTGTAAAATAATAATACCTAAATACCATTATTTCCACTGGATGAAAATGATAGGAATATCAATGTCTAATGCTGTGGTATAATTAAGAAGGAAAAAGGGCCTCACAGAGCTCCTAGATTTGAAGGTATCTATATGAGCTGAATCGGATGCAAAGCTATCCTCTGTTCATCACTGGCCCAAAAAACCTTCCGTGTGTTGTGATAAGTCATATTAAACTGTAAAAATTCACAAACATATGTAGTAGCTTTTCCTCTGTGTAAACCTACAGGGTAAATAGCTATTTGTCTGTATAAACCTACAGAATGTCAAACAAGCCGTTGAAAGAGCACTTATCTTTCAACTGGGAGACTTTCCAATCGTTTCTCACTGCTGCTCCAAGCCAACGGTGGCCAGCGTTTCGTCAAACTGCTTCAGGGTCTTGGTAGTGCAAATGTATCTATAAACACAAAAGAAAAATTGTATTCTTTGTTGGTTCAATATATATAGTGCTACATCGATAATCATCTCTGCGTCTCCATACTAGAAACGGTCTGTCTCTGTTCGCCTGTGCTCTGCACTCTACCTCTTCCAAAATGGCTCTCATTATATGTGGCAGGTGATGTGAAACGCCATTCTACAGACTAGCCAATCCCTTTAAAATTTTTAAGGGACCTTGGTTGTATCAGCGTACATAAACATTTTAAAATAAATGGCACCATTCTATCCTAGAATTGAACCATCCCGGCTCAAGTGAATGCAATCAGAAAATCCACTTCTGTTCAATTTGTAGCAAAGTCCGGCGCGCATCTCCACCTCTAGGGGAACATCTCACTGCTTGTAGGCCAGGAAGAAGGAAGGTTAATAAACAACATATATAGTTTTAAGTAAACATAGAAAAGTAGGTCAATCTCTGTATATAATACTTCTGTGGAACAATAATTAAAATTGAAGCCTGTGCAGAGTTTGTACCAACAAATGTAGTTCTAATGACTGCCCTAGTAGTGGGCATATCTGCAGGTATCAATAAATCAGTGGTGTCCTCTCATATATTTTGCTAAATTTTGACAAATATCTTTGTAGACAACAAATATTGCCATCATCATCCTTTTTACAACATCAGATAAATATGGTGGAGTTTATTGGAACCCTGAATCATTTGTAAAGAGATGGTCTAGTGGTGAGACCAACACTTCCTCTTTCCTGATACTACTACTACTACTATTTAGCATTTCTATAGCGCTACAAGGCATACGCAGCGCTGCACAAACATACTCTAAGCAGTGAGTCTATGATACTGCCAGCCACGTTTTTTTTTTTTTTTAGGGTAGTAGGCAAGCAGACTAGTTCTCCGGGTTCCCATCACTTCAAGAGGCCCACTTGGTGAAGCTGCCATAAAGGCAAAACTTCAGAGTGCCTGACAGCAGTTCTGTCTACCCCTTAGTTTCTGCCCTGGGACCCAGTGTGGTAACCCCAGTCCTATTTTCAGCCTTAGCACAAGAAACAGGAACAAGTACTGGGGCTCATCCCACTCACATTGACTCATCATAGACTTTGGTTATCAGCTTTTTTCTGAGACAAACCACAAGGGAAAAGGCATTCTTGCATAGAGATGCATGAACTAATTGTTTCCCCATAAGAGGAAACATGATGTCTGAGCAAAATGCATCTTTCAAGTTTATTTATATCATGATATACCGACTATGAGCGTACTATCTAGGCAGTTTTTAATAAGTACTAATATTCGAGTGTAGAAAGGAGCTACAAATATTGATAGAAAAGAGACAGACAGAAAGAGAAGAAAAGGAAAGAGGGAAACAAGAAGAAAACCCCACTGTAAACAGGGTTATGAGATTGCATCAGTGGTGACCTACCAGCTTGCCATCTACTCTCCAGGAGGAGCAAAGGCGGGAGGAGGATGGATGTGACGCACGGAATGAAGCATCCAAAGTTTGTAGAAACAACAGCAAATTATGTTGGATATTCATGGTCTGAAAGTTAGATGTTGGTCAAAATGTCTTCTAAAACTTTAACTGTAGATTGAAGTAGAACTGTGGATCCTGCAATGCAGATTGGAGTTGTAGGCCTGAGAACACCTTTCCAAGAGAATGACTCCTTGGGCCCTGTTTACTAAGCAGCGTTATAGGCGCCTACATGGTTAGCACACGTGCTAAGTGTAGGCATGCTAAAAATACTAATGCACCTTAGTAAACAGGGCTCCTTGTGTTTTATCAGGATTTAGTTTTAATTTATGTGATGACAGCCATCCTGCTATTTGGTCTAACTTATTATTTAATCTTTGTTTCTCCAGCAAAACTTTTCTATACAGTTATTGGAATATAGAGTCCTACTTATAGAATTTAAAACTTTTTTCTGGAAATGCAATTTATGTATGAATGAATGAATGAATAAGAATTTACAAGTTTTTTTCCCATTCTCTGTCTATGGGAACAACATTTCATGAATAATGCCCACAGTCTCTCATATTATAGGATCAACAGATGATGAGTAAATTCATGACAGGAGATTTTTTTTTTTTTAAAGTTAGTAGGCGTAAGTACAAAGAAAGTCAACTCATTTTTCTCTCTCTAAATATCAAATAAAATAGGACATAAAAGAACTCAGAATGAGGCTGAAAAAAAAAAAAACAGGTTAAATTGCACTACCATGGGTGTGCTCAGGTTGAGACAGTTTCGGAATTGGTGCTCACTACCTACGTGCTACAAAATTACATTTATTTTTTAGCGCTGGGGGTGTGTTTGGGGGCAGAGAGTGGGTGTGTTCTGTATTAATTGGTTAGTGCAGCTCCATTGCCACATGCTAATTAATTAGTGCAGGATTAGCACACGAGCCCTTATCACATACAAAATTGGTGGTGGTAAAGCTCACACGCCAATGGACAGGTGCTAATGGGGAAATTAGCACATGGCCGTTATTGGAAAAATAGAAAAATCTGCTTTTACCAACTGTGCTAAAAGATGCCTCAGCATGTGGGAAAGACCCACGTTGGGGCTACTGCAGGCCACATTTTAGTGCTGCTTGGTAAAAGGGACCCATAGAATGATAACAGAAAAGGACTGTAAGACTTTTCTATTCTGTCTATTTCATTCCTGGTGTATTCATTCCAGATGATTCTAAAGGGTGGCAGCCTGCTTAAACCTCATTCTGTTAACACCTCCTTTATTCATCCTGTATCCTTGTAAGTCCAGTTTGGGATCAGGTCAGGGTGCAGGTGGTCCAAGTCTGGAGGCAGAGTCAGCGACAGAGAGCATGGGGACTGGAGGGACAGCAGTACCAGTTGCTGGTGGGCCTCAGGAGATGGCAGGCAGCTTTAGGCCACATTTGGGGCAATATCAGGTCTGGGTGAGGCAGGAGAGGCTGCTGACATGGCTGAAAGAAGCAGCAGGTTTTTTTGTTTTTGCGACGGTGAGAATGTGCCAAGAGACCATTGAGGTTGTAGTGCAGCTACAGAAATTCCAGCACATTTCCTGCCTGTGACAGGGGTTTTGCGCATGTCCATGTCGTCACCATGTATGTGTGATGGTGACATCATGGGTCACGCAGAGGACATGTATTTTTTGGTTTTTTAAATAGGCCCTGAGGCTTACTGGGACCGGGATTGAGTGGGAAAACTGCCTGGAGAGGGACAGTGCAGCGGCAAGTCATAGGAAAGAGCTCTGGAGAGCCTCTCTAAAGATTTTTGTGGAGGATTTCAGTGTGACCCAGGTCGGCTGGGTGCATGTGCACACAAGGAGGATCAGGTGCTCATTGGGTGTAATGGAGACAGTGAAGGGAGCAGAGCTGCCAGCTCATGAGGAACCATGCAGCAGAAGGTGGCATAGAGCAACAAAAGTTTAAACTTGTTGCAACCAATCCTGATAAGGTAAGGAGGGGGGAGGAAATTCTTCTGCTTGGTTGCCAGAGGGTTTTTTTTATTAAGTGGTAAATAGTGCTTGCAGGAGGTTTGAGATGTGCAGCACGTACTGTGTTCTACAAGTTGGTTGGAATCTTCCAAGAGAGTTCTAAACCACCGAGGCCTCGATGCATCAAAGAAACATAGAAGAACCGAAAATGTAAAGGTCACGTTCTAAAGATACCGATTAAGAAAAAATGATGGATGCTCTAAAAAAAATGCATGCAAATGATCGGCGTGGTACTACAAAGGTAGATGCATGAAAGTATTGCTAACCTGATGAAATTCCCGCTAGAGGTGTAAGAAACACATGCGCACAATAGTCATTCGCTAAGCACACGGTATCGTTGTGGCTGTTGTACGCATGTCTACAAAACCATCCTAGACGTGCGTCTGGGGCGTGTAAGATACACGTCACTTGGAAGCGGGGCTTATAGGTGCGTGAGTGATTTTTTAATCACTCTGCAACGGCTACTGACGTGTGGTTTGTGCCACGTTGCTTGCCTCCCGTTTTCTTTTTTGTGTTTTCTTAGGTGCTTTCACATTTTCATAGGTAAGTGAGATGTTTCATGCAGAGAGATGAGCTTATGGCTGGGTGGATCCGGGCCCGAGTTGGGCAGTTGGGTGGGCAGCGTTGTCAAGGAAAGATGTGTGCCTGTGTGTTGAATGAGAAAAACATGTTTTTAGTAAAGGTTAGCCTATGGAAGTAAAGTATTGCATGATTTAGTTAAATTTTTGAACCCCTTGGTATTTTGGTTCAAGGTGTGTGTGTGTGTGTGTGTGTGTTTGTGCCTTGTGTGAAACGTGACAGGTGTGTGATAACACTTGGAGTTTATTTGTATGAAGAACTGAGATGTTGCCCTGAGGTATAATTGTGGAGTGAATGAATATATGGGGTTGGTTTATGTAGGCAGGGCTACTAATTATTCTATTGATTTTTGGGAAAGCTAGATGGGGGGGGGGGGGGGAAGTAACTACATCATATATGTCCTTTGTACAGTCCTAGTTAAAGATTAGGATTTATTTTTGGGTTTGTTAAGGTGGGGAGTAGCTACCAGAAGAAGACCAGACCTGTGGTGCTAAAGATTTTTGAAGCTGTCCAACGTATCCTGTAATTAAGAATTGGACTGGGACAAAAATAAAGAGGTATTTAGGTCAGTACAAAATGGAGAGAAAAGGAGAGGGAAAAAACATACTTACTACTACTACTACTTAACATTTCTAGAGCGCTACTAGGGTTACGCAGCGCTGTACAAAATAAACACTTACCTATTGAGATCCTGTTTGAGACCCATGCTTACCAGTTTTATCTGAAAGACAAGAAGGGATAACAAAGAGTCAAGTTCTTGATGAAAGATAAGCTAGCCAAACAAATGAAAAAAAGATTTAAAAAAATAATTGTTAAACTGTATGTACTTATCTGAAAGTTGTAATGTGGTCTTTTGGTTTTGAACCCTGTAATTAGAAAAATAGAAATACTGTTCCTTTTGACAATTTGAAATGGTTTAACAATTTAATCTTTAATTTAACATGAGAAAAATAAATGTTACCTATTTTAATGTTTAATTCCCTGGTGGGTGTCAAATTTGTGGGGGAACATTTACCCTTTGGTCATGACTCCTTAAAATGAATTGCTGTTATTTGATATAATACCAGATGCTGCCACCAGAGGGTTACATTCCCAAGACTCAACTCATTTTTTTTTTTTAAAACAGGATACCCAGGTAACAGCAAGGGTGTATACTTATTCTGTACCCCTCCACTCATTTACCACAGCCAAGGTATCAACTGCTCAGCATTTACATTTTTCCTTTTTTTTCCCTCCAGAGAACTCAGTTTCCTCAACCCACATTTTATTACCAACCCGCAACGTTTCCCTTTTCACTCCATGGTATTCAAAGAGCCAGCATCAATAACAATAACCAAAACCTTATTTAACATAATTTTTCCTAACACATTTCTTTGTGCATTGGCTTAGGCAAACTCAAACATTAGCAGAGTATTTCTTACCATTTTACCAACACGGAACAATACTTTCACTTCAGACTTTAAACTCAGCAAGTTTTACTACTAACCAACTTTATTTATTTAGACAAAAATGTAATCTTTAAACTCTGGGTCAGTTCAAACTTATTTTCTTTTTTTTCAGGTCCATCAATTGTTCCACTTAGGGTCCGGCTTGCTCACCAACACTCCCCCATGTAGTATCTTGGTTATGCTATGAAATTGGGCTCTGTGGTAAGAGTCTACAACCTCCACATGATGTTTTCAGATGGATCTACCAATAATACAGTCTCTGTACTGTGCAACAATATGATGACAAATTTGGGAGTCTTCTGGCTCAATGGGATAGCTCGGGTTAGGTCTCACCCTTTGAAAAATTGTCTCCCACACCCAGGCTTCTCTTTGTAAGTCCACGATACACATCACAAACAAGAGCACATGTGGGTAATCCAGTCCCCACATACTCCAAACCACTTTTCTCAAGTATGTATCCACCCTGCTCACCTTGGAGAGCTTCTTCCCTTCCGATTTCCCCTGGTCAATCCAGGGCTCTTCCAATAGTTCCTTCAGCATTGAGTTTCCCAACTAGCTGACAGCCACATCCTCCAGTCTAAGAACAGTCAACATCTCTCCAACACAGTGGCGTTCCTAGCCTCAACGACACCCGGGGCGGATCGCTGATGCACCCCCCCCCCCCCGGCAAAATGACACCCCCCCCGGGTGCATGCCGCTGGGGGGGGGGGGGGTGCCGCGGCCCGCGCCTGTCGGCTACAAGTTCAAATCGCTACATTAAATTCTCTCGTTCTCTGCAGCTCCCTCCCTCTGCCCCGGAACAGGAAGTAACCTGTTCTCCTTGTGCACCACCCTGGTCCTTGTGCTTGACCTCCACCCTCACCCAGAGCGTATGACATCACTCATGTCTTTCTTCCAATGATGGACCGCTCCCAGTAGCCCTCACACTGGCCTACAATTTGGCATGTTTTCCTCCTTCTCTTTGCCACAAGCATGGGAACAGCGACCATCTTTACTCCATGGACTCTTCCCTCCACTTTTCCCAGGTACTTATGGATCAGATGATATCTTTTACCAGCACGGCTCCAACAGTGGATCCCACCAGGTCCGCACTTCTCTGGTACCAGGAAAACTTGCAGAGTCACACTTTTTGTCCAAGAAGTCCCTCCAGCTCAAACCTCATCACCCTACGTTACAGATACCATTTGTGTATCTCCGGTCTCATCATACAGTTCAGGCACCAGCTAGATCATCGTGGGGCAGGGACACTCGAGACAAGGGCCACAAAGAAATCCAAAGCACTGCAGCTTTTCTAGTCACACACACACACTGAGCTGGGCACAGGCCAGGGCCAGATAAACATCCAGAAGGCCATAGGGTTTTGAGCTGGGGTTTTATTTCTCTTTACTCTGTTCTCTTTCCTTTACCAGTCTGGGAGTAAGTAAGTTTCATTCTCACTCAAAGAAAAGACTCCAGTCCAGAGTTTATGCAAACAAACCAAATATTACTGAATATCCTGCAACAGGCAGTTCAAATTCCTCTTAATACAAATCAATTTGTAATCCAACTTGGTATCAGGCATGCTTACGATTAACATGTAATCCTGGGAGTCACAATAGACTGGAATCTTACCCTTGATAGCCATGTGAAAAATGTAACAAATAAGATGTTTCATGCAATGTGGAAACTTAAAAGAGTGAAACCTTTTTTCCCAAGAGAGGTATTCTGCACTCTGGTGCAATCACTGGTACTAAGCCACCTGGACTATTGTAATTCCATCTATGCCGGTTGCAAAACACAAACTATTAAAAGACTCCAGATAGCCCAAAACACCGCTGCTAGACTCATATTCAGAAAAGTGAAATATGAAAGTGCCCAACCCCTCAGAGAAAAATTAAACTGGCTCCCACTAAAAGACCGCATTGCATTTAAGATCTGCACCCTGACTCATAAGATCATACATGGAGATGTCCCATCATACATGTCAGACCTTCTAGACCTTCCAGCAAGAAATTCAAAAAGCTCATCACGAACTTTCTTAAACCTCCATTATCCTAAATGCAGAGAACTTAAGTATAAATCTATACATGCGTCCAGCTTTTCCTACATCTGCACTCAGCTGTGGAACACGCTACCAAATGCTATAAAGATAGCACACGACCTGTTAACTTTCCAGAAACTTCTGAAGACTAACCTATTCAAAAAGACTTATAATACAAATACTTCACAAAAGACTTAAAATCTAATATGTACCAGAACAAACCAAAATTGACTTCTCCAATCTGGATACTTTAATTTACTTTAATAATATTGAACGTTTGAACATGTCCTATTCTATTCTTATGCACCTGTTATGAATCATTTATCTCCCAATTCATTTGATGTTTATTATCACATCTAATCTATGCGATATTTTCATGTACCTTGATTGTAGCACCTCTTTGTATTTATCATTCCGTTAATGGTGATCACCATTGCGGCATAATGTAAGCCACATTGAGCCTGCAAATAGGTGGGAAAATGTGGGATACAAATGCAGCAAATAAATAAATAAATAAACAAACATGTTCTAAATGTTTAAATGCTCATAGGAATATAATGGATGTCCTATCATTTAGCACGTGCAAATCGTTAGCGCACGCTAAATCTGTTAGCGTGCCTTAGTAAAAAGACTCCAAAGGTAGGACTATGTTTTATATAGACCTTTTTATGCAGTTACCTTAGCCAGCTAAACACTGAATATTGACACTTAACTGGCTATGTGCTAACTGCTTCCCCAGAGTGCCCACAAAATAATCAGTTTCAGTTTAGGAGCAAGCCAGTCATTTTCAGCAACACTATCTGGTTAAATGCCACCGAATATGTCCAATTAGCCTCAGTCAAGTAAGATTCTGATCAAACCCAGGAATTACAATAATAAAAATTTTTTAAAACCTTTCATACCACACTATTCACTTAAAAATAAAAACAGATTACTGAATAAAAATATCCTAATCTTCAGCCATCTAATTCACACTATACTGAATTTCGATACATATTTCCTGAATTAGAATGTTTTAATATCGCAACAAAATTCTATGTAGGAGCCACTTGATCTATTTATAGTTAAAATTTCTTTCCAAACATAGCTGCCTGGAAATATAGCAAGTATTCAAAGAATTTCAGCCTTTTTATACCTCTAGGGGAGGGAAATGTATAAGTAGATGAGACAGCCAGAGCTCAGCCCATCATGCGCCATAGGCCTGCTGAAAAAAATCAGTTTTTAATGCAGATTTACATTTTTTCAGACATGTCTCACCATGGATAGTGAGTGGTAAGGAGACAACCAGAAGTGAGACTAGTATTAACTAGGGAGAGCAAAAAAGGCAGCGAACCGAGATGTGGAAGTCCTAACCACCTAGTTGGAAGAGGGTCTAAAAAGCATGTTGTTGATCTCACAGATAAAATCATCTTATTAAGCAAAGTCGCAGCCTGCACCTGAAAAGATGACCAAGATGACAAAACACAAAGGGATGTCGTCCAAACCAGCACTTTTGCCAAAAATGGGTATTAATAAGTTTCGGAGACCTCAGTCAATTGGAGCTATGGGGCACTCTATGGTTCATGCTGCTGCTCTCCTGTTCGTCACTGGTCTCCCCTCAAAAAAGTTTTTACTTTTGTTTAAATTTTTATGTTTTTATATACATTTTTCCCTTTACATTCCATGTGCAAACATAATGTGAATGTTGTATATTCAAATTCCACTTAGCTTAAATGAAAACGGTCCATGGGGAATATATAATCCGACAGGATACCATGTTTTGCCTCCTTGCAGTTTCACGGATGATTCTCCATATCAGCACAAAACAGTTTCTCACTGATAAAGATGGCCCCATAGCTCCGATTGACTGAGATCTCCGAAATTTACTAATACCCATTTTTGGCATAAGTGCTGGTTTGGATGAAATCTAATAATTTTTTTACTTATGCATGATATTTGGGCTATGAAGATAGTTGTTTGAAACCACAAAGGGAGACATCCTTACTTGACTCAGCAGAATAGACAGAAAGAGGAGTATTGCTGTTCTGCACTTTCAGCGAAACAAAAGGTGCCCTCAATGCTACAAATTTAGAGTAGAAAATTGCAAAGGTTTCTTCACGTTTAATTTGAACAAGAACAAGCCTGTGACTTTTTGACAAATGGCAGACACAAAGTAAATTCTGTACCTGTTTGTTGCAATTCCACATTTTAAAAATGAAAAAAAAAAAAAGATTTCAATAAAATGATGTAACCCCACAAGCTGTCACAAGATGTCACTCCTTGGCTTGATAAATTTACAGCAACTAAGTACCAAACTACCAAAGGCTTATGTATGAAATGTATTCAATCCAATATTAAACATTTTAATTAAGTGGTATTTCTTCCTTGATCTAATTCCTGGAAAAGTCAATTGTCCTTGCATGCCAATGACTGTCTGTCCACTGACACTGCATTTGGACTAACTCGCCACACACCCTGTAACTAGGACCAGTTCCTTATATTCAACTGTGCATATAATTTGCTTTCAATTTAGTCACCTATCTATTTAGCCCAATGATTTTATACTACTGAGCTTGTCTGTCTATATAACTGCCTATTATGATGTTTCATTGTATCATACTGTCAATATGAACATTATCTATGTTATTTGATTCTTAATCAGCTGTGCCATTTGTATTGTGTAGACGCCATGAGTATCATACCTATGTTAACTGAATGTGCTCTCCATGCTGCCTAGTATCATTTGTATTCTGCTGTCTTTTATCATATTTCAATTATATGATTGTTCTACTGTGCTGTAATATTGTATATATTCTGATGCTATGCGGTGTGATTATCGATATGGGCTATAGGTAAGACTTTTTTTTACCACTAGCTTGTATTATTTTAGCACAGGTCCCATTTTATGGAATGAGACCTGGTTACTTATAGCTGGGGTTAACAGTAAAATAATGTTTCTTAATGGTAGCCCACATTAATAACATTCTCTCTATATCATGTTACACTTATTTCCAGGATTCAGTTTGCCATCACCAAGTTTACCTCATTGATTATAATTGTGCTTATGTTTGGTCATTCCACTATTGTTATGCTGTTAACAAAATTGTAAGGGGCCATTTAACTAAGCCGTGTAAGCGTCTACGTGCACCCAACGTGCACCAAAATGGAATTACCGCCTGGCTACTGCGTGCCTCTTGTGGTAGTTTCATTTTTGCCGTGCATCCAATACGCGTGTCTGAAAAATAATTGTTATTTTCGGACGCGCATATTGGACACGCGCCAAGTGGCATTTGACACGCACAGGTCATTATTGCCCGGTTACCATGTGAGACTTTACTGCTAGGTCAATGCCTGCCAGTATAGTCTCAGACCCAAAATGAACATGTGGCAATTTTCATTTTGCCGCACGTCCATTTTTGGCAAAAATTTTAAAAAGGCATTTTTTACAGATGCGTTGAAAAATGATTCTGCGCGCGGCCAAAACACATGTCTACACTACCACAGGCCATTTTTTCAGTGTGCCTTTGTAAAAGGGTCCCTAAGTTTAATGCCAAGCTGTACCTGCTATACACCACCTTAGATGGATCTATTCATGAAGGCTTTTAATAAATCCCAATAAATAAATATTAGCGATGTGCATTCATTTGAACAAGTCATTTCATGGCAAATTTAGTCTGAAAAAAAAATTCAGCAAAAACCTGAAACTTTGGTTGCTCACTACTGAAAAATAGTTTGCATTTGTATGTAGTCTTTGTATGCTTGCACTATCTGGAGAGTGTGCACTTTTTTGAAAAAGTGCAAACCTTTTTCCAGTAGTGTGCACTCT
Organism: Microcaecilia unicolor; assembly: GCF_901765095.1. Taxonomy (NCBI): domain Eukaryota; kingdom Metazoa; phylum Chordata; class Amphibia; order Gymnophiona; family Siphonopidae; genus Microcaecilia; species Microcaecilia unicolor. The sequence goes on from NC_044040.1 coordinate 154,960,811, forward strand.
TTTCAAACAGTGCACACTCTTTCAGGAGAGTGTGCATTACGAATGATATTGCTCCAAAAATGAAATTAAAAAATAAATCCTGGATCCAAGATGGCTGACTGAACTGGCCGTAGGTCGCCACACTCTGATTATTTCCTTCTTTTTACTCCGCTAAAATGCCAAAGCATAGAGGGAAGTCTACAGCCAATGTTCCCCCAGGTCGACTAACCTCAACATTGACTGGCCCTCTTGATGCCTTTGTGCGGCGACCGGAGGTTTCGGGTGGGTCGGAGGGCAGCACGCCGACAGCGTCCGGAAAGAATGGAGGATCCGAGACGCTGTCTGTGCATGAAGTCACCCTTAGCCCCGACCAACGAGCTCCCCCTCTGCAACCCCAGGCTGTTTCCTCTCCGATTCTGGCGTCGTTTCCGAAGCTCCCAGGAACTGGTTTAGCAATGGAACCTCAGGGGGAAGGAGATCTTTCAACGGAGAGTAGTGGAGCGGAAGGTTTTGGGAGCTCCCGATTAACCCTGGAGGGTAATGTTCAGCTAGCAACAGGAGGCATGGCTGTCACGGGGAATACAGAAACAAGGGCTACATTGGCCGAAGAGAAGCAAAAACAAGGTACTTTAACTTTTCTTCAAGATAAACCAGCGGAGATTACCCTGGAAAGTTTGTGGGGGTTAATTGTTAATTTGGGAAAAGTATTATGTCCACAAATTCAGGGCTTGGAGACACGAGTCAAAAACTTAGAAAAATCTGTTGAATCTATAGAAGGAGAGAATAAAGACTTATTGGGGAAATTTGGACCTTCAGTACAAAGAATAGATAAAATGAATGACTTGCAAATAAATATGATAAAAGATTTTACTAATATGAGAAAGAAAATTGAAAATCTGGAAAACTCTCAAAGGGCTAATAATATACGATTATTGAATTTCCCAAGAACAATAACTATCACTCCAAGAGAGATGTTAGCCAGATATATGAAGGAAATATTGGGATTTACGGAGGGGAACTTTCCTCCAATGAGTCAAGTTTACTATTTACCACAACGACTACCAGAAGTTCCTAATCAACAACAAGGGCAACCATTGGATGTCTCAGCGATGCTGGAGGCACCAACAGAGGACTTGGTAACTACAGGAACATTGTTAGTGACTCTAGCTATGTCAATTGACAAAGTCTTAGTTATAAAAAAATTCTTTAAAAATAGAGAGAATTTTTAGGTCTAAAAGTCCATATTTTTCCCGACGTCTCTAAGGAGACTCAAAAGAAGCGTAGGCAGTTTTTGTTACTGAAGCCAGGAGTTCTCCAGCTGGGTGCAACATTCTTTTTGCGATATCCCTGTAAGTGCATTGTTTGCTATCAATCAGTCAAGTATGTATTCTTTGAGTCTGTACAACTCAGTGAATTTATAACAGCTAAAAAAGAATTGTTGGATCGAAGAGAATGAGCTCGTATATGGTAAAATGAGAAACCTCTTTTGACCAGTTTAGTTTTCCTTATATTTTTCTTATGATATCCTCTATATATTGTTATATCTTGGATCAATATTGAGGACTTGTGTGTACTGACTCAGGAAATGTTACTTTTAACTATTATTTCTTATAATTTTCTTTTTTCTTTCTTGACGAATGTACCTTTTCTATCACAAGTGTTTAATGCTTGTTATAAAGTGAAAGTAAATAAATAAATAAATAATAAATAAATAAATAAATAAATAAATAAATCCTGAACAAAATGAAAATTCCTGTAAATGACACAAGATGCTAAACAAAACAAAAATATTTGGGCTGCATAAATGCTATTTCTATACATCAATTGATTCATTCTGCAAATAACATGAATCAATAAAACAAATATCATTTACAAAGTAAGATTCTGGTCAACCCCAGGAATTACAATAATAAAAATTTTTTTAAACCTTTCATACCACACTATTCAGTTAATAATAAAAACAGATTACAGGTACTTCTTAGCCAGGATCAGGTGACCCTCAGGGGGAGGAATGCTGGCTTTGGCCTAACCCCTGGTAAGCCTTTTCTTGGTTGAGAGGTGCCCAGCTCTCCCACCGGTTGCCTTCTCAGGTGCCGTGGAGGACTTGCAGCTCATCTGCATATCCTCGGAGCCTTCGCCAGAGTGACTCCCAGGTCCGTTCCGATCCACTCGGGGCCTCTGCTCAAGGTGCACAGTGCTCCTACCAGGTGCTGTGGAGGACTTGCAGCGTTCTGCATATCCTCACAGCTGCATAAGTTCTGGGAGAAGAGGATATTTCTCTGGTAAGTGAACAAATTTTGCTTGTGCTTTCGGAACTTGAAGATTGGGGTTTAAAGGAGGAACTGTAAGTTAGTGATAGGCTGATATCCTTAATACTTTAGCAAGTTTTAAATTACGGAAAAACTCAAAAAACACTAAGATGGAGTCAGCAGTCCAGCAGCGAGAGGGGTGCTATCCAGTCTTTTGCATTGAGTGTCACATGTATGATTATCTCCCAATTGGTGAGGTGTCATATGTGTGTGCCCGATGCAAAGAGCTCCTAGCTCTCAGAGAACGTGTCCGTTCCCTTGAGGCTAGAGTAGCAGACTTGATGGAGCTGAGGGAGACAGAGAGGTACATAGAGGAGACCTACAGGGATGTTGTAGAGAAGTCCCACCTCCAGTCAGGTAGCCCCTGTGCTACCTTGGAGGAGGGAGGTCTCCTAGAAGGAGAGCATCACCCTGGTGAAGTAGGAAGTACTCCTGTAGCCAGGACCTGCCCACCAGGGGATGTATTATCCTTTCGCACCGAGGATATATCTCCAAATGTTGCCCGGGAGGGAAAGGTTAGGACAGCTGTTGTACTTGGTGATTCGATCATTAGGCATATAGATAGCTGGGTGGCTGGTGGACGTGAGGATCGCCTGGTGACTTGCCTGCCTGGTGCGAAGGTGGCGGACCTCACGTGTCACCTAGATAGGATTCTAGATAGTGCTGGGGAGGAGTCCGCTGTCTTGGTACATGTGGGTACCAATGACATAGGAAAATGTGGGAGAGAGGTTCTGGAAGCAAAATTTAGGCTCTTAGGTAGAAAGCTGAAATCCAGATCCTCCAGGGTAGCATTTTCTGAAATGCTACCTGTGCCACGCGCAGGGCCCAAGAGACAGGCAGAGCTCCAGAGTCTCAATGCGTGGATGAGACGATGGTGCAGGGAGGAGGGCTTTAGATTTGTTAGGAACTGGGCAACATTCTGGGGAAGGGGGAGCCTATTCCGAAAGGATGGGCTCCATCTTAACCAGAGTGGGACCAGGCTGCTGGCATCGGCGTTTAAGAAGGAGATAGAGCAGCTTTTAAACTAGAAATGGGGGGAAGGCCGACAGTCGCTCAAAAGAGCATGGTTCGGGATAAGGTATCTTTCAAAGATATCACCATAACAGGGAAGATAGAGTATCCTGATAGTGAGGTTGCAAAAGAGATTGTAGTAGATCGGGTATCTTTAAATAACAATAAAAATCAGACAAAAGATTGCCAATTAATACTGTCAAGTACTAAGCATGATGTACTTAGGAACAACAAACATAGTTTGAAATGTCTATATGCGAATGCCAGGAGCCTAAGAAATAAGATGGGGGAGTTAGAATATATTGCACTAAATGAAAAATTAGATATAATAGGCATCTCTGAGACCTGGTGGAAGGAGGATAACCAGTGGGACACTGTCATACCGGGGTACAAATTATATCGTAGTGATAGGGTGAATCGGATTGGTGGAGGGGTAGCATTGTATATTAACGAGAGCCTTGAATCAAATAGATTGAAAATTCTGCAGGAAGCAAAACACTCCTTGGAATCACTGTGGATTGAAATTCCATGTGCAAAGGGGAAAAGGATAGTGATAGGAGTGTACTACCGTCCGCCTGGCCAGGACGAACAGACGGATGCGGAAATGTTAAAGGAAATCAGGGATGCAAACAAACTGGGCAACACAATAATAATGGGGGATTTCAATTACCCACATATAGACTGGGGTAATGTAACATCTGTACACGCAAGGGACATAAGATTTCTTGATGAAATCAAGGACAGCTTCATGGAACAGCTAGTTCAGGAGCCGACAAGAGAAGGAAAAATACTAGACTTAGTCCTTAGTGGTGCTCATGATCTAGTGCAGGGGGTAACGATACGAGGGCCGCTTGATAACAGTGATCATAATATGATCGGTTTTGATATTGGCATTGAAGGAAGTGAAACTAGGAAATCAAGTACGCTAGCGTTTAACTATAGAAAAGGTGATTACGACAAAATGAGAAAAATGGTGAAAAAAAGACTGAAAGGAGCAGCTCGCAGAGTAAAAAACTTGCATCAGGCGTGGATGCTGTTTAAAAACACCATCCTGGAGGTTCAGGACAAATATATTCCACGTATTAGAAAAAAGGGAAAAAAGACTAAACGTCAGCCGGCGTGGCTAAACAGTAAGATAAAGGAAATCATTAGAGCCAAAAAACAATCCTTCAGAAAGTGGAGAAGAGAACCAACTGAAAGTAACAGGATAGATCATAAGGAATGCCAAGCCAAATGCAAAGCGGAGATAAGGAGGGCAAAAAAGGACTTTGAGAAGAAATTAGCGTTGGAAGCAAAAATACATAGTAAAAACTTTTTTAGATACATTAAAAGCAGGAAACCGGCCAAAGAGTCGGTTGGGCCGCTGGACGAAAATGGTGTTAAAGGGGCGATCAAGGAGGACAAAGCCGTAGCGGAGAAATTAAATGAATTCTTTGCTTCGGTCTTCACCGAGGAGGATTTGGGGGGGACACCGGTGCCGGAAAGAATATTTGAAGCGGGGGAGTCGGAGAAACTAAACAAATTCTCTGTAACCTTGGAGGATGTAATGGGTCAGTTCAGCAAGCTGAAGAGTAGTAAATCACCGGGACCTGATGGTATTCATCCCAGAGTATTAATAGAACTAAAAAATGAACTTGCGGAGCTACTGTTAGAAATATGCAATCTGTCCCTAAAATCGAGTGTAATACCGGAAGACTGGAGGGTAGCCAATGTTACTCCGATTTTAAGAAAGGTTCCAGAGGAGATCCGGGAAATTATAGACCGGTGAGTCTGACGTCGGTGCCGGGCAAGATGGTGGAGGCTATTATTAAGAATAAAATTGCAGAGCATATACAAAAACATGGACTGATGAGACAAAGTCAGCACGGATTTAGTGAAGGGAAGTCTTGCCTCACCAATCTAATGCATTTTTTTGAGGGGGTAAGCAAACATGTGGACAATGGGGAGCCGGTTGATATTGTATATCTGGATTTTCAGAAGGCGTTTGACAAAGTGCCGCACGAAAGACTCCTGAAGAAATTGCAGAGTCATGGAATCGGAGGTAGGGTATTATTATGGATTAAGAACTGGTTGAAAGATAGGAAGCAGAGAGTAGGATTGCGTGGCCAGTATTCTCAGTGGAGGAGGGTAGTTAGTGGGGTCCCGCAGGGGTCTGTGCTGGGTCCGTTGCTTTTTAATGTATTTATAAATGACCTAGAGATGGGAATAACTAGTGAGGTAATTAAATTCGCCGATGACACAAAATTATTCAGGGTCGTCAAGTCGCAGGAGGAATGTGAACGATTACAGGAGGACCTTGCGAGACTGGGAGAATGGGCGTGCAAGTGGCAGATGAAGTTCAATGTTGACAAGTGCAAAATGATGCATGTGGGTAAGAGGAACCCGAATTATAGCTACGTCTTGCAAGGTTCCGCGTTAGGAGTTACGGATCAAGAAAGGGATCTGGGTGTCGTCGTCGATGATACGCTGAAACCTTCTGCTCAGTGTGCTGCTGCGGCTAGGAAAGCGAATAGAATGTTGGGTGTTATTAAGAAGGGTATGGAGTCCAGGTGTGCGGATGTTATAATGCCGTTGTATCGCTCCATGGTGCGACCGCACCTGGAGTATTGTGTTCAGTACTGGTCTCCGTATCTCAAAAAAGATATAGTAGAATTGGAAAAGGTACAGCGAAGGGCGACGAAAATGATAGTGGGGATGGGACGACTTTCCTATGAAGAGAGGCTGAGAAGGCTAGGGCTTTTCAGCTTGGAGAAGAGACGGCTGAGGGGAGATATGATAGAAGTGTATAAAATAATGAGTGGAATGGATCGGGTGGATGTGAAGCGACTGTTCACGCTATCCAAAAATACTAGGACTAGAGGGCATGAGTTGAAGCTACAGTGTGGTAAATTTAAAACGAATCGGAGAAAATTTTTCTTCACCCAACGTGTAATTAGACTCTGGAATTCATTGCCGGAGAACGTGGTACGGGCGGTTAGCTTGACGGAGTTTAAAAAGGGGTTAGATAGATTCCTAAAGGACAAGTCCATAGACCGCTATTAAATGGACTGGAAAAATTCCTCATTTTTAGGTATAACTTGTCTGGAATGTTTTTACGTTTGGGGAGCGTGCCAGGTGCCCTTGACCTGGATTGGCCACTGTCGGTGACAGGATGCTGGGCTAGATGGACCTTTGGTCTTTCCCAGTATGGCACTACTTATGTACTTATGTACTTATGATAAAAATATCCTAATCTTCAGCCATCTAATTCACACTATACTGAATTTTGATACATATTTCCTGACTAGGAATGTTTTAATATCACGACAAAATTCTATGTAGGAGCCGCATAATCTATTTATAGTTAAAAATTTCTTTCCAAACATAGCTGCCTGGAAATATAGCAAACAACTTCAGCCTTTTTATACTTCTAGGGGAGGGAAACGTATAAGTAGATGAGACAGTCAGAGCTCAGCCCATCTGTATTATAGAATACAACAGCAGGTGTTGACCTAAAAGCCCATCCAGTCTATATAATTTATTTCCTGCTATTCCAGTTGATCTTTAGCTCTCTTTTCCCTCTCTTTATAACCAAGGGTGACAGGTGACATGTGCTTATCTCATGCTCTCCCAGAACCTGTCATTGTTTCCCCCGCCCCCATCTCAACCAGAATCAGAAGTACACTTCTTCAATTTATAACACTCTTTGAAAAGAATTATTTCACACTTTTACTTCTGATTCTAGGTTGCACTCCAAACAAGGAAGGAGGAAAGGAAGCTGATGTTGGTTATATCTTTCAGAGATTGTTGACGAGCAGCTAACAAGTCTGTGACACTTCCTTTGTCCTTCTTCAAGAACCTGGTATGGTCCTAATGGGTGGGTATCTATTTCCTGATTCTAGTGTGAAGGTCTCTCTCTCTCTCCTGGTTTTAGAATGCTCCAGTCTACAGAGGCTCTGGTGCCCTGATTTTTACCCTGCTGTCAGAGTGTGGGGATAAGTGAAATTGATCAGCATCAGTAGTAAATCCATTGTACATAGAAATATAGATAGAAACACAGAAAAATGATGGTAGATATAGAACACATGGAGGGGCATAATCAAACAGGGCGCCCAAGTTTTCATGATGGCGTCCTCGCAGGACGGCCCCACGAAGGGGCGGGGAAACCCGTACTATCGAAACAAGATGAGCATCCATCTTTCGTTTCGATACTACGGTCGGGGACGCCCAAATCTCAACATTTAGGTTGACCTTAGAGATGGTCGACCTAAATGTTGAGATGGTCGACCTTAGAGATGGTCGTCCCCGGTTTTCGGCCATAATGGAAACCGAGGACACCCATCTCAGAAACGACCAAGTGCAAGCCCTTTGGTCATGGGAGGAACCAGCATTCGTAGTGCACTGGTCTCCCTCACAAGCCAGGACACCAACCGGGCAACCTAGGGGGCACTGCAGTAGACTTCAGAAATTGCTCCCAGGTGCATAGCTCCCTTACCTTGGGTGCTGAGCCCCCCCAAAACCCACTCCCCACAACTGTACAACACTACCATAGCTCTTACGGGTGTAGGGGGGCACCTAGATGTGGGTACAGTGGGTTTCTGGTGGGTTTTGAAGGGCTCACATTTACCACCACAAGTGTAACAGGTAGGGGGGGATGGGCCTGGGTCTGCCTGGCTGAAGTGCACTGCACCCACTAACAACTGCTCCAGGGACTTGCATACTGCTGTCAGGGAGCTGGGTATGACATTTGAGGCTAGCATAGAGGCTGGCAAAAAATATTTTTAAAGTTTTTTTAGAGTGGGAGGGGGTTAGTGACCACTGGGGGAGTAAGGGGAGGTCATCCCCGATTCCCTCTGGTTGTCATCTGGTTAGTTCGGGCACCTTTTTGAGGCTTGGTCGCAAGAAAAAATGGACCAAGTAAAGTCGGCCAAGTGCTCGTCAGGGACGCCCTTCTTTTTTCCATTATCGGCCGAGGACGCCCATCTCTTAATCACGCCCCAGCCCTGCCTTCGCTACAGTGCCAACACGCCCCCGTGAACTTTGGTCATCCCCGTGCCGGGAAGCAATTGAGGACACCCAAAATCGGCTTTTGATTATTCCTGAGAGAAGGACGCCCATCTCCCGATTTGTGTCGGAAGATGGGCCCCCTTCTCTTTTGAAAATAAGCCTGCTGGTCTATCCACTCTGCCCATTCTTGGCATCTACTATCCCTTCTTCTCCCCTAGAGATCTTATGTACTTGTCCCAAGCTTTCTTGAATTCATTTACAGTTGTACAACACCAACATCTCTATCATATCTCCCCTCTCCCACCCAGGATCAGAGTAATATCATTGTTCTTCGCAATACTATGTAGAACATATTGTGGTTGGCAGTATCAGCCCTCATGGGAGCAGGAAATGAGCCACTGTCCAGATAGGAGATCAATCATGTGAACTGGAGGAACACTAGTCCCTACATACAAATCAAGTAGAGAACCAAGGAGTAGGGTATAAAAAGAATGGTCCTTCTAAGAACATGAGGAGGAAAGAAGATCCTAGTACACAATCAGCCTTATTTTCGAAAGTGATGGGCGCCCAGATTTTGACCCAAATTGGGAGATGGGCGCCCATCTTGCAAAGGCACCCAAATCGGTATAATCGAAAGCCGATTTTAGGTGCCTGCAACTGCACTCCGTCGCGGGAACAAACAAAGTTGACAGGGGCGTGTCAGAGGTGTGGTGAAGGTGGGACTGGGGTGTGTTTATTGGCCAAGCAGATATGGGTGCCTTCTGCCAATAATCAAAAACAATTGGCCGTTTTTAGCGCGAATTTAGGTCACTTTTTTGGACCCTTTTTTTTCACGAACAAGTCCCAAAAAAGTGCCCTAAATGACCAGATGACCACTGAAGGGAATCGGGGATGACCACCCCTGACTCCCCCAGTGGTCACTAACCCCCTCCAACCAAAAAAAAAATCAACTTTAACAACTTTTTTTTCCAGCCTGTATGCCAGCCTCAAATGCCATACCCAGCTCCATGACAGCAGTATGCAGGTCCCTGGAGCAGTTGTTAGTGGGTGCAGTGGACTTCAGGCAGGTGGACCCAGGCCCATCCCCCCCTACCTGTTACACTTGTGGTGGTTAATGTTGAGCCCTCAAAAAAAAAAACCAAACCCACTGTACCCACATCTAGGTGCGCCCCTTCAGCCATAAGTGCTATGGTAATGGTGTAGAGTTGTGGGCAGTGGGTTTGGGGGGGATTTGGGGGCTCAGCACTCAAGGGAAGGGAGCTATGGATTGGGAGGTATTTACCTTTGTTTTTTTACTTTTTACAAGTGCCCCCTAGGGTGCCCGGTTGGTGTCCTGGCATGTGAGAGGGACCAGTGCACTACGAATCCTAGCCCCTCCTACGACCCAATGCCTTGGATTTGTTCGTTTTTGAGCTGGGCGCCTTTAGTTTCCATTATCGCTGAAAAACGAAACCACCCAGCTCAAATACGCACATATCCGATGCATTTGCCAGGCACAAACCGTATTATCGAAAAAAAAAGATGGGTGGCCATTTTTTTCGAAAATACGGTCTGTCCCGCCCCTTCACGTACCCGTTCTCAGACATAGACGCCCATGGAGATGGGCGTTCGCATTCGATTATGCCCCTCAATGTTTATTAAAGTGTTTATGAAACAAGCATGAAATCTATCCACAAGCAAAATTTTTGTCTCATGGTGAAACCGATATTTTCTGTGACACTTTGCTTGTGGATAGATTTCGTGCTTGTTCCATGACTTTCACAGACAACGAGTTGCACAGTTGATCATTATCAGCATACATCTGATCTCAAGACTTCGGAGGTAGGCACTTCAGTGTCAAAACAGGGAACCGTGTCGAGTCTTTTAGGTATATTTAATAAACACTGTGTACAAGGATCTTCTGTCTTCCTCATGTTCTTTGAAGGACCATTCTTTTATACCCTACTCCTTGGTTTTCCCATTGTTCAGATAAACATGTCAAAAAACTCTAGCCACATATCCATAGACTTAATCTGATAAGGTAGGAGGAACTGTTAGTGATCCGGTAAAGGTACAGGGGTGGGAAAAGTGAAATAAGAGAATATAGCAGCTCAATCCGGAGAGGGTGAGATAAGGCAGTGGCCCAATTCTTTGTAATATTTAATGATGCAATATCTTACCTTATAGCAGGCTTTGGAGGGTCTGATGTGACCCACAGAGTATTTATTTGGGATCACTATATAAAGTATAATGACCCCTGAGTTGGACATCTCTTCCATTTATTATCATGTCATGGTAAAAGTCAGAAGTGTGCTACAAAACTGGGGTATTAAGGGTTAGGAAATGGCCCTCTCCATTCACATTATTTTGAAAAAAATGTATTAGTTGGCCATACTGGATGGATCGTGCAGGTCTTTTTCTGCCGTCACCTGGTAATAGTATACACAATTTACATGACCATATACTGTATATGGAAATAAAACACAAATGTAGCAGATCTTTGAAAAAGACTGAACTCATCAAATTTATACTTGCAGCAGAAATCAACATAGCCTAATTCAAAACTGTGATAGCAATTGTCTGGTTTTTTTTATTGTTGATTAGCTTGCACTAGATAATTGTAAAGCTAAAGACCCTGCTAGTGTTTTTTCAGTATGGTACAAGAAGTGTTTGAACATATATTTACAAAATTTGTGGTTGCAGGTAAATTTAGTTTGAGGCTAGAAATGCTGAAAAGGAAAAAAAAATAATGAAGTTGTGGTATAACATATGCAGCTTTATTTGCTAGCAACCTATATTTTCCTCTTACCATGCCTAAATGTCAGCAACATACTTGGTTGACCAGAATATCAAAATCAAATGTTTATAGGCCAGTTTAGTATTAAAACTGAAACTGACTAAAGCAGAAAAGTTCAGCACTGAAACAAAGTAAATGGCAATAGGTAAAGTCTACAAGACTCTTCTAGATCGTCCAAAAAAAACCCTACTTGAACTGATCTTCTTGTTCATATCCACAAAAAAGAACTGGGTCAATTTGAAAAATGACTGAAGGTCAACTTTGTCATTAAACAGGTTGGGGAAAGGAGAGAAGCTGAAAAACAACTGCAACAATGAGGACTGAATCAATGAAAATCTTCTTGAGGTATTTAAGATTTTAAAAAAAATTTCTGCAAAGGGGAAGTTGAAAGTAGATCACCAGATAACAACTGGACACTTATCAAAATCAATGGAATCTACACCCCGACTCCACCTTCATTCACATGGAATAACTGGTATGCAGCCCTGGAAGTGGAAGGGAAGAAGTCATCCCAGGAAGAGAAGAAATTGGACTCCTTGTCGCACAAAGGAATTAGATTTTTAAAGATTTTTAGTTTTCTCTTCCCTATACGGGGGACTTCACTTTGAAACTCCCTCCATATCGATATTAGGACAGATAACAACTACCTCACCTTTAGGAAGAAGTTAAAGACCTTTTTTGTTCCCAAAGCCTGCCGTATGATTATCAAACTCTGTACAACACCAACAAAATATTCATAAGCTGCTGCCTATGATTTCTCTCTTTCCTCACTGTTCATAGGCCCAATCTCCCCTACTAAGTCATGTGGAAGGGCATAATTGAACAGGGTGCCCAAGTTTTCCTGACGACGTCCTCGCAGGACGTCCCAGTGAAGGGGCGGGAAACCCGCATTATCGAAACAAGATGGGCGTCCATCTTTCGTTTTGATAATATGGTCGGGGACGCCCTAAAAACATTTAGGTCGACCTTAGAGATGGTCGTCCCGGGTTTTCGGCCATAATGGAAACCGAGGACACCCAGGCATATGGTGCACCAAGATAAAAGGAACTATCAGAGTTCTGCCCTGTCTCTGGTGTGGGGTGGTTTTGCCCGCCACCGCCGCCCCACGGCAGTGGCGGGCAAAACCGCCCCATACCAGAGACAGGGCAGAACTCTGACAGGATTCAGCCCAAACTTCACCTGCAGCACCTGCATGATGGCTGATCCCTCCGAGCTCATGGCCTTGCAATCTGTCACGCTTCTTGTGGAACTTCGGGGTTAGTGAGCCCTTGGGTCACTGCCGAGGGGTGGCAGCAGCAGGAGAAATCACCCAAACACAGACAAGGCAGAACAGACGTACCAGCAAATTCAGGACTGGAACTACCAGGCGAGGACTACAGCCGAGCAATGCAAGCTGGAGCAAGCAGGACAGGAATTCAACCCAAACTTCACCTGCACTTGACCGCCGTTCCTCAGGAGTTGAGCCCCTGGGTGCAGGCGGCCGACAGGACTTACTGGACAGGGCAAGAAGGCAGAACTGCAGGAACAGCAGCCAGCCGGCGGACAGCAGGACATGTCCAGAAAACACACCGGGGTTCCAGGCAGGCAGCAAGTAGCAGAACAAACCAGAAAACAAGCCGGGTCTGGGCAGGCAGCAGACAGAAGAATAAACCAAAAGTCAAGCAGGGTCAAAGCCACAATCAGGAAATAGCACAGCAGCACTGCAACAACTCTCACCAAAGGAAACTCCTCTGAGGACCTCTGTAGCAAGGCAAACTAGAAACCTTCCCAGGTGGTTAATAAAGGCAGCATACAAGGGAGTTCACCAGGTATGGGTACTGCTTAGTTCCAAAAAACTCCCAAAACAATCTGGAAGGCTGGAACATCCGGACCGGACCAGCATATCTTCTGGAACATGGGAAACGGCAAGCCATCAGTTCACAGCAGCCACCAGGTCTAACCACCAGGGGCCCAGGTTCCTTGCTCTCAGTCACCTCGCCCCCTCGGTGGCCATTTTGAATCCCCAGCCGAGATGGAGAAGGATGAAGGGCAAGACGGCGCTCCGGGCAGGAAAGAGGGGGCTCTTTCCTGCCCTGAAGAGGTCACTAGACCACCAGGGCAGATAGTAAGGAAGGGAAGGGGAGGGGAGACCCATGGCGCCACCCGCACACACGCCCGTACGTCCGCACGCCCGCACATCTGTCCAGAAATCTGGACAAACGTGCGTGCGGGCAAAACCCGGACATGTCCTCAAAAAGAGGACATGTCCGGGGAAATCCGGATGAATGGTAACCCTATTCTTACCACTTTCACTTCCATCCATGACTGTGACAGCTATACTTCTGTGTGAAGCTCTTCATTCTATCTGTGGAAGTAATCAACCTCAAGCTCCAGCCTCTACTTGCATTAGTACCCCCTCCCTGCAGAGCTGGCATGCAGCACAACTCAAGTACAGCAGCAGCAAGGCTAAGTCTGCTGCCACAGCTGAAACCCAAACCTGCCAAGCTCCAGTGCCAATGACAGAGGAAACAATGGTGTTGGCTAGTAAAGCCCAGAAAAGCCCCTGTAACGCACAAGCCCCAAGCAGCACAGAGGAAGAACTACAGGATGACCACTGTAGCTACAAATTGAGTGTTTTGCCTCATTATCACAGTCAGGCTGGTAACATTCATTCAATATTGCATTCCTCTCCTCTGTACCACTGTAAGTTCAGGCCAATCACAATCCTGCATTACACAATCCTGCATTACAGTGACTGAGCACATTGTAATTAAAAGCCTAAAAGTAATGATCATAACTGGGACAGCTATTGAAGATAAGGAAGGAAGGGAAAAGGTTTTAAAATGTGGAGAAGCTGGTTCTGGGTTATGCATTGTAAATCTATATACTCATCTACTCACAGAGATAGAAAACCAAAGAAGAAGACAACTGGCTAATCTGAATGGACTAATTGGTTCTCATCTGCCATAGTGTTTACATCAACTTTAAAGATGTAATAAAGTCATGAAAACAATGGAATCCACCTAAAATTTAATGACACAATATTGCCACATTGACAAATTATAAACCACTAGGGAATAATATTCAATAATATTTTTTAAAATGCTGTGAGAAGGATTAGTCACAGATTTTCAGTGTCAGACCATGTCCAGGCACCGGCACTGAATATCTGGGGCTAATTTAAATGGGACTATGCAGGTCCCAAGTGATATTCAGCTGAGGCTAGCATAACACAATTATGCAGGCCCTGGCTGAATATTGGCCAGGACCCAAATAAAAAAATGACCTATTTGCCTCCAATCCCCCTCCTACCTCCCTGATGAGGTCCATAGCCCCTCTCCAGAACCAGCCCCAATGAAACAAGATCCCCCACCCCCTCCTGCAGGTCCATACCCCTCACATCTTCAACTCCCACACCCTCAACTCAAAATAGGCCTTCCTGGCCTACCTGAAGTCCTTGGTGATCCAGTGGGGTGAAGGGAGCAGTTTTGCAGGTTACAAATGATCATAAATAAATGGCTCATAGAGGTATAGCTAAATGTTTTTGCAAAAAAAACTAGTGAGGTTTCCCTCACTAGTGGTTAGGGCAGTGGCGTTCCTAGGGGGCCGGACACCCGGGGCGGCACCCCGCCCCCCCCCCCCGGGTGCAGCACCCCCCCCCCCCCCCGATGCAGCGTGGACCCCCCCCCCGGGTGCACGCCGCTGGGAGGGGGTGCCGCAGCGCGCGCCTGCTCAGAGTTCCCTGACTTCGTGCATTCGCTGCAGCTCCCTCTGTTCCAGGGCAGAGGGAGCTGCAGCGAACGCGCGAAGTCAGCGAACTCAGAGCAGGCGCGTGCCACGGCACCCCCCAGCGGCATGCACCCGGGGCAGACCGCCCCCACCGCCTCCCCCTTGGTACGCCACTGGGTTAGGGTGGTTAGGGTGGTGGGCTTTGGTCCTGGGGAATTGAGGAACTGAGTTTGATTCCCGGCACAGGCAGCTCCTTGTGACTCTGGGCAAGTCACTTAACCCTCCATTGCCTGCCGCATTGAGCCTGCCATGAGTGGGAAAGCACGGGGTATAAATGTAACAAAAATAAAAAAATAAAATTAAAATATGAAAGTCATCATCAGGCTTATTTTTGAAAGAGAAGGACGCCCATCTTTCGACACAAATCGGAAGATGGGCGTCCTTATCCCATTATCGCCCAAATCGGCATAATCGAAAGCCGATTTTGGGCATCCCCAACTACTTTCCGTCGCAGGGACGACCAAAGTTCACAGGGGCATGTCAGAGGTGTAGCGAAGGCGGGACTTGGGCGTGCCTAACACTTGGGCGTCCTCGACCCATAATAAAAAAAAAGGGCGTCCCTGACGAGTACTTGGACGACTTTACTTGCTCCTTTTTTTGTTAAGACCAAGCCACGAAAAGGTGCCCGAACTGACCAGATGACCACCAAAGGGAATCGGGGATGACCTCCCCTGAATTCTCCAGTGGTCACTAATCCCCTCCCACCCTTTCGATTATGCCCCTCCAAGGGATTCATTTGCATATTATGCAAATAAGAACATGAGTAGCCATACTGGGTCAGACCAATGGTCCATCTTGCCCAGTATCTTGTTTTCCAAACAGTGGCCAAGCCAGGTCAGAAGTACCTGGCAGAAACCCAAATCATGGCAACATTATATACTACAAATCCCAGGGCAAGCAGTTGCTTCCCATGTCTGTCTCAATAGCAGACTATGGACTTTTCCTCCAGGAATTTGTCCAAACCTTTTTTAAACCCAGATATGCTAACGGCTGTTACCACATCCTCTGGCAAAGAGTTCCAGAGCTTAACTATTTGTTGAGTGAAAAAATATTTCCTCCTTTTTGTTTTAAAAATGACCATTCACAGTGAGAGTAACATCTTGTTGTATCAAGCCATTCTTGCAGACGCTTCCATGGGGTAGAATATCAACCCCAAACTGAGGCTTTCTTATTTCTTTTCCTTTGAACTGTTGTTCTGTGTATTGCTATGTGGTAGAACAGGGTCATCCAATCTCAGGCCTCAAGGTCCCCAATCCAGTCGGTTGTTCAGTATTACCCCAATAAATATGTATGGGATCTATTTGCATGTTTGAAAAATAAGGCAGATATAATTCAGAAAGTACCCTTGGTTTCATTTGAGAAGGATGTGGTCAGTAGGTTTCGTGTAGCTAATAGCTTTGGTTTTTCATCTTAGGCTGTAACAACAACTTCAGCTGGGTTCAGTGTACACCCTGGCTGCTCAAGACTTCTGAATCAATCTGTCTTCAAGCTGGCTCATTGGAAGGCCAGGTGAATAGATTTTCATTTTTAATGCTACATGAATAATTTCTGAGAGTTTTGAATGTAAAACAATTTAATGTAGCTTAACAGTTAAAAATTTGAACTACATTTAATTCAAAGGTCATTGTTACGCTCACGTGTATCAATAGCTGAAAATGCAAAATATAATTGAGAGATTTTCAGATTTGTGAATTGGATATGTGCACAATCAAAATGTTATTGCCAAAGTCTAAAACAGAGAGATAATAACTTGTTGAATTCTATATCAAATTTACCATGATGAAAATCCTTTATATTAACTTTATGACATTGTGGTAATCCCAAATAGTGTAATGAGGATTCTCAAGATATTTTGTGGTGTTGTTAAATCAACATTACCAACTAAACCTCTTCAGAAAGATCATTTTTTATGTGATTGAATAAAATACCTTAGCAATACATGTGTATTA
This sequence comes from Microcaecilia unicolor, assembly GCF_901765095.1. NCBI lineage: Eukaryota > Metazoa > Chordata > Amphibia > Gymnophiona > Siphonopidae > Microcaecilia > Microcaecilia unicolor. The sequence continues at coordinate 154,977,589 of NC_044040.1, forward strand.
TGTTTGTAGTGTTATTTTCCAAAAGGATCCCAATTCACTGTGCTTTTCTGTAAGAGATTACAACATACATCTCTCCTCTCCCAAACACCCTGTTTCTTTCCAGTATGTTATACAATAGCAATGCCTATCTAACTGCTCTTCAGTTCTAATCAGTTGTTTCCATTTGATGCAGGTGGTTGTTTTGTATTTCTACCAAAGTTATAAAGTGAGCAATTCTATGACAAATTTGTCACTCTTATTCTAGAATGGTTAATCATTTCTCCTCTGGAGTCTAGTTTACATTTGTAACTTCAGTTATAACAGAAATATTATGTTCAAGCCATCAAGAACTGGGTAAACTGGGTATTTTCTTAAAATTCAACTGTTTGGGTTTTAGAAAATGTTTTCAAATGTTTATTCACCAGCAGGCAAACAAAATAAACAAACTTCATTGTAACCAAAATGCTAATCAGAGATTCTACTTACCTATTTTAACTAGGGGCACACTTATGAACAGAATTTTTTTAAGGGATGCTCATATCAGTGTACAAACAATAGGAAGCAATTTTGGGTTAGGGTTTTACATTTAATTACTTGCCTTTTCCAAACCCGAGCTCAGGCTATTTCCCTCTGCAAGTGGATTTGAAATCTAAATTGTACCTGAGGCAACGGAGGGTGAAGTGACGTACTCAAGAAGAGGAAAAAATTAATATACAAATCTGACCCTATTATTTGTGCAGGCTGATTTCCATGTAGACCTGCGTACATACTTTTACAAATCCAGAATTGTTAGTGTGCTCCTGTATCCACCAAACTCCCCCCCCCCCCCCCCCCCTTCCCAACATACACATACACTTTCAGGAATCCCCTCATCCCTCGCATGTACAACCAGGGGGCAATTCTATAAGTAAGTGCATCCATTTAGGTATCCTGATACCATGTGACAAGAGCCTATTTTCTATTAGTTTGTTTTTTTTTTCCTAACTCTGGGGTCTTTTTACCAAGCTGCGGTAAAAATAAATGGCCGTGCACTAGTGGCGGGAGCTGTTTTTGCCACTCCCTGCAGCTTGGTAAAAAAGGCTGAAAATGGCCATGGCCATGCGGTAAGATATAGTGGAATTAGAAAAGGTTCAAAGAAGAGCCACCAAAATGATAAGGTAGATGGAACTCCTCTTGTAAAAGGAAAGGCTGAAGAGATTAGGGCTCTTCAGCTTGGACAAGAGACGGATGAGGAGAGATATGAGTAGTGTAGAACGAATAGAAGTAAATTGATTTTTTACTCATTCCAAAAGTAGAAAAGACTAGGGGACACTCGAGGAAGTTACATGGAAATACTTTTAAAACAAATAGGAGAAAAATATTTTTTCACTCAACAAATTGTTAAGCTCTGGAACTCTTTGCCGGAGAGTGTGGTAACAGCAGTTAGTGTATCTGGGTTTAAAAAAGGTTTGGACAAGTTCCTGAAGGAAAAGTCCATAGTCTGCTGTTGAGACAGACATGGGAAGCAACTGCTTGCCCTGGGATTTGTAGTATGGAGTGTTGCCATGATTTGGGTTTCTGCCAGGTACTTGAAATCTGATTTGGCCACTGTTTGGAAAACAGGATACTGGGCTAGATAGACCATTGGTCTGACCCAGTATGGCCATGTGAGGGGGAGCACTAACCACCACCCAATGAGGCGGCAGTAAGGACTCCCATGCTAACCCAGCAGTAATTGGGTAGCTCATGGCACTGCCTGATTACCGCTTGATTAGTGCCATGCTAAAATCTACAGCCCTATTTCCCCCAGCACAGGAAATGGTGCATGCTGGGGCAGCTTTTGAGCTGTCCTAATTTCAACTGCTTAGCTATGGGGTCCTGGCACTGAATATTGCCAGCACCTGTATAACCCCCAGGGCTTCTCCCTAAAGCCACTATGGATTTGGTCAGAGGCAATATTCAATGGTACTGCCCGGTTTAGTGCTGCTGAATATAGGGGGTTAGGTAGCAACAGGCAATTTAAACGGCACCTCTTAAATCGATTTGAGTATCAGGGAACATGTTTTTAGTGTAATTCCTGGTTGTCCCAGTCTTCTTAATTATCTTCATAGAGATAAGCAGGTCAACTGAGGACTATAAGAACTTAGATGTGATGTCATGTTATGTTAATTGCAAGGATTTATACATGGAGACATCTTAGGACAATAACAATGTAGTGTTTCATTGTCCAAAGAAGCACCGATCCTTCTTTTGTACATCATTTTTTGGAATGCAAAAACACTAAAAATATTCAGGCCACAATGATTGTCATCTGCTGATATGTGTCCAAATATTCAGTGTCAGCCCTTATCTGGATAACAGGACTGAATATCTGGAAGTTCTCTGGCTACCAGTGACATTCAGTGCTGGAACCTGGATTGATATTTATGTGGCCCTACTTGTTCAGATAGTTACCTGGCCACTAGCTTCCAGATAACTTCAGGGACTACCTTGACTCTGCCCCCGGATTACACTGGCACTAATTGAATAGTGCTAAGATGGTCAGAACAAATGTTAAGTAACTCTATCTGGTTAAATGCTGCTGAATGTCTACTCTAGGGCCATTTAGCAGCATTTAACTAGGTAGGAATCATCATACCTGGTTAAATCCTGGTAAATATCAACTCGTGTGGGACTTTGTTCTGTTGTAATGCTAAGAAGTGTGCTTAATGCGTAAAATTGTATCTGAACAGTAATAATGATGACATTTTTTTGTATATTTTAGAAAAGACATGAATGCAAGCAATAGCTGTTCCTTTTATGATGTTGACAATTTAATGAAGTATTTCCAGCTTGCGATTTACATTCCTACCTTCATTTTTGGCTTTATTCTTAATGTGCTGGCCTTATGGGTGTTTTGCTACTCCCTGAGGAAATGGACAGAGACATCTATCTACATGATGAACCTTGCAGCTTCAGACTTATTGCTCCTACTCTCCTTCCCTTTCAAGATTCACTTTTCCAGTAGTGATAAGCAGGGGCCAAAGATGTTATGCGCTTTCGTGGAGTCCATCTATTTTGTCAACACGTATGGGAGTATTTTTATCATCACTTGCATCAGTTTAGACCGATATGCTGTCATAAAGCATCCCTTCAAAGCAAAACTTTTCAGATCACCAAAAAAAGCACTGCTAATTTGCTGCTGTATTTGGATATTAGTTTGGCTTGGGAGTATTCCTGTCTATGATTTCCATGGGACTAACGACCAAATTAGATGCTTTCACAATATCTCAGATGAGTCATGGACTGCACCCATCATTTTTTCCTTGGAAGTCTTTGGCTTTCTTATCCCTCTGATTATAGTGGCCTACTGCTCTATCCAGATCATCAGAACTCTTCTGCATCACAGAAATGTAGAACAAAAAACTATAGATCATACTGTATGCATATGCATCATTGCTGCAAATCTGATTACATTTGTGATTTGTTTCACGCCAAGTCATTTGGGTATTTTTCTTCAGTATTTAGTGAGACAACATGTTATTTCAGACTGTTCCATGAAGCAAAACATTAGTTTGTTCGTTCAGATAGCAATGTGTTTGGCCAACATCAATTGCTGTCTTGACGCCATCTGCTATTATTTTGCTGCAAAAGAGTTTCGGGTAGGAACTGATAGAAGCTTGATCTTAAAGAAAACAACTTCTTTTGGTAATTCCAGTACTGGATGATTATTCTGTATCTCATATACCCTGACACCACAATGGGATTGGACAAATAAATTCATCATGTAGTCATGAGTAACTTCTGAACTGTGTAGAGTATGACAACATTTAAGACCATAGGGGGTCATTTTCTAGATTGCAAAACGTTTGGTGCCAAGATGTTGTGCACTGATCATGAATTCAGTTACTACTACTACTACTACTAATCATTTATATAGTGCTACTAGACGTACACAGCAATGTACACAATAGATGCAGGTACTTTTTCTATCCTTAGAGGGCTCACAATCTAATATTCAGCAATTATGTGTACACTTTCAGTTATAAAATACTAGCATAAGTCCACATTTATGCACCTAACTTTAGGCCTGAGCACTTCTCCGATTCGTCAGCTTTGAATACCATTTCTGGCACTGTTAACTTTCCCAAATCTTCCTCGGTGAAGACTGAAGCATAGAATTCATTTAATCTCTCTGCTATGGCTTTGTCTTCCCTGATCGCCCCTTTTACTCCTCGGTCATCCTGCTTTTAATATACTGCTCCTCTAAGTTTCTTTTTTCGCCGTTGTTCTCATTTTATCATAGTCTCCTTTTTTAAAAAAAATGCTATCGTATTTGATTTCCTATGTATACTTCAAAGCTAATATCAAATCCGATCACTAATATCAAGCGGCCCTAGCACCATTACCTCCTGCACCAGATCATGCGCTCCACTAAGGACTAGGTCTAGAATTTTTCCTTCTCTCGTTGGCTCCTGTACCAGCTGCTCCATAAAGCAGTCCTTGATTTCGTCAAGGAATTTTACCTCCCTAGCGTGCCCTGATGTTACATTTATCCATTCAATATCGGGGTAATTGAAATCACCCATTATTATTGTGTTGCCAAGTTTGTTTGCCTCCCTAATTTCCTTTAACATTTCTGCATCCATCTATTCATCCTGGCTAGATGGATGGTAGTACACTCCTATCACTATCCTTTTCCCCTTTACACATGCAATTTCAATCCATAGAGATTCCAAGATGTGTTTTGTTTCCTGCAGAATTTGATTCAAGGCTCTCCTTAATATTGTGAAGAGTACGAAGACATGGAGTGGAAGGGCTCCTTCGGGGTGGCTGGAGTCCACCCTTAGGGGTGGTTGCCATAGATTCTGGTCCCCAAGGATCCAGCATGTTAGGGACAGCAGTTGGTCACCTTCTCAGAGGAAATAGTGAGAGCCAAAGACTACAATTCCTAGCAACCCCTGAGGAAGACACAGAGTAGAGCCAGGGACTACAATTCCCAGCAGCCCCTGAGGGAGACACCAAGTAGAGCCATGGACTACAATTCCCAGCAACCCCCGAAGGAGACACAGAGTACAGCGAGTAAGAATTATTCACACTACCAGTGCCAGAGGGCTAAGGGGAAGGAGGAGACTCTGAGTAAGGTCAATCAGGGGAATGAAGAGCAGCTGGGAGGGGGCAGGGTAGAAGAACCCATGGATTGGCAATCAGGGGACGGTGGGGAGAAAGAGAAAGAGGAGAGCTTGGAAGAGGAGCCCATGAATATCTCAGCTCTTGCCAAAGCTAAAGGTAGAGAGTTAAGAGGGCAGATGGCAGCCTGGTTCTCTGGCTTGATGCAGGGGGGCAGAAGGTGGCTGCATCAGAGGAGGAATTAAGGAACAAATGTTTCAACCTGGGTCAAGTGGGAGGTTGTCAGGAGTTGGTGCTGACAGTGAAAGGGTGGGACCCTTACATTCCCCTGGTCTGGTAATAGGTGGACAGGGGGAAAAAAGGTTGAAGCGGAAAAATGAGCTGTTTAAATTGGGGTTTGTGCTGTGATAAAAGTGACCTGTTTAAATTGGGTTTTCTACTGTGATAAAAATGAACTGTTTAAATTTGGATTTGTGCTGCAACTCTGACTCTCTCCCTAATCAGGAAAGTTAAAGGAACCTGAGAGAAAGGATGTGGGGGGGGGGGGGGGGGGGGAAGAAGTGAGCGCACAGAGACTCTCCTTCCCTTCTGTAGGAAAGGGGAAGGGAGAGAGAGAGGGATGGCCTCGGAGGGAGTTTGGAACAGAGTGGGGGGAAGTGGTGGTGGAATCCGGGACGCACTGAGGGGCCACACCTACCTAGGAGTCTTAGTCCCAAGCAGGGGGCAGCTAAGAGGGAAACTTCCAGACTGTAAAAGCAAAGAGGTTGAGCAAGATAGCCTTGACTGGATTACAATATAGCTCTCCCTATGCTCCGGTGGATTGCAAAGGACCCTGTGAAATTCCAAACCCCAGAACGTGGAGGGTAAAAAGAAAACTTCCAGACTGTAAAAGTGCAGAGATCGAGCAGGGCAGGACACAGGCTATGAGGGGCCCTATCCCACTCCTCCGTGGCTGGGAGCTTTACAATATACAATGCTACCCCTCCAGCAATTCGATCCACCCTATGACTACGATATAATTTTTACCCTGGCATGACAGTGTCCCACTGGTTATCCTCCTTCCACCAGGTCTCAGAGATGCCTATTATATCTAATTTTTCATTTAGTGCAATATATTCTAACTCTCCCATCTTATTTCTTAGGCTTCTGGCATTCGCATATAGACATTTCAAACTATGTTTGTTGTTCCTATTTACATCATGCTCAGTACTTGACAGTATTAATTTGCAATCTTTTGTCTGATTTTTATCTTAATTTAAGGACACCTGATCTACTACGGTCTCTTTTGCAACCTCACTATTAGGATACCCTATCTTCCCTGTTTTGGTGATATCTTTGAAAGATACCTTATCCCGAACCATGCGCTTTTGAGCGATTGTCGGCCTTCCCCCAGTTTCTAGTTTAAAAGCTGCTCTATCTCCTTTTTAAATGTCACTTTAAAGAACCATGAACTAGGTTTTGCCTATATGTTAAATTTGGCTTACCGATGTTGACGAGCTAGGAAGTTCTAGCCCTTACTTGTTAGTTCTTATGAAAAATCTTTTCTGTTATACTGTGTATTTGTTAGCTCTCATGTAAAATATCTTTGTTATACAAAGTACTTTTTAACTTTCCTGTAATATTTTTGTTGTACGGTGAACCACACTGAGCTGAATGTTATTTGGATAATGTGGGACATAAGAACCAATAAATGGAAATGGAAATAATGCACATAAATTGGATTTTCAGATCAATGCATTCTACTCTCCATTGATATTTTGCTCTCAGAAAGAACAAGTGCAAAGTCTTTGGGTACTCGCACCCATAGTTAATTATCAAATGAAAAGTATACGTTAGATATGTGTGTTTAATGCACCTTCAAAATTAATTTAATGCACATTAACCTATTAATTAACAGGTATACAAACAATTTGTATGTGTTACAAAGTTATAAGTGCATTATAAAAGTTACTAAAAGAAACATATGAAAGAAACAAAAAAAAATGCTGAAAATAGGGTGGGGGGGGGGGGGGGGGAATCCAAATGAACCAAAAGCGAGCTGAAATGTTTTGCACACACACACACACACACACACACACACACACACACACACACAAAGAGAGCATAGACGGGAGTAACCTGCACAGAGTGGCAGGTACAGCCCTAACAACAATGGGGAGGGGGGGAAGAGGGTAACCCATATAGAACAGTAAGTTCAACTCTGACCACCTTTTGGGCAGACTGGATGGACTATGCTGGTCTTTGTCTGCCAGAATTTCCTGTTATGTTAACTCAGTGTCTGGAGTAAGTGCCTAACAGTAGGCAGTTGGGTGCATAAATGCTAATATTCTATAAGATATTTGCATAAGTGCTAGGCACATCTCCAACCCGCCCATGCACCTCCCGGGTCCATGCCCCCTTGCAGTTGTACACTATTGATTCAGTGCGCACAATTTGCTAAATACCGACTAAGGGCAGTTACAAGAATAACTGCTAATTAGTGCTAATTAACACCAGTTATAGGCAAAAATTGGTTGTTAACGCCAATTAGAAGTTATGTGTATAATGCATGTACAATGTTGCACACTAAAACCCAAATTCTATATAAGGTGTGGCGAGTAGCCTGTGTTAAATTGGGTGCATGCCCAATTTACGCATGCACCTTAATTGAGTAACGAGCCAATCAGTGGTGATAATTGTCAATCATTGGAATTTGCACTTGCTTCTTTTTAGGCATATTCTAAAAAGAGGCACATGTAAATCCTAATGTGCTTAGTTGAAAAGGGGGCACGGCCATAGGAAGAGTGTGAGCATGCCTTACTCAAATTTATGTGCATTGTTATAGTATTCAGGGGAATGAACCAACATTTAGGTGTGGGTATTTTCATCACATCACATTTTCAGTGGTGTAAATGGCCTTACCTAAATGTAGGCGCGTTCCCTGGCCCTATGAGCTGTTCTATAATCCATGCCTAACTTTAGGTGCAGCTTATAGAATAGTGCTAAGCACTTTTTTGGACGAATCAAGGGGACCCTTTTACAAAGCCGTGGGAGGGCTAATGTGTGTGTAGTGTGTGCACCCAGCGGTAATTCTGAGTTTGGCACACACCGAATCCCATGGTAGAAAATATTGGCGCACATTGCATGGTTGGTGAGCTGTATGGTTACCACATGGGTAGTGCGTGTGCCCTTACCGCTAGGTCAATGGCTGGCAGTAAGGGCTCAGGCTGTAAATAGGCACATGCTGGTTTTAATTTTTGCACATGACCATTTCCCGGCCCATTAAAAAATGGCCTTTTCCCAGCCACGGTAAAAAGTGGCCCAGTGTGCCAAAAAGACGTGCCCACACTACCGCAGGCCATTTTTACCATGGCTTTGTAAAGATCCCCTAGATTCTAGACGCCATTTACAGAATCTGGCCCTAAGAATAAAATTATGTGCTCACGTTTATAGAATTAGTGTTACTGTGCTTAGATCTAAATATGGCACAATCTTCTGTGATCATTATCCACAAACGATTTAGCTATTGATTTTTTTAGGTGATTTTGTTCATGAAAATGAAACATGATTACAAAAGTGCTGTATATGTGTCCTATATTTTGATTTATTATGTACTTTACCATTCTATTTATATATTTATACAGACTGTACGCAGGGCCAGTCTTAGGGCGAAGCGACCGCATAGGGCCTCGCGCTCAAGGGGGCCCTGCACGGCGCGCCTGAAGTCGCCCGCCCGACCACCCGAGCTCCAGTCCCCCCTCCCGAGTCCCTCTTAATTTTAAAAGTTACCTCATCGACGTCGGGTTACAGCGGCCGGCAGGTAGCAGCAGCAGTGAAAAGCGTGGGAGCAGCTCGCACGCTTTTCACTGCTGCTGCTACCTACCGGCCGCTGTAACCCAACGTCGACGAGGTAACTTTTAAAATTCAGAGGGAGGGAGGGAGGGGGGGTGACAGGGAGGGTGTAGCAGTACAAGCGTGGTGGGACTGGAGGTGCAAATTGTAAATTTCCCAGCTTCTGTTATTCACTAAACTGTGCTGATAGGAAGAGAGGACTGTAAACAGAGTAAATTCCCTTTGACCTGTGCAGTCTCCAGTTCTGCCTACAGTCAGTACTTGATGCTTAGGTCCTGATCTTCCAGATCACCAGATCTCTTTGTTTCAGTATGGATGTTCTGTAAAGATAAAGATAGTCCCTTGTATGTAAGTAGCAAATCGCAAGCAACTGTGAGTGCTGCCACCTGTGTGACAGTTCCTTGGCAAACTATTAGCAGGGTAGTTTGCTTTGCCTTCCACAGTCATCATTCTTCCTCCCGATAAGAAGGGGGGCCTTGGAGCTGGGAGAGAGGGAGGTGGGGGCCTTGGAGCTGGGAGAGGGGGAGGGAGGGGGGCATTGGAGCTGGGTGGGTCGGTGGGTGGGAGGGAGGGAGGGGGGCCTTGGAGCTGGGAGAGAGGGAGGGGGGGGAAGCCCTGGAGCTGGGGGCCTTGGAGCTGGGAGGAAGCTCGAAGGGGATGGCCTGGGAGCTCAGAGGGAGGGAGGGGTGGCCGCCCTGGAGCTCAGAGGGAGGGGTGGACAGCCCAGGAGCTAGGGTAGGGGTGGAGCTAGGGTGGGGGCGGGCTAGGATGGGGCCCCATCAAATTGGTCTGCATAGGGCCCCGCACTTGCTAAGACCAGCCCTGACCATACGGGATGCTAGACTGTAGAACTTGATAAAACCAATCTGTAAGCATTAAGAAAGTGCATTTATTTGAAACAACCTGGAAAATGATTTCCCATGTCATATTGTATTAGTTTTAGTTTGAAACAATAGAATAAATCTTGACGTTTCAGGTTTTTCTTGTGTCATCGTACATTTTGTATATTCTGAAATAGTGCGCACTTTCTGCAAAGAAGGCATATTATTTGTGAAGTGTGCACTCTTTTCTAATAGTGTGCATTATTCACAAATAGGGGTGAATTCTATATGAAGGTAAAAAAGTCATACCGATAAAAGCGCTATTCTATAAACCACAATTAAAGGGGCCCTTTTTCTACAATAAAAAGGGTCCCACGGTAGCAGCAGGGGCCATTTTTGCCACACATTGAGGTCCTTTTTACCGCAGCAGGTAAAAAGTCTCAAAACAGACATGGCCATGCAGGTAAGATTGCTCTTACCGCATGGCCATGGGGGGGGGGGGGGGGGGGGGGAAGCATTTACCACCACCCATTGAGGTGGCAGTAAGGGCTCCTGCGGTAACCTGGCAGTAACCGGGTAGTGCACGGCACTGCCCAATTACCGCCGGGTAACCACCATGCAAAAACATAGGGCCCTATTTTCCCTTCCACCAGATCCTGCATTGGGCCGGCAGTAGCTCCAAACGTGCATGCAGTAAGCCCACGTTGGCTTTACCCCGCTTTGTAAAAGGGTCCCAAAGCTAGGCACGGTTTATAGAATAGCGCTTATGCCCAGGAATCATGCTTAACTTTAGGCGTGGCCATTTGTACCAGCTGAAATGTGGTGCAAATCCTCATGCCTAAATTAGGCACATATCCTCATTATTCTATAAGTACCTGTGTAAATTTTAGGAATGCCCTTGTTCCACTCATGACCCTCCCATTTCTGCACCCCCTTTTTAAACTCATGTATAAAATTTAGGTGCGGATCCTGCACCTAAATTTATGTGTATATTTTAGTTAAATCTAATTAGTGCCAACAATTGCTTGTTAACAAGCCAATTATCAGTGCTAATTAGCTCATCATCCAATTAAATTATGCATGCAGATTGGGTGTTCCCCCAAATTTACATGTGTAATTTTTAACAACTTTTATAGAATTCAGATGATAGTGTGCATTTGTTCATGAATAGTAGGTACAATTTACAACATCCATTTATGTCATTGCCAACAAAATGGGGAAAAAAGAGAACAAAATAAAACATTGTATCAACAACACAGGAATCTAAACAAAATAACAATTTTGGCCCCCACACCCCTAATAAGCATTAGCATTATCCCTGAATTTCTAAGGGATCCTTTTACTAAAGCATGCTAACTGATTTATTGTGCACTATCAATGAGCACGCGCCAAATGCTAAGATGCTCATTATATTCCTATTGGCATCTTATCATTTAGCGCATGTTAATCGTTAGTGCACACTAAATTCATTAGTACACCTTAGTAGAAGGACCCCTTAATATTAACCCATAATGAAAATATTTTGTTGACATAATCATAACAAGTATCATTTATACTTAAAAAATAAAGTGATATCATATAACAAAATATACTTGTGAATATAGAAATTTATGATATTAAGGAATAACTATTTTATGGTTTATTTTATTTATATTTCTGAGTTTACACAATAATATCAGGCAATCTTGCTACAAAAAAGAACATATCATATACAATAAATCTGGTTAATCCTATAATGTAGCAAAAACAACAGAGGGTGCTGGGTGTGAGGAGAGAAGCATCGAGGGGTGTTGGGTGTGCAGGGAGAAGCAGCTGGGATGCTAAGTGTGGGGGAGTAGCAGATCAGCAGGGCAGAGCTGAGAGGAGGATTGGAACTGGGGAGGCACGTGAGCTTGGGAACGTGACAGATCCTCTTATGTGGGTCTCAGCTGAACATCAACCTTGACCCATATAAACGCCCCTAGCCAACACATATTCAGTCATATCCTGATATTCAGGGCTGGTGCCAAGACATGGCTAGATGTTGAATATCCAGGTCTAATTTAGGTGTCAGAAGTCAGTACTTTAAAAAAAATGCTGACTGCTGCTGCTAGCTGAATACATGCCATGTTAATTCCTTCTATGGACAGAATTCTCCAATGCCCTATTTCCTATGTAGCACTGTAGAATCTCAAACAAAAGTTTCTTCTCTACATTGAGAAAACTTAGATGGGGGTGCTATGGTTGGAGATACTTGCTTTAAGGGGACCATCGAAGGTGAGCCTGGGGGACGGATATTGCCATAGGAAGGGTTGCTGGTATGTGTGAAAGGGGGAGGGCTGCCGCTGATCGGGATCATTCGGTGAGGGAGTGGTGATTGTAGAACAGTGCTCCAACTTCTATGTGTATGTTAGAGGGAGAGTACTTTTTTCCTCTAAGTGCAGCATGTTGAAATGGTTGCTTCCTATGGCTGTGGAGGAGTTGGGATGTGGACAGCCTGTTCTTATTTTATATGAGGCTGTATATCTGCAGAGTGTCTTCTAAAATAGCATGAGAATTCCACACCTCCCGACTTGGACATGTGAATCCTCTTCTCTTTGCCATTTCTAAAATCTTCCACTATCCCCCTAATTCTATAACAGGGCACCTAAAGTTAGACATCATTTGTGTATGTGTGTTATAAAATACTAGCAGATATGAGTGTTTTTGGGGTAATTCTCTACAGGTCACCTAAAGTTAGGTGCTGGGACGCTGTACGTTAAGCACAAATTTTATATTGGCATTTATGCACCATCTAGGCATGGCTTCTTGCACCATATCAATGGTTGGTGTAAATGTCCACACACTTAAATGTCACAGTTGCATGCGTAACTGTTAGTATTTTACAACCTTAGCATGTAAGCGTTGGTCAAGCCCCTGGCCTGCCCATGCCACTCCCACATCCACACTTATGTGGGACAAAATCTGCAAGTTACCTCACCCACACAGAAGTCTGCTTCTTTATTGTAGAGAGGAAGCATAGACGCTACAAGTGTGCAGGGGTGGTATGGTGTGGTGTACAGAATAAAAGCAAAGATAGAACAATCAGAGAATGTGGTAAAGGTGGCTAGCTTGGGGGGGAGGGGGGTTAAAAAAAGGTCTGGATAGTTTCCTAAAGGAAAAGTCCATAGACCATTATTAAATTGACTTGGGGAAAATCCTCTGCTTATTTCTGGGATAAGCAGCATAAAATGTATTGAACTTTTTCGGGATCTTGCCAGCTATTTGTGACCTGGAATGGCTACTGTTGGAAACAGGATGCTGGGCTTGATGGATCTGTGGTCTGTCCCAGTGTGGCAATACTTATGTACTTATGACCATAAGACCAGATGGAGCCCTATATAATGGACTGAGTTGACTACAGGAATGAGAACCAATAATCCACCTCACCAGGGTCTATGTAGCAGGTACCAGACTCAAACATAAAAATAGATGGCAAAAATGTCATGTTAAAAACTATAAACAGGTTAAGACAAATAAATAAATAAGGAAGGATTAAATTGAGTGATATCTAGATTTTTAAGAAGGCATTGACTGCAATGATGCCCAAAATATGGCCCAATTCTATAAATATGGGGATCAAAATAATGAGTATCTGTGAACTGGAAACATGGGTGCATATTTTCCAGCAAAATGTGCATGCAGGGTCAGCTTTAGTGGGTGGCAAACAGGACAATTGCCCTAGGTCCCTCATACATCAGGCGGTTTCCAAGCCTGCCTCATGCTGAAGGAAGCATAGATTGAAGGCCCCCTCCCCAGTTTGTGCCCTGGGCCCCTGAATGTCTAACACCAGCCTTATACACATTACCATGTAATAAAAAGTCATGACATGAGGCTGCTGGGGACATGCCGAATCACATATACCTAGTTACACTACTATTCTAAAAAGGAAAGTAGGACCCTATTTCTTGTGCATGAGTGTGCATATTATTCCAAGTGCCCCAAAGTATATCATCTCCCTTCACCCATGTGTTTAACTGTGTGGTTGCAATTGTGACAGAATGTAGACACAGTGACAGGACCCAGCATAGCAAGTACACACATCTGTTATAATGTGTGAGGCATCATAGTCTACCTGCATGTTGATGAAATGAAAAGATTTTTGTTCCAGTGGTTGGTCTCTTTGCCTGCGGGTAGTCTGATGATTATCTGGGTGCAATTGCCACAAGCACGGAGGGGAAGCATGACAGCTCATAGAATTAAGTCATTGTTTCATGATGCTGCTGCTCTTGTGGGGGAAGAGAATATATTAAGTGCATTTCCTGAAAAAAGTCTGTAGACATTGAGCAATGCAGCATGAGAAAGCTGGCTGGCTAATGTCTACTGTGTTCCACAAGGAGTATCTGGAAGGATCTGATAGTGAAAAATGCTAGGGCTGTGGTGACCTTTAGGTTTACTGGCAGGACTTGGCCCTCCCAAGTAGTGCGCTCTAGGTCTGTCTCCAGCTGATTGCTCAGGGGAACAAACCATTGTCTCCTTATCAAATCTTAACCTGCACATCCACTGCGCCTCTGTGCATCTATTGCTCCTCTGTCCATGAACTGTGTTCTTGGCCTGTATATACTTTTCATAGGGGTTCTCCTTAATGTCTATTGTCTTTGTCTCCAGCAAGCCAGTGCACATAGGAGCACCATCTTGTACTCATGGCTGTCACCAACACCCATACCCAGTACCTATCACCAACACTACCCACACCCACAACCATCACCAACACCCAGCACCCACCATCAACACCACCCAGCATCTATCACCAGTACCTAGTACTCACCACCAACATCCAGCACCCACACCTACTACCAGCAATGGAAAAAGGATACACACACACACACAGACTGGCACGGGGAAACACACCCATACATCACATTAACAGACATACATTAACATGCTCTAGCAAAGTGACCCACCCAGAAACACACACATACAAACATACACTACCACAAGGCCCATCCAGATACATTCATCCAAACACACATACACAATCATGGAGAAATAGACAGAGTTTTGGAGTGAAAGAGTGTAATGTATTTCAGATACAGCAAGCTAGTTGCAAGGTCTCAACTTCTTGCAGCAACAGGAGGTGACATATATTACTGAGGGACAAAAAAAATGGAAAACCAACAACTTCCACAAATGCAACAATTGAAGCAAACACAGGAGTGGAAGAGAACAATGCATCAAGATGATACTATCTTGTGAATCATACTGCTTTTATTCAAATGATCTGTATATTGTAAGGAGTATGGTAAGGAGTCTGGAGAAAGAAAGGGGATGGGGAGGAACCCCAGCTACCAAAAAGGGAAAGAAGGCCCGGTGGAGGTTCCGATCCTGCCCAAAAGGGACATAAGAGTAGAACACTACAAGTCCCAGAAAGCCCCAGGAGAACCCCGGGTAAGGAGAAATAGGGTGCAAAACCAAGAAGCTCCAGAAGAGGGAGGCCCGAAAAGGGGAAAAGCGGAGTCACCACCCTGGTGGAGGAGGTGGCTGAACCGAGGGTGGGGGAAGGAAAAGCAGCCTAGCCCGGTTAATGAGGAAAAGAGAGATCAGCTGGAAAAGGGGTGGGGAGAGGAGAAAATGGACTGGGCTCCAGAGGAGAGAGAAGGAGAGGAGCCAGAGGCAATGGAACAAGGAGAGCCAGAGGAGGTCCCTGAGGAACCGATGGAGCTGTTGGCTCTGACTCAGTCAGAGCAGGAGGTATAAGGGGCTGTCCGGGTCAAGCGGGAGGAGGTCAGGAGAAAAGGCTGACCAAGAGGGTGGGACCCGGAGGCTTTGAGCCCGTGCAAAGCCTTGCTACTTTGTGATACTGTGTTTGAAAAGCCTGGCTACATTTAGGGCTGTGTTTGGAAAAGCCCTGCTGCAAGTGGAACTGTGTTTAAAAGCCTTGCTCCTTTTGATACTGTGCTTGAAAAGCCTGGCTACATTTAGGGCTGTGTTTGGAAAAGCCCTGCTGCAAGTGGAACTGTGTTTAAAAGCCTTGCTACTTTGTGATACTGTGTTTGAAAAGCCAGGCTACATTTAGGGCTGTGTTTGGAAAGGCCCTGCTGCAAGTGGAACTGTGTTTAAAAGCCTTGCTACTTTGTGATACTGTGTTTGAAAAGCCTGGCTACATTTAGGGCTGTGTTTGGAAAAGCCCTGCTGCAAGTGGAACTGTGTTTAAAAGCCTTGCTCCTTTTTGATACTGTGCTTGAAAAGCCTGGCTACATTTAGGGCTGTGTTTGGAAAAGCCCTGCTGCAAGTGGAACTGTGTTTAAAAGCCTTGCTCCTTTTTGATACTGTGCTTGAAAAGCCAGGCTACATTTAGGGCTGTGTTTGGAAGGGCCCTGCTGCAAGTGGAACTGTGTTTGGAAGCCTTGCTACCTTTTTGAGACTGTGTTTGGAAAGCCAGGCTACATTTAGGGCTGTGTTTGGGAGAAGCCCTGCTGCAAGTGGAACTGTGTTTAAAGGCCTGGCTACTTTTTGAGACTGTGTTTGAAAAGCCGGGCTACATTTAGGGCTGTGTTTGGAAAGGCCCTGATGCAATTGGAACTAGGTGTAAAAGCCTTGCTGTAAATTGAAAGGTGCTGGAAACAGCCTGTCTCCCCAGGGAGCCGGGTTTTGAGTTGAAAGATCCCTAAGGAAGTGGGACAACGGAGGAAAAAGGCTCTGAGCTGAGGACCAGCAGGTTCTTTTCTACAAATGGTGGCAGTGGTGGGATCTTTCTGCAGGACCTGTCGCTGGAGGTGAGACGGTGACCGGACGGAAGGAGAAGCCCTCGTGAGGGCCAACGCTGAGAAAGGCGCAGACCCATCTTGGGTTCCGGTAAGCGGGCCTAACTTGGGGGGATTAAAGAAAAAAATAAGACTTTCAACATCCAAAAGGGGTAATCGCACTTGGAGGTGGTTTTCTGTTGTTTCTTCCCCAGGTGCGGTTGTCGGTGGGTGGAGATGGATCCCAAGGAGATCTTCGGATGGATGACTCTGCAGTTTCAAAAACAACAGGAGCTGACAGCCAAAATAGTCGAGGACTCCCTAACCGCCGCCCGGGATCAACAGCAACCCGTACTGCACATGCTACAGGAGTTTTTTCAGAGCGGGGCTGCCGCTCCCCGGGAGGAGGGAGCCGGAACTAATGGACAGAGGATCGGGGGAGGAGGAGCGGTAGGACCCGTATCACTACATACACTTTACTGGGGGAAGTTGTCAGAACAAGACAATGTGGACAATGTTCTGACGGCCTTTGAGAGGGTGGCTGGGGCGGCGGGGTGGCCCAGAGAGCAATGGGCTGTGAGGTTAGTGCCCTCTTTGTCCGGGGAGGCTTTGGCAGCCTTTAGGGATTTATCCCCAGTAGATGCTGCCAATTATGACAGACTGAAAGAAGCTATTAAGGATAGATATGGCCTCAGTACCCAAGCTTACAGACGTAAGTTTAGAGCCACAAAGTGGGAAAAGGGGACCCCCCCTAAAGCCGTAGCAAACAAACTAAGGGATTTAGTGAAAAAATGGCTAGAGCCCGAGCAACACAGCCTGCAAGAGGTATTGCAGGAGCTGGTGGTGGAGCAATTCCTTCAGGGTCTGCCCGAAGGAATTAGGGCTGAATTAATAAAGAGGGGGTGTAAAACGGTGGAGGGGTGACTGCGGGGTTGGAGTGCTACCTAGAGGCCCAGCATTGGGGAACCCCAGGGCTGGAGGGAGGGAAAACTCGGGTGGTGGAGAAAGAGGTTCCTCCCAAAGTTTCCCTCAGCAAGCCCGAGCCCCCGGTGGGGAGTAAGAGGACCGAAGTAGTTGCCGGGCCCAGTAAAAAGGCTGGCCCTTTTGGCAATCGGGTATGCTTCAAATGTGGGAAGCCGGGACATTTAAAAAAGGATTGCCAGTGGAGGGAGGGATGGATCTCGTGGGTGGAAAAAGGGGGTAGGCCCCGGTACCTTACTCAGGTTAAGGTGGAGGGGGTGCCCATTACAGCAATGTTGGACTCAGGCGCAGATCAGTCCATGATCTCTAGAGGGCTCTGGGAACAAATACGGAGGAGGAGACCCCCGGGGAGGGAGGTCTATGAAGGGAAAGTGGCCATACAATGTATTCATGGGGCTAAGACGCCTTATGCTCTCCACAGGGTCAACTTACAGGGACCCCTGGGGGACATAAAGTTGGCGGTGGCTATTCTGCCCAGATTACCTCATGAGATGATCTTAGGAAGGGATTGGCCCCAGTTTATGGAATGTATGGGAGAAAGAAAAGTGTTGGTTACTACCAGGGCTCAGTCTAGCCGTGAGGCAGATGGGGGTGGGGAGGACCTCGGGGGTGTTTTCCCCTTTCAAGGCGAGGTCCTAGGGGATCCAGGCCGAGAAAGGAAAGGAAAATCTGTGAAAAGAAAGGAACAGAAGGATAGAAGGGAGGCTCTTCAGAGGGTACAGAGGGAAAGTTACCTGCCGGTGGCCCCAGAGGAATTGAGGGAACAGTTTCCCCAATTTCACCGAGAGCAGGCCACAGACCCTACTCTGGAGTATGCGTGGGAGAGGGCCCACCAGGGGGAAGACCAGGTAGCCTCCGGGTTCATGGTGGACGGGAATATATTGTATAGGAAGGTGCCTAGCTGGGAGAACTCGGGGGGAGGGAAACAGCTAGTGGTACCCAGGGCGTTCCGTTCTCTGGTGGTAAGGCTGGCCCATGATCATCCCCTGGGGGGGCATAAGGGCTCCCAAGCTACACTAAACCAAATATTGGCCCGGTTTTATTGGCCAGGGATTTATAAGGAGGTGGAAAGATACTGTAAATCCTGTCCCAACTGTCAAAAGGTATCAGACAGATTCCCTCCAAAAGCCCCTTTAATGCCTCTGCCTAGGGTAGACCAACCTGGGAGGAGAATGGCCATGGATATCGTGGGACCGGTGACAAGGTCCCAGAGAGGGTTCCTCTACGTGTTAGTGGTGATGGACATGGCCACCCGATATCCATGGGCCCTGCCCTTAAGGAATATTTCGGCGAGGAATATCGCTAGGGAACTTATAAAAATTTTTTGCGAGGTAGGGTTTCCCCAAGAAATATTGACCGACCGGGGGTCCAATTTTATGTCGCAGACATTGAGGCAGGTATGGGAGGCCTTTGGAATAAAACATATACGCACGGCGGCTTACCATCCCCAAACAAATGGGATGGTGGAACGCTTTAACCGGACCTTAAAGGGTATGCTAAAAAAAGCCTTGGGGGCGGACAGGACCGGGTGGGACCAGCTTTTACCATTCGTGTTGTACGCCTACCGGGAAAAGGTGCAAGCCTCCTTAGGGGTTTCTCCTTTTGAATTAATGTTTGGGAGGCGCCCCAGGGGTATGTTAGATATAGTGCAGGAGCATTGGGTTCCCCCCGAAACCACAGATAAAACCGTGGTGGAGTATTTACAGGATCTAAGGGGCCGGTTAGACAGGATACAAGAATATGCCCAAGACCAACTAGAACATAGCCAAGAACAACAAAAGGGGTATTATGACAAAGGGACCCGGAAAAGGGAGTTTTCCCCATGGGACAGGGTCCTGATATTGATTTCGGAGGATCCACATAGGTTCTCCTCCCGGTGGAAAGGACCTTGGGTGGTAAGGAGGAGACTCGGCCCCCTCACCTATGAGGTGGCGAGTGAGAGGGGTAGAGTACAAACATTTCATGTTAATCTAATGAAACCCTGGGTAGCTAGGGTAGGGTATCAAACCTGTGAGGAAGAAAGGGGGGACGAGGAGTTAGGGCCCCAAATAAGGGAGATTTTTAAGCACGGCGAGCCCGGAGTTAATCCTCAGTTACCCCAGGAGAAAAGGAAGGAAATAGGAAGGCTCTTAGAGCGCTTTAAGGATGTGTTGACGGCCTGTCCGGGGAGTACCCACTTAGTAGAGCACGAGATAATCACCGAGCCGGGGAAGATCGTAAGGCAAAGGCCCTATAGACTCTCCCCGATGAAGAGGAGGAAGTCATCACCCAAGTTCAAGAAATGTTAGACTTTGGGGTAATTGAGGAGTCCCATAGTCCTTGGTCTAGCCCGGTAGTGTTAGTGCCTAAGCCTGAAGGCGAATGGAGATTTTGTATTGATTTCCAGCAGCTTAATACGATCTCCCAAACGGATGCTTATCCTATGCCGTATATAGAAGAGCTAGTGGACCGGTTGGGATCTGCCCAGTATTTGACTACTCTCGATTTAATAAAAGGGTACTGGCAAATCCCCCTGTCTCACGAGGCCCAAGCGAAGACCGCTTTTAGTACCCCCATGGGCTTATACCAATTTAAAAGGCTGCCTTTTGGCCTCAATTCAGCTGCGGCCAGCTGCCAACGCTTGCTTGACCAAGTCCTCAGACCACATCAGACCTATGCGGCAGTGTATATGGATGATGTGGTAATCCACAGTGAGGACTGGGACACCCATTTAAAGCAGGTCGGGGCAGTGCTGCAAGCTTTTCGGGAGGCGGGTCTTACCCTTAACCCTAAAAAGTGTTGCTTTGCCCAATATAGGGTCAAGTACTTAGGCTATAATGTAGGCCGAGGTGAGGTGCGGCCTTTATTGAACAAAGTTCAAAGCATCCAAGAATTTCCCAGACCCAGCCGAAAAAAACAGTTGCGGCGATTCCTAGGTATGGTGGGCTATTACAGGCGATTCATCCCTCACTTTTCCGAAATAGCTACCCCCTTAACCGATATGTTGAAGGGTAAGAACCCCGATCAGCTGAAATGGGGGGAGGAGGAGTTACGGGCCCTAGAGCAGATGCAGAATGCCCTGTGCCAGGAACCGGTGTTGAAGGCAGTGGATTTCAGAAAACCTTTTATCCTGCAAACCGATGCTTCGGGTAGGGGGCTAGGGGCGGTGCTGTCTCAAGAACACGAAGAGGCAGAGCACCCTGTTCTGTATCTAAGCCGAAAACTCCTACCGCATGAGACCCATTATTCCACCATAGAGAAGGAGTGTCTAGCCATAAGATGGGCGGTGCAAGAATGTACAGTCTATCTGGAAGGGCGCCCCTTCAAATTGGTGACGGACCATGCTCCACTGAAGTGGCTTAATTTAATGAAAAACAACAATGGAAGGCTGATGCGCTGGTATTTAGCCTTGCAACCCTTCCAATACACAGTGGAGCATCGTCCGGGGAAGTGTCTGGCGAATGTGGACGCCCTATCCCGGGTAGAGGAGGATACAGAGGAGAAGGGAAAACGGGGGGGGGGGGGGGGGGGGGGGGGGGGGGGGGGGGGAGTGAAAGGGGGGGGGGTATGTAAGGAGTATGGTAAGGAGTCTGGAGAAAGAAAGGGGATGGGGAGGAACCCCAGCTACCAAAAAGGGAAAGGAGGCCCGGTGGGGGTTCCGATCCTGCCCAAAAGGGACATAAGAGTAGAACACTACAAGTCCCAGAAAGCCCCAGGAGAACCCCGGGTAAGGAGAAATAGGGTGCAAAACCAAGAAGCTCCAGAAGAGGGAGGCCCGAAAAGGGGAAAAGCGGAGGCACCACCCTGGTGGAGGAGGTGGCTGAACCGAGGGGGGGGGAAGGAAAAGCAGCCTAGCCCGGTTAATGAGGAAAAGAGAGATCAGCTGGAAAAGGGGTGGGGAGAGGAGAAAATGGACTGGGCTCCAGAGGAGAGAGAAGGAGAGGAGCCAGAGGCAATGGAACAAGGAGAGCCAGAGGAGGTCCCTGAGGAACCGATGGAGCTGTTGGCTCTGACTCAGTCAGAGCAGGAGGTATAAGGGGCTGTCCGGGTCAAGCGGGAGGAGGTCAGGAGAAAAGGCTGACCAAGAGGGTGGGACCCGGAGGCTTTGAGCCCGCGCAAAGCCTTGCTACTTTGTGATACTGTGTTTGAAAAGCCTGGCTACATTTAGGGCTGTGTTTGGAAAAGCCCTGCTGCAAGTGGAACTGTGTTTAAAAGCCTTGCTCCTTTTTGATACTGTGCTTGAAAAGCCTGGCTACATTTAGGGCTGTGTTTGGAAAAGCCCTGCTGCAAGTGGAACTGTGTTTAAAAGCCTTGCTACTTTGTGATACTGTGTTTGAAAAGCCTGGCTACATTTAGGGCTGTGTTTGGAAAAGCCCTGCTGCAAGTGGAACTGTGTTTAAAAGCCTTGCTACTTTGTGATACTGTGTTTGAAAAGCCAGGCTGCATTTAGGGCTGTGTTTGGAAGGCCCTGCTGCAAGTGGAACTGTGTTTAAAAGCCTTGCTACTTGTGATACTGTGTTTGAAAAGCCTGGCTACATTTAGGGCTGTGTTTGGAAAAGCCTGCTGCAAGTGGAACTGTGTTTAAAAGCCTTGCTCCTTTTTGATACTGTGCTTGAAAAGCCTGGCTACATTTAGGGCTGTGTTGGAAAAGCCCTGCTGCAAGTGGAACTGTGTTTAAAAGCCTTGCTCCTTTTTGATACTGTGCTTGAAAAGCCAGGCTACATTTAGGGCTGTGTTTGGAAGGGCCCTGCTGCAAGTGGAACTGTGTTTGGAAGCCTTGCTACCTTTTTGAGACTGTGTTTGAAAAGCCAGGCTACATTTAGGGCTGTGTTTGGGAGAAGCCCTGCTGCAAGTGGAACTGTGTTTAAAGGCCTGGCTACTTTTGAGACTGTGTTTGAAAGCCGGGCTACATTTAGGGCTGTGTTTGGAAAGGCCCTGATGCAATTGGAACTAGGTGTAAAAGCCTTGCTGTAAATTGAAAGGTGCTGGAAACAGCCTGTCTC
Organism: Microcaecilia unicolor; assembly: GCF_901765095.1. Lineage (NCBI taxonomy): Eukaryota > Metazoa > Chordata > Amphibia > Gymnophiona > Siphonopidae > Microcaecilia > Microcaecilia unicolor. Next base: position 154,999,972 of record NC_044040.1, read on the forward strand.
CCCAGGGAGCCGGGTTTTGAGTTGAAAGATCCCTAAGGAAGTGGGACAACGGAGGAAAAAGGCTCTGAGCTGAGGACCAGCAGGTTCTTTTCTACAAATGGTGGCAGTGGTGGGATCTTTCTGCAGGACCTGTCGCTGGAGGTGAGACGGTGACCGGACGGAAGGAGAAGCCCTCGTGAGGGCCAACGCTGAGAAAGGCGCAGACCCATCTTGGGTTCCGGTAAGCGGGCCTAACTTGGGGGGATTAAAGAAAAAAATAAGACTTTCAACATCCAAAAGGGGTAATCGCACTTGGAGGTGGTTTTCTGTTGTTTCTTCCCCAGGTGCGGTTGTCGGTGGGTGGAGATGGATCCCAAGGAGATCTTCGGATGGATGACTCTGCAGTTTCAAAAACAACAGGAGCTGACAGCCAAAATAGTCCGAGGACTCCCTAACCGCCGCCCGGGATCAACAGCAACCCGTACTGCACATGCTACAGGAGTTTTTTCAGAGCGGGGCTGCCGCTCCCCGGGGAGGAGGGAGCCGGAACTAATGGACAGAGGATCGGGGGAGGAGGAGCGGTAGGACCCGTATCACTACATACACTTTACTGGGGGAAGTTGTCAGAACAAGACAATGTGGACAATGTTCTGACGGCCTTTGAGAGGGTGGCTGGGGCGGCGGGGTGGCCCAGAGAGCAATGGGCTGTGAGGTTAGGTGCCCTCTTTGGTCCGGGGAGGCTTTGGCAGCCTTTAGGTATTTATCCCCAGTAGATGCTGCCAATTATGACAGACTGAAAGAAGCTATTAAGGATAGATATGGCCTCAGTACCCAAGCTTACAGACGTAAGTTTAGAGCCACAAAGTGGGAAAAGGGGACCCCCCCTAAAGCCGTAGCAAACAAACTAAGGGATTTAGTGAAAAAATGGCTAGAGCCCGAGCAACACAGCCTGCAAGAGGTATTGCAGGAGCTGGTGGTGGAGCAATTCCTTCAGGGTCTGCCCGAAGGAATTAGGGCTGAATTAATAAAGAGGGGGTGTAAACGGTGGAGGGGTGACTGCGGGTTGGAGTGCTACCTAGAGGCCCGCATTGGGGAACCCCAGGGCTGGAGGGAGGGAAAACTCGGGTGGTGGAGAAGAGGTTCCTCCCAAAGGTTCCCTCAGCAAGCCCGAGCCCCGTGGGGAGTAAGAGGACCGAAGTAGTTGCCGGGCCCAGTAAAAAGGCTGGCCCTTTTGGCAATCGGTATGCTTCAATGTGGGAAGCCGGGACATTTAAAAAAGGATTGCCAGTGGAGGGAGGGGATGGATCTCGTGGTGAAAAAGGGGGTAGGCCCCGGTACCTTACTCATGTTAAGGTGGAGGGGGTGCCCATTACAGCATGTTGGACTCAGGGCGCAGATCAGTCCATGATCTCTAGAGGGCTCTGGGGAACAAATACGGAGGAGGAGACCCCCGGGGAGGGGAGGTCTATGAAGGGGAAGTGGCCATACAATGTATTCATGGGCTAAGACGCCTTATGCTCTCCACAGGGTCAACTTACAGGGACCCCTGGGGGACATAAAGTTGGCGGTGGCTATTCTGCCCAGATTACCTCATGAGATGATCTTAGGAAGGGATTGGCCCCAGTTTATGGAATGTATGGGAGAAAGAAAAGTGTTGGTTACTACCAGGGCTCAGTCTAGCCGTGAGGCAGATGGGGGTGGGGAGGACCTCGGGGGTGTTTTTCCCCTTTCAAGGCGAGGTCCTAGGGGATCCAGGCCGAGAAAGGAAAGGAAAATCTGTGAAAAGAAAGGAACAGAAGGATAGAAGGGAGGCTCTTCAGAGGGTACAGAGGGAAAGTACCTGCCGGTGGCCCCCAGAGGAATTGAGGGAACAGTTTCCCCAATTTCACCGAGAGCAGGCCACAGACCCTACTCTGGAGTATGCGTGGGAGGAGGGCCCACCAGTGGGAAGACCAGGTAGCCTCCGGGTTCATGGTGGACGGGAATATATTGTATAGGAAGGTGCCTAGCTGGGAGAACTCGGGGGGGAGGGAAACAGCTAGTGGTACCAGGGCGTTCCGTTTCTGGTGGTAAGGCTGGACCATGATCATCCCCTGGGGGGCATAAGGGCTCCCAAGCTACACTAAACCAAATATTGGCCCGGTTTTATTGGCCAGGGATTTATAAGGAGGTGGAAAGATACTGTAAATCCTGTCCCAACTGTCAAAAGGTATCAGACAGATCCCTCCAAAAAGCCCCTTTAATGCCTCTGCCTAGGGTAGACCACCTGGGAGGAGAATGGCCATGGATATCGTGGGACCGGTGACAAGGTCCCAGAGAGGGTTCCTCTACGTGTTAGTGGTGATGGACTAGGCCACCCGTATATCCATGGGCCCTGCCTTAAGGAATATTCTCGGCGAGGAATATCGCT